>NC_060121.1:693774543-694399543 GCF_021461395.2 Schistocerca americana | reverse complement strand
TATTATCCAAGTGCAAATGGTTTTTTCTGTCAGGTATCCACTGAGTGAATATTGCAGTTCCTTTTGAATCAGTCTGTATTATTAAACAGGTTTGCAATGAGGAAGTATATATATTAGGATGACAGAGTTATACATCTGAGGCTCTCAAACAGTGGCCAGTAAGAAGGTCATGAACTGATCCTGCAGACTGTTCTGACTGTCGTTTCATGGGCTATGGTTATTCCTTGTGAAGGTGCATAGTTGGCCCCAAAAGTAACACATAAGACATAATGGAGTTGTAGTAAACAAATTAAAGAAGCTTTTTGATTTATTCATCAGCAAGAATTACTCTTTCACTGAAGTGGGTTGCATTTGGTTTTTCAAAAGATTCTAAATGTAATACTTTCAAGAAATGTGATAAAGGAAAGTCCTGAATGGAATATAAATAATTGAAGGAGTGCCATTGTGGCAAAGCCTACATTGGTCAGACACCATGCATAGTGTGTGAAAGACGCATTGAACATGATCGCCACACTCGCCTTTCACCACCCAGTATGTCAGCCATTGCCGAGTATTGTATCTCCAAAGGATATTCAATGGATTATTCTGCCATGAAAATCTTGACCTTAGCGAGATCATTCTGGGATTCAGTTATTAGGGATTCATTGGAAGTGTGTTTGGTAGAAGCTCTTATTAATTGTGATGGTGGCTTCCAACTGGATAAGGTGTGGGACCTGGTGATTTCTGTAATTTCTTCAGAAAGAAAACACTTTATGACTAATGACACATATGGCAACTGTTAATTTTATTAATTTTGACATCTGAATTTTAACTCCATGAGTGCATATTCTGACAGTGTGCATGTGGTATCATAATTACACATGCTCTTGTGCACTATAGATGGGGCAATATTCAAAGAGGATGCAAAACTTGACAGAAGTCACTCGTGTAGTGCCTTTGGGCATGCTTCTCCATGCGAATTTTTTGGTGTAAAGTTAGCAATGTGAACTAGCTATCTCCAGTGCAAAACAATCACCTGAAGATGGCTGAATGGTTTTCAGAAAAATATCATGGCAAGAAGTTGATGTAGTCCAGCTACAGAGTTGAAACTTAATGGAAAACTGTTTATTATTTCAAAAGTAATCTTCAAAACTGTTGATAAATTTATCCCACTGTGAGACAAGTCAGTCAGTGCTCTACCATCTGAGCTACTGAAGCACGACTCACGCCCGGTCCTCACAGCTTTACTTCTGCCGGTATCTCGTCTCCTACCTTCCAAACTTTACAGAAGCTCTCCTGCGAACCTTGCAGAACTAGCACTGCTGAAAGAAAGGATACTGCGGACACTTGGCTTAGCCACAGGCTGGGGGATGTTTCCAGAATGAAATTTTCACTCTGCAGCAGAGTGTGCGCTGATATGAAACTTCCTGGCAGATTAAAACTGTGTGCCTGACCGAGACTCAAACTCAGGAACTTTGCCTTTCGCGGGCAAGTGCTCTACCATCTGAGCTACCGAAGCACGACTCACGCCCGGTCCTCACAGTTTTACTTCTGCCTGTATCTCATCTTTTTCGGATTTTTGGCGGCCCAGAACTTTACAGAAGCTCTCCTGCTAACCTTGCAGAACTAGCACTCCTGAAAAAAAGGATACTGTGGAGACATGGCTGAGCCACAGCCTGGGGGATGTTTCCAGAATGAGATTTAAACTCTGCAGCGGAGTGTGCGCTGATATGAAACTTCCTGGCAGATTAAAACTGTGTGCCCGACTGAGACTTGAACTCAGGACCGTTGCCTTTCGCAGGCAAGTGCTCTACCATCTGAGCAACTGAAGCACGACTCACGCCCGGTCCTCACAGCTTTACTTCTGCCAGTATCTCGTCTCCTACCTTCCAAACTTTGCAGAAGCTCTCATGCGAACCTTGCAGAACTAGCACTCCTGAAAGAAAGGATACTGAGGAGACATGGCTTAGCCACAATCTGGGGGATGTTTCCAGAATGAGATTTTCACTCTGCAGCAGAGTTTGCGCTGATATGAAACTTCCTGGCAGATTAAAACTGTGTGCCCGATCAAGACTCGAAATCGGGACCTTTGCCTTTCATGGGCAAGTGCTCTACCATCCCACGATTGCTACATGCAATGAACGAGGACGACCCAGATCATAGAATGGAGTACTGCGAGTGGTTTACTAACATGGAGCGCAACGATGAAGAGTTTGCAGAGATGATAGTGTGGTCTGATGAGGCACAGTTCAAACTCAGTGGTACAGTAAATCGCCATAGTTGCATCTACTGGGCCGCCAAAAATCCAAACGTCCATGAAGACAAAGCCGTGAATTTGGCAGGAGTAAATGTGTGGTGTGGGTTGTCTTACCGGGGCTTGATTGGGCTATTCTTCTTTGATGGCACAGTTACCGGTGAGGTGTACCTTCAGAAGCTACAGACATCCATTTTGTCTGCCATCAGAGACTTGTATGGAGATGAAGAGTTTACTTTCAACAAGATGGTGCCCCAGGCCACTATCAAAATTGTGTTAGGGCGTATCTCGATGAAAATCTACCAGGAAGATGGATAGGTCGTAGAGATGCTGTGGAGTATCCACCACGTTCCCCAGACTTAACTCCTCTGGACTTTTACCTGTGGGGAACACTAAAGGATGTCATTTATTGACAAAAGCCATGCACATTGGATGAACTTCGAGAATCCGTCGTACATTCATGTGCAAATATCCAACTGAACACGTTGCAGTCAATAGTTTGTGCTGCAATTCGGCAGCATCGTTTGTGTGTGGATGTTAATGGTGACCATTTTGAACACCTGCAGTGATATCTTTAAGTTGGACTTTAAGCAACACTTTCACCAAAAATGAGACAACTCCATCAATTAGTTTGCAATTTATGGACTTTTAAACAGTGGATTCATTTTTTTGGAACCCTTTGTATAAAGAGGTAAAATTATCATTTATCTGCCTTTAATCATACTTATTGCATTTCCTCTGGTTTGAAGCAGACAATCTCCTTTCAGTTGTCTTTTAATTGGACAGAGTTCACGCTAGGACCCATATTTAATGAAAACCTAGGTTTCCAGTTATAAATCCCAGACCCATTCTTCAAATGGTTACTCACAGATATATTCACAGTGTTGTCATTTTCTTCATCAACTACACACTGAAGTATGTCATCAGTAAGAAGTAACCTAAAGAAATGCATTGATGTATTGCTAGTAGGATGAATAGGTAAATGTTCTTTTTCTTGTAAACAGATGATAGTGCACGTTATATGACTCATCATGCCAATTGTCACCTGTTTTATTAACTAGGGTCAGTGTGATTTCATCGTAATCATTGATTTCATCACCATCATTGTCCATAGTATCTGAGCCTGCACTGCCACAAAATATATTTGAAAGTTCTACTTCCTCACTATAATAAGTTTCCACTTCTTAGTTTCCAGCTATCCTACTTTGATTTGTTGCCTCCGAATGCCAAAGTTCAATCTTCTGGTATGTTCAGTAACTGACTGTCAGTAAATTTTTTGTTCCTCCTGCTTGTTTTATTTAGCATCAGTAAGTCTCAGTATTGGTTAATTTGCCACCATTTTGAAGAATTTAAATCACAGACAACTAGTCACAACAAACCAAAACCATAGTTTCAAAAACTGTTCCCAGGGACTTCATTACTTGTACAAACATGCTCACAGCTGCAAAACTAGCCTGAATAAAACACCTGTGAATGTGCAATCTTGTAGGTTTCTGCTGATTGGCTTGTAGCAGCCTACATATCAGCCGCCATGAGCTAATGTGAAGTTCAGTGTTGTGTAATGTATGGTGCAGTGCAGTGTTCTTAGCAAGTGGATTTCAGCTGTGTGAGCAGTTCTGCACCCAGCTGCCAGCGGTGCTGTATTTTTATATTTTTATACGTTTTCTGTGTCTTCTGTTTAGTCTTTGTTTTTTGTTAATTTGTTGGTAATGTACACTCCTTGCCAGTGTTCTGTTACCTAGTGTTACTCTGTTGTAGCCTATAAATAATCCCTTTTTACATCAAGGATTAAAGCTCAAAATTATGGCATTTCTGTCCTGTCTGTTTATAAGAGAGATGTAAGGTGTGCATTCCTAATAAGATTTCAAAGAATTGGTACAAGTGCCATTCACTTAGCCACTATGAGCACATCAAGTGCTGCGCAGAGTGACCACGTGGTTTGAGGCTCCATTTAATGGATTGTGCAGCCCTTCCCGCCAGAGATTTGAGTCCTCCCTCAGGCATGGGTGCGTGTGTTGTTCTTAGCATAAGTTAATTTAAGTTATTTTAAGTAGTGTGTAAGTCTAGGGACTGATTACCGCTGCAGTTTGGTCCCTTAGGAATTCACACACACATTTGAGCACATCAAGGAAAAATTGGTGAGCCATAAGTGGTGCTGAACCCGACAAGTAGTGACCCCATCATCATTGGTGGAATCTCAGTCATATCGCATGATGAATGAAAAACCAATAGTATCGAGAAAAGCAGTCTGCCTACTGTTGTTCTGCCTAGATAATTCCATCCTTTGATTTGTGCAAGCAGAAACAAGTTTTTGTGCACAGGGAGAAAAGCTGACGCAACTGAGTTCACACTTATAGGTGACTAACTTGACCATTGATTCGCTGCTGAGATGCAATACATAATTATGGTGCCACTGGAAACAGATTTGTACACCAAACTCAAGTTCCTACTCAAGAGGAGATGGGCGATACAAAGCAAACCCAGCACTTGCAACACCTATGCAGTGAGATTAACACAGTCACTGTACCAGATAACTTGTGAATGCTATGGAGCAGTCATTTGCCACCACAAATAAAAGCCATAGTTGCCTCGCAGACTTGACAGGCCACTGGATGCCGATTGAATACAAGATGCAGTCACACCCACACAGGTCAGGGCAGTCACAGAGCAGGACAACAGTGTGACTGCTGCAGCAACAGTAGCACAGGCTGGCCACAACTCACTCCCAGCAAAGGTAGAACTGTTGTGTGCACAGGGGCGCTGTTGTTGCAGGACAGCATTAACAATGGCAGAGGTTGATACTGATGACGTTCAAGGAGTAGAACTCCTGGTGGTGCCATAAACCTGCAAGGTGACATGCAGAAGTGCTGGTTTGGTTATCAGGTGAAGAAACGTTCATCATCGTGCTCTCACTCAAATGCAACCAGCGGTCAGTGGTGGGTGCAGTCAAGTGCCATCCTCCAAACACCTGTTTGTCACTGACTGAGGCACCAGTGTGAAAGTTGTAGTAGTTAGCGGCTCAGACCTGAGCAACTTGCCTCAAATGCCCATGCATTGTTGCTGACCACCGCCTTGTACCTGATTGCCAACGGCAACTTTTCAGTCACAACGTACAACATTCAGCACATGGGGCTCAGCATTGGACTGTGCCACCTGCATGCATGGTACTTCACTGTCACAGACATCACCTAGGCAATCCTTGGAGCAGATCTCCTGGTGCAGTACTGACTACTTCTGGACATTGCAAATGCTTGCATGGTGGACTGTGTTGCTGGCTTGGCAGTCACCAGTTTTTTTTACAGTGCAGCCATCCACAGCGCCAAGCTGATACAGGCTTCTGGGGGTGAATACACAGATTTGTTGAGCGACTACCCAAATTTGATCAGGCTGCCCAGTTCTCCCTAAGTTCATACTGTATGACACAGTGCACCACATAAATATGACAGATGGATGCCCTGTAGCGTATTAGCCAAGACATTTGGCTCTGGACAGCTTAGCAATAGAAAAAGCTGAATTGATTCTGTGATATGTGAAGGTGAAATGTGGCCATCTAAAAGCCTGTGTTCCTTGGCTTCACACTTAGTGCCAAGGAAAGGTTGAGCCTGGCACCCATGTGGTGACTATCATGCATGTAACTCATGGATGGTGCCTGACTGCTTTGAGGGATTATAATTACATGCTACATGATACCACTGTATTCACAGTTCTGACCTGTGTGAAGGCATATACTCAGATACTGGTAACCATCAAAGACATACCCAAGACTGCCACAGTTAATGCCTTTTGTATTATTTGAAAACATGTTCACAACTTTCGAGTTATGTAACACTCCTCAAACTTGGCAAAATTTATAGTCTTCGTTCTCCAAGTGTTGCTTCACATACCTCATTGATCTCCTAGTGTTTTCCACCAACCCAGAACAGCGTCAATAGCACTTGCAGGAGGTATTAGGATAAGTTGAGTGCTGCAAAGTCATTCTGAATGTAGCCAAGTGTGTCTTTGGGCTGCCAGAGGTGACATTTCTCGGTCATAAGATCTCTGCTGCGGTCTCCCTTTTTCAGCCTGAGAAGATGGACACAGTACCAATAGTCAAAGATTTACAACATTTTTTGGGATATGCAGAACTTCTATAGATAATGCTGTTCTCATGATGCAGAGGTACAGGTACTTTTGATGGTGTTATCTGGCCTAAAAGTTACTGGCAAGTTTCAGTGCAGTGGAGAGACATATGTGTTCCATGTTTGAAGAAGAACTTGGTCAGCACAGCACTTCTGGCACACTGTGGCTTGATGCTGTAGTTGTAGATGCAACTCGGATGGCTGTCAGTGCACCACTACAACAGCAGTCGGACAATGCCTGGCAACCACTGGCGTACTACTCACACAAACATGCCGCCTTTGCAGATGAAATGGAGCCCATACAATTATGAGCTCCTGGCAGTGTACCAGGCGCTAAAATAACTATCATTCTCAAGATGAAGTGTGAGTGTTCACAATTTATATGGGCCCCAAGTCGTTGACATTTGCATTCAGGCAGAACAGCTTCAAGTACTCATCCAGGCAGTTTAACCAATTGGAATTTATGATCTAGTTCACAGTCAACATTAAGCACATACCTGGGATAAACAATAATGTCGCAGATTGTGTATCATGAGTCAACAGTGTCTCCAATAGATTTTTCTGCACTTGCACAAGGTCATCGTGAAGATGATAAACTCCTTATGGGTGTCAGTGTTGAAGCTACATGTTGTTAACATACCAGGGAAGGACATAACAGTACTGTGACAACTATCGTGTCCAAGCTTGTCTCTTTCTGCCACAAGTGCTCAGAAGGAAAGCTTTTAATGCTTTTCATGAGTTGCGCCATTCAGGGGTGTGTCCAACATTTCATTTAGTGTCTCAGTGTTTCTTGTGGTCAGACATGCAGTAATATTGTCAGGAATGGGTCAGTCAGATCTTGTCTCCAGTATCTACGCTGCTTGATTACTCACCATGTCCTAGCCCTGATTGGCGACTTTGCAGATTCACCACTTACTTCACCCACATACATTTGGACATTGTTGGACTGCTTCACCCATCGAATGGGCAGAGGTAGTTATTAACAATGCTGACCATCATACTTGTCAGCTGAAGCAGTACCGGTCAATAATATCACAGTCAAGACATTAGCTTGTGCCTTTGCTTTAACATGTTTGGCAAGATTTGGATGTCTGCTGCATATCAGCATGGATCACAGATGTCACTTTGAATGAGAACTGTTCACTCAGCTGGCCAAATTTTGTGGTGATACGCACCATAAGAACACTAGCTACCACCCGGCAAGCATTGGAATGATTGCACTCTGACACCATTGTTTGAAGACAGTGCTAATGTGCCATGAAGAGACCTTGTGGTCACCTCTACCCAGTTATACTACTTGACTTGCAAATAACATTCAAATCTGATGTCGGTTTGTCAGTGGCAGGATTGGTTTATGGTGAGACATTGTGCCTGCCTTGTGATTTTGTTGACACAGACACAATAATGACAGCCATGTAAGATCAGCCAGATTTTTTGTGTCACTTGAGAATCCATCTTCCAAAAGCTTTGCGACATGATACACCTCCCTCCTTCATGTGCCAAGATCTCAAGTATTCTACACGTTACGCACCGCACAGAAGGCTTTAAAACACCACTGCATATACTTATCCTGGCCCATATAACGTTCTCCAATGACATTCACAAGCAGTGGACATTCTAGTGAATGGCAAGGCTACAAATGTCTCATTAAACTGTATTTAACCAGTTTATGTCTTCCTTGAGACACCACTGACAGTGGCTCCCAATGCAGATGACTCACTCTGGCCTCCCAGGTGCACTTCCCGGCGCATTTTCTTGATACTGATGCTCTGCCTCTACCCAGTGGATTGATTTAGTGGCCTATACATCAGCTGTCATATGCTAATGCAAAGTTTAGTGTTGTGTAGTATATGGTGCAGTACAGTGTTTTTAGCAAGTTAATCATGGCTGTTTGAGCATTTCCTCACCCAGCTGCCAGGGGCACTGTGTTTTTATGCTTTTATATTTCTATGTGGTCTTGCGGTAGTGTTCTCGCTTCCTGCGCACGGGGTCCCGGCTTCGATTCCCGGCGGGGTCAGGGATTTTTCTCTGCCTCGTGATGACTGGGTGTTGTGTGTTCATCATCATTGACTTGCAAGTCGCCGAAGTGGCGTCAACTAAAAAGGACTTCCAATACGGCGGCCGAACTTTCCCGCATGGGGCCTCCCGGCCAACAATGCCATACGATCATTTCATTTCTATGTGTTCTGTTTATTCTTTGTTTTTTTTTGTGAATTTGTTGGTAATGCATGCTCGTTGCCAACATTCTGTTACCTGGTGTTACTGAGTCGTAGCCTGTAATCAGTTCCTTTTTATATCAAGAATGAGAGTTCTAAATTATGATATTTCTGCCCTGTCTCTTTATAAGAGAGATGTCAGGTCTACATTCATAATAAAGTTTTAGAGCGCCAGTACAAGTTTTGCTCACTCAGTCACTTCAACACATCAATTGAAAATTAGTTAGCCAGAAGTAGAGCAGAGTTATAGATGGGAAAAATGACCAGTTAAAACTGATACCAGTATATTAGTTCTGAATAACTGGTGTTTTTTGGTATTTGTTTGGTCTTGATTATAGGAGGTGTTTTTTATTTTTTACTGATGATAGGGTAAAGAAACCTAAATTTCAATTAATCATAGTGTCAGTACTAAAATTTTTGATGTTTAAATAAACTTTTTTTTAAAATAAAGTAGTAATTTTTATTTATAAAATTTTTGTTGCATAGAAATATTGCATTATTATAGAAAATGGGATTATGATTAGTGCTATTTTAATTACAGTACTGACACAAATGAGCAACAAAAACATGGCATAAGAACGGGTACAACACTGATGAGACGGTAACATACCTGTTACCATATGACATGGCCCATTAAATGGTATGCACGTTATGCAATGTGCAATACTTTCTCCATCTGGCCTATATGGTAGTTTCTTGCTGTCATCTGACTTCATTTGTTCCCCGGTCTGGCAGTGTTGTATGAAATACAATATCAATGAAGTGCAATGCTCCATTTGCTTTAAAAATTAAATACAGGAGGAGACACAAGAAACTTGTGACATATTGTAAGAAGAAAACTTAAAACATAACAGTTCATTCATTACAGCAAAAGTAAAAGTAGCTGATCTGCTGCCTTTATCTATTTAATATGTCTTTATCTGCATGTAGCCCTTGAAAATGGACAAATTAACGTGTAAAACAGAGTTTTTGCCCTTTAGTGGTGACTAATCATAATGCCTAAATCGTGGCATGACCTAATCATCTTGTGGTGTTGCAGTTCTTCTTGTTGTGAACATGCTTGCTACAAAATGGGAAGAGGAATTCCGCCATATGCAAGACACCTTTTTTTTCAGTTTTGTTGCACCCAGATGTGTTTTAGCACATTTTGTGCTGTCTTCAGTGGGTTATTTTTTATTTACTAACTGTAAAATTATTGTTACATATTAACATTTAGCAAAACTTTTGGTGCATAATATTTACAATTGTGAATGAATAATTGTTGTAAAATATTGTACATCATTTGTTCAAAGTTCACAGTTGAGATATTTATTAACAACCTGATGCACTATGTGTTGTTTATAACATTATGTCAGAGTTATATTTATAGCTAATTGGCAAAAAGAGTGGATGTATGCTTTAGTTTACGTACCTTACATGATACTATTGGACATTTATTTTGGTAGCTATTCTGCCACAAAATCTACAACTTCTCATCTGCAAACAGCAAAACGTTTTTTCTATTTACAACCAGAAATGAGTATATATCATGTTTTTCATGTGTTACTTACGGTTTTGATATTGTGGTGCTTTCTTGTGTGTTGTTGGCAAAGTGAATAGGCAGATTTTGTGACCTATGGGTGCTTGACACTGCACTTTCTCCAATTTTTCAAAACATAGGCAGCGTTTTCACCACCATTGCGTGTTGTTGTGGTTGTGTAGTATTCATTTGTTCGTAGTGCATTTGGCTGGGCAAGGTGTGCCAGTTTGAAGTGTAGTTGGTGTGGGTGTTATTTCTTTTTCATGAGTAGTTTTGGTGTGGGTGTTATTTGTATAGTTCTTCCATTGTGGTGAAGAGGGTTTTATTGCACAGTGATGTGTATTCATTGAGTACTTTCTTTCCTCGGGCTATTGATTTTTGGATGTGATAGTTTTCTTCTGTAGTTAATTTTTGGTATAAGCTGCTACTAGTTTTAAGGATGTGTAAGTCAGTTTCAATGTTTTTTGGGTGTTGATTGTGTGCTGTCATCAAGTGGTCTGCAAATGTTGAGTGTGAGCTATTGCTTTTCAGTGCTCTGAGGTGTTCTGTGTACCTGGTTCTGAAATTACTGCATGTTTGGCCCACATTACAGCTTGACAGCAGTCGCAAGTAAGTTGGTATACACTGGACTGGCTATATTTGTCAGTGTTGGTGGTACTTCTTCCAAGTCTGTTTTGTATTGTGTTTTTGGTTCTGTGTGCTATGTTGAGTCCTTGTTTCTTTAGTATATTACCCCCCTCCCCCGGTGTGTGACTTTTTGTTGTTGTGTAAGTCATTATGTGTCATTTGTTGCTTACTGTTTGCTGATTTGTTGTGTGTTGTGTTGTGTTTCATGGTTATGTGTAGTTTGTTTTTGTATTTTGTGGTTTATTTTGTCTACTCTCTTTGCATCATATCCATTCTCCCGTGCAGTTTGTTTTATTGTGTTCAGTTCTTGTCTGTAATTGTATTTGTCCATGGATATTTTGTTCAGTCTGTGTAATAAATGTGATTCTTCAATTTCTCCAGCCATATTTTATGATGAAATAAATCTTGGGTGAACAGCCTGGTATGAGTGTGCATAGGACACAATATTTTGGCAATCGACCACGTTTTACATGTACATCAGCGCACCTGATGATGGCAATGCGGTCGATTGCCAAAATATTGTGTCCTATGCACACTCATACCAGGCTGTTAACCAGAGATTTATTTCGTCTTGTGTAATAAATATCTGAAGCTGGCTTCTTTGTGAGTTATAGGGTGATTGGATTGGTTATGAATAATGGTGCTGGTTTTCTGTAGGTTTTGAATTCATGTTTGTTGTTTCTTTTGTGTTTGGTGAGATCTAAGAAATTAAGTTTTTCATCTGTTTGTGTTTCATTGGTGAACTGTATTTGTGGGTGGATGGAGTTTATGTTGTCATGAAGTTCTTTTATGTGAGGCTGTGGTTCATCTGTTAAGGAAATTACTTCATCTACATATCTGTACCAATATATTATTTTGTACTGTTTTGGTATTACTCTTTTGTCAAAGATTTGTTTTTCTACCTGATTGAGGAAAATGTCAGCTAGGAGGCCACTGATTGGGGGCCTCTTCTTCAAGTGACATGATCCTTGACAACAGCATGATTTTTGAGCAGAATTTGAAAAAATTAGAAGCAGTAAAAGAATACCAGTGATTTTTGTGGAATTCAATCACTTATCACATCACATCAGAGAAAAAAAGAATGAACCGTGAACAGGTTAAGTTTTCTCTCCTTTCCCAACATAATTTAACATTTTGGTTATACTTATCTTGAAACTGAGGGAGTCAAAATTTTTTCAATCTTCGTTTAGTTTCTACTTTCATGACAGGAAACCATAGAAATAAAAGACTGAAAATTGGTTATTTCAGAAATCAGTTATTTTGAATTGATTTAACAGTCAAGTTAAATTGGCATTGATATAAACCAATATAACTGAAAAGGGGTTGTTTCAGCAATAACCGCCTTCCCTAAGCTGAACCAGACAGGTTCATTGGTCATGGAGATGCTTCTAACAATACATATACTACAATGCACAGGCAGTCATCAGTCATTCACGCAATAGTGGTAAACATTTAACACTTCATAACACAATCAACACACTCCTAATTTTTATAGCATAAGTTTAGGCTCTGGACCACTAGTAGCTGTAATAGCAGAGGAATACAGTGATTGTTTTGTTCTGAAAGAGTACTGTAAAAATATAGCAAAATAATAAAACTGTGCATCCTTATTTATTATCTGGTTTACTCTTATTTCAGCTTTGGTTTGCTACTTTGCTGATGACAGAACGCTTAGAGGTCCTAGCATAAGTAAATTCACTTTTATTCCATGTTTAGAATTAGAATTGCCTTTTGTGATTGTGGGTTATTATTATATTTCATGCAGTAATTTCTAAAGAATTGTTACAGTTTTGATGGAAATAATATTACTCTCATTTGAGTGATGTTTGCAGAGTTTTTTAAGTATTACTTATAATTTTTCAGGGGGAAAGAAGAGAAAATTTTTTCACGCGATCCATTCCAGCAACCCATATTAGCAACAGAACCAGAATACAAGCCATCACAATGGAAAAGAAATGAGAATTATCAGTCCAGTGCAACAAAAAAATCTGCAACTCTTACAATGAAGCAACCATATTTCACTCAGACACAGTACATACTAGCACCAACTTCAAAGGTGCCCCTTCGAAACTCAAATATCACCAATGCTGCTAACAGTGATGGTAACAATTAAAACACTTCATGCTTTATATTTTACTAGATTTGTGAATGCTTTAAATTTTGCTAACTATCTTGAACGATGTAAAACCCATGGTTTGCTTATAATTAAGGACACTTAAGTTGTCCAAAAGTAGTATAAAATTAAAATTGACAGCTGTAGGGGAATTTATAGCCCACAAGGAATGCCCTCATTATTGCAACACTAATAGTCTGATGTTATGAAATATCTAAGAAAAAATGAACGTAATTACAGTTAGTCGCCATACTTTTTTTCTAGTCTCTTCTTGTATCTGAATTCAGTGGTTGAATCACCCAATGTTTCCCTGTATTTGAGAACACATTGGCATAGTTGGTTCTGGAACATGAGATTAAGTAGCAGTATCACCACTTATGACATATACCTTGCAGTATCTAGATTAAGAGGCATGACTGTACCACACTGCAAAATATTTGTTCATGCAGTTGCCTCTAAAAAAGTTCAGTATTATGAGATCCTACACATAAATAAACCATTTAATGGAATTATTGAAGGGCATTGCCTCATGCTATTTTTGGCTTTCAGCAGTGATGTAGAGGGAAATGGATAATAGAGAAACATCTGATTTTTTCTCATGCTGCGTAAAACTCAGTGGCCTCGACACCTGAGATGGTGTAACAATAGGCAGCATCTGCATGTGCAGTGTATTTTTAGAAATCGTCAGTATCATTAATATTAAAGTAACGAAAATTGTATGTTATAGTGAGGGATGGCTTGGTAGCTACAAAAGTACCATGAAATAATCTAAAATTTATGTGCAGTAATGTTTCAAATGTTGCAAAATGTTGAAATATACAGATACCTGAGGCGTAAGGTGAGGTCAGTAAGGATGGGAATTTCTCTCACTCAAGGGCCTTGAGAAAAAAAGACAAATTGTCAAGAATGTCTTAAAGGCACTAGAGAAATGTTGGACTGTTTAACCCTCTGTTGACCAAGTATGCAAACAATGTCATGTTAGCGTTAAGTACTACTACTTAGGAGCATAGCCATTGGGTTAAACCATGTACTGAGTTGCCACGGCTCAAACAACAGATATATCTCTATCTAAAAAACATTTGTTATCCATGGGAAATGAACACTTGTGCGCAGCAGTTTAACTTTGGATTGGAAACAGTGATACATGACATACCATGTGCCATGCGCCATATTGTAGTATATGAAGTACAGATGTAGTAGAAAACAATTTTATCTCTTGCTGGGACAGTGGTAATAAATAGAGTGCTACAAATACTATAATGTGGGTCCTGTACAACATCCAGAACTGCTGAATACCCTCCAGTCTTCTAATTTAAAAATGTTGAAAATTTGGGACTGATATTACAATACTACACTGAAAGCAATTATTTTTCAAATAAAAATTATAATGTGGGCACTTCCAGAAGTGCAGGGCAAACTATTGGCAATGGAGTTATTGAAACTGATAAAATCAACTAGTATACAATTCCAAGTAACACTTATACAAAAGAAAGAGACATATTTTGAATGGCACTTAGTATGACAATGTATGCCTTTTTATAGGTTTTCTGTGACTATTATTGTAAATAAAGGTTACGATTAACAATTTTCAGCCTTCTCTCTACATTGATGGTATCACAATAATTCATCCCCACTCAAACTTCAGTGACAATTTGTCTTCATAGTAGAACATAGTTTTAAGTTTACTGATACATTCAATCCACAGTAGCACATTAACATAATAAAGTTAGAGAAGGGGAGGGGTGTGAGAACCAACAATTATATACTATACTTTATGCTTGTCTAAAATGGGAGACTGCTTGCAGTTTTATTTGATATGGCATAATATTTCATTTTTAATTATTTTACCAGTTCATATGTAAAATAAATACTATGGCATCCACTATCTGAGGCTTGCATTCTTGTTAACAAAGTGATTCTTTTCCTTAATGAGCTCCAAACCCAAATATATTGTGCAAGAAGATAGAATTGAAGTAGATAAGTAAGAAAATAATTACATAGAACTAATGCATACAATACTTATGGTGATACAATCAAAAGTGGTAACCATAATGAACAAACAAAGTTTTATGGGGTTGATACTATAGCCAACCAATGAATAATGTTATATCTAACCAAAGGAAAGCAGAAACAATATTATGAGAAGGATAGTAGCTACTCACCAAATAGTTGAATCGCGGCTAGGCTAGACACACACAAATGCAGCTCACACACGTCTGCAGTCACAGGCAACTGAAACCACACTTCAGTTGCCTGAGACTACAGTTGTGTTTGTGAGTTGTGTTTGCATGCGAGCGCGCGCACGCGCGTGTGTGTGTGTGTGTGTGTGTGTGTGTGTGTGTGTGTGTTATGTTGCCAAAGGCCTTAATGGCCAAAAGCTTTAATTGTGAGAGTCTTTTCGTTGTGCCTATCTGCAACTCAGCATCTCCGCTATTTGGTGAATAGCTACTTTCCTTCTCGTAATATTGTTACATTCCATCCTGGATTTTCCATTGTTTGATTTTTGCCCAAAGGAAAGCAGAAAGTTGTACTTGCTAGTTAACCACTGTAGTATGGGGACATTATTGTGACTGGGTAGAAATCACAAATGGGGTCCCCAAATCACAAATGGGTTCCCCAAGGCTCAATCCTAGGACCACTACTGTTCCTCGTGTATGTAAACAATCTTCTATTAAATACACAACAAGGAGAGTTAGTCCTTTTTGCTGGTGATGCTAGTACCATAATCAATCCCAGACATAAGTACAGAAGCAGAAGGAATGATAAACAGTGTTCATAAAATTGTTATTGACTGGTTTTTTGCAAATGGTCTCACTCTCAATTTTAAAAAGACATGACATATTCAGTTCTGAACATCTAGGGGCACTACAGCAATGATAAGTGTAAACCTTAGTGAGGCAATAATAGAGTGCAAACTTCAAAATTCTTAGATCTCCATACTGATGATAATATAAACTGGAAAAATCACATTTTGGAACCCCTAAAACACTTACTTTGGCAACATTTGCACTTAGAATTATTGCAAATTTTAGGGAGAGGCAAATAAGTATGTTGACATATTTTACATATTTTCATTGTATAATGTAATATGGAATAATGTTCTGAAGTAACTCATCTTTAAGAAAGTAAGTCTTCATTTCACATGATATCTTGCGAACCATGGATGAAGGGTATCAGACGGATGCCATATTCCTTGACTTCCGGGAAGCGTTTGTCTCGGTGCCCCACTGCAGACTCCTAACTAAGGTATGAGCATATGGGATTGGTTCCCTGAGTGGCTCGAAGACTTCTTAAATAATAGAACCCAGTATGTTGTCCTCGATGGTGAGTGTTCATTGGAGGTGAGGGTATCATCTGGAGTGCCCCAGGGAAGTGTGGTAGGTCTGCTGTTGTTTTCTATCTACATAAATGATCTTTTGGATAGGGTGGATAGCAATGTGCAGCTGTTTGCTGATGATGCTGTGGTGTACTGGAAGGTGGTGTCGCTGAGTGACTGTAGGAGGATACAAGATGACTTGGACAGATTTGTGATTGGTGTTAAGAATGGCAGCTGACTCTGAATATAGATAAATGTGAATTAATGAAGATGAATAGGAAAAAGAATCCCGTAATGTTTGAATACTCCATTAGTAGTGTAGCGCTTGACACAGTCACGTTGATTAAATATTTGGGCGTAACATTGCAGAGCGATATGAAGTGGGACAAGCACGTAATGGCAGTTGTGGGGAAGTCTTCGGTTCATTGGTAGAATTTTGGGAAGATGTGGTTCATCTGTAAAGGAGACCGCTTATAAAACACTAATACGACCTATTCTTGATTACTGCTCGAGCATTTGGGATCCCTATCAGGTCGGATTGAGGGAGGACATAGAAGCAATTCAGAGGCGGGCTGCTAGATTTGTTACTGGTAGGTCTGATCATCACATGAGTGTTACGGAAATGCTTCAGGAACTCGTGTGGGAGTCTCTAGAGGAAAGGAGGCGTTCTTTTCGTAATCACTACTGAGGAAATTTAGAGAACCAGCATTTGAGCCTGACTGCAGTACAATTTTACTGCCACCAACTTTTATTTCGAAGAAAGACCACAAAGATAAGATAAGAGAGATTAGGGCTCATACAGAGTCATATAGGCAGTCATTTTTCCCTCGTTCTGTTTGGGAGTGGAACAGGGTGAGAAGATGCTAGTTGTGGGACGAGGTACCCTCCGTCACACACCTTATGGTGGATTGCGGAGTATGTATGTAGATGTAGATTGCGCAAAATCGTGCTGTGAGATAGTATATGGCGCTCACCCGTGAATGTCATGTAGACATCAATTGTCTGAGGTGGGCTGTCTGACTACTACTTCAGGGTGTATTTAATCCCTCATGAAGTTCGCTGTAAATAATGTTGTCTTTAGCACAAAAAGGTGTGCACAGCATTGCAATTAAAATTTTTGATAACTTACCCAGTGATACAAAATATCTGACAGACAGCAAAGTAAAATTTGAAAACAACTAAACAACCTTTAAATGTTCAGCATGTAGCCATATTTACAAATTAGTTTGCAATTTGAATGTAAAATGACTTGTTCCAAATGATTCATCATGCAAAATGATTCATGGAACATGAATCTAACTAATTCCAAAACTAAATAAGGCACTGCGTGTTGATAGCAAATACAGCTGTGATTTTGCAACTTAGTGGTTTTTAAATGGTTTCACAGACTTTATCTAAGAATTAATAGTAATTTTCAACTTCCTAATTTAAGAAGCTCACTTAGAAGTGGTATTTTAATAAGGCAGCAGAATTAAGCTTCCTGGGGCAAATTGCCACCTGACTAACATGAGGGAGCGTTCATCCCAAGAGTTGCAAATGTAATACAGCCTCCCTCAAAACAACACGAATTGTGTAAAAAGGCCAGGTTTAACATAGGTATTGTAGCTAAGGCACTGCATTTGCAGAGAAGAGCAATGTGATACTTGTTGGCCTCATGGAGATGCCACGAAATTAAAGAAGCTCCATATGCTACCATGGATTGTGCCATTGTCTCTGGCAGAGGATCATTAGCAGTGATAAACTCCATTAGATGGTGGAAAACTCAGCATATTTTTCTGCAGCCTTTCACCACTGAACACGTATTTCCTTGCACCACTAAGGGTAAAGCTGCTGTCGTGGTTGAAGTAGTTGTTGCACATTCTGATCTCAATAGTTATGTTGATGACAGAATCCTTGTTTTCATAGCTGACAGTGAAAACCTTCACTTGTGGTTTTCAACTGTTAACCAGATGCTGTTGTCTCAGTGTCATTTAAGTTTTTAGCTGCCATCCAACTACTATCATTTAGAAACAATGTCATTAACATGGTTTATATGTCTGTTACATATTTTTTGCTTTTATATATGCTTTGTAAACAGATGTAAGCATATTATTGTATTAATTGATATATTTTTTGAATATATTGTTTCAGATTCTCAGGAGGGTGAGGTGGGTGAGATGAGAAGCTCTAGAGTATCATTACATTCTGGAAAGCTGTTTGGTGGGATAGTTAGTCAACAAACTAGAGGTATTCCTGGTCGGACTGATTGGGCCGCTAAGTAAGTGTTCTAAGGAATTACCTATTTAATACACTATTGATAATCTAAGCTGCTCATGCCAATTATTATTATTATTATTATTATTTTTTTTTTAATGCAATTTTGAATTTTTTTCCAGATATCTGAAATAATGACTGGATAATGCTGCAATGATTCTTCAGCACTTGTGTGAAATATGGACTTCCATTTTTGTATAATGGGACCATAAGATATGGCATGGAAACTGTGCATGAAAGGTGTACAGGTGCTGTGTAGTAATTTGATGGACCAATAGTGCGCTTTTTTAGTGCCTGTAAGATGTTGTGTTGTATGATAATACTACGATTTGGGAAATTGTAAATAGTATTCCATTAGATATGTATATACATGCCAAATACAGTGTACAGATTTTTATACTAAGTATGGTTCTTTTTCTATGACTTGCCCATACAAACGATCAAAACCCACTGAAGGCAGTGTTTCAGGAAGCCAGTAGTGCTACTATAGATAATGAAGAATGCTGCTGAGATTTCATAATAAAATTAGATTCTTTTGGGAATTGTCTCTTTCAACAATTTATTTTTTCTAAATTAAATCTGTACTTAATGTTATTAGATGATTTCTCTGTTTTTCTTCTCCCCCTCCTCCCTCCCCCTTTCCCCCCTCCCTCTTTGTCTCTCTCTCTCTCTCTCTCTCTCTCTCTCTCTGTCTCTCCCCCCCTCATGCTTTTGCACTTACTCTCTCTTGCTCTCTCTCAGCTTTTTGAAGCAATATGTGGTGTGCTTTATCTTGTTTATTTAAATAGGGAAAATACTGATAAATAGATCAATAACTGAAGCCAAGAAGGGAACAGGTTACAATGTTATGGATATTGTTCTATTGTTCTATTACTTTGTGACTAATGTCTAGAGCAAATTCCAAACTGCATCAGATTAGACTTAAATTTTATTCTGACTTAAGTATTACTCATACACAAGATCAGACAATACAGTTTGTTTTTCTCTTGTAAAATTTTTTGGTTGTCTGTATAGTAACCTGATCCACAATCACTACCTCAGAATCATTTCTTACAATCCTTCCAAGAATTCTTCACATCCAGCATTGCTTCACAACCTTTCCTCGGGTCCCTACGACATGACCCTAACTTGTCCTCTGCAGAACTCCAATCTCTACATCCCCTAAAAGCTGATGACTCCATCATTATTCTCCCAGCAGACAAAGGCCACACCACTGTGGTACTTGACCTACAGGAGTATTTAATGAAGGTCTATGCCAGCTGTCTGACACCTCTACATACAGCACCTGCCACCAAGAGCCCATTCCAATGATTCAAACTGACCTGCAGTCCCCCTAAAAACCTCAGGCTTCTCACAAGGACTTACACCTCTATCCATAGAACTTCTTACCCCAACCAAACCGTGCACCCCCACCTTTTACCTTCTTCCTAAGATCTACAAATCCAATCATCTGGGTTGTCCTATCTGATTCGAAGCCATAGCATCATTCTTGCTCACATTAATCAACCTTGTAGTTACCAATAGTTACTTCACCTTTGATGGGCAGACATACACACAGATCAGATGTATGGCCATGGGAAATAGGATGGCTCCTTTCTGTGCCAACCTTCTCATGGGTCGCTTGTAGGGTGCTTTCCTGGGATCTGTAAGTCTTCAGCCCCTGGTTTGGTTCAGATAGATTGATGACATCTTTGTCATATGGACTCTTGGTGAGGCTGACCTGTTAAAATTACTGGAATCTGTAAATACCTTCTCCCAATTAAATTTCACTTGATCCTATTCGGAATCCCATGTCACTTTCCTTGATATTGATCTCTTCCTCACCAAAGGCCAGCTACACACTTCCATCCACATTAAACCTACTAACAAACAACAGTATTTACATTTTGACAGTTGCCATCCTTTCCATGTCAAACGTTCCCTTCCATACAGTCTTGGCATACAAGGCAAACGTATTTGTTCGGATGCAGATTCTTTACGGTAGTACAGCACTACTCTCACTTCAGCCTTCACTGGACATAATTATCCCAACAGCCTAATTCAAAACAGATTTCCTGGGCCCCCACATCCAATCTTGATGCTGCTGATCCCTCCAAAAAACAACTGTGGAGCACACCACTTGTCACTCAGTATTGTCCTGGTCTTGAATGTACCAATCAGCTACTTCGACAAGGCCCTGACTTCCTAAAATCGTGCCATGAATGGAGATCCATTCTGTCTGAGATTTTGCCCAACACACCTATAATAGCATTATGTCGCCCTCCCAATCTCCGCAGTATCCTTGTCAAACCCTGTGCTGGTCTTGCACCCATCTCCCTACCCTATGACTCCTACTCCTGTGACTGTCCCTGCTGCAAGACTTGCCCTATGTACCCTCCTGCCACCACCTATTCCAGTCCTGTAACTGGAAAAACGTATACTATCAAAGGGAGACCCACACACGAAATGACACATTTCATGTACCAGCTGTTATGTAAACGCTGTTGAGCCTTTTACGTCAGCATGTCTACCTCCCAGTTATCAGTCAGGATGAATGGGCATAGGCAGATGCAACCCACAATATCCCATTGCAGAGTGTGCTGTACAACATGACAGTCATGACCTAGGTGCCTGTTTCACCACATGCGCCATCTGGATTCTTTCCACAGACACCGTTTTCTCAGAACTGTCTATTTTTTGCCATCATCCCTCCCACCTCTGTTAAATACAATGCACTTAGCTTTTCAGTCTTACTCGCTTGTGCATGGTGTTTTAGTAGTAATGTCTGTCTTGCATGTTACCCTTTCTTCCATCTTTAAGCTCCAGGTTTTCAAATCTCGTCTGTGCGGTCCCCAAGAATCAGTCTTTTGCTCTCATCCCCTCTGGTAAGTTTCCCCTGACCTGGGGTTCTGGGCAACTTTAGTAAACTGTACCACTTTCCCTAAACCTCTCCAGTCTGTAGAGGACAAGGGGTTATTTTTAGGAAATATGGTGCGAAATTGTGATTTAGTGTGTTTCAGTGTGTGATGCACCAGCCTCACGGCAGACGGCGGACGAAGGCTGGCCGGCGCGTTATGCAGGTGACATAGTTTTTGCAACGAGCGTGGATATGTGTGTACGAGTGCGGCAGCCATCAACAGCCAGAACGCAGTATTAGCAGAATTACACAGGCGCGGGCCATGTGTGGCACGGTTGCATTAGCCAAGTCATCGAGAACATTCTAATAAACACGGTGCCACATAACCGGCAGATTCATCAGCAGTCTGCACTATTTAAGGGCATCAGGGGTGGGTGTCAGCATCGGTTTGACCAATTGGGCGTTCGGCCGCTGTTACGTCATCAGCATCAGTGGCGCTGTCCCAGAGGACCGGCTGGCGGGAGGTGTTGCTCGCTGCTGCACTGGCGACTCCTGGCATCGTCACAAGCCGCAGTGTCTGCAGGAGGCGAGCTAGGCCGGGCCTCATGCTGCCAACCTCCTACCACCTGCCCAGCCACTGACCAAGCATGGCGTCGCATTCCCCTGGCTGCGTGCATCAGCACATCTCCACAACAACACGAGCAGTGGGGCTGAACTACTGGAAAATATATTGGAAGAACCAACAATAAAGAGGAAGATTGCTAAAAACAGCCACCTTCTTCTACCCAGCCATGCCCTACAACCCCAACCACGTCACCTGCTCCGGTCATCCTATTACAAGTCCTTTTCCTTCATCTCTCTTCCTTCCCCTTCAACTCTTCTGCCAGAAGAAGGAGCCACTGGATCTGAAAGCTTGTAAAAGTTAAATCCTTTTGTGTGTGTGTGTGTGTGTGTGTGTGTGTGTGTGTGTGTGTGTGTGTGTGTGTGTGTTCCCCTGCCACTGCTTGATGAGTAGATTTTTTTATGTGCCCATTTACATTACGATATTCAGTCAGCCATAGAAGTCGATTTGATCTGTAATGCTGTATAGTGAAAAAAATTCTTTTTGAGTGTGGATAATTCTATTTTAACTAATGTGCAGTGTTCGTTGCATCTGTAACATAGTGTTTGCTTTGTGTACCTCCTGCTACCATCATATTCACCAGGACCAAAATATTGACTGCCGTGATTAGTGTGATCTGCTCCTCATAGACTCCATACTCTTCAGTTTACCAGTCCACTATCTCTCTCTTACTTCATCATTTCATTTTCTAAATGTGTATAGTCTTGGTATCCACTGTTCTCAAATAAGAGAGAAATGTGATTTTACAATTCATTTTAAAACTTTTTTCTTTTAATGTCCATTGTCGATGTCATTCACATTTGTATGAAGTTTGCTGAAGGTAATCTCTATGTCTTCTGTATCCTTCTGTTTACCAATGTGAGGATGTAAGATGGTCTACAGATCTCCAGCATCCCAAGATAACTATTTACCCCGAACAGTGGATGAATTTTGAGTACTGGCAGACAAACTAGTGGACAGAGACTTCTATCAAGTGGGGTTATGATTGAATTTCTATGTTTCTTCTGAATTTCTTCTGATTTTCTATGTTTCTTCATGTTTCTATGACAGTCTTCTGGCGCAGTTACTGTGGTTCGGTGGGCTATGACCTGGGTGGGTGAAGAAGATGCTGTGGTAATAGGGCGACTGGGAAGGTGGGGGAGGGAACTCTTGAGGAAGTTTGGAGGGGTTGGGAGCAGGAGTGGGAGTGGACTGGTAGATGTGTGGATATAATACAGGGGAGGAGATAGAAAGGGAGGAAATGGAAGGGGAGGAGACTGTAAGGAGGGAAGGCTGGATATAAGGAGGGGGGCCGGAATAGGAACTCCATGAAGTGATGATGGGGGCAGGGGAAGGGGAGATGTATATGATTTTGATGGTTGGGGTGTCCAAGGTGAAAGAGATATGAGCCCACCAGTGTCAGGTATTGCCAAGGTAGGAAGTGAAATGATGAACATGGAGATGAAACAGCAGACCATGATGGAGAAACAGCTGGAAGATGGTGGCAGCGATGAAGGACAGCGACACGGCAGCAACAGTGATGGGGGCAGGCACCAGAGGTGGGCAGCTGGCAGTGACTCCGAAGCAGTGGGCAGCTGTGGGCAGTGGCAATGGGCAGCACCAACAGGGGGCAGTGGTGAGCAGCAGCGGCGGGTAGTGGCAGCGGTTAGTGGCGACGGCCCAGGCAGCGGCAATGTCAGTGGGCGGCGAGGCAAAGCAATGTGAGGCTATTGAGAGCTCTTCTACATCTACATTCAGCTACATTGATACTCCGCAAGCCACCCAATGGTGTGTGGCGGAGGGCACTTTACGTGCCACTGTCATTACCTCCCTTTCCTGTTCCAGTCGCGTATGGTTCGCGGGAAGAACGACTATCTGAAAGCCTCCGTGCGCGCTCTAATCTCTCTAATTTTACATTTGCGATCTCCTCGGGAGGTATAAGTAGGGGGAAGCAATATATTCGATACCTCATCCAGAAACGCACCCTCTCGAAACCTGGCGAGCAAGCTACACCGCGATGCAGAGCGCCTCTCTTGCAGAGTCTGCCACTTGAGTTTATTAAACATCTCCGTAACGCTATCACGGTTACCAAATAACCCTGTGATGAAACGCGCCGCTCTTCTTTGGATCTTCTCTATCTCCTCCGTCAGACCGATCTGGTACGGATCCCACACTGATGAGCAATACTCAAGTATAGGTCGAACGAGTGTTTTGTAAGCCACCTCCTTTGTTGATGGACTACATTTTCTAAGCACTCTCCCAATGAATCTCAACCTGGTACCCGCCTTACCAACAATTAATTTTATATGATCATTCCACTCAAATCGTTCCGCACGCATACTCCCAGATATTTTACAGAAGTAACTGCTACCAGTGTTTGTTCCGCTATCATATAATCATAGAATAAAGGATCCTTCTTTCTATGTATTCGCAATACATTACATTTGTCTATGTTAAGGATCAGTTGCCACTCCCTGCACCAAGTGCCTATCCGCTGCAGATCTTCCTGCATTTCGCTACAATTTTCTAATGCTGCAACTTCTCTGTATACTACAGCATCATCCGCGAAAAGCCGCATGGGATACTCTTCCAGAGTATCCCAAACTACAAATTCTTCCGTGTGGAACGAGGGATTCCAGCCCTCTGGATGGAGGTCGCTAGTTAATGTCGGTACCTTTATACCAAAAATAGTTGCAAAGATGTGTGCGCAAAGGTAGCCGCTATATGTGCAACCTATATCAAGCTACACAATCTCTTCTAATACTGCTCCATCTATGGTGCACAGGCGCATACGTAATGTGATACTACAAGAGTGTTCTCTATTGGAGTGCACATTAGTGCAGTTAAAATTCAGATGTCAAAATTAAAAAAAACTTTGTCACTATATGGGTTATTGGTTGTAAAATGTTTTCTTTTTGAAGAAATTGAAAAACTCACCGAGTCCTACGACTTATCCAGTTGAAAGCTGCCATCACGATTAAGAAGATCTTGAACCAAACAAATTTCCACTGATTCCTTTATAATCGAATCCCAGAAGTATCTCGTTGTGGCCAAGATTTCCGGGCAGAATAATCCATGGAATGTCGTGTGTAGATACAATGCTCCGCTATGGCTTACTTTCTGGGCTGCGAAGGGCGAGTGTGGCAATCATGTTCAACAAACTTTCACGCACGGTGCATGTCGACTGACCAGCGTAGTCTTTGCCACACTGACAAGGTATTATGTAGATTCCAGCCTTCCGCAATTCTATATTGTCTTTTGCCGAACCGTGATGAGCACAAGTCTTTGTTGGTGGATGACAGATTACTTTGGAATGATGTTTTCTTAAGATTCTGCCTAATTTTGACAAAATGTTGCCGAGGTACGAGAGGAGCACCCTGGACTTAAACTGCTCCTTCTCTTTTTGGTGTCGTGGGTGGTCACATTTCTTCTTCCTAAAAGCTGTGCTAATCTGATGTGGAGAATATCCATTATCTTTGAACACTGATTGTAGGTGTTCCAGCTCCTTTGCAAGGCTGTTTCCATCTGACACAACATGTGCCCGGTGCACCAATGTTCGAAGGATGCCCATAGTTTGCTTCTTGAACAGTACTAATAAAATCAGTTAAAAGCAAGGTTCTTGGTGTAGACGCGAAGTTCAAGCCTTTTTCAAGCACTGGCAGCATCACGTTGTCAAGACCTGTAAAACTGATCACGGAGCTGTTGAAGAAGCTGCTAGACCTCTTCCCAACGACGCTGCAAAAGAAATCAGACATGAAACATGTCGTGTACTTACGAGAGGTCCACCTCAGGAAAGTAACATTTCCTTGACAGAAACGGCCGTACTATGCAAACTAAGAGTAGATCCTCACACGATGGTCCTTCCAGCGGATAAGGGAAATGTCACTGTGCTGCTACCACGTGAAATCTATGACCAGAAGATTTATAGCTTGTTGAGTGCAACAACTTACCGAAGTGAAATTTCCTGGCAGATTAAAACTGTGTGCCGGACCGAGACTTGAACTTGGGACCTTTGCCTTTCCCAGGCAAGTGCTCTGCCACTGAGCTACCCAAGCACAACTCACGCCCCATCCTCACAGCCTTACTTCTGCCAGTACCTCGTCTCCTACCTTCCAAACTTTACAGAAATTCTCCTGCGAACCTTGCAGAACTAGCACTCCTGAAAGAAAGGATATTGCAGAGACATGGCTTAGCCACAGCCTGGGGGATGTTTCCAGAATGAGAATTTTACTCTGCAGCTGAGTGTGCACTGATATGAAACTTCCTGGCAGATTAAAACTGTGTGCCGGACTGAGACTCGAACTCGGGACCTTTGCCTTTCGCGGGCGAGGATTCTGGGAACTTACTGAAGACTGATAAAGACCCCAAAGGGAGAGTAGAAAGAAAAACCAAAACTTTTCTGAATTCTTCTTCCCTTCCACTAGGAGTCGCGAAACGATTAAGACTTCACACCTGTGACCCACCACAGTTATATGGTCTTCCAAAAATACACAGAGAAGGTTTTCCATTATTTCCTATTATGATTATTATGCATGGTCCAACGTATGACTTATGTTGTTAGACACTTTGCGCCTTTACTGAGAACTTTTGTGAAGAAATATTCACATCATAATCGCAACTCTGGTAACTTTAATAAACTGAAGGTACTTCGACTCAACTAGTCGGACTTATTAGCAAGCTTCAATGCTGTCTCACTCTTCACTGGGGTGTCTCTCGTGGATTCATTGTCACTCATCAGCAGTAAGTTCAAAGCTGATATACCAGCGCTATTTCATCACACTCTTTCCTCAAACTACTTTTTGTTCAACAGCGAATATTTTGAGCAAATTGATGGTGTTGCTATGGGTAGTCCTCTCTTCCCTCTGGTAGCAAACTTCTTTATGGAAGACTTTGAGGAGAAGGCACTTGATTCAGCAGAACTTAGACCAAAAGTCTTCTGGCGACATGTGGATGACACTTTTGTAGTGTGGCCCCACGGTTAAGAAGAACTGTCGCGCTTTTTTCAGCACCTGAATTATCCACGAGGATCAGTCGAGCAGCCAACCCAAGTGGACCGCTGCTGTCTGCATATGGCATAGCTGCCCGAGGATAGCTCTATGGAGTGGTCACAAATAAGCTAAGCGTTACTGCCGTTCATGAACATCTAATGACGCTCTCAAGTGCTAAGTGGAGAAGAGTCAATGACTCATAATTTCCGCAACTCTTGTTGCACACTTGCCCGGCGGGAGTCTCTCGCCCTTTGTTAGGGACTTCGAAGGCAGTACCAGGGACCGCTTCACGTCGTTCATTCCCACATGCTGCAGGCCTTCTTTTTTTCCTTCGCTCTTCCTTCAAGCGCCGCGCATTGCGCTCTGCGCTGACAGGTCGTAGGGACTTCCCACTTACGTAGGGCATATTAAAACTTTTTTCCATCTACATCTACATGGATACTCTGCAAATCACATTTAAATGCCTGGCAGAGGGTTCATCGAACCACCTTCACAGCTCTCTATTATTCCAACGTCTTATAGTGCGCGGAAAGAACGAACACCTATATTTGTTTGTACGAGCTCTGATTTCCCTTATTTTATCCCTATGTAGATCAGCGCCAACAAAATATTTTCGCATTTGGAGGAGAAATTTGGTGATTGGAATTTCGTGAGGAGATTCCTCCGCAATGAAAAACGCATTTGTCTTAACGATGTCCATCCCAAATCCTGTATCATTTCAGTCACACTCTGTCCCCTGTTTCGCGATAATACAAAACTTGCTGTCCTTCTCTGAACTTTTTCGATGTACTCCATCAATCCTACCTGGTAAGGATCCCACACAGCACGGCGATATTCTAAAAGAGGATGGACAAGCGTAATGTGGGCAGTCTCCTTAGTAGATCTGTTACATTTCTTAAGTGTCCTGCCAATAAAACACAGTTTTTGGTTAGTCTTCCCCACAACATTTTCTATGTGTTCCTTTCAATTTATTTGTAATTGTAACTCCTTGGTAGTTAGTTGAATTTACTGCCTTTAGATTGCACTGATTTATCGTGTAACCAATATTTAATGGATTCCTTTTAGCACTCATGTGGATGACCTCACGCTTTTTGTTATTAGGGTCAATTGCCAATTTTTGCACCATACATATATCTTTTCTAAATCATTTTCCAATTTGCTTTGGTCTTCTGATGACTTCACTAGTCGGTAAATGACAGTGTCATCTTGTCATCTGCAAACAACCTAAGACGGCTGCTCAGATTGTCTCCCAAATCATTTATATAGATAAGGAACAGCAAAGGGCTTATAACACTAGCTTGGGGAACGCCAGAAATCTCTTCTGTTTTACTCCATGACTTTCCATCAATTACTACGAACTGTGACACCTCTGACAGGAAATCACAAATCCAGTCACATAACTGAGACGATGTTCCATAGGCATGCAATTTACTTACAAGCCGCTTGTGTGGTACAGTTTCAAAAGCCTCCCGGAAATCCAGAAATACGGAATCAATTTGGTGTCCCTTGTCGATAGCACTGAACACTTCATGCGAGTAAAGAGCTAGTTGCATTTCCCAAAACATTGTTTTCTAAATCCGTGTTGACAGTGTGTCAGTAGACCGTTTTCTTCAAGGTAATACATTATGTTCGAACACAATATATGTTCCAAAATCCTGCTGCATATCGACGATAATGATATGGTAATTCAGTGGATTACTCCTAGTACGTTTCTTGAATATTGGTGTGACCTGTGCAACTTTCCAGTCTTTGGGTACGGATCATTCATCGAGCGAAAGGTTGTACATGATTGTTAAGTATGGAGCTATTGCACCAGCATACTCTGAAAGGAATCTACGAGGATGGTTTGAAAAGTTCTCGGAATCCCACTAGAGGTCAGCGGTAGCACAATGAGTTGTTCACATAATATTCATTGGCGTGTTGCCTGTAAACATGTGCAACATCAGTGCTCTTGGAAGAGAGCTGTGGCGGTCACGTGGTTCTGTTGTTGTTCCCACGAAGTGATTTGCGACAATAGAAAAAATTGAGATTCAAGCAGTGATTAAGTACTTCGTAAAGATAGGTATAAAAGCAAAGGACATTCATGCCGACTTTCAGAATACACTGGGGGACTCTGATCCTTCATATTCAAATGTTGCCAAGTGGAAAAATGAATTTAAATTTGCTTGGAAGGGCTCAGATGATGATCTGTGCAATGGTCGGCCAAGATGGTGTCACTACTCCAGAAATCATTGCAAAAGAATACAAAATGGTCGTGGAGGATTGCCAATTGAAAGTGCATGAATTGTCATCTGAAAGGGTATACCACATTTTAACTGAAGAATTAGAAATGAAAAAAATTATCTGCAATATGAGTGCTGCGACTCTTGACGCTGGATCAAAAACGCATGAGAATGGACATATCGGAATAATGTTTTAGTAGAAATGAACAAGAATTTTTGTGCCGGTTTGTGACCCCAGAGACAAAACAAGTCAAAGCAATGGAAACATGCTGATTCTCTGCCACCAAAGAAAGCAAAGACAATTCCTTCGGTGGGAAAGGTCATGGCATCAGTGTTCTGGGATGCAAAAGGGATTCTGTTTGTAGATTATCTCCCCACTGGGCAAACAATTACTGGAGAATACTATGCTAACCTCCCGGACAAATTGCAACAAAAGATATGCGAAAAAGGGCTAGTTTTATCGAGGAAGAAAGTAATCTTCGCTCAAGACAATGCACGCCTGCACACGTGACATCACCATGGCAAAATTACACGAACTAAGGTATGAATTGTTGCCACACCCGCCTTATTCACCTGATACGGCTCAGACTTCCCAAAACTGAAAATTTTTCTTGGTGGACGAAGATTAATTTCAAACAAACTGATAGCTGGAGTTGACAACTATTTTGCAGGTCTGGAGGAAACTCATTATCAAGATGGGATCAAGGCACTGGAACGTAGTTGGACCAAGTGCATTAATCTACAAGAAGACTACATTGAAAAATAAAAAAATGTTTCAGTGATGTAAGTACTTTTTTTCTATTCCGTTCCGAGAACTTTTCAAACCACCCTCATAACTGGTATACAGTCTGTACCAGAAGACTTGTTTTTATTAAGTGATTTAAGTTGCTTCACTACTCTGAGGATATTTACTTTCACGTCTCTCATTTTGTCAGCTATTCTTGATTCGAATTCTGGAATATTTACTTCGTCTTCTTTAGTGAAGGCATTTTGGAAGGCTGTGTTTAGTAACTCTGCTTTGGCAGCCCTGTCTTCAATAGTAGCTCCATTGCTATCGGAAGAGAAGGCATTGATTGTGTGTTGCCGCTAGCGTACTTCACATACGAGCAGAGTCTCTTTGGATTTTCTTCCGGGTTTCGAGACAAAGTTTCGTTGTGGAAACTATTATAAGTATCTCGCGTTGAAGTCCGCACTAAATTTTGAACTTCTGTAAAAGATCACCAATCTAGGAGATTTTGCGTCTGTTTGAATTTGGTATGTTTTTTTCATTGTTTCTGCAACAGTGTTCTCATCTGTTTTTTGCACCAAGGAGGATCAACTCCGTTGTTTGTTAATTTATTTGGTATAAATCTCTCAATTGCTGCCGATACTATTTCTTTGAATTCAAGCCACATCTCGTCTACACTTACATTGTTAGTTTGAAAGGAGTGGAGATTGTCTCTCAGGAAGGCGTCAAGTGTATTTTTATCTGCTTTTTTGAATAGGTATATTTTTCGTTTATTTTTTAAGGATTTGGGATTCCAATATTCAATCTCACTACGACAACCCTGTGTTCATTAATCCCTGTACCCTTTTTGAAGCTCATTATAACTCAGGATTATTTGTTGCTAACAGGTCAAGCGTGTTTTCTCAACCATTTACTATTCCCATGGGCTCATGAACTAACTGTTCGAAATAATTTTCAGAGAATGTGTTTAACACAATTTCGGATGATGTTTTATGCGTACCTCCAGAATTAAACATGTATTTTCGCCAACATGTTGAGGGTAAATTAAAGTCACCACCAACTATAATTGTATGAGTTGGGTAAGTGTTTGAAATCAAACTCAAGTTTTCCTTGAACCTTTCAGCAATTCCATCATCTGAATTGGGAGGTCGGTAAAAGGATCGAATTATTGTTTTATTCCGGTTGCCAACAATGACCTCTGACAATACTACTCCTTTCTTGGCTCTACAGCTCATGATGAGCCTTGGCCTCTTCTACAGTTTCCTTCCATTTCTCTCAGTCCTTTGCCAATATTCTCCAGTTTCTACAGCCCATCTTCCTAAGATTTTCGATTACTCCATCTTCCCATCTGGCTCTTGGTCGACCATGTCATCTCTGCCATCCTGGCTTTCGTTGTAATATTCTTTTTGGTACTTCTGTATCATTCATGCGAGCCACATGTCCCGCCCACCTCAGTCTGGATGATTTCACCATCCTTCTGATGGGTTGGTCTTTATATAAGATATACAACTCATGGTTGTGTCTTCTCCTCCATCTTCCTCTCTCACAGATTGGGCCGATAATTTGCTAAGTACCTTTCTTTCAAATGCATCCAGTATTTCGAAGTCTATAGTTGTTAATGCCCAGGTTTCAGAGGCATATGTAAGCACTGATTGTATAAGTGATTTATACATAGTTAATTTAGTGGTACAAATCCAAATCAGGAGCCTCGAAGATAGAAGTCTTGTTAGGGCAGAATAGGCTCTATTGGCTAGTATTAATCTCTGCTTAATTTCGTAAGAGGTATCATTTAGATGGGTATCTGTCGAGCCCAGGTACTTGCAGTGTTCAACTCTCTCAAACGTATAATTGCCCATTGTTATTGCATTTGGTATAGCACTAGCCTGTTCAAGAGCCGTAAATGTCTCTTCTATTGCTTTTTTGGTTCTTGCTACTATATCTATGTTATCTACATAGGCCAGTATCTGCACTGATTTATAGAAGAGTAGAAGATTGTTCCCCTATTCAGAAGGTTTGCATTTCTCATCACCCTCTCCAGGGCGATATTAAAGAGAAGACATGCCAATGCATCCCCTTGTCGCTCTGTGTTTTTAATACTCAGTGTATTGGACTCATTTCTCCTATTATTATACTACCTTGTGTTTCGCTCATTGTCATTCTCACCAGCCTTACCAACTTTCTCGAGATTCCCAGTTCACATAGAGCTTGATATAACTACTCTCTATTTATGCTATCATAAGCTGCTTTGAAATCTATAAAGAGGTGATGCACGCCAAACCCGTATTCATTTATTTTTTCCAGGATTTGTCTTAAGGTGAATATTTGATCTATAGTTGACTTCCCGGGGAGAAATCTGCATTGGTATGGCTCCATCTCCCTCTGTACGATTGGGAGGATTCTGTCGAATAGTATATTAGAGAATATTTTATATCCCAGATTAAGTAGTGTGATCCCTGTATAATTGCCACACACCATCTGATCTCCTTTCTTATACGTGGGACATATGATATCCTGTTACTATTGTTGGGGCATTTTCTCCACTTCTGCCATTCCCCAAGAAACCTTCCAGCACCTGATTTAACGTATGCCTCGGAGTGTGGAAGCTGTCTTCAAGGCTAAGGGTGGGCCTCCTTGCTCAAATAGTTTTCCTGGAATACCATCTGTCCCTGCTGCCTTGTTGTTTTTCAATTTCTTCATGGCAGTTTTCACTTCTTCTATATTTGGTGGGGAGTGTTGTTGTCTGGGTCCTCTTGCCATTCGTTCCTGTTGGATTCCCTGGTATAGTTATTCTAGGATTGAGGAGACTATCAAAATACCTGTGCCATCTTTCGCATATTTCCTTCTCTTCACTTATTATATTCCCTTTCTCATCTCTTATTAAACTTGTTTTACTACCAAAAGGCTTCTGTGCCACATTCACCTCTCTATAGAATTTTTTATTTCTTTTTTGCTTCTCATGAGCTCCATTTCTTTGACGCTTGCTTTTATCCATTGTCTCATTTTTCTTTGGTGAGTCCTCTTTTCAATCCTCCATTTTTCTTTGTATTCTTCTATCCTCCTCATACAGTGTGATTGCAGTGTCCTTGTATATGCTTTGTTATTTTCTTCAGTTGTTATTTCGCATTCAGTATCAAACCATGATGGTCTTACTTGTCTTGTCCCAATTCCAAGTATCTCTCTTGCCAATGTCTCCACCATCTGTTTTCTCACTTCCCACTGATCTTCGATGCTGTTATATTCTCCAACATTTTCCAGAATCTGAGTTTCCTTCTCCTGATACTGTTCTCTAACTTCCACTAATTCTAAAGTTGTTGTTTTTCTGTGCCCTGCTTTAGATATCCTTGTGCTGTCCCATTTCCATACCAGAAAATGACCTGTATCTGTGTTTGGGCCTCTGAGACTCGTCACGTCCAATAGGTCTGATTTGTGTCTCACATCTATCAACACATGGTCGATCTGGTTTACTGTGTTTCCATCTGGTGAGGTCCATGTTCCCTTATGTATTTCTTTATGCAGGAACAGTGTTGATCCTATTACCATATTTCAAGATGCTGCGAACAGTATAAGCCTTGCTCCATTCTCATTACTTGTTGCATGTTTGTTGTGGGGGCCAATTACCAGTCTATAAATCCGCTCTTTCCCCACCTGAGCATTTAGGCCTTCAGCTATTATTTTAATATCATGCCCTGGGCGCTCTTCATATGCTCTTTCCAAAGATTCATAGAATACTTCTTTCTCTTCTTCTTCAGATTCTTCTGTTGGTGCATAGGCATGAATTATGGAATAGTTAAAGAATTTCCCCTTTATGCTGAGTGTTGATAATTTTGGACTAATAGGTGTAAACCCTATTACCAAATGCTTTAATTGATGATGTACAACAAATCCTGTCCCAGCTCATGATTTCTTTCGCTGCAGCTATAGAATATATTTGCTTCTTTCTATTCTAAACTTCCACTCCCCATCCATCTAATTTCTTGTAGTGCTATTATACTTTGCTTCAGATTCATTGTTTGATCCAGCATTACTTTCAGTGCTCCTGGGCGATACAGGTATCTCACATTCCAAGTACCAATATATAGATCTGATCTAAGCCTTATATTTCTCTTCTTCCTTATTTTCCCTCCTGCATTTACTTGTATTCCATCCTCATTGTCCTTTTACATGCCAGGTCCATCTTCCTTCATCCGTCTGGCTTTACTTTGTAGAAGTTTCGCAACAATTGTTTTTTACAGAGTAGACTGTCAACCCTGCCTGCCTCTACCGGAGGACAGGTGATTTTTAATCAGGGTTTTCTTCCCTTAGCCTTTGGTGACTCAACTCCCAACTGCAAGGCAGCAGTTGTTGTTTTCCTAGTTTTTGTCTGCCCTGGGTATTTTATTTCCCCAGTGTCCACCATATCTGGTGAATGTTCCGCAATCCGCCACCTGGGGAGGCGCCCGAAGGGTGACTAGCAACTCCACATGGGACTCACAGGAACTATCTACTTCAATTTCGCCACAAGATAAACTACTTCTAACAGCAACAAACATGCTGCCGCCAACTGTGTTTAGCTTGTCCTTTTGGAACACCATTAGTTTCTTTGCAAAAATTTTGCCTGAACTTATCTCCAGCTTTAGCTAGCTTTCAGTGCCTAGAACGATTTGTGACTGAAGCCCTTTTTGTGTTTTCCCAAGAATCACTAACCTAAAACACCACCCAGCCCCTGCTACCTGTGTGGCCACCTCCTGCGTGTAGTGGACTCCTGACCTATTGAGCAGAACCCAAAACCCAACTACCCTATGGCGCAAGTCGAGGAATCCGCAGCCTACATGGTTGCAGAACCATCTGATACCTCTGATTCAGACCCTCTACTTGGCTCTACAGACTGCAATCGTTCCTTTTGAGTATGCTGCAAATGTTCAGCTCTGCTTTCATCTCACAAGCAAGACTGGCAGCCTTTACCACTTCAGTTAGCTGCTCAAAACCAGAGAGAATCTCTTCCAATCCATAGTGACACACATCACTGGTACTGACATGAGCCACCATGTGCAGTTGGGTGCACCCTGTGCTCTTCATGGCGTCCGGAAGGTCCTGTTCAACGTCTGGAATGACTCTACCTGGTATGTACATAGAGTGCACATTGGCTTTCTTCCCCTTCTTTGCAGCCATGTCCCTAAGGGGCCCCATAACACGCCTAATGTTGGAGCTCCCAACTATCCATAATCCCACCCTCTGTGATTGTGCAGATCTTGCAAACTGAGAGATTTTCTCTGAAACAGCACAGGCGGTGGCATCTGGCTGAGCGACAGTGACAGGCACAAACAGCACCTGAAACCTGTTTGTCAGACTAACTGGCGAGGCCTCATGTGTGGCCCCCTGGGGAGTGTTTTGCTACCTGTCACGCCCCTGGCGATCACCCACTCGACCACAGGTGAGGGTTAACCTCAGTATGAGCATAACTGGGCAGGCCACCAGTGAGGACCAATCAGAGGACTCGGGTATGCTGGATGTCTGTTGGATCCCCACGGCCGGCCCACAACAGTGGTGCCCATACCATTTTCAGAAAAAAGCAAAAGATGTCAGATCCCTCTCTACGTAATAAAATTTCTTTCTGTGGGGAAATGCTGGATCTCCAGTCGATCCCACCCAATTACCTGCAGCATGGCTGCTGCACAAGTGGCAGAGATGCTGACTGACCCCACCAGTGTCTCCATCCCATTCACCACGTTCCAGGCGGCAGTTGCCTTGAACGATTGGCACATCACTGAGCAGCATGAGCTTATTGAGCTGCTCGTGGAGGGTGATTTCACACAAGCATGAACACACGCACCACACACACAAGCGCCTGCCACAAATACCCTAGACATGCCCTCTCTATCATTTCTGGCAGCTCAGACAACAAAAGAGACAGAGCCAGAGCTGACAGATGAGGTAAATAAAACAGAAGACAGACTGTGGTAGCAGGTTGTCCGTACCACAAACACCCCAAAGACAAGTGAGCCCACAAACGCACGATCCAATCACCGAGTGCTGTTGCCAACTCCATGAACCCCAAGTTGTAACACCAACACCAACAACACAGGGAACAACACAAACAACCCTGTTGCTGCATCACAACCAACTACACAGGCAGTTATGCAAAACCCAAACATAACCTCGGCTGACTTCCCACCAGTCATTGTACACATCTAGGAGACTTTAGTCCCCTAAACACCATCACAGCTACGAACCCCCTCTCCCATCCTGCACCTAGTAAGGAGTAGAATATCCTTTCCTGGAGTGGTAGCTCGCGTCCCCAGCAATGTGGGGTGGGCAGAGGAACCTCAGAGCTGTGCACCCACACAGCAAACTCCCCATCAGCAGACATACAGACAAGACAAACACACACCACACACACACATCAGTTACACCATAGGACACAAATAACAATATGACCCTACCTCCCGAGACCATGGATTGCAGCCCACCACAATCCACAGAAAATGCACCCACACAGGGGCAGCCAGAGCTACAGAGGTGGAGGAGGAAAAACAACTGGAATAAGGGAACATGACTATAGCACAACAAGGACACAGACAACAAGACACCAATGTGCATATGCACAACTCAGTGACCAACCCAACGACCAACAGAACACACCCACTCACCACAGAGGCCACACAGGCACCCACAACTACTCCACAAGCAGCTGAATCACAAGCCAGACCAAACCAAACGCCAACACAAGCACCAGTAGCTGCCAATACCACCAATAATCCACAGGCTGACACTCCAAACATCAGCACAACACTCCGAGGAATAATAGGGACATTATTCCCCAGACTCATGGCCACTAAAATAGTCATGAAGATTATGGGGTGTGTCTCACAAGTACTCACAAAGTTCATGTCGGGCTCAACTGGACTAATATACAAACTATTATAACACCATTGGATTAATGGATAACACATCATGCCAGCCTTGCAGTGCAAACACACAGTTCGTGTTTTGAAGTGCGAAGGAGATCTTATACAAAAGAACAGAAATGGTTGAATTCATGGAGTGAAAGGGTATCTCAATCGCTCTTCCTGGATGAGACACTCCTTACGTTTCACAGAAAGCTAAAGATCCCAGGTTACTGCGTCCATCATAACAATCAAGCGGATAGCAAGAAGGGGAGCAGCACAGTTGTCATCATACACAAAGACATAGAACACATGAACACTGATCTCCCTGCACTTGAGGGACTAGAGGCTACAGCCATTAGATTCAAGTTCAACGGAGCTAACACCACACTGGTGTCACTATACAACCCATCTAAGAACATAGTAACACGCGATATCAGCACTGTTCTCAACATAGAACCACAGGTAGTTGCTGCTGGAGATTTAAACGCAAAACACCCCGTCTGGAATTCACGAAATCGTACCTCCAACGGTAAGAAACTACACGAACAAGCACTAGCCTGAAACTATATTCCAGACGTCCATGCATAGTGCCTGCACGGGCCTGACTCAGGCCAGACGTATTAGACATAGCCCTCATCATGGGCGTCACATGCACACTCAGCGTTATGGTTGAAAACGATCTGGACTCAGACAACATGCCTGTAATACTTCACATGGAAGAAACGCTGCAGGGACACAGAACTACGCAGGATACTGAACTACAAGAGCGCGAATTGGACTCTGTCCAAGCAAACACTTAATAGTTGTATTCTGGACAATCACGAAATTAATAACACACAACAAACTGCTGAGGCTGTGGAGGTTCTTATTACTGATGTCCAAGAGCAATGTCTGACGACAGTCCACATACACCACCACTCAACGGCCCTGCCCCAAGAAATCCTGGGCCTCATCTCAATGACGTACCATCTCAGGAGATACTGGCAGCCTGCCAGGTGTCCGTTCCATGAACTGCACATTAACAGACTCTAGGGACTAATAACGGAGATAATACAAACATTTAGAAACGAACTCGCAGGGTTAGATGCCACACCTCCTGGGGTGTGAAACTAGCCAGACACTTCACCAGCGAGAAACATTACATTCCTCCTCTACAAGGCCCAGACGGACCTGCATACTCTGCGAAGGCGAAGGAAGAGCTTATAGCCACATCTCTTGCAGCGCCCTTTGTGCCGAATCTGACTCCCTCAGACCCAGTATTCACACTTGAAATGGGCCAGTAGGTTACACGACTTGCAGCACAGTTCACTCGCAATGAAATCAGACATACTAGACAAACAAAACACTTGGGCTCTCAAGCATCCTAATATTAGGAAATCCCCTGGTCCCAAAGGCTTTCTAAACCGTGTCCTCCAGGAGTTCATGGACGGAGACTTAGAATACCTTACACACATATAACGAATGCCGTCTTATAACACCACTTTTGGAAGGTGGCAAAGGCCTTGATGTTCGGGAAGCCACGGAAAGACCACTCCCTCCCACAAAATTGCCAACCCATCGGTCTGCTGTGCTCGCTCAGCAAGATTGTCGAGAAGGTAATACTAAAACGCATCGCTAGGCACTGCGTCACCAATGACACCCTAAGGCTGGAGCAATTCGGCTTTAGGAATCACCACTCAACAACACAACTACTCTTACACGTAGTTGAACATATAACTCATGGCGGCAACACGAACAAAGCCACAGGAACTATGTTCCTGGACATCTAAAAAGCTTTTTACTGCCTCCTCTACAACGGCCTCATACGCAAACTAAGCGATGCTGGTTTCCCCAAGAGACTCGTGCATCTCATACACCCATAGCTCACTAACACATGTTTCACACTGACGTGCAGGGCAAACAATCGACACAACACAGCATCCAATCTGGAGTATCCCAGGGAAGCATACCGGGGCCCATCTTGTTCAACCTCTACATTAATGATCTCCCAGCAACACAATGTTGACCACCTATATGGATGACAAGCCATCCTTGGCAAGACTGGAAACCGTCGAACATAAATTCACGATTACAGAAAGCACTGAGAACTGCCGAGCCTTGCTTGGAACAATGGCGTGTTAAAGTAAACGTCGACAAGTGCGCAACAGTTCTGTTCACACAGAGGCCGAAACTAGCGCACAAACTGTAGACAGATAAATCTACATCCACGCCCAATACGTTTCCGAGAGATAGTTAGAATGCCTTGATGTCTGGCTGGACCGGAAACTTACATGGCGGACCACATAGAATACCAGAATGAAATTTTCATTCTGCAGCGGAGAGTGCGCTGATACGAAACTTCCTGGCAGATTAAAACTGTATACCGGACAGAGACTCCAAGTCTGGACCTTTGCTTTCGCTGGTGAGTGCTCTACCAACTGAGCTACCCAAGCACGACTCACGCCCCGTCCTCACAGCTTTACTTCCGCCAGCACCTCGTCTCCTACCTTCCAAACTTCACAGAAGCTCTCCTGCGATACTTGGAGGCGGAAGTAAAGCTGTGAGGACGGGGCTTGAATCGTGCTTGGGTAGCTCAATTGGTAGAGCACTTGCCCGCGAAAGGAAAAGGTCCAGAGTTCGGGTCTCGATCCGGCACACAGTTTTTAATCTGCCTGGAAGTTTCACACACAGAATATGTTGCCAACAAAGCGCACGTGAGGCTCAAACAATTCTACCCAATGCTCAACAAGGAAAGCAGCATTAAATAGGAGGACATCGAGGTCCATATAAAAGACACTGATCAGACTTCTGCTGGCGTACACAGCTACTGTATGGGGATATGCAGCTCCTACATGCCTGCGGCTCCTGCAAATCATACAGAACAAAGCGCTACGTATCATTAGCAACGTTCCACACTACACTCGCACCGCGGATCTTCACGATGAATACCGCCTTGAAACCCTCAAGGAAGTATTCAAAAAACTCGCCACACGACTATACAGGAACTCGAGACACTCAAACAATGCTTTCATCATTATTCTGGGGAACTATGATCACAACCATAGGGGGAAGCATAAGCGACCGAAGACACTGCCAACTAGGGCATAACCACCATCGGCGAGCTAACACACACTCAAAGCAACAACATCGGCAAGCCCCTGAATATCAGCAATATTGACTGGATATGCCAGCTGCTATCACAACCGACCAATAGGTAGCAGCAGGGAAGTCGACAAGTTAGCACACTAACTAACAATTACGCCGCCAACACTACCCTACACAGTGAACACGGTATATGACATATCGGACACTAACCAATAATGAATCCAACTGTTACAGGTATGCTGCTGCTAGTGGAGAAGTCAGTGCCGGTACCCAGGTGCAGCCACGGAGTAACAATGCCTCACAACATCACAGGCATCCTCCTGCATGATACCCATCACTAACTTACCTAACCCTTGAATCATCTGTCGCAGATACCAGGCAGTCCTCTACTGCTCTTACTACCCCCCACAACTGTCGCAGAGGGTTTTTTCCCCCTTGGCTGTTGCCTTGGCACTATTTTTCCTCTGCCCTTTAAGCCACTTGCCTTGGCACTTTTTTCCCTCTGCCCTTCAAGCCACTACCCTTTGTTCAGCTTCAATCCAAACTATCTCCATATGAGCATGCTTGCCGGCCGCGGTGGCCGAGCGGCTCTAGGCGCTGCAGTTCGGAACCGTGCGATTGCTAAGGTCGCAGGTTTGAATCCTGCCTCGGGCATGGATGTGATGTCCTTAGGTTAGTTAGGTTTAAGTAGTTCTAAGTTCTAGGGGACTGATGACCTCATATGTTAGGTCCCATAGTGTTCAGAGCCATATTTTTTTAGCGTGCTTTAATGATTAATCACAACCAGACATATGCAAACATCACAGTACCCACATCCTGCGAAGACCTCACGTAGTGAAGACTATCGAATATGCAGAGATGGCACTGGACCTTTTATGTTGGCAATCATGCCGGTGTTGACGTAGAGGGCACAACCCCCCCCCCCCCCCTTAAAAAAAAAAAAAAAAAAAAAAGAGAGAGAGAGAGAGACAAAAGGGCAACCTCCAGTGTTAAACACTCACCTGAAGATGGCTGAATGCTTGTCAGCCGAAATATCGTGGCAGGAAGTCGACGTTATCCGGCTGCAATCCCGAAACTGCATGGAATACTCTTTACGCTGGAAAAATTTCAAGAATGACATCATTATAACTCCATCACCAGATGTTCTGCAATTAGTGCCTACACCGAAATATACAACTTCGTAGTCAGGTCCAATCAATGTTGATAGCACAATGATATTTGTGCCTTTATGATTATAAAGCACAGACTGATGACCTTCTTGGAAACCTTAATACTACATTTTTTCCCACCCATAGCATAGCATAGTTTGGAAAATCTCGTCTATTTCCACAAACTTATCGGTTGTTCTTCTGTTAAAGGTACCTAAAATTGCAGAAAGCAAAACTATATCCGAAACTTATCCCTTTGAAGGTACATATCTGTACTTAATTATTATATTTATTTTAGGTATCATAAAACGCTAGGCAAGAGAATAAATGAGAGGAAAATTCTCTTCTGTATAATACAGTCACTGATACAGAAGACACAAGACCCCTGTCAAACGGAGGTGAATGAATGAGAGAAATATTGACACTGTTCTTCATAGTGCAATTGAAGCCATTTAGGCTCCTGCAATTGCTTGTCTGCCTGTAAACAAACATATGTTCTTTCAACAAGATGGAGCTACTAGTCACACCAAGCGAAATTGCATGGCAACTGTGAGGAACGTGTTTTCCAATCATGTTATCTCCATAAATGGGGATACCAGATGGCCGGCCAGATTCCACGACCTTTCTGCCCGTGATCTTTGTCTGTGGGCCTATATGAATTCACAAGCACCACACAGAATTCAGGAGACCCGCCAGATTAGCCGAAAGTGCTAATTCGCTGCCTCCTGGACTCAGGTAGGCGCTCTGGCTCCAGCTCGAATCCACCCAGTGGATTAACGACGTCGTCCGGCGTGCTGGTCAGCCTGGATGTGGTTTTTAGGCGGTTTTCCACATCCTATTAGGTGAATACTGGGCTGGTCCCCACGTTCCGCCTCAGTTACACTACTCTTAGATATCTGAACTCGTGCACACTATTCCATGGATTACACTAGATGCAGACACTTTCCCTAGAAAGCTGAAACAATCAATTATAAAACCATTATACAAAAATGGGGATAATTATGATGTAAAAAACTACAGGCCTTTATCAATGTTATCTTGTTTTTCAAAAATTATAGAAAGAGTAATGTATGGAAGACTCTCTACTTTCCTAAAAAAAAGTGGAATATTGGTCGATGAACAAAATGGCTTTCGAAAGAATAGATCAACTGAAACAGCTATATACAACTTTCTAAAACTTGTCCTAAATTCCATTGATAATAATGAAGTAAATTGTGGGGTCTTTTTAGATTTATCAAAGGCTTTTGACGTTATTGATCATAAACTACTGCTCGAAAAACTTAGTTGCTATGTACTCCATGGTACTGCTCATGCATGGTTTAAGTCATATTTATCTGGCAGATCCCAGAAAGTAGAAATAGTTCATGATGGAAAGTCATACTTTTCTGGTTATAAGGAAGTTAGTTATGGGGTGCCCCAAGGATCGGTGCTGGGACCCCTGTTGTTCTTGATCTTTATAAATGACTTGCCAAACTATTTAACACAAGCTGATTGTGTACTTTTTGCTGATGATACAAGTCTCTTTATTAAAGCTCAGAATGAGACTGACCTTAACAGCAAAATTGAAACAACAGCAGTTGAAGCAAGTAAATGGTTCAGGGACAACAGTTTATTTGTGAATGAGGGGAAAACATTATGGATGAATTACAGACATGTTTCAAATAATATGAGGCCCAATATAACTGTGAAGCTAGGCCAACAGAATATACTACAAACGCCGAATACAAAATTCTTAGGAATTTGGTTAGATGAGCATCTAAAATGGGACAAGCATATAGATGTGCTCAATAAAAAGTTAAGTAAATGTTGCTATGTATTTAGAATGCTCAAAAATTCCTGCAGTGATCAAACAGTATTGTGTACATATTATGCATTTATGCATAGTCTTTTGCGATATGGTGTCATATTTTGGGGCAATTCAAGTCAGGCAAAACGCTCCTTTATTATTCAAAAATGAGCGATAAGAATCATAAAAGGAGCTGCACCTAGAGATCCATGTAGGGAAAATTTCAAGGAATTTAAAATCATGACTCTTCCATCCATTTACATCTATGAAAGTATATGCTTTCTGAAATCTCACCCCCAGTTTTCTTCTTTAAACAGTGAGTTCCATGACTATACAACAAGACAGAGTAATGAATTTCACAGAGAAGTGCATAAGAAAGCCCAATACAACAAGAGTGCAATATACCACCCAAAAATTCTCTATAGTGCTCTTCCCTTAAAAATAAAAAGGATTCAGCAGCTGAGCAGTTTTAAAAGTGAACTCAAAAGAATGTTAATCAGTAATAGTTTTTACAGTGTTAGTGAATATATGAATTCTTCAGAAAGATAGCGTGCCTTCATCTATCTTATAAGTTACTCATATACAAACTTGTGTCGTGGGGTAGACTCTTTTATGTACACACAAAAATTAATTAATCTGTCAATATAGAGTGTTATAATCATTGTTTCTTGTTGCTGTCCATTATACACAGAATATATGTAACCTATTTGTGTCCTATATTGTTACAGATTTATATCATGTAAGCTATAATTGTTTTGCCCATATATTTAATTCAGATTATTCACTGATAGTTTTTACATAATATGTTGTTATTCATATTTTTTTCTGTATGTAACATATGACAAATCCCATATCATTGTACATGATAAAACGGGTGCTCAATAAACTGAAACTGAAACTGAAACTGACATCTGGGGTACACTAATTCCATCCCAGGGGGTATGGGGTGGTGGCAGGAGGGGCATTCAGCCACCTATCAAAATAAACCTTGCCAAATCCGTCCTAACCATGCCGATCCTGTGACACTGTGGGACGAAGCACCAGCAAAAGAAAGGAGGAAGACAAAGAATTCAGGAGCTGATATTTCGAATTCAGGAAGAAATTCCCACGGAGATGCTGAAACAGGTAATGGGCGATAACAGCAGAAGACGTGTCGAGTGCTTATGAAGATATGGTGGGCGTATAAAAGACGCTGTTTTTGGAAAATAAAAACTTTTTTAGTTTGAAACTAAATGCTTTTATGGTTACTGTGCGGTCTTGTGTGTTTCAAGTAAATAAAACTAGTCATTCACTCTTGATAACACTTTTAAAATCGCCTGATTCGCTGCCATGTACGATAAATATTTCTATTATGTGATATTTAAGTGAGTGAGTTTCTCTCAGCTTCAGCCAAAAATCAAAGAGTAATTAAAAGACGATCTCTTGGTCATATAGCCTGCTGCATTTTTATGTTCTGTCTTCCAACACTTGATTTTATAACTGACAAGAGACGCTCAAAACTTACATACGACTGTCTGAGAAAGTTTATTCAGCTGAGCGAAGACCTCAGATACTAGCTCAATTAATAGCATTTCTCGAAAAAGCTAGTATGTACCCATTTCATCAAAAAACACTTCTTTTTTCCTTAACTATTTTTGTTTTTCTCCAATTTTTCTTTCATAATAACAATGCAACACTAGTGTCGACTGTTCTGGTTTTTGAGCACAACATTGTAAACTTCTGCTTGCCTGTCTCACATCGTTATCCTAGTGGAAACACTTCTGCAAGAACTTGCAGTTAGTTCCTGAAATTAACTTGTCCAAGCGACTTGAAGAAATAAACTTGGTCAAGTTTTGTTCTAATGTAAACACCTCAGCAAGTATCTGAAAAGTTACTTGCGGGTGCTACTTGCTAGTGGAAACATACCTTAATGGCTGTTAAACTTTCCATGTCAAGCTCACAGCTATATTGCATTGTACCAACCTGTTGCCTGTGCATAGTAGGTATTTCATAGGAATCTGATTGTCTTATTCAGGTTGCATACTGCAGTCCCATCTTGTATTAAAATTTCTTTATTTATTACAATGTATGCCGGCCGAAGTGGCCGTGCGGTTAAAGGCGCTGCAGTCTGGAACCGCAAGACCGCTACGGTCGCAGGTTCGAATCCTGCCTCGGGCATGGATGTTTGTGATGTCCTTAGGTTAGTTAGGTTTAACTAGTTCTAAGTTCTAGGGGACTAATGACCTCAGCAGTTGAGTCACATAGTGCTCAGAGCCATTTGCAGCCATATTACGATGTATCGGCTACTGTCATCATCAGATATTTGAAATTAAGATGAAAGGAACATGAAGAGAGATGGGCATTTGTTATACAAGAATAAGATAACAAAAGAATACATGAAAAGGTTAAAAAGTATTTGTAAATGTGCACCCACCAAAAAGCGTAGCACTTATAAAAGAAGACAAAATATTTGATCCCGTGGACATCCGCTGCTGAGGAAAATATGTAACAGAGTAAAAAAATCCCCTTCAGTTGCCAGTAATTTCTTATTTATTGCGCGACCAGTTTCGGAGCCTAAAGCTTTATCTTCAGATGCTACCAAATGATCATGGGAAGTAACTTCGTCCGCTTCAACTCTGCAGGGTCACCCACATGAGCAGATTGACATGGGCGCTGCGATTCATGATCCTGCTCTCCCATGCATTTGCTTGACGTGGGTGCAATCCCCCATGACTGATTGACCTGACTGCCACAGGTCTACCTATTTTAAGGAATATAAGACCATACAGACTATAAGAAGCAACTTAATTTTAAGCATTTTTAAAAAAATAACATTTTTACGATTTTTATTATTAGACTAGCTGACCCGACAGACTTCGTCCTGTCAAAAAGATTTGTAATATGGCAGTTTTTTTGCCTACGTATTTAAAAAAATTCTCCTGAACAGAACCGTCACCCTGGTGATAGGGCGTTGTGAATAAAAAATAATTAAATAAAACATATATAAGGATTTAAAAGTAAGTAATCGCTTTATTGTTAATCATGTGAATCATAATTATTATTATTATCATTGTAGTGCTTTGTGGTATTTGATGTTTTTTGTTTGATTACCTGGCGCATAGATAAACAAATCTGATGGTTTTCCAACACGGGAACAGGCAACATACAATTGACCATGTGAGAAACATGGGTTTTCTAGATTAATACCACAAACACTTAATGATTGCCCCTGGGACTTGTTTATAGTCATAGCAAAAGCAAGCCGCACTGGAAACTGCAGTCGTTTAAACTCAATTGGCACATCAGTCGGAATCATTGGGATGCGCGGTATGAGAACATCTTCTCCTTTATACTTTCCTTTGAGTATAGTTGCTTCTATCACATTGTTTAGTAATTTTTTTATCGCTAACCATGTACCGTTGCAAAGACGCGGTTGGTTGATATTTCGCAACATTATAACCACCGATCCAACCTTTAATTGAAGATTGTGAGGTGGCAATCCTGGCAAATCCAGCGAGTTTAAAAATTCCGGTGGATAGTTGACTACATCATCTTGATTAGTAGCCGAATCAACTGATTTATATATCCTCAATTCGCCTGTAATTTGTTCTTGAATTTTGAAATTTAATTCATTTACATCTATGTTTTTTGCAGCCAGTATAGCTCGTTCGCTCAACCAATCATGGTTTCTGTAATTTTGAGAAACATCTGGAAACACCTTCTGAATAAGTTCATCTTTTGATCGAGTTGACTGACAAAAACTTTGAGGAAAGTTAATGCAGCCAGTCAACATGTCTATAGGAAATTTGCCATTACCAATGTCAATGAGTTGTTTAGAGAATATGTTTCCAGATTGGTCATTTCGCAACTCGACACGCATATTCTTGCTTAAATGAAGTACTTTGACATGTTTCCACAAATTGGAGGACTTTAGACATGCATTGAGTTCATCAGCTGGCGTTGATCGTGGAATCACTGGCAATGTTTGACGAAAATCTCCTGCTAATAAAATCATTGCACCACCAAATCGGTTATTATTGCTCCGTAGATCTTTTAAGGTTCTGTCTAAAGCCTCCAAAGATTTTTTATGTGCCATCGTGCATTCATCCCAAACAATCAATTTACATTGCTGCAAAACCTTTGCCATTGCAGAGTTCTTCGAAACGTTGCAGGTTGGAGTTTCATTGCTTTGCATATTTAATGGCAATTTTAGTGCTGAATGGGCTGTTCGACCACCTTCAAGCAAAGTTGCTGCGATTCCCGACGAAGCGAGTGCAAGTGCAATTTTATTTTGTGAGCGAATTGTTGCTAATATTAATGAAATCAAAAAAGTTTTTCCTGTACCACCAGGTGCATCTAAGAAGTAAATCCCTCCAGTTTCATCATTTGTTACTTTCATAAGAGTTTCAAATACATACTTCTGTTGTTCAGTTAACAGTGGAAGATTTGTTTGAATTCATTGCTTCATTGTAAATTTCTTCACTGATTTGTATATTTGGATTTCCCATTCTATTCCGTATTTGATACAATATATCATCACACATATAATCTTTGTACTTGATCCACAAATCAATTGGGTTTGATGGGAAGCATGTAGATATGATTATAGAAAACAATGTTCGAATTTGATGAGCGTGTGATGATATTACAGCATCATTGAGAGTTTGCTCCCAATGAGCGTCATTTTCAAGCAATTGCAAACGTTGACAGGCTTCTCTGTAGGATCCACACAATTCACCATGAACAGTTCGTAACTGTTGGAATGATGTTGGGCCACGTACATTGACTAATAGCAGTCGTAAATAAAAGCATTCATCATTGCTTGGATGTACTGAATAAATCCGGCCAATCGCATCGGTGGAATATACATCTGTATATCCTGGAACTGGTTTTCCTTGTTTCCGTCGCATAAATCTCCTTGAGGATTGATTCCAGGTATAATATTTTGGCATTTCAGAATATAGCAATGTTTGTGCGAAATGATCGTTTTGGCATGTCTCAAAAAAACTGGTTAATGTAGTAGATGGTGGCTGAGCAGCTCTTTGTACTGCGTTCTGTGCTGTAAAATACACTCTTTGTCCATTTTCTAAATGCACAGCTAAGTGAACAACAGAAGGGTGTCTCTCATGAATAGGAAAAGAAAATATTCGCCAAACTGCTTCATTACTACTGACATAGCGGCCCATTTGGTATTGGGTAACTTCATCATTGGAATTCTCTGCACCAATTCCAATCTCAGCCATATCACTCCCTTTGGTTACATATTTGCAAATGTATTTAATAGATTTCACTGAATGGCAAGATTCAACGTTGATGTGTGCTTTGAATGTCTTTGATAAAATGGGTGAATATGGAACAATCCAACGATTATCTATTTCAATATCTTGTTGATTTAATTTGACAATTGTTGATTTTCCATTGTCTGCTGTCGATCTGCGACGATACAATGGATAACCGTCATTACCAGTAATTGTTTCCGATATTAATGTCCGTTGATATCGTTTTGAACATTTACCATCCATCATACACGGTGAATTTTGATTAAGAGTTCCACAGGGACCATGTATCATGTTTTTGATAACTACCTCATGCAATCCAGGATCTATTTGTACATTAGGGATTTCAGCTGATATCACTGCATCAACTTCATTTGGCCTTATCTTTTCAACCAACCAAATCAAAATGTGTGCATGTGGCAATCCTCGTTTCTGCCACTCCACAGAATACATCCAGCAGCGTGTCTCACCAAACACATTATGTTTTACGATGAAATCCATTAAAGATTTCAACTTTTGTCTAAAGACTCTGGCTGTAATATCATGACGATCAATGGGTGATTGCCCAGGGAATAACTTCTGCTTGATTTCTATCCATTGCGGATTGCATGTAAATGTGATGAACAAATCTGCTGTACCATAATGACGAACATACGACATGGCATCTTGAGCATATTCGTGCATATGCCGAGGGCTTCCGATGTATGTTGCTGGAAGAATAGTCATCCGACCGACATTCTGTGCATTTCCATCAGTATTAATCGCATCTCGAAGGTGAATATACTCTTCAGATCGGAGTTTGGTTTGATTCAACCTGATGAATGTTAATCTCTCAGTTTCAATTTTTACATACATGTCAACAACATATTTGTGATATAATCGCCGACATTTCAATATGTGATTTTCTTCATTTTCCCGAATCATTAGGCGGTATGAATAATAGTTCATTGAACTGACTTTTTTGTTGGTTTCAGAACCTGTAAATAGATTTTCTTTTAATAACATTCAAATATAAAATTAAAATACATAATATAATGACTGAGATATTATCGCCATAGCTAAATTAATATTTTAGTTTCCTGTAATGGGATTTATCATTTTTATTGAGAAATTGTAGCCATCTTCACCTTGCCAAAATATAATGGGATATTGCAGTGCATCATATGAGTGGTGTGTTTCCTTTATACGTTGTAATTGATCATTCCGACGATGTAAAACAATATCACAGGATTCCAAGTTTTCTCCAACTACAACGATAGCAACTTCATCAATAGTTGGTGCATTAAAACGTCTTGTATGTTGACCTGCAGGTGTTTTATCAGCTCTGATTACAATTTTGTGATTATCGGATGGCATCAGATCCAGGGCAGTTTTAAACAATACAATCAATTGATTGTGTTGATGAAATAAAGTTTGTAATTGTTCTACAATAGACCTCTTTACTAAATTGTTATGTGCACAACGCAGATCAATTTCTTGTGGTGAATTGCCCATAAAATAAATTTGCAGGAATTTGTTGTCACTATCTGACACTGGTAACAGTGAACCTGCTCTGTGATATATTTGCCCTTGTATCTGTAAATAAAATAAAATATTATGGTGTGGTATAAATTAATTGATTGTCAGTGATCAAACTTAAATAATATTTGATCTTAAAAATTATATATTTAGTTTGAACTAATATCTATCAAATATAAAATATAATAAAAGTGTCACTGAAACTGAATCACCATATAATATGATGACTAAGTGATATATAAGTGATTAAGAAATTGAAGATTAGTGACACATCTTAACTTTTGTGACAGAAAATTTTGTTCGCTAAAATAATTATGAGTAACTGCTATAATACATACCTTGGAAGTTGGCATAAAATTTTCCCGAACTACATTTGTTGCCCCAAATGAAGTCATTTGAAAGCAATTGTTATATTGTTGGATATGTGTCAAAAAGTGTATAGAATCTGTTCCTATTCCTGAAACCAATGAGTACAATGGTTCTGGTGGTGGGTCCAATGGTATCAATTTCACTTTACCATTTGCGCAACACAATCCATTGGCTTCGTTTTTGTATTTTAATGCCTTACAGTGTGAGCAAACCGAGTTCATAGAACCAATAACAACACATTGGTAGTTACTGTAGTCAATTGACACATCGTAACTGAAAGCAGCTCGATTCAAACTTGCGCGATTATTAGTTGAATGTCGCGCTCGCGCTTCACGCGTTTGTGATATCCGAATTCTTTCACGTTCATTTCCGTCGTCACGTTCTTGTGCCGTACGATTAGATCGGTAATTAGCTTGGTTTGTAGCATTTCTGGTTGTTCTACCTAAATTGCTTCGTCTTATAGGAGGCATATCAAATATAAATTAGTTTTTCACTAATCACGAACTAAACAAACACTAACTAAGTAAACACTCTGCACAAAACACGAATTTGTTTCGTGTATCAGTTGACAAAAGCAAACTCAGTAGATTAGGTCACAGACAACTTTTTTTTTTTTTAATTTTATATGACTTGAAGTCAAATCCTTTTAAGCCGTACGAATTGTAACGCGATTTTTGTTTGACTGATGTAATGACGTGGAAACTGATGCATTTTATCTCGCGTGCCGAAACTAATACAAAAGAAACGCGAGTTTCGGAACGCGACATTAAACTTCTCCAACTATGTATTCTGTGCTCCAACGCACACACGCACATTGTTTTGATAGATATGATCTTTGACGTTAGGAACACACCTACATTGCTTAGACAACAGTGAGTGCTTGTAATTTAATATGAACTTTATACCATAGCAATAAAGCTCAAATTGACTACGTTTTAGTTACAAATCATTTGTATAGGAAAAAGAAAAGGGCTATTTTTAGGGTTTTTCCAGCAATAATTCTAATTTTTCTCGCCGTAAAAACCATCCTTGAACTTCAACGAACATTTTAAAAAAAGATTTGGCCAAATTGGTCGAGGCGTTGTTGAGTTATGCGCTTACCAACACATTTTGCGATTCATTTTTATATTATAGATTCCAAAGCCAGACAAAGAATTGTAGATTTATGAAACCGAACTGACCTTTAAAACCCCTGAAAATCGTCATCTGAACTTTCTTTTTCTTCTTCTTCTTCTTCTTCTTATTTGTCGTCGTCTTCGTTGTTCCCTCATATATGGTCTTCACTACCATCGAGGGTTACTTATACCTACCTTCTTGAAAGATGTAACAATAATGTCTTCTCACACTAGACATTGACTGTTTTATCCACTGACACACTTCTTTGATTGTAGGTCGTTTTATAGCTTCATTCGGCGTGAAATCGTGTTTTTTATCCATTATCTATTTGTTCCATTCCCCTCTCATATGCACTTTAATTTGTTTATTTATCGAGACATCAGGAGGTTGCAATTGTGAAGTACAAGACTGGCGGGAATTTTAAATCAAACACTGGACATTTTTATATTAATTTCGAGTACAAGACGCACCTGAATTATAGAGGAAATTTTTCAAAGAACAATGTGCGTCTTATAGGCCATAAAATACGGTATGTTTCCATGATTGATTGGTAGATGTTTCCATAATTTATTGGTAGATGTTCCCATGATTATTTGGTGGCACCTGAAGATGAAGCTTTACTCTTTGAAATCACTCATGCAATAAGTAATAAATTACTGGCAACTGAAGCGGATTTTTTATTCTATTATTATAATAAAAGGTTCTGTGTCAGTACTTGTACATTCAGATTGTTTCAATAAAAATATATTCAAAAGAGCAGTTGGCAATGAGTTACTCCAAAAACTTCATGCATGTAGTAATTTGAAATGGAATCTCAGTTTGTACCAAAAGGGAGTATCCACCCTCTGTTCATCTGCTGTGAGTCTTGTCTTCTCAGTCGCTTCTTTGGATACACAGGCCATATACACAAAAGATAGATGTCCAACTAAACACCATGAGAATTATTGCTGGTGTCATTAAATCAGTACTTATGGAAAGGCTGCCAGTACCAAGCACATTCCACTCACTCAACTACGACACATAAATACTCTCATGAACAAGTACAAAAAGGTTGTGGACAATAAAAATCTACCAAACCATCACGGTATTGATGACGTAACCGATAATCAACTCTGCTCTTGACGACTACCAACAATAATGGTGAGGGTCACTGTGGAAGAGCAGTTCAATGTTATTAATGTGTGGACCTAAGAACAGACTAGACCACAAAAGAGTAATATCCTGTACATCACCCAAGAACCACCAAGGTTTGACTTACCACACAGAATATGGTCAACACTAAACAGACTTATAAACCAACATGGCAGATGTGCATATGTTTAACACAAAGGGGAATAAGCAACCAGCCACACTTTTTTGTTCCAGAGAACAGCAGACCGTCAGATACATCACAGAATGATGCCCCACAATATCATACAATGGTAGACCACAAGACTTTATGCTGGCGACTACAAAATCGATAGATTACATAAAAGTTCTAGATGTTTGTTTATAAGATTTTGAACTGTATATGTTATGCTCTACATTCTATATATTTTTTCAGTACATCAGAGAGCTATATGATATAAAAAAATAATTATTGCATTAAAACATTTTATCTAATTTGTTTACATCAGTGTTTAGTACACTGCTTTACTATAATTTCCAGAAAATTGCCATTCAAATAAATAATTATCTGAGCAGCATGTAGGAAATTCCAATGAATAGGTATACAAACGCCGGCCAGTGGTTCTAGGCGCTTCAGTCTGTAACCGCGCGACTGCTATGGTCGCAGGTTTGAATCCTGCCTCGGGCATGGATGTGTGTGATGTCCTTAGGTTAGTTAGGTTTAAGTAGTTCTAAGTTCTAGGGGACTGATGACCTCAGATGTTGAGTCCCATAGTTCTCAGAGCCATTTTTTGGGTATACAAATAACATTCACATTTAGAACACCACCACACTTGTCATGTGGGGCAGTCTACACATCAGGAGCTTGAATATTATATTTGCTCATGACATATTGCCTGTCATGTAAATCAGGTCAATGAAACAGGCCTATACTACTCCCATACAACATGCCTGTTGTGCAGGGCAGCTTATGTGTCAGGGGCTGAAAATCCGGTTTTTACCCTTATTTCAGCTCCTCTGGGAGCTAGGAGGTTCTAATTCCCACTGTGCTGATACTTGTAAATTGTCCTGTTTGTTTACCAAATTTCACTGAGATCGATCCAAGGGCTTAGAAAGAGAACCCAAACACACATACACAATTGCTACATACATCTGTCCTGTCTCTCTTCCTGCTCCCCTCTTTTTCTGTCCATCTCATTTTCTACCCTCCCTCTCTGCCCATCTCCTCCTCCCCCTTCCTCTCTGTCTTTAGATCTCCTCCTGCCCCTCTCACCCTACCTATCCCTCCTGCATCCTCTCTCCCTATGCACCCTCTCCTGCACCCCTCTCTCCCCATCTCCTCCTCTATTCATCTCAGCCTTCCCTCTTGTGTGCCCATCCACACATGTAGCCTGTAATGGTGCTTGAATTATGTAACCATTACGGCAGCTCACCTGAACCTCTCGATACCAGCAATATTCTTCTGTGTTTCTGTAAATTAGTTGACATATATCTGAGACAACATTCAGATTTGATTTCATTAATGTAGAGGTACTTTGATACATCGATATGTTTATGTTGCAGTGATATTAATCTTATGTGTATTCTTTCTTTTGTCACTATGATCTTTGACATACTTGTAACTCTGATTTTTGGGCGCGTAAGCGATTATTAGTTAGTTGTTAGAGAGTCGGACCTTGAGAAAGTCAAGTCTTGGACGTCATGTTGGAAAGACGCATATTGTCGTCAGCTTATAAAATGTGAACTTTAACAGTGAGGAAGATGTTTTCAGGTATGTTTTGTATTGTGAAGTGATGTTTTGTGTGTTATGTGATATTGCAATAAAAGCAATAAAAAGGAAGTGTAACTTAAATTCGGAGTGCTGATTATTTTTTACATCACCATTGTGCTAACTTTCAAAGGTTTAATCTTCAAGAATAGTTTGTGAAACACATCTATAAAACTCTTGAATATAGCAGAATAAAACCTAGGCCTCTTTGCATCCGAGCTTGGGATCATCACAACCTAGATTTTCGACGATTGAGCCATGATTTTACAACGAGACCAGCGTGGGAAACACGAAAAGATGAGTGCCTAGTTTATTCATTATTACATGAAATGACTTTATTAACTGTGCTCTAATGACACCTGCCACATAATAACTTTGTTGTTCCCCGAAAATGCAGTATTTAGCAGCGTGAGCAACACCACAATCATTATTAAATTTTGACCTTTGTTGTGCTAGGGTTGGTAGAAGCCCCTGCAAAAAGATGTCAATGAAACCAGCTGGTACTACTCCCACAACATGTTTCTCATGCAGCACAGCCTGTATGCCAAAGATATTGGGAACACTTTTTTCCCTGAGTTGTAGGGAACTATGCAAAGCAGGCTGCTGCTACTCCATCACAACGTGCCTTTTGTGCTGGTCAGCCTACACCTCAGGGGCTTGAAAACCGTTTTTAGCCCCTCATGTGATAGGTTACCCTGGAAAGCATGTCGATAAGGCAAGTCGATACTGTTCCCATGTAACACACCTGTCATACAGGGCAACCTATAAGACAGAGCTTTAAAGAAAACGCAAGTCTGAATCACAGTAAATGTTAGGGCTGGAGTGTTTTAACCAGCGTTAGGATTTTTAGGCGCACATCTTTTTTCTTGGGTTGGATTAAAGCTGTTTGGAAAGATATCACAGTGTAAAATTTTGTTTCTAGTTGCTGAGAGAGCCATTTTTTCACACACCTTTTGCCCTTTTTTGGGACCTTTATCTGTTCTTCCCCCAAGCATGCCCGTAATCATTTTCTTCCTCCTTTTTTCTTTGAAGTATCATTCCAATTTATTCTATAAGATTTATAGTCAATATAAAATATTTAACTTTCAGTAACTTCTCCTCAGCTTGCTGTGTACTCGTGAATAGTTAAGCCTACCTCTTTCAGCAAATGCCTCTTTCTCTCACTTTACTACTATAAAGTAGCCCACAACAATGCAGATGACAATAAGTGATCCTATCCCACTAGAATCAGTAACCTGCTTTTTGCAAATGTGAGTTTGTTACTGTGAGAGGCGTCATGTGTTCACATGGAGGCAGAGATTGGTCCATTCATAGTTACGAGAATTGAGACTGGGTTTTGCTCGAAGCTACTAGAAATCTCCGAGACTGCAGTTCCAGCATTAATGAGAAAGTTCTGGCAATTGTCGCAGTGTTATAAAAGAGAGTGTGGACAGCAAGTGAGCGAGTGGATGCAAGAGTGTTGTGTGACAGTCGCATTGAGTTAGCAAGTGAACTGATTGTAGCTCTTTTTACATTACTAAACGAATGTACAATTAGCTATTAACATGCCAAAGGTGTCCATTGCCCGATTTACTGTTCTGGCTCAGGAATTCAAACAAAATTTCATAGACCTTAATGGTACTGTTACGCGATGTACTATTTGCGATTCTGGAACTTGGTGGATGAAAAACGCCAGTGAGATCGCATCAAACAATAGATTTCTAGCTCTAAGCATCAAATGGAAGAGACTCTTTTAGCAAACAAATCGCGGTAACCTCTATTAAGAAATGTGTTTCAACAGAGTTCTTCAAAACGCTAAAATCTGAAGGAATTAAACACTAGTTTGTGTGCACCTCTTACTCAATAAAGTGAACCATCCAGCCTTCAAGGGATTTCTTGAAAAATACACGAAGATGTCAATGCCGGATGAGAGCTTTAAGAAAAAACTACATGGAGCCTGTTTACCAAGAAACCATACAAAGAATCAAGGAGAAAGTGTCTGATTGCTCTGTGGGAATCATTGTGAATCAAACCATAAATCAATGGAACGACACATTTTGAATATTTTAGTTTTTCCCTTAGCAGACGAGAAAGTTAAGCCCATGTTGTCAAAAATGTGTGAATTGCAAGAAGTCAATACCATTTCAGTAAGGCAATCAATTGTGGACTTCTGCCAAAATCTATGAACTACTGGTATCAAGATTGAAAAACTTCTTCTAATGGTTATGGACCAGGGTCCATAAATGGTTCCAGCTGTCAACAAATTGGAACCTTTATTTCCTATGTTGAAGCATTCGACATGCTTTGTTCATGCCCTTCATAGGGTTTGTGCATCCGTAAGGAATGAATACGACATATCAGATCAGTTCATCTCTGTCCTGAAGAAGATTCTACTGGAAGCTCCGAGTCATGTTGTTACCTACAGGGAAATCATTTGTCCAGCTCTTCCAAATTTCCCTGTCATTACTCCTTGGGGATCGTTGGTTGAGTGTGCTACTATGTTGTATCAGAATTTTGACAAAATTAGAGAGTTTGTGCTTTCTTTGGATCCAGCCGACGCAGGTACAATTCCCAAAGCACAACCACTTCTGTTACTGGTGAAAATACATAATTTGCAGAGAGAACTATATTGTATTCCCAGTTACAAGTATATGACTGCAGCTATTAAACGATTAGATGAAAAAGGTCTGGAAAAGGAGAAACAATGGGATATTTTTATTTCCGTGAGGGAGCAGTTAGATGGCTTTCCCAAAGACAAACTTGAGTGTAGTCGTCAGAACAATGAAGACATTCAGGAATTAGCCACATCTGTTGAGTTACCATTCCAAGTGAATACCAGGTTTGCCCCACAGGTTTCTGTGGATGTCGATAGAAGCTTTAGCATCAACAAAAATATTCTATCTCCTAACAGAAACACACTTACTTTTCCAGATAGACAATGAGGATTATCCCTTGCAAATTCCAAATGACAGTCGCCATAACCTTTCCGGCCGAAGCAATGGTCTTCGCCTTTTTCGGTGCAGATTTTCCCTTGGTAACTCATTCTTTAGCTTGTTCTTTGGTCTCAGGAGTATAGTAATGTATCCATGTTTCATCCAAAGTGACAAAAACTGCGCTTAAAGTCCTGCGGATTCTTCCTGAACAGCTGCAAACCATCCTTGGAACACTTAACACGATTCCGTTTTTGGTCAACCCTGAGCAATTGCGGAACCCATCTTGCGGACACCTTTATCATGTCCAAATGTTTATGCATAATATTATTCCCGTTCATTCGAGATGCTCACAGCACTAGCAATCTCACGCACCTTAACTCTTCTGTCATCCATCACCATATCATGGATTTTATCAATGATTTCTGGAGTCGTAACCTCCACAGGGCGTCCAGAACGCTGAGCATCACTTGTGTCCATATGGCCACTCGGAAAATTTTGAAACCACTTATAAACTGTTCTAATCGAAGATGCAGGGTCACCATAATGTTTATCAAACTTCTCTTTGGTCTCTTGAGGCGTTTTGCCTTTCATAAAGTAATGTTTAATCACCATACGAATTTCTTCTTCGTCCATTTTTTGAAAATCACTCGACTTCCTTGATTCACACGAATGCCAAACACAAATAAATAGACCGATATGGTGAAATGTGGTGTGCTTTGTTTCCAAAGATGCTACAAACTAAACATGACCTTGATACACGCCGGTGGTGCCACCTCTCGGACTTTGCATGGACTTTTCAAACGCCCCTCGTATGTGTAAAGCTTCGCCAGCTGATGTGTTCGTGTTCGACACATATACAGAATGATCCATCTCGTCCCCCTCTCTGAGTCTACCTCTTCCTCCCTCTGTCTGTCCACATCATCCTCCCCCTCTATCTGTCTATCTCCTCCTACCCCCTCTCTCTGTCTCTTTATCTCCTCCTGCCCCTCTCTTTGTCCGTTTCCTCCACCCCATCTCTGATCATATCTTCCTTCCCCTTCCATTTCACCACATTCTTCTCCCTCTCTCTCTTTTCATCATTGCCTACTCCCGTCCTTTTGTGCTGTTTCATTTTTGAAAACACACATTTGTTGCCATCTTTTCTTGTTGAAATCGGCCTCTAGTAAGACGTTAATATTCAGAAAAATGTTAAAATGATTGTGTGTAAAAATTATCTGCTATTAGTTTTGTAACTATGTTATAGACTTCATAATGTTGGAATGCAGTAAGCGCATGTCCGTGAGTCGCAGCTGTATGCTACAGCTTTTCACCCCCCCCCCCCCCCCCCTCCCGCAATCCGGTGAGATTACAGCCTAGCATCGTGGGTGGCCACCGAAAGTGCAGCCGACGGCCTTCACCAATGATCTTTAAATTGTTGAAAGGAACAGTGCCGCTGAACACTTGTTAAAATTTAGTGGTTCCCATCCTTATTATCCATAATGGATAGGTAGTACCATTCTGACTGAACGTGATGTCCGTTTGTGTCATAAAGGAATATTTATGGGTACGCTAGTTGTTGGAAGCGAACCAATGTGTGCGGACAAGACACTACCGGATATATAAGTGTCTTCGAGTTTTCTGCGTCGATAATATTCGATAGGATCTTGTTTGCTAGTTTCGTGGTTAACAAGTTAGGATTTGCTTAACCGTCCATATTATGAATGGAGATCTTTGGTTGTGACTAATAGTTTGTTAGGCTTGCAATTATTTGTTGGTAGGGTTAGTAGGAAAGTATTTTAAAGAGCTTGGAGGAACAAGACTTGGTGATAGAGGTTGTGAATTTTGTTTAATTAGAGCAGACTGGGATCCATATACTTCCATGGCGTATACCTAGTTCTTCTGTAAGCACACTGAAAGGGAACTGAGTCGTGGGTATTTTGTTGTATGGAACACTCTTATGGGGTAGAGTCGTGGCTTGTTATTGATCGTATCGTAGATATGAGCCTTCAACGAGGTAACAACTCAAGAGCGTTTTATTTCAGGAGTTTATCTTGTTCATACGGTGATAATTTGTCCAAGCTTTAGTGAAGATCTATCGTGGCATTGTTAAAAATAGCCCACGAATATTGAAGCAACCATTACAAAAAGGCGAATGTACATAAAAGCTACTGCTTATCATTAATTGTGTCTAGTGATCATTTCACATAAGGAAATTATGAGACATACACTCCTGGAAATGGAAAAAAGAACACATTGACACCGGTGTGTCAGACCCACCATACTTGCTCCGGACACTGCGAGAGGGCTGTACAAGCAATGATCACACGCACAGCACAGCGGACACACCAGGAACCGCGGTGTTGGCCGTCGAATGGCGCTAGCTGCGCAGCATTTGTGCACCGCCGCCGTCAGTGTCAGCCAGTTTGCCGTGGCATACGGAGTTCCATCGCAGTCTTTAACACTGGTAGCATGCCGCGACAGCGTGGACGTGAACCGTATGTGCAGTTGACGGACTTTGAGCGAGGGCATATAGTGGGCATGCGGGAGGCCGGGTGGACATACCGCCGAATTGCTCAACACGTGGGGCGTGAGGTCTCCACAGTACATCGATGTTGTTGCCAGTGGTCGGCGGAAGGTGCACGTGCCCGTCGACCTGGGACCGGACCGCAGCGACGCACGGATGCACGCCAAGACCGTAGGATCCTACGCAGTGCCGTAGGGGACCGCACCGCCACTTCCCAGCAAATTAGGGACATTGTTGCTCCTGGGGTATCGGCGAGGACCATTCGCAACCGTCTCCATGAAGCTGGGCTGCGGTCCCGCACACCGTTAGGCCGTTTTCCGCTCACGCCCCAACATCGTGCAGCCCGCCTCCAGTGGTGTCGCGACAGGCGTGAATGGAGGGACGAATGGAGACGTGTCGTCTTCAGCGATGAGAGTCGCTTCTGCCTTGGTGCCAATGATGGTCGTATGCATGTTTGGCGCCGTGCAGGTGAGCGCCACAATCAAGACTGCATACGACCGAAGCACACAGGGCCAACACCCGGCATCATGGTGTGGGGAGCGATCTCCTACACTGGCCGTACACCACTGGTGATCGTCGAGGGGACACTGAATAGTGCACGGTACATCCAAACCGTCATCGAACCCATCGTTCTACCATTCCTAGACCGGCAAGGGAACTTGCTGTTCCAACAGGACAATGCACGTCCGCATGTATCCCGTGCCACCCAACGTGCTCTAGAAGGTGTAAGTCAACTACCCTGGCCAGCAAGATCTCCGGATCTGTCCCCCATTGAGCATATTTGGGACTGGATGAAGCGTCGTCTCACGCGGTCTGCACGTCCAGCACGAACGCTGGTCCAACTGAGGCGCCAGGTGGAAATGGCATGGCAAGCCGTTCCACAGGACTACATCCAACATCTCTACGATCATCTCCATGGGAGAATAGCAGCCTGCATTGCTGCGAAAGGTGGATATACACTGTACTAGTGCCGACATTGTGCATGCTCTGTTGGCTGTGTCTATGTGCCTGTGGTTCTGTCAGTGTGATCATGTGATGTATCTGACCCCAGGAATGTGTCAATAAAGTTTCCCCTTCCTGGGACAATGAATTCACGGTGTTCTTATTTCAATTTCCAGGAGTGTATAATGCCAACACGGGAAGAGGCTGTAAATTTTTATCTGAACGTTAAATTGTATGGATTAAAGTGGTGGTGGGGCGTAGGTTTTTGGGTTTTTGTTTAAACTTATTTTGATATTTGCTCTCCGTTAGTGGGGATTTAAACTTTTGCTGGAACTCGTACACCTACGACGAATTGACTGTACTGATTTTGAAATAAAAGAAAAAATTATAATTCCAAGGTATTTAACGGGAGCTGGAGGTGGTCAAATCACTTAAATACTGATACGTGAAATTAAAAAAAAAGTGCATTAATTTCAAAGTTGCTTGCATTTATAAAGTCAACGTTCTGCTTTTCATACCATATAAATAAGTTATGTGTGTATTACACAATACCTACTGTCACTCTCTTAAGAAATTTGCGTTTGGAAGATTTAGTTAACTTCTTTCTTTAATTTCAGTTACTATGATCGGACTAAGTAACTTACATAACTTGCAACGATAGCTAGAAGTTCGTCCCTTATTTTCGATGAGAGTGATATGCGTTAATGGAGGTGGAGGAGTAGCATATCTTGATCGATATGGGGTTGAGGATGTAGCAGAAATTGGTCTCGGGGTCTCCTTCAAAGATGGCGATAGTGAAGGACACAGGCAGAGTGACAGTGAAAGTTCACGAGTCGAAGATTTTCTCGCATCGTTAATTTTTGATGGTAGCAATTTTTCACACTGAAGCAACGACAGAATTAAGGGATCACTTTTTTCCCCAAGTTTACAGTAAGTCAATGAATTATAGGTATATCAATCAAATTTATCTGGCGTTCAAAGGAACATTGTTGATGTTTTCTCTTCATTCGGTGTCGCAAATTTGTCGGGCCTCCTCCCGTTTTTAATATTTTAAACCAAATGGAGAATCGTATTTCAATGCTGCCGCACTTCGTAAAATACTTCCAGACTAGAGTTGGTGCTGTTCTATAATGCAACCAATGTCCGGCGGCAGCGAGACCCTAGCCTACACATCGGGTGTGGACACGAGCATGGTCTAGGCCACGCTACACGGCAATACGTACAGTAGGCTACTGTCTTCGCAGTACTACACAAATTTCCAAATAAAGTGTTTCTTGTTCGTTTCTTCAAAATGGTTCAAATGGCTCTGAGCACTATGGGACTTAAGATCTGAGGTCATCGGTCCCCTAGACTTAGAACTACTAAAACCTAACTAACCTAAGGACATCACACACATCCATGCCCGAGGCAGGATTCGAACCTGCGACCGTAGCAGCAGCGCAGTTCCGGGCTGAAGCGCCTAGAACTGCTCGGCTACAATGGCCGGCTGTTCGTTTCTGATTGACGGCGTTATTATTCAGATAGCTCTCATCACTTTCCTCGTTTTCTGTAGTAATCTAATTTCGAAGCAATGGAAATTTTACGAATGAAAGTTACTCGTTTTCATAAAGTTGTATTTCAAACCAAAAATTGTAGCACCGCTACTATGGCAAACAGATATACCGCTTTTTTTTACACAGTTATTAGTAAAAAAACTGTTATGACCAGCACCATACAAGTACTAAAATTTACCTGTTATTCAGGACTAAAATAACAGTATCAGTTTTAATCTGTCGGTTTTTCGATTCTTAAGAGGGACAATGGTATATTGCCTGCCTTCCAGCACTGACAAAACAGGGAAGTATGTAGCTCCTACCAATCAGCTGCCAAGTTATAAATTTTGAGAGGGAAGTAACATCGACTAGCGAATCCGCATTACGGACACGATTGTTTTGTAGTGCAGTATGTATTTGCGGCAAGGAACATTAAATAATTAAAGCTGCTGTATTACAGTGCAGTAAGTAGTAGAAAACTAGCATTTAAATCATTTATCAAACTTTTTGTGATTGTCTCGTATTCAATACTCCATCTAAATATAAGTACAAATACTGTTATTAACCAAGTCATTCGTATATATAGATAAAACCGACGACACGTCACTAAGTAACTATAGTGTGACACCCGTTAGATTGCTGAGATTGGCAGCAATTTGAAACAGATCGCAGATAACGCGACGTGTTTCAAAAGGTGCTGACAGGTAGTGAACAGTACTTCGGGACCACCAGCCACCTTCTCACGTGTCTACTACAGAATAATACTATCAATAACAGAAGTGACTAATAATTTTACAAGCCGAATTTGCTTACGTTTTATGAATGATAGAAACAAAGATCTTTGACGTATAATTTTTAGTTCAAATTTTCTTGTTGTGCTTACCGCTGTGGAAATGGTTTGACACAGACATAAAAGATTACCCAGCGCGTTATAGATGTTTATTGCAACAATAGTGGACTTAAAATTACTTTCCACTCAGAGCTGATTTAAAGGCCAAGCGTCACAAGCCTTCGCCTGGGGCGCCAAGCTGAAGGGGGCCAAAAGTGTAAAATTGGTGTGCAGTGCTGACAGGGGGCTGTAGATAATTGCATTGGCATTTCCCTAGTACTTGGATGTCATGAACGCGTAAGCGCATTTGCACAAATTGTAATTATAAGCGAGCAGTATCTTCAGAACTGCAATAGCCTGGAGGCTTGCTTGGACCATGTCTGTATCGAAAGATGCGAGAGAGATTATGTGAACACGGTGATATACTGATAATTTGAGGTGAGGAAGGGGACTGAAGTATTTTGAGAAGAATGTTTTATTATGATTATTTTGATGAGTAATAGAGGCGGATTTAACTTAAGGCAATTGATTTCAGATTTTGTACTTTTTTCGCGCCAGCTTGTAGCTACGAATTTTTGGTTCAGACATCCAGAGACTTTAGTATAGGGAAAGATAAACAGCTACGTATAATTTTCAATTCGAATTTGGGGGTAGGAATAACTTTTGAATATTTCATGTCATATTTACGAGTTGCGTTTTTGAAAAGATCTCATTTGATATTAAAGACTACGTTTGTCCACTCAAGAAAAGAACTATAATTTTTTTGAATGTATTAATGTTTGTGAAGCAAAGAAAGAGATACTTTTTCAATGTGAAATTCTACTAATCAGATTCGAATCCTGCCTCGGGCATGGATGTGTGTGATGTCCTTAAGTTAGTTATGTTTAATTAGTTCTAAGTTCTAGGCGACTGATGACGTCAGAAGTTAAGTCGCATAGTGCTCAGAGCCATTTGAACCATTTCTACTAATCAGAAAACTAATTACATTTGATTTTATAGTTTATCCCAAGTCACTGACCGCATCCAAAGTCCATGCCAAAATATGAGTAATCATTTTTACTTATTTAGATTTGTTATGAACCAAGTATGCTTTCTCTCAAAAAAAATGAGAGAGAGAGACAGAGAGAGAGAGCGCGCATTGCACCAGGCGCATATCAATAGTTGTAGTTCAACAAATGCGACGCGCTTTCAAGATAAGAGCGGTGTCACGGTGTTTCCATTGTGCAACAGGTAAGCCAAAATTAAGTAATAAAAAAAAGGGGACATGGAATTTTTCCAGGGCCAATTTATCACCTTAAAAGTTAAATGATTCACAATGTTGAATTCAGACAGTATTCTTGCCATTACATATGTCCAAACAGACAGGCAACCAGATACGCACTTTCAAGCTACTTTCTTGTAGTAAGATTTTGCAGCACATTCTCGCAATAGAATTCTTATGTTGAAAGTTTAAGTAAACTTACGAAAATGTTTCGTGGGCAGCGATCTTTTTAATCTTAAGCTATTGGTTACACTGCTATCACCGAATATATTTGGACGAACAACAGTGAGCAGCGATCTCCTTGAACTTACAGACTGCTTGCGTTGCTAGCACCGAAAATATACTGACCATCAACAATGATACAGCTTTCATGTAGTTGTATTTCAGTGCGTATCGCAGCTAGTAGCGACCAATGGAAAGGGGTGAACATGTAAAAGGGAATAACTGTGTTTATGAAGATAAATCTCACTGTGCACCACAGTTAGTAGCGAAAGCACACACGGGTGAAAGTGTACAAGGGAAAAAGGTGGGAGGAGAGGCGCCAAACAATTAGTCGTTTGTGCAGAAAAATGTTTTCGAACCAGCCGTGCTTCCATTGACAGCAAAGCGCACGTGCTGCCAGGTATCTGACTGGGTCAGTCAAACGTACGACATGTGCTCCGCTGCAACTGTCGGTGCGCCGCATAAGGGCAACGCAGCGTTTCGCCTTCGCCGGCTGTCAAGTACTAGTTAATTTTCATAACACTATAAAAATAGGACTACTGTTTCACAAAATAATCAAAGATACCAGATGTAGAAGACGCAATGCAACAGAACAGGCATAAATATGGACAAGATAGCCAAAAATGTATATAATAACGGGACGTCCATTAATTACGTGATTTCGAAATGGGGGAAGAAGGGGTCCGGCAAAATATCACTAAATCTCAATTAAATTAGGGGAGGGGAAAGGAAAATCACACGTCAACTTTTTAATTCTGGTAATTTCCAAGAATGATTGCCTAACGAAATCGCGGGGTCCAAACGATACGTATCGAACGTGTGATCGATCATGCGACTCTGGTGGCGGGCGTTATGAGTATGTTTACGGTAGTCACTACAGCAACAACAAAAGAAGAGCGTTACAAAAATACTTGTAATTACAAAGGAGACGACTTACCTCACTCGTCGGTGTTGTCATCATGTGAAAGTTCATGTGATGTGTACGCTAAAGGGGACAATTCCCTTTTTGCCATACCCTGGGTAAACTCTGGCAATATCACGCAAGAAAATCGGCAGTGTCATATGCGTTAACTTTTCCCAGGAAACACAGGTTGTGGAAATAGAGGTACTGAAACAAGTACAGTTCGTCTCTTTGTCCTGGACGCCCTTCTCTTTTAATGGAAGACTTCACAGATTTCCATAGCCGCTAGATGTTCTGCTTGTGTGCACTGGGGTCATCCGAAGAGACGAACTCTACAGAGTGGTTGACGAACTCGTGGTCGAATCCTTCAGCTTCCAGAGTCTTGTAGGACTGGAATCCGTCTGTAATGACTTTAGTACCAGGCACTATGAAGTGCTTTATCAGACACACTAAAATGACCTCGTCTCTGGACAATACTCTCACAACGAAACACTTCCGGGGCTCTCTTTCTATTCCACCAATATCCAAATATGATCGATTTCACTCTTTGAAGGTCATCTTCTCTGGTTCTTCCTTCTAGCTATATGAGATTCATCCACTTCCACAACTTTACTCGGTCCATCAATTGGTACACTGTCATTTGTCACTACTACATAACACACTTCTCTGCAGAACCCGAAATAGTCACACACAGTATTAGCCGATAGGACAGTTTCTCGATTCCAGCAAGACAGAAGAATTACGCTGGTCTGGATGGATAGTTTGGAAGAGTCGAAGCACGTATTCTTCCTGATACTCGTTCGTTTTCCCCACTGTCCGCAATGAAATTGTAACGGTATTTCAGCATCGAAACTCCTCTTACGAACGAAGTTTTACACACTTCGCACCACCACAGTCTACACAGTCCCTTTCGAATCCGGGAAGAAACGTCAGGAACACCAGACATCCCACTCACTATCGACAGAAATCGTCTGGGTTTACGAAGCAACTCACAAATAATTCGCGGAGGTATGTAATTTAGAGCAACTAAAAGGAACGATGGAAAACAGATAAAAATGACGATCACAAATAATTGATCGTAACACCCGCCACCAGAGTCGCATGATCGATTTACAATCGCAAATTCGATATGTATCGTTTGGACCCCTCGTCTTCGATAGGCAATCATTCTTGGAAATTACCCATTATTATAACGGATAACCTTTTGTTTTATATAATTGATTCCAAGCATAGACAATATTACAATGCCCACCAGTCTTTATGGCCTAACTGAACTGAATGCTTCACAAGTTTGCAAGCCCGTGATTCTCCAAACTGAAACGGGTGCCACACTAGCGTCAGATTTTATCCGGATAGTTCCCTCCCGCAGCAGTCGAAATCACTTCGTGTCAGTTAGGGAATCTCGTGATATTCTGCAACGCATATGAAGCCGATGCCATTGTGTTTGACATGAATCTGTAACAGAACATTTGCAATGCTAATGTTAAGCAGAATGCCGACAAGTCGAAGCACACTTGCGGCAAGAAGTTAATCATGTGTGGAATGAAGCTGACAAGAATTCTCATAGTGATCATATACAGTAAGTCAAGTGATCGAAAAGCTGCATTATCATACGGCCCAAAGGGAGGTGCAAACGATGCTGTGTCTCATCTGCGAAGTAAATAAAGTTTCAGTGACACTGCATATAATGTATCAATAAAAGGTCAATTTTTAGGGACCCTTCAAAACGGTTAATAATGTTGCCGTGGAGCCTTTTTGTAGGTCTGTGTCTATCTGTACGTCCATACATCCGAATACTACTCACCAGGGCCGGCGCAAGGCAGGTGCGAAACGTGCGGCCGCACGGGGTGGCACCTTACGAGCCATTTTTTTTTTTTTTTTTTTTTTTTTTTTTTTTTTTTTTTTTTTTTTTTTTTGGACAAACTCAACATTCATGCCCAAGAGTGGATTCGAAACCAAACCTCGGAGGGAGCGACTTCGGGAACTGTAGCATGGCGCCTCGACTACCTGCCGGCCGCCCCTCTTGAACAAGGGGAGGGAGGAGGACTAATTTCGTCCTCGCCACTGTGGCAGCACCGTCTTGTTTACGTCGGAGGACAGAGAGGGGGAAGCAGTCTGGCGTACACGCCAGTACTGTTATGAGTGGAGCACTGCGAGCCTGTTACACGCCATTCGGTTACTCACAACTAATTTTGCAGAAGACGAAATCTAATTTCGAAATTCGAATGCAATGTTCGATACTGTGGTTACATGTTAAGCCTGAAGCAATTTTGCTAAGCCCTTCAATGGCAGTTTCCGAGTGTTTTATTCTTCCCGCATTATGGAAAAAAAAGTTTGGACATTACTACAGTCAAACATGTCCAACACCTACAATGGATAGAAGTATTCCGAATGGGTAAATATGCTGCAGGTAGTTACAAGGGATAAATAGATTGCTAATAAGCCTGGCATAAGTTGGGTTTTGATGTATTTTTGAAAATTTTTGCTATCCGCTTCTGAGTGAGTTGGATGTTTTGGTTTGTGAGCCATGAAACACCTGACTCCATGTGCATGAACAACAATTAAACTCTGACCGGCACTTTTGTTTGACAATACTAATCGCACACTATCACTTTGCCAACATTTATTTACTGTATAATGCGTGTGAATCCATGTTTCATCTTAGTAAACTACTGGTCGCTTTGATTCTGATGAAAACCTGAGAAAGTATGGTCTGCACAAAACAAAACGTTAATTTTGACACCTCCTAAAACGAAAATCCATAGACAGAACATTGCTTCTAAGGGTTTCCTTGCTGGCTTTGAAGCTCATTTCTGTTTGACAAAAGTTGTGCAATTTTCTCAAATTTCGTATTTCTTACTATTGTTCGTAATGCCATAGAAATTGCTACCTGATAATACATTTATCCGTATCATCGGTCACATACTTATTGTGAGTTTCTTGCAGATAGTGTAACATTAGAGATCTGAAAAGCTAGTGTTCATTTTCTTACGACCTTAATCAGCACATCATCTACTACTACTGTTTGTGTTCCTTCTCAAACAGTCATTGCGTATAACTCAGTGAATATATCACAGAACACCTGATATGGTATCGAGTCAGAATACGTTTCAAGTACTATAGAAATATCTAGCTCAGGCGGTGTGAGGGAGTCGCAAATACTGCTTACATACCACGTCCCTTAGCCGAATCACTTTCAAAATTCAGCGATTTTATAAGGAGGTTGCATTGTGGGCTATGTGCAACTGGAGTACTGGTCTGATAATGTACACTCCAGCGATCACCGTCACAGTATTTGTCCAGATAGTAAAACCACCTCATTCAGAGGTAGTGTCATACCTCGATTTATAAAACCAGTATAGCTTTTAACATGGATGTGTGCACCTGTAGAACCATGACTGCTTGTGACAGTAACATACAGTAGTTGTTGGGATCGAGTTTTTTTTATCATCTGGCCGATTATGTCTCTCTTTCTAGGACATGGTGGTGGCAGACGCAAGAAAAACTTATGAGACATGTCCACCCATGGTTGATTTTCTCTCAGTGTTATTTTGTATCGCCAGCGATCGGTTATTGATGAAGTATTATATTTAGTAGTAAGGGGTGCGTGATATGTTCACATTTGAGCATCAGGATTATAAAGTATGTGTTTGTGTACCGACATGTGCAAAGGAAATGACTATGTCCAGTCGTAAGGAAGGTATGGACTAGACGTGGAGTATTGTGATAGCTTGGGAAGAGTATGTCAACTCATGAGAGTGGTACTGATATTTCTATTTTCAGACCCACAGCCGTCAAGAGAGTGTATTTCCGATACTTCGCTCATTGTCGAATGTCGTTCAACTGAGACCGCAATCGTAACATTTAGTTGTAAGTAGGGATAAAATATATATGTGACCGGTTTCTTAGGATGAACATTCTACCTGTAGCGTAGGTGTCCTGTGTGGGCGTAATTCACGCTTCCCATTAATGGTAGTAGCTGTCAGACTGGAGATGTGTGTTGGAGTGTAGGAATGTAGGTAAATAAACTGTGTTGTCCTCTAGACGACCGAATAGCGAACTAATACTTAGTATGTGTTGGATATCTTCCGTGATTGTGTGGAAATATGAGAAGATTGAATATGGAGGTGCATTTGCGATGGATCGTTATTCCCTCCCATGTAATTTGTTCGGTTGACTGCTTCTGCACATTTCGCGCCTTTATTTTGTAAATTTTTAGGGATGATTTGGAACCTACTACATCACCAACATCAGTATTCGAGAGTGGAAGTATCAGTTTCCTCTAATTGTTTCGAGTTGCCGAGTAAATGTCTTTGCAGACGTGACAAGTTTCTAATTGGTCAGTGGTCTACAGCATGCCCCACCTAGCTAATTATTTGGGTTTGTAGAGAAATAATTTCCAGTCTATATCTTGCGAATTACATTGCGTTAGCGATCGGTAGGATGCTACCTAGTGTTTGATATCGAGAAGTACGGCGAAAATGGTATAATATTATGGCAAACCATGCGAAAATACATGTGTTCCTGTAATCCCAGAGTCTGGAGATGTGTGTAGAAAAGCGAGCAAGCAAGGGAACAGGTTCAGAGCAGAAACAATAACGTGTTTGTGACATGGGGAAACGAGCCTGAATATGTAGAACAGCTCTGAGAGCGACTTCAGTTCGCTGAGGGTGCTCTGGTCGCGCATTGGGGGTGGATGACTTGTGATCATCGGCTGTGGAAAAATATCTAGTGCTGTGAGGAGTATATACGGTACTATCCGTCGTTGTGGTATATGTGCGAATGATGTAAAATGGATGATTCTGTTTGGCACAGTATATGAATTGTATGTGTACTACACTGACATGGTATGCAGTGATATATTGCTAGGTTGGAGATCGATTTTGCCCACTAATATTCAAGCTCCTGTCCTCGGTGGGAAAGCATGGTAATTGAGTAGGACTCTTTCCGTATGTGAAGTTATGTAGGGTATGCAGTGATATATTGATGGGTCACAGTTCGGTTTCACTTTCTCTTATTCATGCTCCTGTCCTCACTGGGAGAGCAGTGTAAATGAGTAAGAGTCTTTCCATATTTGATGATATGTATGGTAGTTTATAAGGTTTAATTGCCAGTGCAATATGGCGATCTGTGTAAAATAACCGCTGAAAGTCTCATATGCAGAAGGAAGAAAGGTGGACAGTGCTTCGATACCAGTGGCATCAGTAATTCAGTGGGTAAATTCGATAACAGCCAATCATAATGCTCGATTCATTCACATCTTTTGTGCTGGGCTATGCGAGCCTCTACATAGCACAGGAAATGTTTGTGTGTGTTGAAAGCAGGAAGGATAACACATGATGGATGGGATACCACATTAGATCCACGAGGAAGACTGCACTTGACATTATTCTCCGGTATTTTCGTAAAGACGTTCTGTTAGTGCAAGAAAGCAAGTGTTAACTATTTCTGGGACACTATACAATTTCTGTGAGGTCGACTCGGTTCTTATTTCTTACATAGTCATCTGACATCAGTATAAGATTGAGAACCTTGTTAGATGCATTTGCAATGGTTTGTAGCTACGCGCGCACTCCTCGCGTCATTGCGTTAGTCATGCTGGGCAGTTAAGCATGGTTAGACGCTTCTCTCATGTCGCGCTAGGAACAATGCGCGCCGTGCTACTCCGTCATCAATGGTAACGACACTTGCTGCCTGGAGGTGTCTCGGATATGGGAGCTGCGTGCGCACGCTTGGAATTCTGTGACGTCAGTATAACACTGACTGTATTCCTGAAATTAGAGGCAACTTTCACCTGCGTCTGGCGGCGGCATGCGGCGGTGATGGCGTGTGCACCCCTGGAGCATCTGTGCTCCCTCCCGGTCACGTCAGCAATAATGCCTAGGTGAACAGGTATTTTCAGAGGAATTTCTCAGGTACCAAGTATGAAAGGGATGTCACCGCCTCATGCTTGAGGGCATCTGTGTGTGGTTTGACAGCTGACAGCCGTGTGACTTCACAGGGCTGCAGGTAGCCTTCTGTGCGGCCTACTGTAAATGGGGTCGTGGACGGTGTCTGCGTATGTTGTTTGCCTGTCTGTTTCATTATTTTGCGATCAGGTCTGTAGTCTGCAGGTCTGTACTGGAATTATTTTGGTAAATTAAGAGTTGTTGGGTGTCTTCAGAGCGTTATTTAGGAGTAGTTTACAGGTCTGTATGCTGTTTGGCTTGTCAGAGGGTGTGGTCTGTATCACTGTGATAAATATACCATATTCAAAATCCATCCCTAAATAAATTGTTATAAAATAAATAAAGTACACTCCTTCCTTACTCTCTCCAACAGGCCAGTGCAGGCTGTGTCATTTTCTCCCCATTTTCCCCCTCTAGACCACCTTCTGGGATTACATCACAGGAGGGATGACAGCACACTCTGGTGGCAGTATTGTGTACTAGGTCAGTTGGAGCCTAGATCTCGTGGTGGAGACACTGCCTGCAAAATAAAAACTTATGTCTAGCACAGGCAGAGTCGTTTTCCGTCATTTCCCCCTCACCATCTTGGATTACATCACTGAACAGACGACAGCGCTCTCTGGAGGTGGTACTGTGTACTAGGTCTAGACCTCGTGGTAAACACAATGTTTGCCGCCATCTTGGATAACAGTACTTGCATCACCTGATATCATGGCTGCCATCTTGGATTACATCATGGAATGGACGACAGCGACATCTGGTGGTGGTACTGTGTACTTGGTCAGTTTTAGACCAGCCCTCATGGCGAACACACGGGATGGTGGTTCTGCCTCTAATTGTTTAAATAAAGACTGGTGCATGATTTCGAGAGCTGACGATTAGTAAGCATGTTTGCAGGGTCTTGTAGATGGATTATTATTTTGACAATCTGCGAGTTGTTTGGCTCTCTGGACATAAACGTATTGCATTATTTACGAGTGGTTTGCATGTCTGTAGGTTGTGCAATGCGTTATTTGGACAGTTTACAATTAGCAGGTATGTGTGCAGAGCATTATAATGAGTTATTTAGGAGTAGCTTTCAGGTCTGTATGCTGTGTGGCATGTCAGAGCATGTGTTCTGTATCACTGTGATAAATATACCATCTTTCAAAATCCATCCCTAAATAAATTGTTACAAAATAAATGAAGTACACTCCTTCCTCTCTCCAGCACCCCAGTGCAGGCTGAGTCCTTTTCTCACCAACCCCTAGGAAGAGGTGGCAGTCAGGTGACTTAGGTTAGTGGAGGTGAGCTTTCTTTCCCCTCCATTTCCTAGGTTGGTAGATATATCCCAATTGACCTATTTCAAAGCCAATATTCGAACTTGGCGCCAGTTCCTAGGAAGAGGTGGCGGTCTTATGACTTAGGTTAGTGGGGGTAGCCCAAGTGACCATCTGCCAGCGATTTTCTTAGATTAGTAGAGATAACCTTGGTGTGGTGCATTAGCCTGTTGGAATTTGAGCTTCCTGCCATTTTCTGAGGGGGAGCTGAGGGAGAGGGGTAGCGTAGTGTGGGTAGTCCAATTGACCTATCTTCCCGCCAAAATCCGCCATCTTGGATGAAGTCACAGCCGCCATCTTGGATGACGTCATGCACTGTTGACAAGTCTATGCACCGCCATCTTGGATGACATCATCGTCGCCACCTTGAATACATCTGGTAACAATGCAGAGTGGCCAGAACTGGCCTTGCCCAACACTTACATCCAAGTGTCACACACAATTCACAACTGGTTGCCGTGGGACTTTCATTGTGTTTGTAATAACTTTTTATCACTTGCATACACTGCTCAGTTGTCATTTGTTCAATGACAAATTTAAAATCAAATAACAATGCTCACCACACAAAAGCTATCAGCCTACTAATGGGAAGAATTGCAGGTAAAAAACATGAAAAAACCAAGGGGGTCACCTGTCATATAATAAAATGATGCAAAACTCAAATTAGTCCTTACTTCCCAGACACAAATAAGCTTGACAAAATACAGTGTGGCATCTCCCAGTATACCTTTGAAAGTAGCATAGCCTCAGTACCTCTCATAATTTATGAGTGAACACAGGCAAGTAAAAGTGCCCACTTAAAAAACAAATAAAAGAAACATTTTTTGTCCGTAACTAGATTTTTGCTTATTTATCATTTTTAAGGTGACCGTTTCCACTGACTTATGTACCACTTGCAAGTCCAAATGTTTAAAATACCTCATAATTCTTTGTGTGGCTGTACTTGATTGCTTGAAAAGACAATATTTGAGGGTTAGTACTTTAATTTTTCGTAACTCACTCAATTAAACCATTTAGGCAGAAAATTTGCAAAACAATTATATTGTGGGTAATGCACTTCAACAGTATCAGAAAAAATAATATCTTCATTGTGTGGTGTGCATATGAAATTTGTTTCAACTGATGTTAACGAATTAAAGCAGACAGTTACATTGTCATCTACTGCGTGCAATACTGCATGTTGTATAAGCCATTTTGTTTTATTTTTTCCCTGCTTGATAATCACAATAATAAATGGGCTCAGATGATGCATAATATCGACTCAGCTACCAGTCCTAGTATGCTTCTACATAGCTTCATAAGAATAAGAATAATGTTAGTATTTCTCCTTCTCGTTTTCTTTTGCTTGACAGGAATTCTTTGGCCTTCTGGATCAGTGAGTGTATTAACCAGAAGGGAATTTGTTTCACATTCATTTTCGTGCCTGGTGCTTTATGGCACCTAAAATAAATACCTCAATTTAGTACCAATATGTATCTCCAAAGGGATAAGTTTCAGATATAATTTCTCTCCCATATTTTAATTACCTTCAACAGAAGAATAATGGTTACAAATCTCTATTTTTTTTTTTTTTGAAAATAGGTGAGATTTCCACAGTGTATTGGTGGTATGGATGGAAAACGTGTAGTCACACAGGCTCCCAACAAAGATAGCAGTATGTACTTTAATTATAAAGGCAGCCATGTTATTGTGCTGTTAGCACTGACTGGACCTTACTAGAAGCTTGTATACTTTGATGTAGGCACTAATGGTAGAATATCTGATGGTGGAGTTTCTAATAGTCATAAATTGTCGGAATATATTGATGATAATACTTTGAATTTACCAGTTTCATGAATTGTACTGGGTAGAACTGTTCAGACATCATATGTCATTCTTGCTGCTGATGCATTTGCTTTAAAGAAGCTTATTACTAAGCCCCACTCCTTTGTGCATCAAATAATGTAAAATCTGGTGTTTAATTACCAGCTCTTTAGAATAAGAAATGGACTTACATGCCACCCATTTTCGAGTATTATGAACTCCAGTTCTTCCAAAACCCAGAAACATCGACGCAGATTGTCAAAGTAATGCACGCTGTTGTGCCGCAAAAAAGTTTGACTCGCAAATTGTAAATCTGTAAACTTTTATTATAGCTGGAGTCACGCAAGGGAGGACAGCTCAGTGATGTGTTATTCGATTAAACCATTGGGCACTATTATTGAAATTACGTCAAAACATTCTATCCAGTTGGAGTCTGTGACACTGGTCACAGCTGAAGCAAAAAGGACAGCTAACGCCACAACACAGTGAGACCAAGAGTAAAGTAATATTTTGTTACTTGGAGCACCTGCACGCTACTGAGCAACCCGCATGTTGCACTTTCAGCTGGGCCTAGCTACCCAAGCTCAGTGAGAAGCGAACTAGTAAAAGCTGACAGAATAAGTAATATGAAGCAAACCCACTCGTCTCCCGCCAATGGGACTACGTCAGAAGCCTAGCTACAAGGGTATAAGTAACGAAGATTAGAGACTTGGGGCATTCAGTCGTGCTGCCATTCTGTCTGCATCTTGAACTGGAGAGAATGACGGGTTTTTATGTTTCAGAGAAACCAGAACTAACTCTGCTGATGACGATCTGCTGTGTGCCTGCCCACTGATCAGCTCTTCATGTTCCGTCACAAGGCTCGCCATACCTGCGGCATGGAAGCTGCATGTCTTGGGAAAAATCACGAACATGGGGAGCTCATGTGCGGCCAGCCTCCGCCCTCTGAGAGACTATGGCTGGTGGACTGCAAGCTGTCTGTGTTCTGGGTGGGGGTGGCACAGCCACGCAATTCCTAGTCATTTAGACATCATCGGCCATCATCCTGGTCGACCCCTGGTGGGTGACCTGATATTGCTTGTAGGCAGCGAATATTTAGTGCTGGCTGTTGTACCCAAGTGCACGGCATGGAAAACACAAGTATGTACAGTGGTGCATAGCTGGCAAAGCTCAGGAACACATGGGCGGGCTGTGCTCATTCTTCACCTGCTGGCGACTCACTAGACACCGTGGTAGCTGCTGGTTGTGACCCATGACAAAGAACATTTTACATTCCATCGGAGCGTCTGCATATTCTGCAACTGGCTGTGTTTGCACGCAAACTGAGTGGAGCTGGGGATGGCTGTCGTGCTATAATAGACTGCTGGAAACAAAAACCTGTCAGTGCTATCACCGTTTCACTGTTTTCCCTATCATGAATGTACCCTCTCCCTCACAATTTCTCTCACCTAACTTGACACAAGGTGGCCCAGAACAGGCTGCGTCATTACAATTTGTGTCAGTAAATGGTCCTTACACTTCCTGACACAATGTGTTGTATTGAAAAGTGTTCGTCCGACGTCCAAACGCTACGGTTTGCTTAGAGAAACGATTGCTGGATAACTCTCGACACTCTAACACTGTGGCTTATTGTCGAGTAGTAAGATTGGGTACTTTCTTAATTACGTACAAGCAGTGGTACGTGGCATATCTCCAGTTCAGCAGTATCCACTCAGGACTATGGGGTTTGGTGAGCTTCCCCTTTTTTATATTTGATTCAGTATCTGTTCTCAGTTGTTAGGTACTGTGAGTACTGGATAGATTATGTTTAACATTACATTTGTGAAGCAAAATGAACTTGTGGACTTTTTGTTTAAGGTAATGGTAGACCTGATAATCGAGTAGTAGTAATACGTTGGTTTCTCAGTCTTGACTACACGAATTGACGTGCACTAAGGCTACAGCAGCCACATTTTACGTGTAGACATGTTGATCATTTGGTGGGTGAGCGTTGTAGTGTACGTGGGCGATGATGCGCCGGAAATAGTAATTTACTTGGTTTCTTGAGTACTGAATGCATTAGTTAGTTATTTAAGTTTTTCAATGCTTAGTGACAGAAACTCACGCTGCTGCTACTACAGTCTGTGCTAACAGAGGTAAATTTCGTCAAAAGCAGGATCATGAGTAGACCCTTCGTAAATTAGAGGCTTTAAAAGCCGTTCAGTTTCATTCACAGCATGAGTCAGGGGAAAATAAGGCAGCACTGGGGGTGGTTTCTTCTTCTTTCGATCCAGTTCTAGTCATACTTATCAAACCTTTTCGTTAAAACAACGGATGAGGTGTCGACATTTATTAATGATGTTACAGCTACTGCTGCAATGTGCGGTTGGTCAGACGAAGAAACCCTTCGTGCAGCTTACTTGCTTTTAAAAGGGGATGTCAAGACATATGTGTTACATTATGGGGATCTCATTAAAGCACAGTCGTTTCAGCAGTTGGTTTCTGGATTACACCACCATTACCAAAAAAATATAGCACACTGTTTTTTTGCAAGAAGTTCAGTACTTTCTCCGTGGAATTTTCAGACAGGATTCGCAAAGTCAATGTGCAGACATATGTGCCTACCCAGAATTCGGAAACCAACAAAGTATTACTGCAGCGAGCAAAAAACAGGGCGTTACACGTTTTCTTGCGCTGAGCACCCGCAGTAATCTCATGAAGAATTCGCATTGAGAATCCAAGTGATTTAACAGCAGTTCTTAGAATTGCGGGGCAATTGGAGGAGATAGGTTTTGCCACGAAGCAACGGGTAGATCACCGTGTAATTGCTTCGGAGGTCAGATCTGACAAGTGTGGACGTCAGCCATACACTAGGTATCCACATTGTTACCGGTCTGTGGAAGTGGGCCATGGAACATCGGACTGTCGCAAGACTAAAAATGGGGATATTGTCGGGAGAAGCAGCCATGAAACATTAAACTCAATCGGGAACGCTTCGAAAGTCAGAAAAAAGTACCGACAGATCGTAACACAGCACAAGTTAGTACACAGACGGAATACTGCTTAGTGGGGTTAATGACTGATGAGGAAAAGAGGTTTCTTGTGGACATGTGGGTGTACATGTCTGTTATCACTATGGACCTGGTGAACAAGACGAGACTTGGGTCACCATGATACAAGTTACATGGAGTTGGCGAAAACTGTATGGAAACTCTGGCCACGACAGTACTTGAATTTTTTTTTCTTTTTTTGAGTTATTGGTATTGTGACTGATTTGATGTGGCTCGTTTTGCAGTTTAGCAACTGCAACCTAGGTCCTTCATTATTTGCTGAATGTATTCCAAACTCTGTCTTCCGCTACAGAATTTACCCTCTACAGCTGCCTCTAGTATCATGGCAGTTATTCCACGATATCTTAACTGATATCCGATCGTCATGTCTTTCTTCTTATCAGTATTTTCCACATATTCCTTTCCTCGGCGATTCCGTGGAAAACCTCCTCATTCCTTATATTATCAATCCACCTAACTTTCAACATTCGTCTGTAGCACCGCATCTCAAATACTTGTAATCTCTTATGTTCCACTTTTTCCACAGTCCACGTTTACTTCAATACACTGCTGTGCTCCAACCGTACATTCCCAGAAATTTCTTCCTCGTGAAGGCCTATGTTTGATACTATTAGAATTCTCTTCGTCAGGGATGCGCTTCCTGCCAGTGCTAGACTGCTAGTTCTATGTTCGCCTTGCTCCGTCCGCATGGGTTACTTTTCTGCCCAGGTAACAGAATTCCTTAACTTCGTCTATTTCCAAATACCGACGTTAAATTCCTCGCTGTTTTCATTTCTGCTACTTCTCATTACTTTCGTCTTTCTTCGAATTGCTTTCAATAGCTATTACATATTCATTAGACTGTTCAAGATGTGGTTTATGAAAACACACGTGATTTTGGGGCAGCGTCTTTGACTAGTAATCAAAACGTCCTCACTCCCGGATTTGAAGCTTGCCACTGCTTAAATTCTGAATAAAAATCATCAGAAATAGGGGCCACAAAGACTTCTGGCGTAAGAACTCATCCTCATTCTGCTAATGGAGTAGTCAAGGAGAGCAGAGGAGTGGACTGAGGTTCAGTGCACTCTCTTGACCTTTGAGCGGGAAACTGCCCTTGAAAGGCGAAAGAATCACAATGATCAACAGCATGAGGAAGTAGAAGACAATGGAAACAACTGCGTTGAAGACACGTAATGTGTATCCACAGGACATGTGACTTGTAACTGAAAAAGTGTCATGATGATCTCTCCATTGGAAATAGTTTCCAGACTAGTCCTCCAATCGGATCTCCAGGAAAGGACTACAAAGGGTGACCACAAGAAAAACATTTCATAAAGAACGAAAGGGTAACATTCTAAAAGTCGGGGCAGAAGTTTGAATGTACTAGTGAAGCTAGAAAATCTGAAAAAGAGAAGTACTAAGGCTCAGTCTCGATATAGTTGTGGAACGAAGACAAGGATTTCTCGTTCGGCCGAGCATACGGTAATATCAACAGCAGCAAAAATTGTATAATGCTAGTGGGAAGGGGAGGTAGGGCAGAGTACTGTGAATGGCAGAGACAGGGTTATTCTTCCCGGGATGAGATTTTCACTCTACAGCGGAGTGTGCGCTGATATGAAACTTCCTGGCAGATCAAAACTGTGTGCCCGACCGAGACTCGAACTCGGGACCTTTGCCTTTCGCGGGCAAGTGCTCTACCAACTGAGCTACTGAAGCACGACTCACGCCCGGTACTCACAGCTTTACTTCTGCCAGTACCTCGTCTCCTACCTTCCAAACTTTACAGAAGCTCTCCTGCGAACCTTGCAGAAGTAGCACTCCTGAAAGAAAGGATCTTGCGGAGACATGGCTTAGCCACAGCCTGGGGGATGTTTCCAGAATGAGATTTTCACTCTGCAGCGGCATGCGCTGATATGAAACTTCCTGGCAGATTAAACAGTTTTAACCCGCCAGGAAGTTTCATATCAGCGCACACTCCGCTGCAGAGTGAAAATTTCATTCTGGAAACATCCCCCAGGCTGTGGCTAAGCCATGTCTCCGCAATATCCTTTCTTTCAGGAGTGCTACTTCTGCAAGGTTCGCAGGAGAGCTTCTGTAAAGTTTGGAAGGTAGGAGACGAGGCTGTCAGAAGTAAAGCTGTGAGTACCGGGCGTGAGTCGTGCTTCGGTAGCTCAGTTGGTAGAGCACTTGCCCGCGAAAGGCAAAGGTCCTGAGTTCGAGTCTCGGTCGGGCACACAGTTTTAATCTGCCAGGAAGTTTCAGGGTTATTCTTATCAGAATTGACAGCAAACCAACACTGTCAACAATAGTTCAGCAATATATGCCAATGTCGCAAGCAGAAGAAGAAGAGATAGAAAGAAGTATGTGAGACTACTGGAAGGGTAATTCAGTATATGAAGGGAGATGAAAATCTAATAGTAATGGTAGATTGGAATGCAGTTGCAGGGGTAGGAGTAGAAGAAAGTGTTGCCGGGGAATATGGGCTTGGTAGCAGGATTGAGAGAAGAGAAAGAATAACTGAGTTCCGCAATAAATTATGGCTAGTGATAACGAATAGTATGTTAAAGAGTCACAAGAGGAGGAGTTATACTTGGAAAAGACCAGGAGATATAGGAGGCTCCCACTTAAATTACATCCTGGACAGGAAGCGATTCCTAAATCAGATATTGGATTGTAAGGCGTATCCAGGAGTAAACACAGACAACAATTCAATAATGATGAAGAGTAGGCTGAAGTTTAAGAGACTAATCAGAAAGAATCAATACGCTCGAAAGTGGGGTAAGGAAATACTACGGATTGAAGAGCTCTACTTGAAATTCTCTGCAGCTACAGATACTGTGATGACTCAGTAGGCCTTTCAGTGGAAGAGAAATTGACATCTCTGGAAAGGGCAGTCACAGAAGTTGGAAAGAAAAACGTAGGCACAAGGAAGGTAACTGCAAAGAAACCATATGTAACAGAAGAAATACTTCAGTTAATCGAAGAAAGAAGGGAGTACAAAAATGCACGGGAAAATTCAAGAATCCAGAAATACAAGTCGCTTACGAATGAAATAAATAAGAAGTACAGGGAAGCTAAGGTGAAATAGCTGCATGAAAAATGTAAATAAATCGAAAAGAAAATGATTGTCAGAAGGACTGACTCAGCATGCAGTACAAGCTGCTTAACACCTGATACATTCAAGTTGGTGACTAGAATAATATACAGAAGAATGGAAAAGATAACTGAAGATCTGTTATATGATGATCAATTTGGATTTAGAAAACGTAAGGACACCAGAGAGGTGGTTCTGACACTGTGGTTGATAATGGAAGCAAGACTGAAGAAAAATCAAGACATGTTCATAGGATTTGTCAAATGCTGCAAGATGTTCGAAATTCTGAGAGAAATAAGGGCAAGCTATAGTGAAAGCCAGATAATATATGACATGTAGAAGAGCCAAGAGGGAAGAATAGGACTGGAGGACCGAAAACGAAGTCCTCAGAATAAAAAGGTGTAAAACAGGGATACAGTCTTCTGCCACTATTCTTCACTCTGTAGGCTACATCGAAGAAGCAATGGTGGAATTAAAAGAGAAGCTCAGGATTGGGATTAAAATTGAAGTGAAAAGGGAATCAACAGTAAGATTCGCTGATAACAATACTATCCTCAGTAAACATGAAGAAGAATTACAGGATCTGTTGATTGGAATGAACAGTCTAATGAGTACAGAATATGGATAGAGAGTAAACCGAAGAAAGACGAAGAAAGTGAGAACATCAACAAACTTAACATCAGAATTGCGGACTAGGAAGTAGACAAAGTTATCTGCTACCAAGGCAGCCACGTAACCTGTGACAGACGAATTTCTTATTAGGTAGCGTGTTTGCATTTGGGTTACTTTTATCAAATTTTGTTCTTGTTTAAGATTAAAACGAAAAACTCAGTTACATAAATGGCCAAAATGGGGCCATGATTTCACATCAAAATGTATCTTACATGCGAACCTTTGCAAACATGTCTCACAATGGCTATTTGTCTTGAATATGATGACTTGACAGAAAATCCTAGGAAGTTCTGGTCTTACATTAAATCAGTAAGTGGCTCGAAACAGCATATCCAGACACTCCGGGATGATGATGGCATTGAAACAGAGGATGAGACGCGTAAAGCTGAAATACTAAACACCTTTTTTCAAAGCTGTTTCACAGGGGAAGACCGCACTGCAGTTCCTTCTCTAAATCCTCGCACAAACGAAAAAATGGCTGACATCGAAATAAGTGTCCAAGGAATAGAAAAGCAACTGGAATCACTCAACAGAGGAAAGTCCACTGAACCTGACGGGACACCAATTCGATTCTATACAGAGTATGCGAAAGAACTTGCCCCTCCTTCTACAAGCCGTGTACCGCAAGTCTCTAGAGGAACGGAAGAATGAAATGATTGGAAAAGAGCACAGGTAGTCCCACTCTTCAAGAAGGGTCGTCGAGCAGATGCGCAAAACTATAGACTTATATCTCTGACGACGATCTGTTGTAGAGTTTTAGAACATGTTTTTTGAGTATCATGTCGTTTTTGGAAACCCAGAATCTACTCTGTAGAAATCAACATGGATTCCGGAAACAGCTATCGTGTGAGACCCAACTCGCTTTATTTGCTCATGAGACCCAGAAAATATTAGATACAGGCTCCCAGGTAGATGCTATTTTCCTTGACTCCCGGAAGGCGTTCGATACAGTTCCGCACTGTCGCCTGATAAACAAAGTAAGAGCCTACGGAATATCAGACCAGTTGTGTGGCTGGATTGAAGAGTTTTTAGCAAACAGAACACAGCATGTTGTTATCAATGGAGAGACGTCTACAGACGTTAAAGTAACCTCTGGCGTGCCACAGGGGAGTGTTGTGGGACCATTGCTTTTCACAATATATATATAAATGACCTAGTAGATAGTGTCAGAAGTTCCATGCGGCTTTTCGCGGATGATGCTGTAGTATACAGAGAAGTTGCAGCATTAGAAAATTGTAGCGAAATGCAGGAAGATCTGCAGCAGATAGGCACTTGGTGCAGGGAGTGGCAACTGACCCTTAACATAGACAAATGTAATGTATTGCGAATACATAGAAAGAAGGATCCTTAATTGAATGATTATATGATAGCGGAACAAACACTGATAGCAGTTACTTCTGTAAAATATCTGGGAATATGCGTGCGGTTCAAATGGTTCAAATGGCTCTGAGCACTATGGGACTTAACATCTGAGGACATCAGTCCCCTAGAACTTAGAACTACTTAAACCTAACTAACCTAAGGACATCACACACATCCACTCCCGAAGCAGGATTCGAACCTGCGACCGTAGCAGTCGCGCGGTTCCGTACTGAGCGCCAAGAACCGCTAGACCACCGCGGCCGGCTAGTATGTGTGCGGAACGATTTGAAGTGGAATGATCATGTAAAATTAATTGTTGGTAAGGCGGGTGCCAGGTTGAGATTCATTGGGAGAGTCCTTAGAAAATGTAGTCCATCAACAAAGGAGGTGGCTTACAAAACACTCGTTCGACCTATGCTTGAGTATTGCTCATCAGTGTGGGATCCGTACCAGATCGGGTTGACGGAGGAGATAGAGAAGATCCAAAGAAGAGCGGCGCGTTTCGTCGCAGGGTTGTTTGGTAACCGTGATAGCGTTACGGAGATGTTTAGCAAACTCAAGTGGCAGACTCTGTAAGAGAGGCGCTCTGAATTGCGGTGTAGCTTGCTGTCCAGGTATCGAGAGGGCGCGTTTCTGAATGAGGTATCGAATATATTGCTTCCCCCTACTTATACCTCCTGAGGAGATCACGGATGTAAAATTAGAGAGATTCGAGCGCGTATGGAGGCTTTCAGACAGTCGCTCTTCCCGCGAACCATACGCGACTGGAACAGAAAAGGGAGGTAATGTCAGTGGCACGTAAAGTGCCCTCCGTCACACACCGTTGGGTGGCTTGCGGAGTATAAATATAGATGTAGATGTAGAAGCATTAGCAATTGACTGGAGTGGAGCTTAATTCAGAAATTTATGATAGGGACTCTACTCTTGAGAAGATTTTATAGTCTTTAACTTTGCTATGCTCTAACTATTTGTAAAATGGTACAGATTGTGACAGTAAGCTGAGAAAATAATTCAAAATGACAACCAAGAATTAATGCAAGGTCTTCAGAAAATATTGAACTATGATGTTACTATATTTCTAGCCTTTTCAGAAAAACTGTAATAGTATTTGTAGTGCTTATATTTGGTGGTTAATAGGATGTGATCAGTGTGTAGGGTAGAAATAAAATGAAGTGTTAGTAACAAGAAAAATATTTTTCTTCGCATTTCATCGTGCAATATATGTTACTAATGACTTTCATTGGCATTTTACAGAGTAATTGCAACTTATGAAACTTTTGTGTACACACATACTGGTGTGGGTTTAATCTTCACTCTTAAATGGTTTTCAAGTATACAATCAGACATCATTGCTCAGAACTAATTATATTATGCCATAAGACAGAATGTAAGATATCATAATATTTTTCTGAGTATTTCCCACAACTATTGGACTACTAAATCTGCAGTATGCTATATTGTCCATTGTGAAGTTTCAAATTTACTCTTTAAGGCCTATATAATTGTGATTGCTAACTGTAAACATGTAAACTGTTTATCAACTTCTGCGAGTATCAAAAATATTATTCATAGCGATCTACGCCTTTGTAAACCGACACTGTTCTTGCCCATTACCTAATCGTTTTAACGACCGCTGAGGAACTGTGTTAATGACCGGAGTTGTGTAATTGAATGGAAAAGGGTGTAACCAGTGTTAAGGAAGCCTAAATTCACATAGCGTTAAAGAATAAAAAATCGACTATGCAATTTATGTGTGCAGCATATAGTTCGATTGTTTTGGCTCTTAGTTATAGCGTGTGTGACTTTGTTCGAACATCCTGGTTTGATGTGCAGCGTATTAGATCTACAATAACGTGTTTCTTGACCGTAAAGTGTGTGATTTTTTACTTTTGTGTTGCCATTCTCAACGTACATCAATAGTTATCAACGCTTGTGGTTGGTTTGTGGGATTAAAGGGACCAGAGTGCTACGGTCATCGGTCCACTGTTTATCAACGCTTGAATGAAAGCAAAATGCAGTATACCGTAATAAAAGCAAAAAGTTATTGACTTCATTTCCGAAATCACGATCTTTTTGTGATTACCTTTCTTTTCTTCATCTCTACGAAATTTCGAAATAAATAGTGATTGCTGATTTACGAATTTTTCACTTAGCGATTCATCTCCACTGCTATCTAGTAACATGATCTGTTCAACATTCAGTCGTGCAGAGAACGAAACTCCCGAGTTTAGAAGGCTATGCTTCACACGAGGTAAATCGGCGGAGAAGTCAGCATCAGTTTCAAAGTGAAGGGTGAAGCGGAAGGAAGTGCCGGTACACTATGGAGGAGAAAAAGCCGCAGATCCGCGTCTGGTGTGACGGATGGTAAATAACACTGGAAAAGTGTTCATTTTTCATATTGCTGTTGAGCATTTCACAACGAACATGAGTTTGTTTCTAGCTGACTCGAATTGTTTTATTTCAGTTATGCCATGTGTTGATACTTTATTCCGCGAATGTATGATGGTTTTGGTTTCCTGCAGGCAATGAGGAAATCGTATAATGTGCAGTGTTTAAAGTGATGTGACGTAATTTTTTTATTCTGGCGTGTAAGAAAAAAGGAAAATGATATTTGTTGTTCCGTAGTAATTCAGAAGTTATTGATTCGGTACCGGTAATGAAAACCTTGAAGGGCCTCCAGATGATTAAAAGTGACGTTTGTCAGTGTCTACAACAGTTATAATTAAACCATCTCTTTTTAGGATATAAAATGCTTCCGTGGTACATTATGTATTTGTTTTCAGAACATTAAGACTTCGAAAATTTTCGTTTTAAGAGCTAAAATATGTCTTAACTTGCAGTTACGACATGGTTCATTTCGGCCACGCAAATTCTCTTCGACAGGCAAAAGCCCTGGGGGATTACTTAATTGTGGGTGTGCACACCGATGAAGAGATAACTAAGCACAAGGGACCGCCGGTCTTCACGGAAGAGGAAAGGTAAAGTGTTTTGGATTTATTGCGTTATGTTAGAGCAAGACTTCGTGGAGAACATGCTCCTGAACCATCTGTTTTTCGTACAGGTATAAAATGGTTAGAGGCATAAAATGGGTGGACGAAGTTGTGGAAGGGGCACCATACGTGACAACACTTGAGACACTCGATCAGTACAATTGTGACTTCTGTGTCCATGGAGGTAAATATTGGCTTAATTTTGTAACACAATGAAAATTGTTTGTGGGGGAGGGGGATAGGTGTTAGGCTATGTAATACTCTGTCAGGTTCCTTGTAAGCCGAAATTTACCTCTAAATTTTTGTTTCAGATGATATAACAATGACAGCTGATGGAATTGACACATACCATCTGGTGAAAGCAGCTGGAAGATATAAGTAAGCAGACATAAGTATTTATCTTCTTACTTGATAGAAGGCTTGTAAACAAGTCTGTGCTTTGTAGGACAAATCTTACTCAGAACACAAGATACATAACAGTTTACACTTAGGCCTATGTTTATCTAAATTGCCTGTGTCGAGGAAAAAATAACATTGAGAGCCTGTATAAAAAATTTGATGTGGAAAAATTGTTCATGGCAGTTTTCCTAATCTGCGTGTAATTTGTTTATGGCAGTGGTGTAATGAAAATATTATGTCAACATCGTGTGACCAGTACAGTATTAGTGTTTACGTTTATCATATAATTTGTGTGTTTTTTTATTTACTATGGCTAAAACATTTAGCATCTTCATTTAATGCTATGAAGTGCTTCAACTTACATCAAGGCCATTATTTAATTTACCTTATTTAGTATTATTACTAAAGTTCCTATGATTGGTAGTAGATTAAAATAAAAAATGTGTGTTTGCGTATGCACAGGGAAGTCCAACGCACTGCGGGAGTGTCAACAACTGATCTCGTTGGTCGTATGTTATTATTGACAAGACAACATTTCCAGCAAGGAGCTCGAGAATATGAAGTGGGCCGAGAAGGTCCGAGCAATATGGGTCAAGATTCTTCGGCTCGTTCACCATGGACTGGCTGTTCACAGTTTCTTCCAACAACGCAAAAAATAATACAGTTCAGTGATGGTAAACCACCAAAGGTACAATATCAGAGTTATATTCATTCAGTGGCCTGAAAATAGTGGTTTGAAAGTGTTCTGTTTGAAGTTATGATTACTATGGCTATTTCCGTTCAAAGCTGACTTCATTTTAGCATGTTTTTATGTGTTATTGTTGATTATAGCAGTATATGAGGGATTAAAGCACTGACTATTAAGCTGAAACTGACAGGTTAGTTAAGTTGCATACCTTTTGGCCACTGATAGTAGTTTCTTATTGCATAGATGAAATGTCTGGTCAGCAAATAAATCTTTTTTTTGCATGGTAATAATTTGAAAAATGTATAAATTAAATTCACTGCTTGAATTATTCTTACTCTGGTTTATTATTGTTACAGCCAAATGACAAAATAGTTTATGTGGCGGGTGCTTTCGATTTGTTCCATGTTGGGCACTTAGATTTCCTTGAACAAGCAAGGAAACAGGGTGATTATTTGATTGTGGGACTGCATACAGATCCAGTAGTGAACAAGTATAGAGGAGGCAACTATCCAATCATGAACTTGCACGAGAGAGTGCTCAGTGTTCTTGCGTGTAAGGTACGTTAAAATTAATTATTCATATCACTTCATCTGTTAGTTACAGGAGGAAGTAATTTCTCATATCTTTTTTTTTTTTTCCGAATGGGATATCTGCACATGATATGTATCACTATAGTTACGAGTAGTCAGTGCAGGGAAACTTTGAAGAAAAACTGATCTACCACACCCTCGTAATTCAGAATCATTACTGTAAGGCAGAGCATAGTGAGAGGTCAGTTTCTGAAGGTAAATAATGTTGCGTGTTGAGATTATGAAATTCAGTTGTTCAGATTATTATTCTGTTTATTTTTTACTGTATAGCACATGTCAGCTATTTATGGGTTTTGTTGAATGATGTGTCATAACGCCACCAATGAAGTTACTTGCAATTTCTTTAAGTCTTTCATGGCCAGTTCTCAATGTGTTGGTAATATTCTCATATTCTTGGACCAGTTTGCTTTTATCAAGTTTTTCCCTCATGGTTATTTGGCATTGTCAAAGAATGCCTACTCACTTGTGTTTTCAGAACCCATGAAAAAGCAGCGATGCAGTTTTGGGTTTGCTATTGTCAATACACTAGTCTGGCCAGAGACTTTCTGCACGTACTTCAATGTTCAACCAAGTTTCATTCACAAAACTATTTTCCCGTCGCTTTTCTTGTATAATCCCCATATATTATCTGTGACTTGTCACTACTACTTGTCAAATCAGGCTAATGGTACCAAGTGTTGCTCTGGTGGCATTAAGTAGCATCAATCAGGGTTATTTATAAGGACCTCTGGGGTATCAGAAGGTGACTTAAAAGACATGCATAAAATTCCCATTTCAGTTGACAGAGCATTTCACCAGTATTTGACTTCCATAACAAGTGTTCAATATGAGCACCAGTTATGACATGACCAATGTCGGTATATGCATGAAACTCATTGAAGTTACTGCTACAGCCACCTGGAAAGACGTGACAGCAGCCACTTTTTGGTTGCCTACCTGCTGACATGAACTAATTTGATGAGACGTTACAGAGTGGAAGATTTGTCTACATGTTCTGCCTGCCTTGTGGTGCACTCTGCATGTATGCCGTGGAGCATATTATGAATCAAAACTTAAAGAGATGCTCTGTCCACTGATATGAGTGTTATATTTCTATATGTCTTTCAGTTTCTTTGTGGCTGTCTTCTGAAACTGTTGAAGTACTTAATAACACTGTACAGTATGTACTCTACAGCACAAATTGATAGCACAAGCAGGAAATTTTTGCCATATCTTCTAAATAATGTGACTTATCTTGGTCGTATGTTAATGCAGTGTGAACATTCATTCAGATAATTTTTCAAACTATATTAATTTTGCACACTTGTAAAGGAACAAAGCCTGTTTTTAATGCATTAGTAATGGAGTAAATTTAGTTGTTCGTTTGGTCATTTTTCATTTGCTCACTGACAGATAATAATGCACTATGTCTCATTTCCAGTATGTATCAGAAGTTGTTATTGGTGCGCCACTGGTTGTAACTAAAGAGCTCATGGATCACTTCAAGGTTGACATTGTCTGCCATGGGCAAACTCCTATACAAACGGGAGGCTTTGATGATCCTTATGCTGAACCTAAACGACAAGGAAAATTCAAATTACTGGACTCTGGAAATACAATGACAACAGAGAAAATTGTTGAAAGGATCATTTTACATAGGTTGGTATTATTGAGTCTTTCTTACCTTCATTCATTTAGTGTTGCTTTAAAATGTCATATTATTTTCCGAATATATCTATCATGAATACTGTACATTCCTAGTTGAAATTAACATTGGTAATAATTATAAGTGGTGCCATTTTGGTAAACTTTGTTTGATAGCAGTTAATTTTACCACTTGTAATGTCTTCACTTATTATGTTCTTATGTTTTCTAGGTTAGAATTTGAAGCCAGAAATATGCGTAAGGAAAAGAAGGAAATAGCTGCATATGAAGCTTACACCAAAGCCAAGAAGGATGGGAAAGTGTAAGATCTTTTTATTCTGAAACAATATTATATTGCTAGCACAAAATCTCAAATGATTTTGTATGCATGTGCATTATTCTGCATACATGCATTTAAAATGATTTTTGCAGGATAGTGACTCTTTTTAAAGTTTACAAAGCCTTTTATGGCTAGCTAGGCATTTAATATACCACTCTTAAATATACTGAGTGACATATGTACAAAACTAGTCATATTTCTTGTAACAATTTGAGATCATCTGTGTAGTGTCGTAATTCTAAGTTACTTGCTGGCTGTGAAAAATTTGTGTTCCATGTAAAAGGTAAATAGATCATACTTTGTATAATTTGTGTAGTTAGCTTGAAGTGTTGTATGAATAACAGTATTCTTTCTTTAACAAAGTACTGCTATGTATTAATAATTCATATTGCTTTATTATGTACCTGATAATGTAAATTTCCTTGTTCAGTCAGTATTAACCCATTAGTGCCTGAATAATTTTTTACTTCATTGCTTTCACCTTATTTGTTACATTGAAACAGCTGTATTTATCATGTTAGTTTTAAAATAATATACCATACCATGTAGGTAACGCTATGCACTACTGAGAGCAAAACATGCATTTTTATGAAAAAGTTACCCATTTTTGTACTGGAGGAAATGAATTAAATATGAGATGGAAAAAACAACAAATTGCATGATATGATAAGCAACAAAGCACAGTCCCACATTACATTTTTTGCACTGAGTGAGTGCTAATGTCTTATAGTTTATTCTTACAAAATGTCTGTTTTTGAGTTCCTGTGTTTTCACAATCTTGTCAATCATTTCATCGAAGAACTACACTGCTGCAGTACTGAAGTGCAGAGTTCATCCAGGCCCTTCAGGTGCCACTGCATACCAAAAGTGCAGGTGGTCAATTTCTGTGAAAAATTTACATAAGGGATTGTATTTCCATTTTTGCAGTAGTATGTCAAGGCTTTTTGTACAGTGGCATCCAGTAACCAATCAGAAAAAGCCTAATAATATTTCCAGTTGTGAATATTTATCTCACCCAGGTTCTTCTATTCTGTCAGGATGGAGGCTCAAAGAACTTTGATGCGCTTCCTTGAGTCCCAAGAATATCTTTCAACATTGATGACTGCGTTCACACCAGTTATACTTGATGCTGCAGAAACAAAGGATTCGTCATGCCTTTTACAGAGAAACCTTTTTTGTTTTGTTTGACAGTATGAGCAGCACCTCGTTCATTTTTATCTATTTCCTTCTTCTTCCGGAAGGGGCAATTTTGGGGGATATGATTTTCTCTCGTGGTCCCAGTGCCCTCAAAATATTATTCCCCATGGAAAAATTAGCAAATTAAAACTTGTAAAAAAACAGTTGTCAAAATAGAAGTGAAAATTATTAAAGTACTCTCATTAGTTCAGTGTCACATTTCTGAAATGCTGAATGAATGTCCCAGCAATACAAATAATGTTCCATCAGTTTCAATAAGTGACATGTGAATGTTGGGTTATTAAGGAACTAATTAGTTTTTGAATCTGAAAGATAAAATATTTTTGTTATAGGTACTTTAAAATCCATTGTGTGATGAAATTTTGGCTTAAAAAAAGTGTACATTAAATTGCCATTTGTTTCCAGTTGTGGGCTGTTTCTCAAAATTACTAACACAAGACTGAAAGTACAGGTGTTCAGTAGTCTGTAAATAAGCCTTAACAAGATCATAGATGTTCATTGTTGTCCAAAAAAATCGATAAAAGTCCAGTCCTGTCACATGTATCATTGATATAACACTGGGCACTAATGGGTTAAACAGGCTCCTGTGAGCTTATTAATGTACCGTGTCCTAATGTAACTGTCTGTCAGGCTTTTACATTTCTTAGATAGCCTTAGAGTATGGTGGAAGGGGAATATGCTTCTTGTTAGTAAAGTGGTGGAGCTTGTGTCTTTGTGCTTTTATTTTGAACAGTGCCATTATGCAGATAGATTATCCTGGTGGCTATGTGTGTGTTTTACATGTTTGATTTATGTGGTTTCTATGTTGGGGGAGGATTTGAATCTTGTAGATTTGTACTTAGTTTTCTTTTTCTTGTGGAAATGCTTTTGCCCCAAATAACATTTTGCCTCCATTCTAGTTAACTACTGTTCCTTGTTTGGTTAATGGCCTCAAGATTCTTCTGCTACACCTTTTGTGGATGTGAATAATATCATCTCTGAAAGGTTTCTCTTCAGAGGTGTTTTGGGAGGAAATATAGATGGGGATTGGTACAGATTTCAGCCTTGATATTTTTAATGCTTGATAAACAATGGTTTTGTAATTAGTTCTTAAAATAAGTTACCTGTGTGTGCCTTACCAGTTGCTGAGGGTGTGTAGTTGAGAAAAAGGATCTGGGAGGATTCACTTGGAGGTTGGTGCTTTCAGAACATACTTCATTAGTTTGTGTTTAATTAATGCCACCTTGGATCACTAGTTTAGCTTGAAGGCTCAATTAGGACCTGAGCGACATATACAGTTCAAGCTTTGGGCACGATAGATAGAACTACTGGCAGCCACACACATAATTGCATGCTTGACTAGCGTGTCCAAGGATGGTTTCACGAGCATGCAAAAATTCCTCGCCCCTCCATACTGCTCAAACATTCTTGTACAAGTGTCAGTTTGTTTGCCTGAAAATGTTGAGTTCAGACCATGATGTGCTGGCTTTGGCAGCCGTTTCATTTGTTATGAAAACAAAACAAAACAGGCAATATGATACAAGGAGCAAAAGGTGTTAAAAAATCAAAAATAATATTCTCGTTTTAACTACTCACAGTAGATGCACTGCGGAAGCTATCTCACGGTGTTAATATCTCTCTTCTTTTTCTCCATGTGATGTTGTATTCTTGTATTTGTTCTACATTACAGTACAACTTTTGTACAGAATGTGATTTAACAGGACCAAACAAAAATAAATGAAATCAGATCAAATTATTGACGAATGCTTGTGCAAGCCTCCCTGTTCCTTGTATATATGCACAAGCATTCATAATTGAAATTAAAGTATCAAACTGTTTGTACAGTCCGTACACTTGCCAAAATTATCCTACATACAGTGAAGCATGATTGAGCACGCATGCTTGCTCATAAGTGTTTGTCAAGCTTGCATTGCAGTTAAGTGTGTGGCCACCTTAACATTCCAGTTGACCTACTTAATGTAAAAGAACTAAAGGGTGTTTCCCCACATTAGTTGGTGTACAGGCATGTAACACACACTCATAATTAGTATGGACTGTCTGCTGTACAAATATTATTGCTGTTGTTGGAGAATGTTGAACTTTGTAAACAGAACGTATTTTTTTTTGTTCTGCAGGTATTTAGAAAGGATAAATATTCAACAAAGCTAAAAGAAGAAATGAATTTGGCCACAGATCATGTCTGTTACATCGTTTTATTGTGTATTTGTTTGAAAGTCTTGTTTTTGATACAGTGCAGCCACTGCATGGATGGCTGGATCTAAACCAAAGAATAAAATTTATATTATAATTTTAGAAAATTATTTACTTCCATACATACCAATTATCATTGTTGTATCAGTTTTTGTTTTACAATTTTACTCCATATTTATAAATTAAATTTTAAACCTTTCATCTGTTGAAGTACTGTTGTTGTTTGTTAAAATGTTAAATTGTACATAAATGCACTGCAGTTTACCTGTTACCAGATTTTAATGCTTGTGGTATTGCACATTTGTATATTTTATACAAGCCAAAGTGTGTGTGCAACCTTTTTGCAGACTTTACCATCAAATCTGATCAAAATTTCAGTAGGTCACCACTTGCTTAAATTCCGGTATATACTGCAACGCAAATATTTATATATCCAATTGTGAACCTTGTAAGGAAAAATTTTCCAGTATGTTAAACTAGTCATTGTTGATTATTTTAAAAGTCACTGAAATTTAAATTTTGGTACCTGAGTTGGAACTGTTGCTAATTTGATAACCATCAATAAATTATATTTATGTATTATAAAAGCTTATAACATAATATTATAGAACATGTAAATAACATTTTGTGATTTTAAAATATAGAACCTATTTGTTTTATAATTTTGTTGAGTTGAACTAAACTGTTTTCTCATCCTTTTCGTTACATTCATAAATTTTGGTATTTTCCTTTCTCGACCTTAAGAAAAAGTCTAAATACAAGCAGAGTTAAAGGGGGAAAAATCTTCTAGGTTCTTTGGAAATTACAGTATTTGCTGTCTGTAGAATTAAGGCTATTACTCAAGACTTATTAACTGCACACTAAGACAGCCCTTGACCTCTGTTCTGTGGTGGGTGTTTGTACACATAGTTGCAGTACTCTTGCTCTTATGAACAATGCAACACTACCCGTGTCATTCATAATTTCATTTTCATCAGATTGGATAATGAAAATAATTTGCAAATTGAACAAGGAACTTACTAGTAGTTTCATGTGTAGGATAAACTTGTTACTGTAACGAGAACTGAAAAGTTCAGCAATTGAACTTTCCTGTATATTTAATCACAATAGTCTTTGGCCTTTGTGGCCATTTGTTTTGTCTCCAGCACCTCCCTCAACCTTTCCCAAAGCATCTCAGGCTTAACATGAATTCACCCATGTTACCTTTGCTTAGAACCCATTATGAAACTTTATTGGCATGAGATGTCCCAAAATTCAATCAACCTTTTGACTGTTCAGTTTTGCATGATCACTGGACAAGGCTGCGGCCTGTGTAACCACCACTTTTAGCATGACGAAGGGCTCGGTCGACGGAAGCAGCGTCTCGCAGTCTTGTTGCCAGGTAGCAAACAGCTAGTGTTGCCAGGAACAATAGCGTGCCAAGCAGACCAGTTATCAGTGCCATTGTAGAACATGGTCCATCACCTGTGAGTGCTGCTCCTTGACCTGACCGTCGATACAAGTCTGTTGACAGTGGAACATTACTGGTGACTTAAGCAGTAGAAAAGCATAGTTAAAACTCAGCCTATTGCTATTATATAGTCTGGCATGAAATCCTTGTTGGTTTGATGCAATTTTTGAACAACTCGCTGCAATCAAAATGAGTGAACGACAGCGTAATGTGCAATAAATTAATAAAAAATTGTAGGGAAGGAGTATTTTCCTAAAGTACTGAAAGGCCAGCGAAACATATTGAATATGTATCAGGAAAGAGGAAATACTAGTATTTTCATCAAACAATAGTGCACTTTGCAAATATTTAAAATGAACAAATTTCACTGATGTTTTATCAGCTGTATCATGACATGAAAAAATGGTGGAAGCCTTGAAAGCACATGCAGTCTAAGGACAAATTACCTGTGTAATTGATGTCAAAGTAAAATTGAGCTGTGGAGTTAGTTTCTGTATCTACAGCTCAACAATTCTCTCATACATGTTTTGTGCACAATTGTAATGAGGAAATACAGTAGTAATTTAGGAGACAGGAAATCTACTCATCTGGCATTTTGCAAACACTTGTGAAACAGCTCTCTGCTCATCCATGATACCCAGAGTACTATAGGCAAAGGTGCATATGTTGATGCCCTGTTGTTTGACTTTTGAAAGGCATTTGGTACCACTCTGCAGTGTCATTTGGCGAAAAAATATGAGCTTACTGAGTATAGGACTAATTTGTTTCTGGATTCAGAACTTCCTTGCAGGCAGAATTCTATATGTTATTGTTAATGGGAAGAAATTGGCAGAAGTAAACGTAATTTCTGGAGTACCGAGAATATGTTATGTAGCCATTACTCTTCGCAGTACGTATAAGTGGTCTAGTGGATAATGGTGGAGGCTCTATAAGGCTAAGGCTTTTTTTTTTTTTTCAGAAGTTGCTGTTTCTTACAGGAAAGTAGCAGTGCCAGAAGGCTGTAGCATTAGGGAAGATTGATGTTGGATACAGGGACTGGCAGTTGACCTTGAATGTAAACAGATGTATCATTTTATGTGTAAATAGGTGAAGAAATCCAGTACTGTTCTATTATGCTATTTTTGTAAACTCACTGTAAACAGTAACAACAGTAAAATGCTTGTCATCAGTTGGGGTCTCTTACCAGGTTAGGTTTCTAGAAGAAGTTAAGATGGTCCAACAAAAAGCAGTGGGTTTTGTCATGGGATTATTTAGCCAGCACAGGATGCAGAGGTGCAGAATAAACTCCAGTGGCAGTAGCTAAAAGAGAGGTGTTTTTTGTCGTGGACAGAGTTACTGTTGAATTTCTGGGATCATTGTTACAAGAGGAGACAGACAAGATACTGTGTCCACCTACAGACATATTGAGAGATGGCTAAAGCAAAACAAGAAAATACAATAATTATCAAAGTTTATAGACAGTTGTTTCTCCCATTCATCATCTGCGAATGGAACAGAGGGGGGTACCCATTGTCACACACTGCAAACTGGCTTGTGGAATGTAGATGTAGGTATTCATGCAACTGGTGGATAAAGCAACATTCTGAAATAAATGATGCGTCTCTCATGTACAGTAATTGGTAGTTGCCCTTGCATACAACATTACAAAATGTAAAGTTGATCATTTAGCTGTCTGCTGCAATTTCTAGTGCCTTCAGAATGGTGTTTATACTACATTGATATGACCATGAATCAAATGTGTCTGTCCTGATTTGAAGATGCAATGTACCATCCCTCTATCATCCCCACTATTATGTCTGTTTCAGATCTGGAGCTTATTACAACATATTCTGTTTGAGATGCATCTGCATGTAGTACTGAATTGGAACTTTAACAAGATGAACACTATATTTATTTAGTGATGTTACGGTTTTATGTCTTTTTTCCTGTTTCTATCAATTTATCGTGGTGCAAGAAGTAGTTCCTGAATTCCTTACAAATGGTGACAAATGTGGAAATCACCTGGGATGTGACAATGATATGTATGTTACTGACTTCACCCATTGCCAATGTACATGTTTCTGAAAGCATAAGTATTTAGAAACAGGAGAAAGAAGTTTAAACGGAAGGTATGTGGGTGCAGTCGTTTATTTAAGAGTGTTTGGTGAAAACTGCAGGTGATTTAGTTATCAATCACAAGATATTCCAGTTTTAATGAAATACTGAATCAGAATTTGTATTAGTGTGTGGGGGCCAGTGGCATCCATTGCTGCAAGTAGGGACAACAGTGCCAAAGGACATCACCTCATCATTACTGTGTTTAGAGCCTGTCGGCGAAGTTTTTGAGAAGCTGGCATAAGAACATGAAGCGCACAAACAGCTAGATGCAATGTGCAAAGGCAGACACCCCCTGCCAACAAGCAGATGGATAAGTCCAAGGAATGGAATATCAAGGAAAGGAAAACATTCCAACCAAAAAACATATTTTGTAAGAACAAGAATGAAGGGAGAATTATTGCAGATTGTGTTCCAAAAGAGCTTCCACTGGAGGAAGTGTTGTAGGATACTACATGTAAACGGGTAACTATTAATAAAGTGACTTGTCTAATGTTACCAAAGCCCAAAAAGTTAGAAGTGGGAGATTGCATCTTGGCTTGGCTGAGGCTGGACCTATGTCGGATGATAGACCACTTTAGTTACATCAAAGACTTTGTATTTGTACATTTAATGTTAACTAAGTATGAATACATAGATTGGCATAGACAGTGCTTTCAGTTGCTGCATCAAAGTATGTTTTTGCTTGTGTCAGTATCTACAGATTTAGATGGAGATTGGTTACAGAATAAAGATTACGTTGCATCATACACCGTCATTCAACCAAATGTCTGTAAGTTGGACAACGTTGATCATATGGCTCAGTGTGCTACAGAGTGTCGTTGATGCCCGTCTGATCACAATCATATTTTGTGGCTTGGAAAAATCGTGTGACTTGCTGCTGGCGGTTCCTAAACTGTCTTGCTGGTTTGTGTCTGAGTCCCATGTGGCCCAGCAACAAAGTGATTATAAAAATGGTACTTGCGAGTAGTTACTTTGGTAGGATGGAATTGTCTTGTCAATAGGAATTAGTTTCGGTCTGCAAGCTCCTCGAGTTGTTGGGGAACTGTTGGCTGGAGCAATGGAGCTTAGAAACTGAAGCCAGAATAGGTTATTCAATCCTAAACTATGAATGTAGATGGTGGTGATAGTGGTGGTGATGATGTGAGTGCTGTGGTTGACTTACATAAATATTGTAACATTGTACAATGACTGAACTGGAAGACAAAGGGTCTTAATAATATATTTAATTTCACCATATTAGTGTGTTCTTTCCTTAATGGTTTACCTTCCCTTTCCAGAGTATCATGGTAGTGTATGATATAGATAATGGGGAAAGAAATAGTAGGGATGGGTGGGAATTCATGACTTCCAGATGGACAGGGCATTGTGGTAATGCAATGACAAAAGCTGAAACTATGTGCCACACCAGGACTCAAGTCTGTATTTACCATTTCTCAAGAACAGCCGCCTTAAGTAATTTAGGCATCCGGACACAGTCCCTGACAGACTCAAATTTCCAACTTAACCACATGCTGCAATGTAGTGTCCCTTGTTCATTAAATCCCTACTCACAAGTTATTGATTCCCATAGGACTTAAGACAATATTAGTGTATCCACACAGAAACAAACGTCAAGGAGCCGTCACACTCTTACAGAAATATGTGTATTTGAGTGGTGTGTATTCTGTCAGATATTTCCAACAGAACAGACACAACTAGTGATGATGCGGGTGATACACACACTTTTATATGAGTGCAATGGCTCCTTGATATTTGTGTCAGTGTGGGTGCACTAGTATCATATGAACTCTTACGGGAATCAATAGCTTGTGACTATGGAATTAATGGACAAGGCATTTTGCATTGCAGTGAGTGATGAGTTGGAAGTTTGAGTTGGTCATGGACCATTTCCAGATGGCCAAAGCTGTTAAGACAACCACTCGTGAGAATCAGTAAATCTGGGTTCAAGTTCTGGTCCATCACAAATTTTCAGCTTTTGCCGCTGCATTACCACAGTCCCGTGTGCAGCTGGAAGTCACAAATTCTCACTCATCTCTTCCCCTTTTTTCCCCATTTTCTGTCTCATGTACACTGGTGTCCAAAATTAAAGTAACAAACCGAAATTTTAAGAGGTTCTTTTATTTTGCCACAAAACAGTATAATCAGGTGATAGTAAAGTAGAAACAATGTAAAGAATACAGAACGTAAACAACTGAAACATGCTTAAGGGTAGACAAAAATGTTCTTTGTTTTTTCCAACTTAACAAATTTACAGACACATTCCAACAACTGGTTAACGCACACAGTATGGGATGTGACCACCTCTGGTAGCAATACAGCGACAAATGATGGGGCATGCTGTGAATGATGTCACCAATCTCATGATGAGGTAATAATGCCCATCCTTCTTGCAGCACTGCTCACAAGCCTTTGAGAGTGATTGGTGGATGCTGACGTGATGCAATCCATGTCCCTAGTGCATCCCAGATGTGCTCTATGGGATTCAAACTGGGAGAGCGAGCAGGCCACCCCATGCGTGCAATATCTCCTGTTTCCAAGAAAACGTCAACCACATGTGCTCTATGAGGTCGAGCACTATCATCCAGCAATATGAAGTCTGGGTCCACATCACCTCGCAACACCCACACATGAGATCTCAAGGTCTCGTCATGATACCTGACAGCAGTTAAACCTAGCTGATTTAACTGTACAGTTTCATGAAGGGTTGTTCAAGTGATCAACATAATCCCTGCCCACGCCATTAGGTATAATCCTTGATATCAGTTTCTTACCACAGCCATAGGGTCCCGAACTCACATGCCACATTTCCCTACAGGTGTGAATTGGTCAAGAATCTGTCCAGACCAAAACAGGACTCATCTGTGAAAAGAACATTGGCGCACTTTTTGACTGTCCACGTGGCATGTTGATCTGTACACCATTTGCCTCGCCGCAACACGTCCAGTGGATGCTGTGAGGTCAGATGCCAGTTGTCATGCAGCACTAAGGCGGTACTGTCGTGCCCTGCCAGCCATATAACGGTTACCTCTTTCTGGTGTTAACGCGGAAGGCCCCGCCCTCGTCATCGGGACACAGTTTTGATCTCTATAAACTGTCACCACATCCGAAAAACAACAGAACGATTTGAATTAAGCCATCAGGCCACATCAGTTTGTGACCGTCCTACTTCCATTCTTCCCTTGGCCCTCCACTTAGAGAGCCTGGTAGGCGTCTTCTCTGTGCCATACTGCACCATCTGTGACTGTGTACACAGCTATTGTGGATGTGGGACTACATGGCGAACACTATCCTGTTAGGTAGGTGCTCTGACGTCATTGCTGGCGTGGTTGTCCATTGACCAGAATGCCAGATTCTGAGCACAGCACGTTCGTATGGACATCTGTTGACAGTTTGTATGATTATATCATGGGTTAGACACAGGATGGGGAAGCAGTGGTTTGTTGCTTTGATTTTGGACACCAATGTGAATGTATGCACCAGCTGTGTCATCAGCGGTGGTGTCTTTTCTGATGGACATGTCAGACACAATTAAAATATCTTGGGCATTGGGTTTACATATGTTAGGGCAGGTAGGTCAACAGGTCGAGAATGTGTGGCTGGAATTAAAGCATGCAGCACCTGAAGGTAGGCCTGTGTTGTAACTGTGTCACACGTCCCTGTTAAACCACCGTTTACTGTCTCAGGCAGGTTGTTCAGCATGTGTTGCAGAAGCGACCAACGACCTTCCCACAGTGATAACATCACTTCCCATCATATCACCGAAGTTAAGCACTGTTGGACTTGGCTAGGACACTGTTGAACTTGGCTAGGAATTGGATGGGAGCCTGTTTGGGTCTGCCGAGTGCTGTTGGCAATGGGGTGTGCTCAGCTCTTGTGAGGTTAGTTGAGGAGCTACTTGATCGAGAAGTAGAGGCTCCGCTCATTAAAACTGCCAATGGCCAGGAGAGTAGTGTGCTGACCACATGTTCCTCCATATCCGCACCCAGTGACGCCTGTCGGCTGAGGATGACAGGATGATCGGCCAGTACTCTTGGGCCTTCCTAGGCCTCTGCCGACGGTATTTAGTTTAGCTTCAGAAGTGAAGTTTTGATTGGTTCTTTCTCTTGGTATAAACAAATGTATGTACGAGTACAATGCCGCAATAATTGACTTGTGAAGTTATGTGCAACAGATTTTTATTCTAATCAGCATAAAGTTACTAAAAGTAATATTAATTAAATAGCCAAAAGGAGATGAACTGTGTTGCAAATCGGTGCAACGGGGTGCTGGAAATCGGTATGAAATATTATCGACGAAGGAGTAAGAGTGTCATGATTTTTGCGTGAATCCTCCAAATGTAGTTACGAGGTCAGGCAGTAACACTGAGTAGTCCCAGTGGATGAGTTCAGAGTTTCGTGTTTTAATGGCAGAAGAGGAAGAGCGGAAATCGGCTCAAGCACTTTAGCTGAGTGCAGATAAGATCAGCATTCAGTCGCAAAACATGTCAGTGAGTGGTCTGGATGCCACAAGCAAGCGAGGAGCTGGCGGCGGGATATAGAAACTTCACACAACAGGACGGCGACCTCACCACTGCAATTAAAGTGGCCGACACAGTTACAAGTGACCGGAGGCAGCAGGTTGCAAAAGCCGAGATCTCAAACTATTTTACATCTGCTGGACACACTTGTAACATTACATGCGGACATTTTAGTTTAGGCTTTACCGTGACTGTTATTGACATTAAATGAAACAACACGTTTACTGTTACCAATCACTGTCAAAACAGCACTTGTAACACCTCATAAAAGAATAGCCAATAGTGATGATAACTAAGTAGTCGAAGGAATTATTGGCATAGATAGAATTAAAAGAACGAACTGAGTAGTATTAAGGTTTACAGTCCTGATATGTACTCAACATAGGTACACTATATAGATGAAACAGTGGTAGAACCTCCTAGCATTGTTTCAGTAGAACCACTTGCACTCGGTCTGTGCGAATCAGTACCTACTGGTCAAGATGATACTCTGGCAATGACCAATTCAGCAGCAGATCAAATATCTCGAGGTGTCAAGCCTGATGCACAAAATGTTGCGATGTTGTCATTGATCGAGGCACTAAGTAATCCCAAGTCCGGGACAACGAGAAATTGCGAGCAGAAGTTAGTGAGGACAATGTCGTGTAAAAACGTAAAATAAAAAATGTGAAAACTTAATATGATACAGTGAGAACTCACGTTTCAACAGCAATGTTACAGTTGAAATTGGTAGTAGAGAATGTCACTGAAAACCAATTTACCCAAGATAAAGTACAACTGGAACAACACGTTCGTTTGGAGTTACAAATTGTTGTTTTAAAGGTAGGCTCAGAACTCAGTTCTGTGAGTCAAAAAGTGTGAAACACGTGCTAATGAAACTGAGTTACAAGTCACAAATGAGGCTACCACACTTTCACAGAGAATGTAGAATTAAAGCAAGCAGCACATGACGAGGCGATCAGAAAAGACTTAACTAATATGTATAAGGAATACTGGCGTCCTATGGCTCGGAGCGTGGAATGTCAGGTCCCTTAATCAGACAGGTAGGTTAGAAAATTTAAAAAGAAAAATGGATAGGTGAAAGTTAGATATAGATGGAATTAGTGAAGTTCGGTGGTAGTAGGAACAAGACTTCTGGTTAGGTGAATACAGGGTTATAAATACAAAATAAAATAGGGGTAATGCAGGAGTAGGTTTAATAATGAATAAAAAAACAGGAGCGAGGATAAGCCACTAAGAACAGCATAGTAAACGCATTACTGTTGCCAAGATAGACACGAAGCCCACGCCTACTACAGTAGTACAAGCTTATATACCAACTAGCTCCGCAGATGACGAAGAGAGTGATGAAATGTATGATGAGATAAAAGAAATTTATGAGATAGTGAAGGAAGACGAAAAGTTAATAGTCATGGGGGACTAGAATTCGATACTAGGAAAAGGAAGAGAAGGAAAAGTAGCAGGTGAATACGGAATGGGGGTAAGGAATGAAAGAGGAGGTCGCCTGGTGGAATTTTGCACATAGCATAACTTAATCATAGCTAACACTCGGTTCAAGAATCATGAAAGAAGGTGTATACATTGAAGGGGTCTGAAGACACTGGAAGGTTTCAGATAAATTACATAATGGTAAGATAGAGATTTAGGAACCAGGTTTTAAATTGTAAGACATTTCCATGGGCAGTTGTGGACTCTGACCACAATCTATTGGCTATGAACTGTAGATTAAAATTGAAGCAACTGCAACAAGGTGGGAACTTAAGGAGATGGAACCTGGATAAATTGAAACAAACAGAGGTTGTAGAGAGTTTCAGAGAGAGCATTAGGGAACGATTGAAAGAACAGGTGGAAGAGATACAGTAGAAGAAGAATGGGTAGCTTTGAGAGATGAAATAGTGAAGGCAGTAGAGAATCAAGTAGGTAAAAAGACGAGGGCTAGTAGAAATCCTTGGGTAGCAGTAGAGATATTGAATTAAATTGATGAAACGAAAAAATATACAAACGCAGCAAATGAAGCAGGCAAAAAGGAATACAAGTGTCTCAAAAATGAGATCGACAGGAAGTGCAAAATGGCTAAGTAGGGATGGCTTGAGAACAAATGTAAGGATGTAGAGCCACTTATCACTAGGGGTAAGATAGATACTGTCTACAGGAAAATTAAAGAGACCTTTGGAGAAAAGAGAACCACTGAGTGAATATCGAGAGCTTAGATGGAAAACCAGTTATAAGCAAAGAAGAGAAAGCAGGAAGGTGGAAGGAGTATATAGAGGGTTTATACAAGGGCGATGTACTTCAGGGCAATGTTACGGAAATGGAAGAGGACGTAGGTGAAGATGAAATGGGAGATATGATAGCGTGTGAAGAACTTGACAGAGCTCTGGAAGACCTAAGTCGAAAAGAGGCCACGGGAGTAGAGAACATTCCATTAGAACTACTGATAGCCTTGGGAGAGCCTGTCCTGACAAAATCTGAAGCTATAAATAATGGGCTTTTCAACAATCAAATCAAGTCGCTTTACTACCAAGGATTATATAACCATTTTGGCTGATCAGATCCATCCCATGGTGCAATATTTGTTGCGCAATGATGATGCTGAGTTCCAACAAGACACGGTCCCTGTTCACACAGCTCGCACCATCCAGTACTGGTTTTGTGAGCACGAGGATGAGTTGTCGCATCTTCCCTGGCCACAACTGTCACTATATCTCAATATTATTTATCTTTTGGGGTCTACTTGGATAAGAAGGGTGCGTGATCGCAATCCACCTCAATAATTATTATCTGAACTTGACACAATTTTGCAGGAAGAATGATATACTACAGCACAAATGAATTATCCGAATGGGAAGGATATCGGTAGATGTGACGTACGTGTACAGACAAACGAATGAATACAGTTTCCGAAAAGTTGGATAATTTATTCAAGAGAAAGAGCTTCACAAATCGAGCAAATCAATAACGCGTTGGTCCGCATCCGGCCCTTATGCAAGCAGTTATTCGGCTCGCCATTTGTCGATAGAGTTATTGGATGTCCTCTTGAGGTATATCGTGCCAGATTCTGTCCAATTGGGGCGTTAGATCGTCAAACTCCCTTCTCAATTGGAGAGAGATACGACGACCTTGTTGGCCAAGATAGGGTGTCGCAAGTACGAACACGAGCAATAGAAACTCTCATTGTGTGTGGGTGGAAGTAATATTGCCGAAATGAAAGCCCAGGATGGCTCGCCGTGTAACGCAACAAAACAGGGTATGACGTACCGCTGTGCTGTAAGGGTGCCGCGTATAACAAACAAACGGATCCTGCTATGAAAAGAAATGGCACCCCAGAGTAACGCTTCTGTTTGTCGGGCCGAACGGCGGGCGACAACGAGACTGCTGTCCCACTGCTGTCTGCAGCGACTCCAGACACGTCTTTGCTGGTTGTCAGGGTTCAATTCCTGTAAATGGGATTCTAGGCCGAATGTCGTTTCATTTCATAGCAGGACCAATTTGCTTGTCACAGGCGGTATTTCTACAGCGCAGAGGAACGTCGATGATACTCATCGGCCCGTTTCGGTGATTTACGTGGCAAGTCATTCTCGGCTTACACTTCAGCAATATAGTGCCTGCCCGCACACGGCAAGAGTTTCTGCTGCTTGTCTTCATGCTTACGACGTCCTAATTTGGCCAGCAAGGTCGCTGCATCTCTCAACTGTGAACGTTTGGAACATTGTGGGCAGGGTCCTCCAACCAGCTCGAGAGTTTGACGATCTAACTCTCCAATTGAAAAGAATTTGGAACGATATCCCTCAGGAGGGCATCCAACAACTTTATCAATCAAGGGCAATCCGAATAAATGCTTGTATAAGGGCCAGAGGCGGATCAGACATCACACACACTTGAAAAGTGCGATAAGCGATAATGTCTCTATCATTGAAGCTCTCAAGTCCTCCTACTTTGGACACTCTGTCACCTGGGTACCGTACTAAAGCTACAGTAACCCATCAATTACCTTGTCTATTATCATCATTATTGTCCAAAGTGAAATTCAGTGCACATCCACAAAACACTGAGGGACCATGTAAAAACACTTGTCCACTGACACCATTCTCAGTGCTCATCTCGATGTTGTCTACAGCTTTGTACACTGTAAGGCGCGAACGTCTTCTCCTCCTGTAGTAACGCGGGATCTCTGCAAGTAAGTCGTCAACGTGCCATAGAAGTTTAGGCAGCGTGGAATGACAGACACACATCTGTCATCCGTTCTCAGTGAGATTCGATGCCCAGCTGGGTTAAGATTCGCTGTTTCTCCGAGATGTGGCAGCACTGTATAGTAATTTTTGCATACTGTACGCCCCAAAATCACCTTTAAATTTGTTGTTGTTGTTGTGGTCTTCAGTCCTGAGACTGGTTTGATGCAGCTCTCCATGCTACTCTATCCTGTGCAAGCTTCTTCATCTCCCTGTACCTACTGCAACCTACATCCTTCTGTATCTGTTTAGTGTATTCATCTCTTGGTCTCCCTCTACGATTTTCACCCTCCACGCTGCCCTCCAATATTAAATTGGTGATCCCTCGATGTCTCAGAACATGTCCTACCAACCGATCCCTTCTTCTAGTCAAGTTGTGCCACAAGCTCCTCTTCTCCCCAATTCTATTCAATACCTCCTCATTAGTTATGTGATCAACTCATCTAATCTTCAGCTTTCTTCTGTAACACCACATTTCGAAAGCTCCTATTCTCTTCTTGTCTAAGCTATTTATCGTCCATGTTTCACTTCCATACATGGCTACACTCCATACAAATACTTTCAGAAACGACTTCCTGACACTTAAATCTATACTCGATGTTAACAAATTTCTCTTCTTAAGAAACGCTTTCCTTGCCATTGCCAGTCTACATTTTATATCCTCTCTACTTTGACCATCATCAGTTATTTTGCTCCCCAAATAGCAAAACTCCTTTACTACTTTAAGTGTGTCATTTCCTAATCTAACTCCCTCAGCATCACCCGACTTAATTCGACGACATTCCATTATCCTCGTTTTGCTTTTGTCGATGTTCATCTTATACGCTCCTTTCAAGACACTGTCCATTCCGTTCAACTGCTCTTCCAAGTCCTTTGCTGTCTCTGACAGAATTACAATGTCATCGGCGAACCTCAAAGTTTTAATTGCTTCTCCATGGATTTTAATACCTACTCCGAATTTTTCTTTTGTTTCCTTTATTGCTTGCTCAATATACAGGTTGAATAACATCGGGGATAGGTTACAACCCTGTCTCACTCCTTTCCCAATCACTGCTTCCCTTTCATACCCCTCGACTCTTATGACTGCCATCTGGTTTCTGTACAAATTGTAAATAGCCTTTCGCTCTCTGTATTTTACCCCTGCCACCTTCAGAATTTGAAAGAGAGTATTCAGTCAACATTGTCAAAAGCTTTCTCTAAGTCTACAAATACTAGAATTGTAGATTTGCCTTTTCTTAATCTTTCTTCTAAGATAAGTCGTAGGGTCAGTATTGGCTCACGTGTTCCAACATTTCTACGGAATCCAAACTGATCTTCCCCGAGGTCGGCTTCTACCAGTTTTTCCATTCGTCTGTAAAGAATTCGCGTTAGTATTTTGCAGCTGTGGCTTATTAAACTGATAGTTCGGTAATTTTCACATCTGTCAAAACCTGCTTTCTTTGGGATTGGGATTATTATATTCTTCTTGAAGTCTGAGGGTATTTCGCCTGTCTCATACATCTTGCTCACCAGATGGTAGAGTTTTGTCAGGACTGGCTCTCCCAAGGTTGTCAGTAGTTCTAATGGAATGTTGTCTACTCCGGGGGCCTTGTTTCGACTCATGTCTTTCAGTGCTCTGTCAAACTCTTCACGCAATATCATATCTCCCATTTCATCTACAACCTCTTCCATTTCCATAATATTGTCCTCAAGTACATCGCCCTTGTGTAGGCCCTCTATATACTCCTTCCACCTTTCTGCTTTCCCTTCTTTGCTTAGAACTGGGTTTCCATCAGAGCTCTTGATATTCATGCAAGTGGTTCTCCTTTCTCCAAAGGTCTCTTTAATTTTCCTGTAGGCAGTATCTATCTTACCCCTAGTGAGATAACCCTCTACATCCTTACATTTGTCCTCTAGCCATCCCTGCTTAGCCATTTTGCATTTCCTGTCGATCTCATTTTTGAGACGTTTGTATTCCTGCATTTTTATATTTTCTCCTTTCATCAATTAAATTCAATATTTCTTCTGTTACCCAAGGGTTTCTACTAGCCCTCGTCTTTTTACCTATTTGATCCTCTGCTACCTTCACTATTTCATTTCTCAAAGCTACCCATTCTTCTTCTACTGTATTTCTTTCCCCCATTCCTGTCAATTGTTCCCTTATGCTCTCCCTGAAACTCTGTACAACCTCTGGTTTAGTCAGTTTATCCAGGTCCCATCTCCTTAAATTCCCACCTTTTTGCAGTTTCTTCAGTTTTAATCTACAGTTCATAACCGATAGATTGTGGTGAGAGTCCACATCTGCTCCTGGAAATGTCTTACAATTTAAAACCTGGTTCCTAAATCTCTGTCTTACCATTATATAATCTATTTGATACCTTTTAGTATCTCCATGTATACAACCTTCTGTTATGATTCTTAAACCAAGTATTAGCTATGATTAAGTTATGCTCTGCGCAGAATTCTACCAGGCGGCTTCCTCTTTCATTTCTTAGCCCCAATCCATATTCACCTACTATGCGTCCTTCTCTCCCTTTTCCTACTGATGAATTCCAGTCACCCATGACTATTAAATATTCGTCTCCCTTCACTACCTGAATAATTTCTTTTATCTCATCATACATTTCATCAATTTCTTCGTCATCTGCAGAGCTAGTTGGCATATAAACTTGTGCTACTGTAGTAGGTGTGGGCTTCGTGCCTATCATGGCCACAATAATGCGTTCACTATGCTGTTTGTAGTATTTACCCGTACACCTATTTTTTTATTCATTGTTAAACCCACTCCTGCATTACCCCTATTTGATTTTGTATTTATAACCCTGTATTCACCTGACCAGAAATCTTGTTCCTCCTGCCACCGAACTTCACTAATTCCCACTATATCGAACTTTAACCTATCCATTTCCGTTTTTAAATTTTCTAACCTACCTGCCCGATTAAGGGATCTGACATTCCACGCTCCGATTCGTAGAACGCCAGTTTTCTTTCTCCTGATAATGACGTCCTCTTGAGTAGTCCCCGCCCGGAGATCCGAATGGGGGACTATTTTACCTCTGGAATATTTTACCCAAGAGGACGCCATCATCATTTAATGATACAGTAAAGCTGCATGCGCTCGGGAAAAATTATTGCTGTAGTTTCCCCTTGCTTTCAGCCGTTCGCAGTACCAGAACAGAGGCCATGTAGCATTACCGTAAAACATTCACTGACATTTTCCTATCGCGATCCAGGATAATCCTTTTAGGACTGCCGAATGAACATTATTAGTTCAATTTTGTGTTTGCGAATTGCTATATTACATATGGAAAAAAATAAAATAAAATGTCACACATATCTACATTACTTTGGAGCCAATGTCCCATTTATATTTCTCACCGGACTGCCATGGACAGCAGCAAATGTCTCATTGTGTTATTCAGTCTCGAGGATGTCGGAAATGTGTGCAGTATAGAGCATCAAAAACGCCTCAAGTGAAACAAAGTATTCAAGTAAAATTACCAGTTCGTGTCTCTGTATGGTGAGCAAGTATTTTCGAGTGATAGTAAAAAACTGTATTTGAAAGTTCCTGCCGCGCGGAGTGACCGCGCGGTTTGACGCGCCATGTCACTGATTGCGCGGCCCCTCTCGCCGGAAGTTCGGGTCCTCCCTCGGGCGTAGGTGTGTATGTTGTTCTTAGCATAAGTTAGTTTAGGTTAGTTTAAGTAGTGTGTAAGTCAAGGGACCGATCACCTCAGCAGTTTGGTCCCTTAAGAACTCACACACATTTGAAAGTTTCTTTTGTCGACACAAATATTTGAGAAACATTTTGCAATTGAAATGTCTAAAATTAAATTTTAGCGTTTTAGCCTCTTTTAGAGTCAACTGTCAGCCAATGAACACAGACATCACAGCTATCTCTAAGCTGAAAAGATCGAAACATTGGTTATAAGCAGTATAAATCGATATTGTTGGCTTTACTAGCATAACACATCGAATGCAAGCAGATAGAAATGGTGTAATTCAATAACCGAAGTAAAAAGCGTATGAACTACTGACGATATGAAATGCATACAAAAATCAAAAGATCATCAATTGTCAAATCTAAAAAATGCGGACATTAGCAGAATTCTAAAAATACCGGGTGATCAAAAAGTTAATATAAATTTGAAAACTTAATAAACCACGGAATAATGTAGATAGAGAGGTAAAAATGGACACACATGCTTGGAATGACATGAGGTTTAATTAGAACAAAAAAAAAAACGAAGTCCACAAAATGTCCGACAGATGGCGCTGGACAGCAAAACGTCAGTAACTGCTACCGTGAAGGGTGAGAGATACGCCGATATGTTACAGAATCGCATCATTCCCAGCCTGGCTGATGAACACCTGATGGAACGTACGATGTTTATGCAGGATGGCGCTCCACCCCACCATACTGCTAGACGCGTGAAAGATCTCTTGCGCGCGTCGTTTGGTGATGATCGTGTGCTCAGCCGCCACTTTCGTCATGCTTGGCCTCCCAGGTCCCCAGACCTCAGTCCGTGCGATTATTGGCTTTGGGTTTACCTGAAGTCGCAAGTGTGTCGTGATCGACCGACATCACTAGGGAAGCTGAAAGACAACATCCGACGCCAATGCCTCACCATAACTCCGGACATGCTTTACAGTGCTGTTCACAACATTATTCCTCGACTACAGCTGTTGTTGAGGAATGATGGTGGACATATCGAGTATTTCCTGTAAAGAACATCGTCTTTGCTTTGTCTTACTTTGTTATGCTAATTATTGCTATTCTGATCAGATGAAGCGCCACCTGTCGGATATTTTTGAACTTTTGTTTTTTTTTTGGTTCTAATAAAACCCCATATCATCCCAAGCATGTGTGTCAATTTGTACCTCTCTATCTACATTATTCCGTGATTTATTCAGTTTTCAAATTTATACTGACTTTTTGATCACCTGGTATATGCGGATGCTATGTTAAACGCAGGAAATGCGGATATGTTCACGTAAATGCGGATGTATCATAATTCCGATTGTACAGGGTGGCGCAGGGAAACGGGAAATTTCGAAATAACGTCATTTCCATGAACAAATTCATAAAACTAGTAATTTATTAACGAAAGTGAATGTACTCAGTATGCCATTATTCAGTATGTCTTTACAATCAAAATGTCCAAAAGTGTCCTTTTGCTTTTTAAAGATGACAATGGAAATATGTGCTCCCAAGCGGCGTTCACACTCCAACAGCCTGTTATGAAAACTGGAATGCGCGGTGTAGCAAATCTTGGGGAATGGCAGTGATTTCGTTTTCAATGTTCTCTTTCATTTCATGGATTGTTGCAGGACGTGTACGGTACACCTTGCCTTTAAGATGTCCCCACAGGAAGAAGTCGCACACACTAAGATCAGGGGATCTCGCAGGCTATGCAATGTCATCGTTATGTGAAATAATGCGTCTTCCAAACAATTGACGAACTGCTGCCATCGATTGTCGAGCAGTGTGTGACGTGGCTCCGTGCTCCTGAAACCACATGTTTTCGACGTTTAAGCTCGTACAGTCTCGGTGTAAAGAATGTTTGAAGCATTTCAACATATCGAGCGGATGCTACTGTCACTGCACTACCATCCTCACGTTCAAAACAATAAGGGCCGATAACACCATGACATGATACAGCACACCATATTGTGACCTTGGCGCTATGTAGTGGTCGCTGGTGAAACTCACAAGGATTGTCCTGTGCCCAATAAAGAAAATTCTGTTTGTTCACGAATCCGTTCAGGTGGAAATGGGCTTCGTCTGATATCCATAAGTTACCAAGGAAATTCGCGTCCTCGTTGATTTTAGCCAATATCTGGCTACTAAACTACATATGTGACGCTGTGTCTCGTTCATATAAGTGTTGCACAATCTGCAACTTATAGGGATGGAAGTCTGATTCGTGCAGTATTCTTTGTAAGCTTCGTCGCTTAATCCCAAGCGAAGATGCATGCTCTCGAACGGAGCGGCGAGGACTTCTCTCGATTGCAGCTCTAGCAGCTGCAATGTTCTCTGGGGTACGTACCGTTGGAATGCCACCTGGAGGTTTCTTTTTCAAGGCAGATCCTGTTTCTTCAAAATTACGCACCCACGTTGTAATCGCACGCGCAGATGGGACACGTCCATGACGTCCAAGCTGGTAATGCTGTCGAAATGTTCTCTGCGCGGCAGTCGCACTATCACCATTTTTGTAAAACGCTCTCACAGCTTATTAAAAACCTTCAACATTTGTGAGTGACCATTTGTAGCTGCAGTTTATGGCGGGTCATGGCCCATCGAACATAGGCCGGTGTGAGGTGGAGGTTACACCATTGAGTTAAGTAACGGTTTATACTTTGTACATATGTACTTTTTGTGTTTTCCTTTTTTTTCGTTTATAAATGTATAGCTATAGTGTTCTTTTAATCATTGATAAAGGTCTCCTTAGGGACTTGTGGGGTTTATTGTTCTGAAGAAGGTGTAGTTATCTACGCCGAAACCTAGGTTAACACTAGGTGCTTTTTTGCAATCGAGGTGGGTTTCTAGTCTTTTAATATACTAACCAACGATTGCTGACGCGCTGCGATGTTGAAGGTTGTTGCTCTCACAGCTACTGCACGTTCCGCACCAGTCAGATTCTCCATGATTACTAAATGGCAATGCGTTCACATCAATTGTGCAAAGTTTCGAACATCTGCCGGCGCTACAGTGGTGCCAACTGTAACGTTCAAAATTTCCCGTTCCCCTGCGCCACCCTGTACATGAACAGTAATTAAAGTCTCTCTAATTGCTGTCTTTCCTAGTGCTGCAATTTTAGTAACGAACAGCGTACATAGACGTACAGTAGAACGGATTGTAGGGCAACTCGGAAATGCACGGGAGCAGAGTTGCAGCGTCGAGCTCACCATTCAGTAGGGAGGAGTATGGAGCGAACTATTGCGACAGCTAGAGTGACGGCGGAGGCACGCAGTGCAGCTTTAAGGGCGGTGGGGGCAGGCGCGAAGGTCAAGGCGAGCGGCAGCGGTGACCTTGCCCACTGCCCCCTGTCCTGGGCCAGGCTGAATCAGCGGCCTTGGCGCCGTACCAGAGGCTGCGCGCGGCCAGCACTGGGTCACAAGCGTGACCGGGACGCCTTTCGCTGGCCGCGTTCGCGAGAGAAGGTGAAAGCGGACGAATGCAGCAGCCCTGCTCCTAGCAGGCCCGCTATAAATAGCCAACAGCTTAACGAGGTGATCACCCATCGTGGTTTACGCTCAGCGGCTCTGCTGAAGGGTCTGAGGTGGGAGGGGTGGGTGTGCTGGTGGGGGGAGGGGGGAGGGAAGCAGGCAAAACAGCCGTCTCGATGACAAGCATATGGATTATATGGAGTAAGAGCATATGGACTATCAGACCAATTGTGTGATTGGATTGAAGAGTTCCTACATAACAGAACGCAGCATGTCATTCTCAATGGAGAGAAGTCTTCCTAAGTAAGAGTGGTTTCAGGTGCGCCGCAGGGGAGTGTCGTAGGGCCGTTGCTACTCACAATATACATAAATGACCTTGTGGATGACATCGGAAGTTCACTGAGGCTTTTTGCAGACGATGCTGTGGAGTATAGAGAGGTTGTAACAATGGAAAATTGTACTGAAATGCAGGAGGATCTGCAGCGAATTGACGCATGGTGCAGGGAATGGCAATTGAATCTCAATGTAGACAAGTGTAATGTGCTGCGAATACATAGAAAGATAGATCCTTTATCATTTAGCTACAAAATAGCGGGTCAACAACTGGAAGCAGTTAATTCCATAAATTATCTGGGAGTACGCATTAGGAGTGATTTAAAATGGAATGATCATATAAAGTTGATCGTCGGTAAAGCAGATGCCAGACTGAGATTCATTGGAAGAATCCTAAGGAAATGCAATCCGAAAACAGAGGAAGTAGGTTACAGTACGCTTGTTCGCCCACTGCTTGAATACTGCTCAGCAGTGTGGGATCCGTACCAGATAGGGTTGATAGAAGAGATAGAGAAGATCCAACGGAGAGCAGCGCGCTTCGTTACAGGATCATTTAGTAATCGCGAAAGCTTTACGGAGATGATAGATAAACTCCAGTGGAAGACTCTGCAGGAGAGACGCTCAGTAGCTCGGTACGGGCTTTTGTTAAAGTTTCGAGAACATACCTTCACCGAAGAGTCAAGCAGTATATTGCTCCCTCCTACGTATATCTCGCGAAGAGACCATGAGGATAAAATCAGAGAGATTAGGGCCCACACAGAAGCATACCAACAATCCTTCTTTCCACGAACAATACGAGACTGGAATAGAAGGGAGAACCGATAGAGGTACTCAAGGTACCCTCCACCACACACTGTCAGGTGGCTTGCGGAGTATGGATGTAGATGTAGATGTAGATAACCACAGATTCCCGGTCACACGAAAGCGAATCCAGGATTGTGAGAGCATACACAAATGCAAACAGTGAATAAAAAGTAGATTACGGGACTATTCGGAAAGTAAGATCTGACAGGTCGCGAAATAGAAAGCAAAGAGAAAATCCGATGAAGCTTTGAATAAATGTATTGGGCAGCGTTTCTAGTACACCTGTCGATCGCGTAACATCCCTCTTTTCAGTTCCGAGCGCACAGTGAGCACGTAAAGATGCCTAGCAGAATAGTGTCTCCCGCCAAATGTGGGTGCCCGCTGCGAGCTTCCGCCTGATTTCGTGCATTTCCTTCTTCGTGACAATTCTCGGCCGTATAGTGCAGGGGCAATGAGAGCGCCCCTACAGCGTTTTTGATGGGAAGTGTTGGATCGTCTACCATATAACGTGGACTTGGCTCTCTCAGTTGTTCATCCCTGCTCACGTGAGCCGCTGGCTGTGAAGATAACATTTTGGCACAGGCAACGGACTGCAGACCAGCGTAGAGAAGTGGCGGGAAGCACAGGCGGTTGCTTTCGACGACGAGGGTATTGGAAGACTGGTACAACGCTACGAAAAAGGCGAAGTCGGAACGGCGACTACGTAGAGAAGCAGCTTGAAGCTGTAGCAAACTGTTGCAAATAAAACATTTTTGATTTTTTCAGTGGTATCCAATTCACGACCGATCGGATCTTACTTTCTGTACAAGCGACTCATAATTATTTGTTCAAATGGCTGAAATGGCTCTAAATGCTATGGGACTTAACATCTGAGGTCATCAGTCCTCTAAACTTAGAACTACTTAAATTTAAGTAACCTAAGGACATTACACACATCTATGCCCGAGGCAGGATTCGAACCTGCGACTGCAGCAGCCTCGTAGTTCCGGACTGAAACGTCTAGAACCGCTCGTCCACCGCGGCCGGCACAATTATATGTTCATTTGCTTTACTAATATATAGGGTGGTTAGAAACAGTCACACATCTATGCCCGAGGCAGGATTCGAACCTGCGACTGCAGCAGCCTCGTAGTTCCGGACTGAAACGTCTAGAACCGCTCGTCCACCGCGGCCGGCACAATTATATGTTCATTTGCTTTACTAATATATAGGGTGGTTAGAAACAGTCAGAAAAGCCTGTAAAGGTTTTGCAGTGTAGGTTGTGCCGATAAAAAATTGCTATGAAAAGAATTCGGGACGTTGCGTCGTTCCCGAGTTAATTAGCACTGAAGTCAGCGAATCAGCCGCTGCGCGCGCAAACTCAAAGCCGCCCGCCAGATACAATTAGTCTCATAGCGTATATAATTATGGCCGAGATTGCTCAGCCTGTGGCTCGGTTTCTATCCTTACTACCGTCCCATGTCCAATTTCTGTTTCGTTCTCTTATTCTGTTTCAGGAAACCAAACGAACAACGCGTTTGGCGACACTGTCTCTCGCAGGCGGCTTGGATATGGGCGCAACGATCTGATTGGCTAACTTCAGTGCTAATTACCTCGGAAACGGCGCAGCGTTCGAATTTTCTTCTTAACTATTACTTCCCAGCACAACCTACCCTTCAACATCCTTACAAGCTTTCTAGACTGTTTCTCACCTGCAAAATGGTATGAAAAACTCCGCCTGCTGTCCTGTTACGACGTCTACATTTTGTTTTTTAAGAGCAAAGATTGTAAGAACTAACAAGGAGACTATCAGAATCGTTAATCACGCATTTCTATGAGCCTCGGGCGTGTTGCAGACAATGTAGAGGGACCTGCCCTGAGTACCTGGCTAACAGCTTTCCATGTGGCGGTCCCTAGTTCCCGACAAGAGCTCCTCGATGTTGAAAATTAGACTTGTGAAAACGAATGCAATGTTTATGAGTTGTTTCTGGATTTGTTGCACACTCCCTATGTCTTCGCTCTTTTGGTAAGGCAGTTTTTGGTATAGATTTTACGCCTATGATCTTAAATATGTACTTTTATCTGAGAACTATCCCTTCAAGTTGAAATAAGAAAACATTTGTGATGAAACCAGTAAGATTTTGAAGTTAGCACGATAATTCTTATAGCACATACATATGACCATCTGTCATTCGTTCTGCAGATATTCTGAAATAGTGCCAGATTGTGGTGCTTTTAGGTGTGCAAACAGATGTGAAAGTGCATTTTTTTATGATCGTATTTCCACGGAATGCGAATAGAAGGAATCAGTGAGCATCTGCAGTAAATAGAAGAGATATAAAACACTCAGAAAAATGCATTTGTAACTGACTAGCAGATCTTTCTGTAGATACCATCCGCCTTCTGAAACTATTTTACGCAAGAAAAATTCTGGAAATTTGCGGTAAGTCCCTATGGGACCAAACTGCTTAGGTCATCGGTCACTAGGCTTACATACTACTTAAACTAGCTTCCGCTAAGCAGGACAACACAACACACACACACACGCCCGAGGGAGGACTCCAGCCTCGGACGGGTGGGGGGTGGGGAGGGATGGGGGAGCCCTGCGAACCATGGCAAGGCCTCCTAGACCACGCGGCTACCCAGCGCGGCTTCTACGCAAGAAGAAAAGAAGAATCTATTAAGTCACACCGGTGAGGGACGCTTGTCACGATAATTGTTTGCTTCTTCTTTACTTTACTCAAAATAACTCTCAAAGTATCAAGTGACTGTTTTAGCTTGTTCCCGTAAACACTATTCGCATCACGAAGTATTGCAAACACTGATATTTTGACACGCCACATTTCTTTAAAATGTCGAGCATACGACCACCTGGTCTTCATTTTCCAGTTCTTGTTAGCAACGTAAAATTCCGGCATTTTTTATTCCACTGTTGCCCGAATATATCATGTCGATCTCATTTTTATCGCGATCCATCACATCAGGCTCAACGGTTTGGTATTACCGCGAAGATAAATTGTTAGCACATTTTTTCGCGTTTTTAGCTTGCAGCTGGAGTATTGTTCGCTGAAAATATGCGCCTTCTTGATGGTTTTTTGCTGAACAAATCGCCTTGATAGACTTTTACATACTCGTTACAACTGTAGATTTATTGTCTAAATTGAGACATTAACATTTATTATGGGATGGTGGCAGTCTTCTTGGTTAATTTGTTTTCCCCTTACGTTACTGCAATACATTTTAAAATTACAAGATCTTTTTCCTAGAGTTACCCATGAAAGGCGTTCAACCTAAAACTGTGAATGATTCCGCAAAAAAACCTTCATACGAATGCTTTTTGTTATGCTTTCAATCACTTTGTTCAACTTCAGAAACTGTCGGTTGTATCACATTTTTTTGTCTGACGTAATGCATGTTTCATTTTTGTCTTTTTGAACCTGACGTGGAAAAAACCTGAAACATTTAAATCTGAACCGACCGAGCACATAGAACACATGCCCTGTTGGATGCCCGTTCGAATCCGTGTCCGGCAACCAGTTTTACGTTTCCCAGGCAAACCCTAATGTTCCTTCCTTTTTTTCACATAAATTTATCGTAATTGCTCTTGTTGTCACCTGAAGAAGCTTCAGGCAGAGATACCTAGGCCCCTAAATAGTTTTTGCATTATCTGGAGGAACTCCATATACTGTAAGCGTAAATAGCTCTAGGGGGATTTATTATTAGTCTAGGAACGACCCAATAGATCAAAAAAAGTTTACTAGCGTATTTTTCGCAATTTGATTTCGTGACTTTGTCTTAGTGGCGTCTTTCAGCGGACTTTGCATTCCGCTATTGTTCGTTCGTACGTTCCATCGCAGTATGGACGAAACATGGCCGCTACAGCTGCGTTGACCAGGCTCTGAGCCTATGGGACTTAACATCTGAGGTCATCAGTCCCCTAGAACTTAGAACTAATTAAACCTAACTAACCTAAGGACATCACACACATCCATGCCCGAGGCAGGATTCGAACCTGCAACCGTAGCGGCCGCATGGTTCCAGACTAAAGCGCCTAGAACCGCTCGGCCACTCCGGCTGGTTGACCAGTCTCTTGTTTTTGTATACATAGTGTTTCACAATTCATGATGCACACTTTGGAGGTTGTAGAGGGCACTTGGCAGATCAAGTTTTATACAGGAACCCATTTCCGGAACCATCATCCAACGACGCTACAGAGCGTCACCGTTACAGGCGCCGGCGCCCGCGAAAGTTTGTACCCCAGGGTGAACATTAATAAAACCGACAAACTGCAGGAACGGATTCTTGACTGGAAATGGATTGAGAAAACGTCCTGTGAGCAGGTGTCGGAAATTGTATCGTTGCCACGGTAGATGTCGCTGACGAAGGGAAGTTCCTCTGAACACGTGCCATTTGTTCCTTGTGTGTTGCAGGCTGTGTGATGGACGCAGCGTACTATATGCAGCAGAATGGTCTGGTATTCATGTCGGGATCGAGCCGAGATGGTGTTTGTGTACTGCCAGTCAGATGGAAACGGTCGAGAGGCAGCACGGCTGTACCAAAACAAGTATCCTCACAGACACCAACCACATCGCACAACATTTCAAGCCCATTTTGAGCGTTTGTGTGATCATGGGTCCTTTCAGACAAAAGAAAGTGCAGGGAGGCGGTGGACTGTGCTTACATCAGAACTGGAGGACCGGGTTCCACAGGATATTGAGACGAACTCATTACAAGCTCCATGGTGTAAGACTAAGTACGATTATGTGTATCCTGCATGACAACCGCTACTATCCCTATCGCCTGTTGCGAGTGCAAGGATCATCAGCAGCGGATTTCCCTCTACTAGAAGAATTTTGTCGATGGTTTTTGCACCAGAGCATCAGAATTATGGGTTTTCTATTGTCAGTTTTTCTACCGACAAAGCAACCTTTACCAGAACTGGCATCATCAGTTTGCGTAATCGTCGCCTATGGGCTACAGACATTCCTCGCGAAATGGTTGAGGTGTCTCATCAGCATCGGTCCTGCATCAGTGTGTCGGCAAGAATTCTTGGCGACCACGTACCTGGAACGGTTGTTTTCCACAATGCGTCGACGGAGGATCGTACCTGGACTTACTGCGGAATTCTCTGCCCGGGCTAATTGAGAATGCGTCTTTGGCAATACGACAGGTTATGTGGTTTCTGCATAATGGAGCACCACCCCAGTTCCGCGTTAATTTTGCCGACACCTCAAAAACATCTTCCCCGGACATTGGATAGGACGGGGAGGCCCTTTAGCATAACCTGCTAGATCACTGGACTTAAACCCCCAGAATTTTTACCGCTGGCGAAATCTGAAAAGCGTCATGTATGATGAACTAGTCCCTGGTGTGTGGACCCTTCCACAGCGTGTTCACGAGGCCTATGGCGCTGTAAAAGAGTGCGGCAATCCATGATGTGACGTATGAACGCGTGCACTGCATCCCATGAAGACCACTTGCAACACTTGTGACGTGGATGCGATGCAGCTCTGTGCTGTGTTCCGGAACGATTTGTTCTCGTTTCATGCACACTATCCATTTCTTAACACACGTTCATAAGACATTTTTCCTCCTTTTCCAGTCAGGAATCCGTCCCTGGAGTTTGTCGGTCTTATTAAAGTTCATCTTGTATTCCGGTTGAATCCATGATGATGTTTAAACCTTTCAAGGATGGTGGAGAAGGATAAATTAATCAATTTGAGGTAAGGGTCCCTGGTTCAGAAAAAAATGAATCGAAAGTTCCAACATGAAATTTTCACTCTTCAGCGGAACATGCGCTGATATGAAACTTCCTGGAAGATTAAAACTATGTGCCGGACGGAGACTCGAACTCGAGACGCTTGCCTTTCGTGGGCAAGTGCTCTATCATCTGAGCTACCCAAGCACGACTCACGACCCGTCCTCACAGCTTCAATTCTACCAGTGCCTCGTCTCCTACTTTCCAAACTTCACAGAAGCTCTCCTGCAAAGGTCCCGAGTTCAGTCTCGATCCCGCACACAATTTTAATCTGCCAGGAAGTTTCGAATCGAATCATTTTGACCTCTCCGACAGCGAATACATGTATCGGTACTTCCGTTGCTAGGAATGTAGGGCATGCAACTTTCAGAGGTGGTTGTGTGAACCAAGAGAAGAAAAAATGTATAGTAAACATGGGTTCTAAATTGAATCCTGAGGAGCTATGAGCACTTGTTAATCTTCGCTAGTGTGAAACACATCTCTTCTATTTAACACGTGCTCATAGCGCTTAAGGTATGCTTTTTGGAGTCCATGTTTACCAGACGTTTTTTGCTTGCTTTGGTCCATATTACCACACCTGAGGATTTCCTACCATACAGTCTGAGCAATGACAGTGCCGGTACATGTATTACACTGTCAGAGTTATCAGAACGGTTTCGCTTATAACTTTCGACTCGTTCGTTTGCGGTGCTGGGACCCATGCCTGAAACTGATACATTTATCCTTCTCCGTCATTTTGAAAGCTTGTGACACCATCACGGGATCACCATTTATACACATACATTTAAAGGCGGCGGGACATGTAACTTCAACTATCTGTAGTGGCGTCGGACGACGTTTCCAGACATTGTTTCCTATGCAAAACTTGATGTACTAAGTCCTCTCCACAATCTCTAGAAGTGTGTAACATAAATTATGAAACACGCGTTGTATGCTCTAGGATAAGCGAAGTTCGGTGGCAAGATGAACAGGACTTCTGGTCATGTGAGTAGGGGGCTATACACACAAAATCAAATAGAGGTAATGCAGGAGTAGGTGTGATAATGAACAAGAAAAATGGAATGCTGGTAAGCTTCTATGAGCAGCATGGTGAACAAGTTATCGTAGCCAAGATAGACTTAAAGCCATCACCCACCACAGTAATACAAATTTATGTGCCAACGAGCTCCACAGGTGATGAAGAGATTGAAAAAAAATGAATGCTGTGGAGAAAGGAAATTATGCAGATAGTTAAGGATGAGGAAAATTTAATTGTGATGTTTGATTGGAACTCGCTAGCAGGAAGAGAAGGAAAAGTAGTAGGAGAACATGAACTGGGGGAAATAAATAAAAGAGGAAGCCACCTGGCAGAATTTTACACAGAGCATAATTTAATCATCGCTAAGACTTAGTTTAAGAATCCTGAAAGAATGTTGTATACGTTGAAGAGAAGTGGTGACACTCAAAGATTTCAGATTGATTGTACGAGGATGAGACAGAGATTTCGGAAACAGATTTTCCCATGGACTCTGACCATAATTTATTGTTTATGAGCTATAGATTAAAACAGATGAATTCGCAAAAAGGTAGGAAATTGAGGAGATGGGAAATGGACAAGTCGAAAGAACCAGAGATCTATCAGAGTTTCAGCGGGAGCATTAGTCAACGACAGACAAACAGGGGAAAGGAATACAGTAGTTGACGAATGGGTAGCCCTAAGAGATAAAATAGTGAGGGCAGGAAACGATGAAATTGGCAAAAAGAAAGCAGCTATTGGAAATACACTCCTGGAAATGAAAAAAAGAACACATTGACACCGGTGTGTCAGACCCACCATACTTGCTCCGGACACTGCGAGAGGGCTGTACAAGCACTGATCACACGCACGACACAGCGGACACACCAGGAACCGCGGTGTTGGGCGTCGAATGGCGCTAGCTGCGCAGCATTTGTGCACCGCCACCGTCAGTGTCAGCCAGTTTGCCGTGGCATACGGAGCTCCATCGCAGTCTTTAACACTGGTAGCATGCCGCGACAGCGTGGACGTGAACCGTATGTGCAGTTGACGGACTTTGAGCGAGGGCGTATAGTGGGCATGCGGGAGGCCGGGTGGACGTACCGCCGAATTGCTCAACACGTGGGGCGTGAGGTCTCCACAGTACATCGATGTTGTCGCCAGTGGTCGGCGGAAGGTGCACGTGCCCGTCGACCTGGGACCGGACCGCAGCGACGCACGGATGCACGCCAAGACCGTAGGATCCTACGCAGTGCCGTAGGGGACCGCACCGCCACTTCCCAGCAAATTAGGGATACTGTTGCTCCTGGGGTATCGGCGAGGACCATTCGCAACCGTCTCCATGAAGCTGGGCTACGGTCCCGCACACCGTTAGGCCGTCTTCCGCTCAGGCCCCAACATCTTGCAGCCCGCCTCCAGTGGTGTCGCGACGGGCGTGAATGGAGGGACGAATGGAGACGTGTCGTCTTCAGCGATGAGAGTCGCTTCTGCCTTGGTGCCAATGATGGTCATATGCGTGTTTGGCGCCGTGCAGGTGAGCGCCACAATCAGGACTGCATACGACCGAGGCACACAGGGCCAACACCCGGCATCATGGTGTGGGGAGCGATCTCCTACACTGGCCGTACACCACTGGTGATCGTCGAGGGGACACTGAATAGTGCACGGTACATCCAAACCGTCATCGAACCCATCGTTCTACCATTCCTATACCGGCAAGGGAACTTGCTGTTCCAACAGGACAATGCACGTCCGCATGTATCCCGTGCCACCCAACGTGCTCTAGAAGGTGTAAGTCAACTACCCTGGCCAGCAAGATCTCCGGATCTGTCCCCCATTGAGCATGTTTGGGACTGGATGAAGCGTCGTCTCACGCGGTCTGCACGTCCAGCACGAACGCTGGTCCAACTGAGGCGCCAGGTGGAAATGGCATGGCAAGCCGTTCCACAGGACTACATCCAGCATCTCTACGATCGTCTCCATGGGAGAATAGCAGCCTGCATTGCTGCGAAAGGTGGATATACACTGTACTAGTGCCGACATTGTGCATGCTCTGTTGCCTGTGTCTATGTGCCTGTGGTTCTGTCAGTGTGATCATGTGATGTATCTGACCCCAGGAATGTGTCAATAAAGTTTCCCCTTCCTGGGACAATGAATTCACGGTGTTCTTATTTCAATTTCCAGGAGTGTATTTGGATAGGAGATGTTGAATTGAACTGAAGAAGGTGAAAATACAAAACTTCAGAAATGAAGCTGGCGAAAGCGAATACAAATGTCTAGAAAATGAGATTGACAGGAAATGCAAAATGGCTAAACAAGAATGGCTAGAGGACAAATGTAAGTCTGTAGAAACATGTATAACTAGAGGAAAGCTAATGCCACAATAGGAAAATTAAAGAGGCCTTTGGAGAAAGGAGAAACAGCTGTATGAACATCAAGAGCTTGGATGGGAAACCAGTACTAAGCAAAGAAGGGAAAGCTGAGAGATTGCAGAAATATAGTGAGAGACGTTTTAACCTGAAGGCAGTCTCATAGAAAGGGAAGAGGAAGTTGATGAAGATGAGGTGGGAGATTTGATACTACGAGAAGAATCTGATAGAGCTCTGAAAGAGCTAAGCCGACACAAGGGTTCTGGAGAAGACGATATTCCATCATAACTGTTGATATTCTTGGGAGAGTCAGCCACGACAAAACTGACGCCTATGGGCGCTCAACGGCGAGGTTAGCAGCGTCGACAAAACTATTCCAAATGGTGTACGAGACATACGAGACAGGTGAAATACTCTCAGACTTAAAAAAAGAATCTAATAATTCCAATTTAAAAGAAAGCAAATGCCGGGAGAGCTGAATATTATCTAACTGTCAGATTATGGTTCAAATGGCTCTGAGCACTATGGGACTTAACTTCTGAGGTCATCAGTCCCCTAGAGCTTAGAACTACTTAAACCTATCACGGTATATTGATAATTTCTACTTATGGACCATCTGACAGCAACTGAATAAAACACAATTTTAGTGCCATACACGTTTCGCCTTTATTTTCTGCAAGGCATCATCAGTGGCAGGTTGCGTGGACAATTTCTTACATATTACGCTCCTGTTGCATTTTTGGTGTTGTTCTTCTTCTTATGAATGCCAATTTGCGTTCTTTTCCCCACATTCCACAGCACTATGAACAGAACGCTTGTTTCAATGACAACAATAACAATGATGCGTGGGGAGATATCTAGTGGTATTTCAGTGCACTCGTAACTATTTGCGCACAAAATTTGGATTTATTGTTGTTGTGATCTTCAGTGTGCAGATTGGTTTGATGCAAGCGTCTTTATCTCCGAATGACTAATGCAACTTACATCCTTTTGAATCGGCTCACTGTATTCACCTCTTGCCCTCCCTTTACGACTTTTATCCCCCCACACTTCCAGTACCACATTGGTGATCCCATGACGTTTGAGAATGTGTCCTACCAACCGATTCCTTCTTCTAGTCGAGTGGTGCCACAAATTTCTTCTCTCCCCAATTCTATCCAGTACCTCCTCATTAGTTACGAGATCTAGCCCTCTAATTTCAGCATTCTCCTGTAGCACCAGATTTCGAAAGCTTCTGTTCTCTTCCTGCCTAAACTATTTATCGTCCAGGTTTCACATCCATAGATGGCTATACTCCATAAAAATACTTTCAGAAAAGACTTCCTAACACTTAAATCGATATTCGATGGTAAAAATTTCTCTTCTACAAAAAGGCTTCTCTTGCCATTGCCAGTCTACTTTTTATATCCTCTCTACTTCTGCTATCATCAGTTATTTTCCTTACCGACTAGCGAAACTCATCTAATACTCTCAGAGCATCGTTTGCTAATCTGATTCCCTCAGCATCACCTTATTTAATTCGAGTGCATTCCATTATCACTGTTTTGCTTTAGTTGATTTTCATCTTATATCCTCCTTTCAAGACACTGTCCGTTCCGTTCAACGGCTCCTGTAAGTCCCTTGCTGTCTCTAACAGAATTACAATGTTAGCAGAAAACCTCAAAGTTTTTATTTCTTCTCCTTGAGCTTTAGTTCCTACTCCAAATTTTTCTGTTGTTTATTTACTGCTTGCTTAGGGTTCAGATTGAATAAGATCGGGGACAGACTATAGCCCTGTCTCACTCCCTTCTCAACCACTGCTGCCCTTTCAGGCTCCTATACTCTTACAACTTCCGTCTGGTTTCTGTTCAAGTTGTAAACAGCGTTTCACTCCCTATGGCTTGTAATTGCCACCTTCAGAATTTCAAAGAGAGGACTGTGAAAAGCTTTCTCTAAGTCTACAAAACCTATAAATGTAGGTTTGCCTTTCCTTAACCTATCTTCTAAGATAAGTTGTAGGGTCAGTACCACCTCATGTGTTCCTACATTTCTCCGGAATCGAAACTGACCTTCCCCAAGGTCGGCTTCCATTCTTCTGTTTTGGGTATTTTCTCGTAATACGGATACGTCGTAAATTGTAGTGCGTTGTGTTCGATTGATGTGGCAGAAGCTATGAGCAGAGTGTGGGCTTGATTCACGAAGAGTTTAGTACGTACCTCCCGGCATGAGCACGGAGAATTCGATGTTCTCGCGGAATCTGGCGGAGGACGCCGCGTGGTGGGCCTGCGCCGGGCCAGCCGGGGCTTCCCCCGCCTGCTCACTGCTGTTGCCGCCACTTCCGGCGCCGCCGCCGCCGCCGCCGCCCTCGCCTCTGGCGCCGGCCTCGTCTCGCCTCCTGCGGCCGTGGCCCGCCGGCTCCAGCACGTCCAGGCAGTACTCCTGAGGGGCAGAGTCGCGTTACTGCTGCCGCCCGGCTCGTATTACGACGCATGGCGCAGCGCTGACTGAACACGACTGCACTCATCATCACTCAAAAGACGCCGACAGGAGTGATTCACTCACGGTCGTTAAGGCCCCTGTAAACGGTCAAATATCTTATCAAACTTTAACTTTGCTTGCCAAATATTTGACCTTGTACGGTGCAATTTGACGTGTTTGTCAAGCATAGTTCGTGTTTGACGTGTTTGTGAGAAATTTTGATTGACATAAAGCTTGACAAGATGGCGGACATTGTTTGCGTCGACGTTTCGCCGCATATATTTAGTCAACAATTATTTTATTACAATTTATCTAATGTATCGTCCGTTTCCACTGCTATGAAAACTACTATCAAGTATATAAACAAAACAACACTGACAATTGCCAAAACGGTGGACTTACCACATATTTCCCAGCCATATATTAACGCATGAAGGGGTTATGAACAAAATCAATATTTTACACATACAATAATATACAATGTGAGCGTGTGGGTGCTATTCTGTCATTCTGCGCAATGGATTAATCTGAGATGTACCCTTTAACCTACGGCTCCTGCAAGATGCAATTTCCACCCCCACACTACTACTGAAGTAAGACAGACGCTCCTAACGTTCTAAAGAGAAATGCCTGAAAATAAATATCTTCTGGATTCGTCCGGTAAGGAAATGACACAAAAATTCACAAAATTTCTTACGTAACTAGTGGGATACTTGGGTACTGGAGTAGTGCTAGTTAGTGTAAGAAAAACATGAAATTAACGAAAATTATTATTTATTTTGCAAAAATTCTGAGAAATCGTAATGGCACTTAGTTATGAACTGAACGAGTTATTTCCGGGTTCTTTTCGGAAATTCGCTACTGAAATTTCTATAGAAAGTTTAATATTGTTATTGATTTGGCAGAATGGCTGAGAGCCGCACCTACTCAACTTGAATAATTATCCGTTAGAATGTTGCTAGGTACGGTCGAGGTTGTCGCATGTGAAATGCAGTGAAGTGTACTGTTGTGGAGGAAATATGCTGCTCGCAAGATCTGTAGCGCACAATACCGTAAGCTGTGATGACTGCTGTCTGCACCGCTCGCCGCTGCTGACAAATAAGATGACTCTCGTTCTATCTGGATTGACCTTCGCCAATCAAACTCTCCCTACACCTTGATGAAGTCAAGGACTCCTATTCGCCCTTAGTCTAACTATTGGCGTGGTGCACCTGTCAGATAACCAGTCCACCGTGATGCCACTAAAAACTTTGCTCGCAGGTGTTTAACTATAACTCTTGAAACACGTATGTAACATAGCAGCGATGGCGAGGCATTGTAGCATCTGTGACCAGAGAGTATGCGCTTGACCGCGCGAGTGTTGCGAGCAGTTCGCTAGTTGTCGCTATGCAGAGCAGTACTCTGTCTGTAGTCGTTGCGAGTCTGTAGCTCTGTCTAGTTGAGGGCAGTACTCTGTCAGTAGTCGTCGCGTGCAGTACGCTAGTAGTCCTCATGCAGAGCAGTCGGTCAGTAGTAGCAGCCCAGTGCGGTTGTGTGATGTAGGCGGTCAGCAACACTGGTCAAGATGCTGAATGAGGTATACTGTTAATTAATATAATCATTAGATAATGAAAAATTTTATTTATTGTAATTATTCTCCAACAAGTGCCCCAATAATAATTTTTATTTCAAAAGCATTTTCTCAAAAATTTAATTTTTTATTGAACTAAAGATTTCGTTGCACTTCCCATTTCATTCCACTTCTTTTGAAGAAAAATTTCACTAAAATCACAAAAAAAAGAATATTATTATTTGCAATGCAGTTCCTCCAAGCGGTGCGCAACAACAAGAGCAGAAATTTGACTAGGTGTTGCAATGAGGTAAGAATTTAATTTTGATTTTTGCACAGGGCCAAAGACCGATATTTCGGTTTAATTGCATTTTCTTATCACTGAATGGACTTTAATTTTTTGGTGAAGAATTTATATTTGAGTCAGATTGCGAATTTCACATTTTTGTTGCCATTGTCAGTACATTTCATTGTGGGCAGGTTACGCTTAGCGCAATGTCCATTAGGATTCATAATTAAATATTGTCATATTTCTTTCTTTCAAATTTTTGTGGGGAGGTTACACTCGGCTCCCATTTGTATTAAGTCATTTTATTTTTTCCTTTTAAAAATTACGGTGGGGAGGTTACACTTGGCGACACCCAGTCCAGGATCGTATTTCGTTGAGAGTCTTTTGAGCGACAGTCAGATATCTGCTCTTATTTGCTTAAGTATAATTAGGATTTGGCGCTACGCTTTTATTAACTTGTGACTTTCTTTCCACAGATCAACGACAATTCATTTGCTCTGTTGTATTTGTGTGTTGCTTTTGCATTATGCTTAATTTGTTTTGTGAATAATTGTGACTACTGTAAAAATGCCGCGAAAGACTGTGAATAGTGTATCGCGAGGTATTATGAACGAAATTACCGACTTAAACAACGTGACTGATAGTAATTGTGACACGCAGTGTAATGATGTCAATCCTGCGTTCACTAACAATCAGTGTATTCCAACCACTAATGATGACTTTTACCTTAATGATGAACAAACGAACTCAATTGTCTCGTCTGTTAATTTGACGACAATTGATGACGCGGGACGCTCTATGGTAATGAGCGCTGCCGAGCTTAACACACCCGATTTAGAAAATCTAAGTAATGTACAGACAAATTTTTCGAATGAAAATGGTCAGTGTAGTGAGAGTATGACGGATCCATTTAATTCCGAGATAATGTCTGATAGTGTACATACGACTGATAAACCTTTTTGTAAAATACAGAATGACCAAATGGTCACACAAAACGCGACAATTGTAGATACACCATCAAACAGTACTGAGAATAGAGTAGGTAATGTCACCTTGGAGCAATTTGTGGCAATATTGATAGAACAGAATGAAAGGCAAAGTGAGAAAATAGACAACAATTTCAAACAACAGAACGAAAAATTAGACAAACAAAGTGAAGATTTTAGACAACTTAGTGAACAGGTCAAACAACAGAACGAAAAACTTGACAATAATGCCGAAGATCTCAAACAACTTAGGGAAGATAACAAACAAGATAACGAAAAACTCAAACAATACTTAAATGAAAAATTAGACGACAATTCCAGACAGCTTAGTGAACAAATAAGAGCCGTTGCCGCGCAGTGCCATGACACTAAGGAACAGTTGCGCGTGGAAATTGAGGCTTGTTCACAAAAAAATAGCGAAGAAATTAAGTTTGTTGCGCAAGAATTAAGAGAAATGCAAACAGCCGCAACAGAAACACTCAGAGACGAAATTAGCGGAGTCGCTAAACAATGCTCTGAAAAAGCTACACAATTACGCGACGAGTTTAAAGCAATAACGGTAGAACTTTCGCGCACAATGGACGCAAAGATAGACGCGAAATTCGAACAGCAGAACATTCAGATTAACGAGCGCTTTAATCAGCACATACAGAACAGTGATACGCGTTTCCGCAAATTTATTCAGGATCAAAATAAAGTCAAACGTCAAGTCATGGAAACAATCACTGCTCAAAGACAAGAAGACAAACGTAAAATGTTTGCGAAGGCAAAAACGTATGTAGACAATAATATTACTACAGTGTCCGACAAAATTAATACCATAGAACAGTTGAACGCGGAATTACGGGATGAAATTTCTGATCTTAAATTAAAAACAGATACACACACAGTAAATATTCAAACGGTGACAGACAGATTCGAACAATTAGATCTAACACAGGATTGCGATGTCATCAAAGCTGATGTTAAAAAACTGAGCGAAACTACGCGTAAGTTGCAAAAACAGATTAATGCGTCTGATTCTAAAACCGATGATCAGGTTAAAATACTGACTGAAAAATGTGATGAATTGGCCAGTCGTATTGATGTTATCGAAAATACTAATGACAATAAATCAGACGATACCGCACCGGTTTCATTTAACCAAACACCTGAATTTCAAAATTTACAGCAGACAATTAATGAGATCGATTCATCTAACAATACGTCACGTAGGAAGTTGTCAAATTTACAACAAGAAGTAACAGAGATAAAAAACATTTCAGTTAATAACATGCCACAACAGACGCCACTTTGCGAACATTTGTCTGACTCACGCAGCGTGTATAATGTGAATAATTTACAGAGACTACGCGAATTAAAATCCGAAAAGCCACGCGACTTAAAATCTGAAAAGCTATGCAACCTGAAATCCATAATTACACAGACGAACAGATTCACACACAAATCTGAACGTGTTATCAAATTCAGTGACGAGAAGGTTGATAATAAGCAATTTGTATTTGTAAGAAAATGTAAAGAATTTAATAATGACAGAACACAGATAAACGATTTACACAGTATACGACAATTTATCTTTGTACATGCACCGCTATTACCTGTAATGCAGAAGCTAGCTTTGAACCTGAGGCGACAATTTGCTATTGTATTTTCATCAGCATTACGTATTATGCAGAAACTGGAATTAGCATGCAGACAGCAATTTATTTCTGAATTTGTACCGCCATTGCCTATAACACAAAAGCTAAAGATTATTTGCAGTGCGTAATAGACCTCAGGGGATTCATTACGCTTTAATGAATATGTGCCGTAGCGAGCATAGGGCCCCGAGCTGTAGTAGTGCTGTTTCATCTTTAGTTTTCTGCACTACTGCCTTCTCTTCTACTATCCTTTATATCTATCAAAACTGCTCTTTAACTATTGCTCTACGTGGTATTAAGAAACGTGTAAAGAAAACCCGATGTGACAAAGTTTTACTGAAAGTGACAACATTCTTTAGGCACTCCAGAACCAGCGTAATTTTAATAACGGATAAAGTCGTAATCATCAGTATGTGTAAAATTTTCAGCAACAGGAATCACATTTTGGTAACAATAGACGTTTTCCACCACAACAGCATGAAAGTCAGCCGGTTGGAATACATAACCAACAATGTAATGCACAAGATCAACCAGGCTTTAATGTTCCGCCGCGTGCGCATATAGTCCAAGATCCAACAAATAGTAACGTACGGCAGCAAGGAAACAACTACGTACAAAGAAGACAATATTTCAATTCCTATCGTAATGCACCGTATAGGAATGACTTTCACGACAGACGTAAAAACGATGAGCACAATTATCAGCGTACATATAACAACAGTCGGTCTCACCAACAGCAAAATCATACGCAAGAACATATTCTCATGAATCAACCCGACAGTAGGTACCATCCATAGCGTAATACGTCAGTAAGAAATAACAGAGCAGTTCAAATAGTCGAAATGCCACAGCATCCTCCCGTAAATAATAACACGTACGATAGATTTTAACCAGATACAGCACAGATTGCATATTACAGTAACGCAAACATTACTTTTGACACGCAGAATTTTGTTCACGAGAATGTTATTTGAAAACATGCTTTGCTGAATGCTCCACTTTTATCGCACCCAGATCTTACCAGAAATTTTTCCATTGCTACCGACAGTTCCAACACCGCTTTGGGCGTACACATTTTTCAGGAAATTGAAGAAGATGGCTCTATAGTAATTAAAAACATCGCATTTGCAAGCCGCATTTTGTCACCCGCTGAACGAAATTATTCCGTTACAGAATTGGAAACATTATGTGTTGTATGGGCTTTTACGAGATTTCGGCATTTTCTTTATGGCAGACATACTACAGTTTACACAGACCACAGAGCGATACAATTTTTACTTTCGGCTAAATTCACACACGATAGATTAAGTAGATGGAAACTGTATTTACAGGAATTTAATTTTACAATAGTTCACATTCCCGGCACGCAAAATGTTGTAGCAGACGCACTATCGCGTTCTCTCGGCAACAATCAGCAAGACGTAGCAACCAACTTCTGCAAAACAAATTTCAGTGTCATGTACATTCAGCAAGTTGCATTTGAAAACTTTATTTCATGGTCATTACAGGACATAGCACAAGAACAAAACAAAGACAATGTGTGGAAAGAAATTAAACACCTTTGGCAAGATAGGAAAAATGTTACGATTAGGAACCACTACACTGTACGCAATGACATTTTGTTTCGCCGCTCTCATCCTGACAGCAACAATTGGTTATTATGCATACCTGACGAACTGGTTAACAAATTAATTTGGTACACTCATTTAAGTTACGCACATTACGGAGCACGAAAATGTTTTCTTATACTGAGACAGAACTGTTATTTTACCAACATGGAGAAACGTATACGACGAGTTTTAGCGTCTTGTAAAATTTGCCAGAAAGCTAAATCAGACACCACTTCACATATTCCTCCATTATATCCCATTATACCTGTTAAATTAAGACATATGGCCGCTGTAGATATTTTTGGTCCGATTCCGAGAACTAACAGAGGTTTTTGCTACATCTTTGTCGCTGTTGAGCTCACTTCAAAATTTGTTACTTTCACTCCATTACGCAAAGCTACTGCTAAAACTGTTTCAAAAGCATTTGTAAAGCATTTTCTATTTCATGTAGGGCATGTGATGAAAGTAATTTCTGACAATGGATCTCAATTTCGTAGTAGCGTATGGACACGCATGTTACGAGCCAGAAACATTTCTCCGATCTATATATCCAAGTACCACGCTTCTTCGAACCCCTGTGAAAGATTAATGAAAGAAATTGGTAAGCTGTGCCGAATATACTGCCACAAAAGACATATTGATTGGGGTACACACATACTCTCATTCCAAGATGTAATTAATTCCATACCAAATGAATCCACTATGCTATCTCCGTCTGTTATACTGAAAAACGTTGAACCGCCAAACAAAATTAAAGAATTAATAGAATTTCCCAAAAGTCGTCGCCTACGACACCACGAAATAATTAACATTGCGCTGAACAACATCAAACGTGCCGCAGAGCGCCGGAGAAGACAGCAAAAACAGGTTTGTACACGCCGCGACTTTCACGTTGGACAGAAGATATTAATACGTACGCACTATTTATCCAGTAAATTAAAAGGTAAGTGCAATAAATTTGAACTTCTATACGCAGGTCCATATCGGATTCGCAGCATCCCTCACCCCAATGTTGTACACGTCGAAACTTTGAGAACCAGAAAATCGAAAGGCAATCACCATATCTCAAACATTAAACCGTTTATTGAGTGAAACCACTGTATGATTCAACACACTATGATGCCATTTACTAATGCAATTATTTCACCTGACTAATTACTGATGATTATCGTATTTTTTCTTGGCAAGTGCCCGGCAAGGTAAGGTTAGCAGGTCGCTTTTCTTGTTGTTACACATCAGACCGTGCATATTTTTCCAGATGAACTTACGTATTTTATGAATAATTATGCAATTCTATGTAATGACGTATTAATTTTATCAAATTCTCTCTCCATTAAAGTCTTTAATTCTCGCCTCGATGAACTACACTACATACAAGCTGAACACAACGAACGTCACAATTTGTCTTTTTATGTACGATTGTATTCCAGTCTTGTTTGTATGCACTGTGAAATAGTTAAGATATAACACACACCAGTTGACTTTGACATTTTTTTTGCCTTATGACATCTCAACATCGTGACTGTTTTACATTTTTTGCTGCTGCATTGTGATATTCTGTGTACATTTTTGCATATGAACACTGTCAATGTCTTTGACATATTACGTTTTCTGTCATGTTATGCTGTATGCTTAATTGTGTCACCATAAACCAGTCATTATTTAGTGGGTATAGGATTTAAATGCAAGACATTAATCTTTGTTCATGAATTTCAGAAAGAAATGATGCATGTAAGAAATAAATTCAACAGAAATGGGAATTTCACCTACGGAATAAACGAAAGAAGATGCAATAACTTTATGAGGAAAAGTAAATGGATCAGGATTAACAAACATTAACAAGAATATACTATACTCATCGTAGAATAGCAGTCTTAACTAATTTTTTCTTTCAGAATACAAGGTGATTGATGCAGGCTGTCAGACTGAACTACACATCTTAGTTTTAGTGATGAAATATGCTAGAGATAAGGAATAGTTGTATAATGAGTAATGAAGTGATATTTTTGCAGATGATAATGAATGCGGATGAATAATGGTGAAGGATATGGTATTATGAATAATGAAGTTTTTCTTTACAGGTGATGATAATAATGAAGTTATGATAATATGGATAATGAATAATGAAGTTTTTTCTTGACAGATGAGGATAATGTTGAAGTTATGTATTTATGCTACGTAGTTATTTAAGTATTTGTTGCAGTTTGCTTTGACAGCAGGTGTTATATTGCATAGTAGGATGACGGAATGTTTTGGAAAGGACAGCTATGGAACACATTTTTATACACATTTCACTACCTGTTAATTCGAAGTTCACTACTTTTCAGCATAGTGCGCGTTTCTTCTTTCAGGTCAATAATCCATTTTGTATATTTTTTCAGGAGAAGTTTTTCATGATACTTACTAAACCTGTTACTTATTATACCTGTTCTAGTACTTGCATTTTAATTTTTACCCATTTGTGTTTATCATTTATAAATGTGATCACATATACTGCCTTGTTACATAACCTTGCTACAGCTGACTCATGACGAATGATGTTAACTATCCTCATTTGCAGCAATAGGTCAAAAGCAAGTAGTGTTATGCCTCAGCAATTAATTATCGATCCCAACGCAATGCATTGCTAACAAAAAAAAAAAAATGTATTACCAGTCCCAAATAGTGACACCAGTTTGAGAAAATTCTGAATAATACTGATTAGCTCTGAATAGTATGTCACTTGAGTAATGACTTCTTAATGAGACAAAAAAATATATATATTTAAAATAATGCTTTGTCACTAGCTAATAACTGCCACTGTTTATTGTAATGAGACTACTTATAATGCCCACGATTATTAATGCTATGACTGTAATTAACTGATTTCTAATAATGACTTCGTAATGATCTGAATAATACTGAATGATGAACTATGTTTTATTCTATTCAATACTTGCTGGCCACTGAGTGCCAATAATTAATGTCACTCCACGAATTGTTATTAATTATGCCATTGATTAGCTCTTGTTTCCAATGTTGATACTTTGTAACCAGAAAGGAATGTGACTGTTTAATAATGCTTTGTAATTAGGAGAAGACTAATGATTCTTACTATTGGAATGACAAATGATTAATTAACGACAAATGATTAATTAACTGTAATTAGACAAATGATTAATTAACGACAAATGATTAATTAACTGTAATTAGACAAATGATTAATTAACGACAAATGATTAATTAACTGTAATTAGGAAAAGGCTAATGATTATTATTGGAATGACAAATGATTAATTAACTGTAATTAGGAGAAGGTTAATGATTCTTAATTATACTCTGTAACTGAAAAGAATGCGATTATTTCATAATGCTTTGTAACCAGGAAAAGAAGGCTACTGATTCTATGTAATACACTTAATGAACATTTTTCTGTAATACTACATACTTGGTACAGAAATGTTCAATAACTGGGCTATGAATGCCACAAACTGCTAATTAAGTCTGTAATTGTCAATATTATGTGACTTGATGTCCTTTACCTCATGAGCTAACTACCCTGAATTACTGCAATGTCCATTTTGTCCTGTTTATCCTAGTGATCATGGAGCACTATATTTGGTTTTGCACTAATTCTACGTTGGTGCGCCTTGTAAGAGCGTGGTGTTGACACGACATGCTGTCCACCACCGTGAGCGATGAAGACGTTATTATGGTCGCACTGTTTGGCGTACCTAATGTACTGCCAAAATGAAAACATGAAATATTACTACGACAATTCAGTGTCTTGGCTACGCTGATAAATTCTGATGGGAAAAGAACTTCAAGTTGTGTCACTTGGTGTTGTACTACTGTGGAAAGATATGGACTTTCAGAACAGCTGTGTGCAATCTAAAGTGCTACAACCATGATGCAATCCTTCCGTTTCCTATCCTAATTCTTGTCACATAGTGAAAATCATTTTTTTTGCTAACATCATTTAAGTTCGTGGGTTATACATTTTTCGATTCGCTGAACTCCAGTGCGAGTACACTTATGTCACTGGTCGACATGATGTTTTCATCATTATGTTTATTTGTTGTGAAAATGCTAAAGACATTTTTCAGTGCGTGTGCACTTTGGACATGATTTTTTGCCATTATGTTTATTTATTGCGAAAATGCTAAAGACATTTTTCGATTTGTTCTGAAGTACAGTATACAGTATACGTATGTACACTCTTGTCTTTTATATTTTATATACATTTTTATTTTTATGATATGTTCTGAACTACAGTGCATGTGCACTTCTGTTAGGTGTTAATATGTTTTCTACTGAACTTCAGTGCCTGTACACTTATCTCATTTTTCAATATGTTTTCTACTATTCTGTATATTCAATACTTTAATGCGAATGCACTTATGCCATTTGTTACTAATTGTACATACATTTCATCAATTACGGATATGTTCTCAACTGCAGTGCATGTGCACTCATGTCACTTGTCAACATAATATTTTTTGCCAGTCTGTTTATTTGTTCTGAATATGCTAAAGAATTTTTTCAGTGCCTGTGCACTTTGTTATCTGTCAAATAATTTGTATATACATTTTTCTGATTTGCTACTATGTTTTGTACTCACATTTTGTCTTTGTCTGATATATCTTGTACTTAGTGCGTGTGCACAACATTTACTTTATGTACTACATCTAATTATTCTGTAAATTGTAGAAGTTTATTAGTTAATTAAAAATTTTGCCGCGATTGGCAAGTCCAAATGACTCACCATCGCTGCCAAATTTTTGCCCCCCCAGTGGAGGGTTATGAAACACGTATGTAACATAGCAGCGATGGCGAGGCATTGTAGCATCTGTGACCAGAGAGTATGCGCTTGACCGCGCGAGTGTTGCGAGCAGTTCGCTAGTTGTCGCTATGCAGAGCAGTACTCTGTCTGTAGTCGTTGCGAGTCTGTAGCTCTGTCTAGTTGAGGGCAGTACTCTGTCAGTAGTCGTCGCGTGCAGTACGCTAGTAGTCGTCATGCAGAGCAGTCGGTCAGTAGTAGCAGCCCAGTGCGGTTGTGTGATGTAGGCGGCCGGCAACACTGGTCAAGATGCTGAATGAGGTATACTGTTAATTAATATAATCATTAGATAATGAAAAATTTTATTTATTGTAATTATTCTCCAACAAGTGCCCCCAATAATAATTTTTATTTCAAAAGCATTTTCTCAAAAATTTAATTTTTTATTGAACTAAAGATTTCGTTGCACTTCCCATTTCATTCCACTTCTTTTGAAGAAAAATTTCACTAAAATCACAAAAAAAAAGAATATTATTATTTGCAATGCAGTTCCTCCAAGCGGTGCGCAACAACAAGAGCAGAAATTTGACTAGGTGTTGCAATGAGGTAAGAATTTAATTTTGATTTTTGCACAGGGCCAAAGACCGATATTTCGGTTTAATTGAATTTTCTTATCACTGAATGGACTTTAATTTTTTGGTGAAGAATTTATATTTGAGTCAGATTGCGAATTTCACATTTTTGTTGCCATTGTCAGTACATTTCATTGTGGGCAGGTTACGCTTAGCGCAATGTCCATTAGGATTCATAATTAAATATTGTCATTTTTCTTTCTTTCAAATTTTTGTGGGGAGGTTACACTCGGCTCCCATTTGTATTAAGTCATTTTATTTTTTCCTTTTAAAAATTACGGTGGGGAGGTTACACTCTGTCCATTCACACAGCACTATAAGTGTGGCGGCCAACACAGTGAACAACGCTTAATCGCAAGGACTCAATATAGAGTCGCACTCCGATTTGCTCTCGACAGAGGTGCTCTCCCAGTGAAGTACTGAGGAGAGACTTGTTCCTCGCTCTTTGAGTACACGTACGAGCGCACACGTTCTCGTCATGTGTTCTCACTCCAAGAGTGACAACGGAATGGCCCCTCTCCACGCCAGACGTGAAGGGGTATATCTTTCGGTCTCTTCCATTAATCCTTCAGCTCAAGGCGTCAGGAATATCGTCTGCCAATCAGCATTGCTCTTCTAAAACGGGAGAATGACGTTTCGTTTAAGGCGACCAATCCGGAAATCTGTAGCATCGGCGTTTGACGTTTGATGTCTTCCTGTGAAAACCTCTGAAACTGCGTGCTATGTTTGTAAAGAATGCGTAGGCTGGGCGCTCCCACACAATGTAGCGGAATTTACTTTTAAGCCGAACACGGGGTCATTCTGCCTTTCACTCGGGCAAACGCTGTCTGCTCTACGGGCGGTCGCCGGCCGTCGTCTGTAGGGACCAGCCTCCCGGCGTGCGGTCTGCCTCTCCCGACTTAAAAGCTCCTGTGACCGTCGTGTCTGGAATGTGTGTGTGTACGCCAGCCTCGAGTATTTCAATCTCAGTCCGCATTTGCGATTTACTAGTTAATTGCCTATCGTTTACATGAATTCATACAACATTGGCTTTTGGGTTCGAATGAAGCGTCTTCATGTGTGGAATATGATTGTGAGGGCGGAATATGTAAGCAATGAAGGTCAGGAGACCACGACGTCTTACAACAAGCAGAGTGGAGGATGTGAGCTATATGTCCACACGTTGCGGTATTTTAATGACTTGTCATTAGCGGACCAAGTAGAAGAGAATAAATTTTCGCGTACTTGTGTCTTCTTTTTCAATGCGAGGATGAAGTAACACTAAACAAGTTATGAAACGTCTCACTGTCAATCGGCAGAAAGTTGATGTAATCATCATTTCCTCTAACAGATTTCTTGCTGTATATTTCTCATATTAAACCACTCTCTGGGCCAGCATATTGTTTTCTTCTTCTTTAAACACAGTGACAAAGTCAATGGCAGTACTGCTGTTGTCTGCATTTGTGCCCATTCTCACTAATTCCAAAATACCCATAGCGTCTGCGTTGAAGTGAGGTTAAATTAACAACCATTGTTTGAACGTGTACGGACTTGCTTGGCAAATCTGTGGCTAGATAACAGCGATTTTGTAAGACACGTTTGATCGTTTACGGGCGCCTTAACAATAGTCATAATCAGGGCATGCCCTACTGGCTTCCCGGGCAGACTGCTGGCATTAGCAATACGGGAAGCGGAAAGCGAGAAGTGGTAGACGATAATGCTACACGTGCATTGTTAATGTAAGCAAGTTCCCAAATCCCTGCGTTGATTTAAAGAACATGCAGTTTCTTATTAGCTGTTGTTCTGGCTGGTCGTTTTGTAGTACAATGAGCAAAAGCAGAAATCATTGTGCTATTGCTGAATGCAAAAATGCTTAATATAAAACTGCGGATATCGTTTACCATCGATTTCTGAGAGGTAAGGGAACTACTGCGCAAATGGGTGAAAGAACTGATCCTGTTAATGTGAATAATGCAAAAGATTTGTTGAGATTATTTCCTTTCTGAAGATTATGAAGTGGACTTTAAAAAACGAGTTTTTGGCGTTTCCTTTGAAAGGATAATTAAAGGTGATTTTCTACCATCACAAAAAATTCTAAATTGGCATCGAGATGCATTCGACGTTGTCGCGAGCACCAAAAAGGACAACGTACATATAACTGCCAGACATTCATCCTCTTTAGAAACACGTTTCTATGTATTATCGGTTTTGGAATTATTCACGCATTTTTTATAGTGTTACCAATGTTTCATTTCTAGAACAATACTAATTCTATTCTAAAATATTATTAATAAATAACACTTGCAAAAGATTGCTGATGCGAAGAGAAAAGCGTATGCAGTCTGTCTTAAAAGTTGTATCTCCGGAGAAAATTAAATTAGATCAGTCGACCGGCACAGAGATAGTTCTTTACAAATGTTAAACACAAAATAGACAGATTGAAAACTAAGATACAACTGCTTACGAGAGAAAACAACGCTTTGAAAAGACGTAAGAAGGGCATGCAAGCAAAGTATTCGAAGTATTTCTTGGAAGTAAATACATATGCTTCTTATACATTTACATGACTCCTCTGCATTTCGCATCTTAATGCCTGGCAGAGGCTTCATCCAATCACCTTCTAACTATTTCTTTACCATTCCACTCTCTAACAGAGCGCGGGGAAAATGAACGTATAAGTCTTTCCGTGCGAACTCTGATTTCTCTTATTTTATTACGCTGATCATTTCTCCCTACGTAGGTGGGGGCCAAAAAAAAAATATATATTTTCACTTTCAGCGGAGAAAGTTTCTGATGGAAATTCCATGAGAAGATCCTGCTGCAACGAAAAATGCCTTTGTATTAACGATTGCTATCCCAGTTCGCGTATCATATCCGTGGCACTCTTTTTCCCTATTTGGCGATAATATAAGACGATCTGCCCTGCTTTGAAGTTTTTCGACCTCCTTCGTCAATACTATCAGATGCGGATCGCACACTGGACAGCAGTATTCCAGGAGTGGTCGGACAACCTTGATGTAAGCCTTCTCTTTAATAGATCTGTTACATTTTCTAAGTGTTCTGCTAATAAATTGCTGTCTTTGGTTTGCTTTCCCCACAACATTAGTTATGTGATCGTTTCAATTTAAGTTATTCGTAATGGTAATCCTTAAGTATTTACTTTAATTTACAGCCTTTAGATTTGTGTGATGTATCATGTAACCGAAATTTAGCGAATTTCTTTTAGTTCAAATGTTCAAATGTGTGTGAAATCTTATGGGACTTAACTGCTAAGGTCATCAGTTGGTTGGTTGGTTGTTTTGGGGAAGGAGACCAGACAGCGAGGTCATCGGTCTCATCGGATTAAGGAAGGACGGGGAAGGAAGTGCCCTTTGAAAGGAACCATCCCGGCATTTGCCTGGAGCGATTTAGGGAAATCACGGAAAACCTAAATCAGGATGGCCGGACGTGGGATTGAACCGTCGTCCTCCCGAATGGACATCAGTCCCTAAGCTTACACACACTTAACCTAAATTATCCTAAGGACAAACACACACACCCATGCAATTACTTTTAGTACTCAACTGGATGACTTCATACTTCTCATTATTTAGAGTCAGTTATCTGTTTTTTTTTCTCCAGTAAAAGAAGAAATTAGACAATGTTTCACACCAGGTGAGATTACATTGACAGTTCCTTGGATACAGTCTCAGAGAATCTTCTTCCGGATTCAGATTACATCACCGGCAATGACTGGATCTCCATAATATCCTTCAGATGATTGGTTCTAGAAACAAAGGAGTCTGAAGTGGTATTTTGCAGTTTTCATGGGCGACATGTTGCTAAGTGTGACGGAGTGATGCAAAATGTAATTTCTACAACAACTTCAAAGTTCCCCTTAATGCATCACAAAGTAGTTTCTGTCTACGGAAGGCCAAGAACCTTCGTTTGAAAAGGGATATGTACACACCAACTAAAACCTGCCGCAAAGAAAAATCTTCAGTGGATTCCTTCGTGATATCCCTGAGCTACAGTGTGTGTTTTTGAACGCATTATGATGTTGTAACTCTTAATATTAAATCTTTGGAGGTGGAGTTATTATAGCGTAAAAGTGCTTATTTATTATAGTTTGGGATTTAAGCGATTAATAACGTGCATGAACACTTAACAACATTCAGTTCATGAGACTGGTGTTAAAACTCTAGCGGACGGCGGCAGAACAGCATTCACTTTGACGTCATTGGCGTTGGCCAATAGCAGCGCGACCGCCCCGGAATGGCTTACCTGATTGTTTCTAGTTGCCTTGAGTCATGACGACCTGGGGACAAGGGCTATGTGGCCTTTCCGACCGTAGTGATTCCGACCCTTTTGTAGGTGTCACAGATTCCGTGGGATTTGCGGTCAAGCAGCTTTGCACCTTGGGTTTTCTGACCAGAGCGTCTTATACTATCGGTATACGGGGTCTGCACACGTTCGGTATTTATTGACAGTAGTAATTTCTCAAACGTTCAATATAATGAAGCAACCTCACATCATAAATAATATTGACAAAATCGTCCGTTAACAACGCGGTTTTACGAGGTTAAGATGTCGAACCCCCAAGAGAAAGCGAATGCTGCAATTATATACAGCTATGACTTGCCACAAAAAGAAAACAGTGGAAAAGAGAATGGTTAGAAAAAAGAGAGCGACCGGTCACATTTTAAATCAGTGAAAAATAAGAATCACGTACCCAAAAGACTTCATAAATTATTTTCCAACGAGTCCTGCATTGTACAGCATGATACTAATGTTGATACGAGATAAAACAAGAAAAAAAATACGTTAATGAGAAAGGCAGTCGATGTCGACAAAAGATTAGGAATATTTTTGAGATTTATGGCGACAAGAATGTCTTTTGAATTTTTCTTACATTTCGAACGGTAATAATATAGTGAAACTGACATGCATTTCGCTGTCCTCTTAATTGTCATTGTGGATATATGACGTATTTTTCGAAGTGGAAGCTGTTTTTCCTAACTACAATGTAATTCACCAATCTATACCATATTTTCAAATTAACGAAGTAAACAATGTCATATGGAAACCTCTGTTGAGCATCCTAAAATGCTACATAACGTATTACCCTCGCATTGGTTGTTAAAATTGTTTTGTGTTAAAAGCTTACTTGAAAAATAGAATATGAGATATGATATGCACAAAGGTGAAATGAAAATACAAATAGTGCACACTAACGGCATGTGACTAGTTCACGAAGCCCTGTCAGCATCTGAATTGAGAATATTGTCAAACTGTTAATAGTCGACCTCGCACGTTTGCTGCAGAAACAAAAAAGCTTAAAAATAAAAAGTAAAAAAAGAAATGTAAAAATTTAACTTGCCTACGTTCTATGTGCACAGACAATCCTTAGCCTGGATAAAATACGAAGGGATGTTCTTATTACAAAACGGTCGGCAGAGCCCCTCTACCCACTGTCGCGGCTTCCTTTGTGGGTCGGAAACCACGACTAAAATATTAATGGTCGCAAACACGACGTTGACATCACGGGTCACAAAGCTCACGGTCGGGAAGCCTGCTACATCGGGTCAAATAGATAAGGTGGGGACCCCTCCTACATACCTACCCTTATTCCACCCCGTTTCCAACTCAACGGTCGACCCAGCGTGTGATCAAATAGACATTCACGTGAGTCAAAAAGTGAAATAAGTAAGATAAATTTAATACGACAGCCTGTTTTAAATGCTTTTGTGGAGCGAAATACAAACTAAGCAATTTTACCACACGTATCCATACATTAAACAGCTATTCATGCCCGCATCAATGCACATAAGAAATACTGCACACAACCCAAGGTCCATTTTCATTAAATACAAAACCACACTGTTGCTTATGGAAATCTTTATTTAACTAGTAATACAATCTTCTTATATTCAGGACAATACCCAATACTGTACTGCAAAACACAATAAGACCGGTAGGTGATTTAAAAGAAGCAAGCTTCGTTATCCATGTAAAAATGTAACCTGCTAATGGAATGTATGGAATGTATGTGCTTATTGAGTTAAATTCTTGTCTCACTTAAAAAAATTTTCCTTGTTCTTATATTTAGAAAATGGTCCATTACTTTAGAAAAATAAATTTTCAATCCTCTTTTAATTTCTACACAGCTTTACTTAAGGGGAAGTGAAATGAAAAAGAGACAGATGTAAAGAAGTATGCGAACCGTTTAGTACTTTAAAAGTAATTGCCGTAACTGTTGATACATTTGCGGTTCTCCACGGAACTATAATTGGACCCAGCCGTGCACCTCTTAGCCCGAAGCAAATCAAGGGCCACGAATGTCTTTTTCAGGGCTCCAAAAATATGAAAACCGCCTGGGAAGAGATCGGTACTGTATGGAGGTAGTGTAAGGGCTTCCCAGGGTAACGTCTACAGCGTACTCGATACAACCTTGGCAACGTGTTGGTGGCATTATCCTGCAACAGGACGATGCCACCCGTCAACATTCCAGGACGTTTGGACTTGATGACGTGTTTCAATTTTTTCAGGATCTGGCGTTTCAGTTGTTAAAATCTTAACTGATTTTTTTCACTTTTTCTTCCCCTTTGAATTTTTTCCTATTTTTTCCCCTACTTTTTCCAGGGCCATCTTATTCTCAGCGTAGTTACGCCACTAATACTGCCGGTGGATAGCTTCCTTAATTCTGTGGTGATTATTTTCCGCATATCCCAAAGAGCAAAACTTATCGTGACGTGATGCAGTTCTCAACAATAGAATGGTCAGTCTAGCGGTTCACTCCAATGTTTCAGCCGTCGAGCCGGCCGATGTGACCGAGCAGTTCTAGGCGCTTCAGTCGGGAACCGCGTTGCTGCTACGGTCGCAGGTTCGAATCCTGCCTCGGGCACGGATGTGTGTGATGTCAAAAATGGTTCAAATGGCTCTGAGCACTATGGGTCTTAACTTCTGAGGTCATCAGTCCCTTAGAACTTAGAACTAGTTAAACCTAACTAACCTAAGGACATCACACACATCAATGCCCGAGGCAGGATTCGAACCTGTGACCGTAGCGGTCGCGCGGTTCCAGACTGTAGCGCCTAGAACCGCTCGGCCACTCCGGCCGGCTGTGTGATGTCCTTAGGTTACTTAGGTTTAAGTAATTACAAGTCTAGGGGACTGATGACCTCAGATGTTAAGTACCATGGTGCTTAGAGCCATTTGAACCATTTTTTTCTCAGCCGTCGCCACACAGACTGTGTTTTCAGACGTCAAAGTTAAGCATGCCGAGTTCAACGTGCTGTTGAACGCTCAGAAACGATGCTACTTGTGCATGGGGTACTTGTTACATGAGTGTGTGGTGTCTGTTCTTTCGGATACGTGGGAAAGAACAGAGACCACGCATTCATATAACTGATTCGCCTCGATGGCCAACGAATCCACCTTCTTCATTGCGGATGCACGATTACGTCTGATCTTCTGTGGGAACCTCAAAGTAGCGAGCGTGCAACACGTGGGCAGGGAGTGTGGATAGTCGGTGCTGAGTGGGTGTGTAGGTCGGCCGCGATGCATACTGAGGGTGTGCGCTGACCACTGTGTCCGCTTGGTGCAGTGGTTAACGAACTGCCTTGTAAGCAGGAGATTCTGGGTTCGAATCCCTGCCCGGCCCATATTTCACTCATCACCGATGATTCCGCGTAAAGTCCCCATGGAGCTGACATTAATAGTACCTTTCTCCCTCCTCCACACTCAATTTGCATATAAAGTACTTGTGCCTCAGTGTGGTATACGTGATCACAGCGCACTCCAGCACCAATTGTTGGCTGTATCTGACTCGAAAATTAAACTGTTTACGAAATGGACGGGCGTAAAATTCTCACGTTAGCTCTATTAAAACACACATTTGCTCCCTTGTTCATACGCTAGTCATGTTGCTCTGTCTGTGTTGTGCATAAATAAAAACTTCAATATACATGAACATGTTATAACGGAAAAAGGAAAGTACCATGTCTAGTTAATAAGGACATTGGCTTATAAAAGTTCCATTACAAATAGCACGGTACAAATTTGGAACAATTCTCCATGTAGGATAAAAATTATTTTATCATTACCACATTTTAATGTAATCCTCAAGTCATTCTTACTTATTGACTGTTCCTACTCAGTAGTAGAATCTTTACAAGTGAAATACAAGACTTAAAATAAGAAAGTGAAAAGTGTCTTACTGTAAGTAATGCAAGCTGTCTTGAAGATAAAGTCAATCGAACAAACCCACTCCTCAGAAAGAGCGCACTTATTAGCTACGACTATTTACATAACATCGAATATCATAGAATATATTTCTATGACGCTAATACGGAAATATCAGAACGTATCAGAAAACACGAAGGTTAGTGCAAGAAATGTTTGGATCCACTGCGACGCGAACCAGCAACACACCATCTGTCAACTCACAATTCTGTGTGTTTACTCATTATGCCACAACTATTGTGAACTGTTTGCGACCATACTTTCCATCTCTTGAAAGTTTGTCGTCGATACGTTACTAACTAGCATCTAATTATAACAAATTGTGCAAACAACGATGCGTATTTGATGGCTCCTCAAAGTGTCTTTGGCTTGTTACGGCATACTTTGATAATACGCAAGTTACAGTAATTCTTTAACCAACAATATGATGTTTCCCGACGTTTTACAACAAATCATACAATTAAAGACGAATTTTCGAGATTTCTCAATTTGCTGGAGCTTAGGAAAGCATGTATTTATACAGGGTGTTTCCGTAAGAGCGTGCAAAAATGTTGCAGGACAGAGATAATGCTCCACTAAACTATTTGAGGTGGGGAACATGGGGTCGGAGAAGCCAGTTTAAGGAGATATAGAAGTAAACTTGTTCACCGCTTTGTCTAGCGTTACTGTTATCCAGCTAATTTACAACTAACATACGTACAAGTTTACACGTACTGTGCTGTTTATTTACGTGTGCATTCATTATTATCTGCAAGTACACAAGGAGGACGAGCCTGATTACCAGGAAGTCATGATGAAGGTTTCGTTTACTTTACTTGTCAGCAAGGTAGCTGTGTTGTATCGTATTTACATTGTCCCAGCCGGCCGGAGTGGCCGAGCGGTTCTAGGCGCTTCAGTCTGGAACCGCGTGACCACTACGGTCGCAGGTTCGAATCCTGCCTCGGGCATGAATGTGTGTGATGTCCTTAGGTTAGTTATGTTTAAGTAGTTCTAAGTTCTAGGGGACTGATGACCTCAGATGTTAAGTCGCATAGTGCTCAGAGCCTACATTGTCCCATAACAGAACGTGCTATGAATCAAGGACAGACCCATTCATTATTTAGCGCTACTCAGAGACGTACAGTACAATACGATGGTGAACTACCGGTACAGTATTTCCTGGTCGCTGGATTGGTTGGGGAAATCCTATTCCATGGTCTGCGAGGTCACCTTACCTGAATACCCTTCATGATTTCTTATGGGGATATCTAAAGCCACTTGTGTATGCGCTTGTCGTCCGAACAAGACACAGCCAGTGCAAAAGCACCGCAGGCGCAAAGATGTGAGCTGGTGGCAGTGTAACAGACTCTCGCCATTTGAGGGAATTCCACCGGCGCCACAGGCGGCGCTGAGTTTGAAGATGTCGACTTCGCCTCGGCCAACTGCCAGCCGCGTACAATCCGTCAGTGACGGGACGGCAACGAACGGAAAGATGCCTACTCGAAAGATAGAAGAGTAGCTCTTGTAGACAGGGAACTTTGTTTAGTGAACTCTTAAAAGTGAAATGACAGTTATTGTAAATTGCATTTGCTGTGTACTGTCAAGTTTAGCTGCGATTATTTACACTTAGCCATTGAGGGCCTTTTTCGTATTATACAACAAACAGTGTTTCAGATCTCAATATCCTACAGCTCACAAAGATAAGTAAGCCTTTTTAACTCAACTGTGTGACTTTGTTACCAATTTGTTGGAGTATTATAGAGCCTTCGTTCTATTATCCTCTTGCCTGGCCCTGGGGCATAGCTGTGTGATAGTGGCAGGGATAAATTGTCTTAGCGGTGCACTGCACCAGAAGCCATTTCAAGAAATCACAAATTTGGCCTATCTTAACAACAGTGACAACTCGGCTTCCACAGCAGTAGCGACGAGGCCTTTACAAAACTGACGACGGAGGTTTACAAAAGTATGAGACCACAGTGGATACAGAGATGGAATTAGTTGCCAGAATTGTAGCTGCCTGTGATGTGACTCGAAGCACACCAGGCATATTTGTCAGAGAGCGTCAGAATCTTGTTCGCCGATGTCATGCTTACATTGAGGTTGATGGCCGTCAGTTTCAACACATTTTGTAAGATACGGCACAAGTGATAGGTTCATTGTATCAATGATGGTATTTGCAGTTAACTAATGTACGAGTAAATAAACAAGTACACAGTAACGCGATTTTATTCCTACTATCTCCTTCAGGTGGCTTCTCCGACCCTTGGTTCCCTACCTCAAATTGTTCAGTGGAGCATCCTTTACGTCCTATTAAATTTTCGAACGCTCTTACGGAAACACCATGTATACATATGACCTTCAACTAAAAGGCAATATGGCGCCTCGCAGTCCTTTACTGAAGAGAGATGTCTTTATGTGACACAGGTGGCGTTCTTCCATCTCACTGGTCTGCTGTCAAACGCAAGTTCAGAATATCTCACATGCCAGATATTTATTTCTCTGCGAGTTCGGAAAGACTCCCCAACGTGCTTTTTCCTTGATATGACGTCGGAAACTCGGCACGCTCAACGCTGTGTTCGAAATCACTGCCGCCGGAGTGGCCGAGCGGTTAAAGGCGCTACAGTCTGGAACCGCACGACCGCTACGGTAGCAGGTTCGAATCCAGCCTCGGGCATGGATGTGTGTGATGTCCTTAGGTTAGTTAGGTTTAAGTAGTTCTAAGTTCTAGGGGACTTATGACCACAGCAGTTGAGTCCCATAATGCTCAGAGCCATTTGAACCATTTGAACCATTCGAATTCACTGTCCATCTGCCAACGGCTTTAGCATCATTATGAGACGAGGCGATTGGCGGGAAACATGAATGTCCCGCCCACAATGAGCATATTTTTCGACTAGTCGATTGAATGTCTATTTGAACGAATGCAGAAATCACTTTCCACGTCTCACCATTGTGCCTTGAAGAATACATTTTCCAAACATATGTCATGAGAAATAACACATTTTTATACGAATTTCTAACGATTGCAGACGACTTTCAGGCATTAAGTTATGTTTATGTGGGAAAACTAATTTGCCTTTCAAATCATAAGAGTCTTATAAACGTAATGCAATGCGATTTAAAATTTTTGTTTCTGCTTACTTGGGATTAAATTGGGTTAGCTTTCGTCTTAATGGCTGGCTCTGAGCACTATGGGACTTAATATCTGTGATCATCAGTACTCTAGAATTTAGAACTACTTAATCCTAACTAACCTAAGGACATCACACACATCCAAGCTCGAGGCAGGATTCGAACCTGCGACCGTAGCGGTCGCGCGGTTCCAGACTGAAGTGCCTAGAACCGCATGGCCACAACCGCCGGCTTCGTCTTAATGTCAGTGCAGATAGTGTCCTCAATTCCAGTACAGTGCGTCCACTTTTTCTCAGGTTCTCCTCTTAATAATAATGAATCGGCAGAGGCCGCTGGAATTCGAGCTGCCAAGTGTTGATTCTTCCCACTGCCTACTTTGGCGATCAAGTGATATGCGCAATAGCGCTGACTTTATAGTCGTGTATTATATAAACGCATGGTGCATAACAGGCACCACGCATTCAAATAATTGATTCGCCTCGATTTGGAAAGGGGGGAGGGGCATGAATCCACCACCTTAAGTACCGATACACAATTACGATCGACTTCCTGCACGAATCTCAAAGTAGCGAGCATGGAGGACAAGGGCGGGGACTGCCGATAGGTGGCGCTCGGTGGGAGTGTGGGTTGGACAGGAGGCTTGCCGATGCAATCCGCGCAATCGCAAATTGTGTCCGGGTGGCGTAGTGGTTGACGCAACTATCTACTGAGCATGAGATCCCGGGTTCGAGTCTCAGTTCAACACATTTTCTCGATGCATCAATAATTTCCTTTCCTTTCTCCCCTCTTCACCTTCAATGTACATAAAATTACAGTCGTCATTGTTTAATGCTGTGTGTCACATCGGTGATAAGTAATTTTTAGCAGTGTGTACCACTTAGGTATGACCACTTACCCTTTTCTGGCATAACAAGTGTTAATCGTTCACATTAAGCAGCCTCTCGGTGCATTAACTGACGGGAGTAGCTGTTTCGATTGTAACCGAATGGCTGTATGTAACTTCTGACTGATATTCAGTTGTTTCGGGCCGTTATCAAATGGTCCAAATGGCTCTGAGCACTATGGGACTTAACTTTTAAGGTCATCAGTCCCCTAGAACTTAGAACTACTTAAACCTAAATAACCTAAGGACATCACACACACCCATGCCCGAGGCAGGACTCGAACCTGCGACCGTATCGGTCGCTCGGTTCCAGACTGTAGCACCTAGAACCGCTCGGCCACCCCGGCCGGCGGCCGTTATCAATTTTAGCTTTCTATAACGACTGAAAAGAGTGTCTTCATTGAACGCATCAATAAATAACCCATTTCAAATTGAAATGAGTAACTGAGAACCGTAAGGGCGCAAACACAGACACAAAGTTTTTTTGTCTTATCATCCTACGTTTCCTTTAAAAATTATGTACCCACTTTATGTTACAAAGTTTTAATCAATATTTAGGATATTGTTATTAAGGTCGTTCCACAAAATTTTCATATAAAGGCTAGTGGCCACCGTGTGTTTTTGACTGTTGTGTAGTTTGGTGTTAATGTGAAACTAGAATCAGAACATAAAGAACAGTCACTGCATGCACGAAGTCCATACAATCAAAACCTATCCCAACTCCTCATTGTCCTCGTTACCGTGATTTTCATTAAGCACATTTTCTGGTTTGTGGTTCAGATAAAACTGTCTGTGCACTTCAGATGTGAAGTCTAGCTTTCTTAAGTCTGTGTGTTTCAAGTTTGATCTAGTAGTTTGTAAGAGGTCCGAGCAGATGTAATTTCGATGTATTGCTCACGCACTGCCTGCGATATGTAAGGTATAAGAGAATCTCAGACCAGAGAGCAGTGTTGACTGCAGTAGGAACTGTGTAGCTGTAGCAGTAAGTTGTTGCTAGCGAGTAGTCTGGTCTGGTGTATCGTGTTGGCTGGGCCGGTCGTGGTGCAGCGATGCCGGAGCCTGAGCATTATTGTATAAGGTAAAAAGCAGCCTCGCGCATATGTAGTATTGTTATCTCAAGTCCCATATAAATGTTTTAAAAAATGTCCTAATAATAATCTTTCTCATAAAAAAGTAACTTTTAACAACCATTCACTTCAATTTAAAGAATTTACTAATTTCTCCAATCCATGATCATCCCGATTATTGCAAAAGAAAAATCAGTTGTTTCCTTTCATAAATGACAAATCTATCGGCCATCATTGCACAGGGCTGTGCCAGAAAAATTTATTGTAAGGGCAGATATATATGCGTTATCCGGCGACTTCATTGAGGTAAGAATTTTTCTTTTTTTATTCAGAATGATCTTTCTGGGCCATGACGCAGCACTGCTGACGTCCAAAATTTACCAGGTTATATTCTCAGTCAATTATCGAGAAGTTATAAGTGAGTGACAATTTAATTGAGAGGTTAGTTACATTGTATTATTACCAGGTTACTGAATTTATTTTTTGTTGGGACGTTACACTGAATCTGAACGACATAGTTATAATTTTTCCTGTTGAGAAGTTTAGGAATTTTTCTGTTTTGAGGTTACACTAAAATCTGAATGAATTTTGTGGGGAGGTTACAAGTTCTGTTAAGTCTTTCTGTTTAAAAGTTTGATACTTGTTTTCTACCTACATCCTTGGGTCCCCCTTGACGTGACTTGAAGAGAATGGTGGCCTCCCACGATTCCAATGAAGAATGTCTTACTTTAAACAACAGTTCATGGCAACCTGCTGAAAACTTCACCGTTACAAAATTTCTGAAGTGTACATTGCTACGAAGAACATCAACTTTTGGATTGGTAGTGAGGAAGGTTATACTCTTAAAGGTTCTAAAATCCTCAGCGTCCATTGTACAGACTGGAATGCTGAAACAACGGAACGTTAGGTTATGGTGACGCATTCTTCCAAAACCTAAACTCCTCCCGAACAGGCCATGGAGGCCCAACGCTATCGACCGGCCGCCGTGTCATCCTCAGACCATAGGCGTCACTGGATGCGGATATGGAGGGGCATGTGGTCAGCACACCACTCTCCCGGCCGTATGTCAATTTCCGAGACCGGAGCCGCTACTTCTCAATCAAGTAGCTCCTCAGTTTGCCTCACAAGGGCCAAGTGCACCCCGCTTGCCAACAGCGCTCGGCAGACCGGATTGTCACCCATCTATGTGCTAGCCCAGCCCGACAGCGCTTAACTTCTGTGATCTGACGGGAACCGGTGTTACCACTGCAGCAAGGCCGTTGTCACATTCTTCTAAGAGCTTCCAGCTTTTATGAAGAAATGGACGCAAGCGAGCTCTCCTTGTTCCAGGAGCCTCTAGCTTTTATGAAGAAATGGGCGCCAGTGAGCTCTCCGACAGCAATGAAAATTTGTACTTTGGGCCATATTGAAGGGAATATCAGAGGAATCGGAGAGACAGCTTTTCGCAAATGTCATATATACAGCGTAGGGGTACAGCACTGATAAAGCTGGTTGACTGTAAGATCGACAGGTGTCAGGAGAGTGCATACATGCTACAATCTCAAAATCGACCACGGTATGCTTTAGGCCCTTATGGTTCATAGCGCCTCAATTACATATATCGTTTCTGTGATCTTTAATTCCGCATGCTACGTCTGCTTAGGAGCACAAAGACGCACTGAACACAGCGTTTTCAGCTGACTAAAGTTGACTAAATGATTCATACATCTTTACGTCTGAATGATTTCAAAAAACAACTTTGATGATCTGACTACAGGATAAGATTTCAGTTGACTGACCTATTTTACTAACTTTTCCATTTTAATTTTTCCTTTTTTCATTTCTTTTTCTGGTGGCAAGGGCCCTTTAACCTCGGGGGGACCCCGGGACAATGCCTCGGTTGCCCCGTTTTTGGATTTATATTTTGCCGGTGTGTCCCACGTTATAGACAAGCTGATTATTCAGTTTTCTGTTTTGGCCACGTGCGTAAGTTGTTTGTCGCTGTTACTACCGGACTGAACAATGTGTTTCCGAGGTCGGCTGGTGTGGACGAGCGGTTCCAGGCGCTACAGACTGGAACCACGCGACCGCTATGGTCGCAGGTTCGAATCCTGTCTCGGGCATGGATGTGTATGATGTCCTTAGGTTAGTTAGGTTTAAGTAGTTCTGAGTTCTAGGGGACTGATGACCTCAGATGTTAAGTCCCATAGTGCTCAGAGCCATTTGAACCCAATGTGTTTCTGCGACGATGATAGAAACTTTTAGGGACGCTGATGAACAACAAATGTAAGCTCACTCCACAAAGTGTTAATCACTCCTTTAAAAAGAGCTCAATTGAACGGTCGCGACACCTCGCACAGCTGTAGTAAGTCATGACAGTGAAATGGCATGTATGTGCCAGTCTGTTGTGTGGGGTCAGCGCAATAAGTAGTGTGGAAGTGAAGTCGTGAGAGAACGGTAGAAAGAAATTGCTTTGTTTAGACGTGCTCATGAATACACCGTGAGTGACGTTACCCGATTTGTAGGCATAACCCAGACCCTCCAACATGTCAGCAAGAAATGGTGTAGCACCCTCAGCCTTCGAATACCGCGTGAGAACAGTGGTCTTGAAAAGGTCCTAATGGACAGGGAACGAAGACGAAAGTCACACCTTGTCAGTGTTCAGCGGTTTCAGAACCTACAGCAATTGCTGCTTTCAATAAATGCAGGTTCATCTTACCTAATTTCCGAGCCTAACACTGTGGAGGGAACCGCAAGTAGTCTGCAGTAGTTCAGACTAGTCTGAAGGTTGCTTACAGCACTGGGTGATCGTGATGAGTCATTGCCATTGCTCATTAGCCTCTAGCGTTCCTTCCAGATGACACGCTGACTCTGACGCGTCATGCTGATATTTTCGCTTCGTGGCTGACTTTCACAACATCACGAGCACTCTGCATCATTTGCGGAAGCTTGAGACTAATTTGTTTCTCGCGCTCTATGGTTCCTTTTAAGTGCTTATGGTCCGCGTAGTTTTCCATTACGTTTAACTGGTATTTCTAAGTTTCAAGTTGTAACCGTTAAGTGCTATTTCACATATTTTTCGCCTGACTTATTCTCAAATCCACCATCAGAATTTCTGAGGCACAATCTTCAGACAAGCTTAAAGACTCTTTACTGTTCCCACTTTGCAGCGATATCTACAGAACGCCTTCCCAAATGTTGTTTGGGTATTTGTAACTACTTTCTACTCTTTTCTAGTTAAAAAATGCTACGCACTCCGAAGTTTCCTTGTTTGCTGTCCGTCCATTTCACTGCAACAACAAGTTACAGTATTCGGTGCCGAGAAGCAATTCAAAATTCCTTTATGTGCCAGAATTCGGTCTGTTATGTTCCAGGCATTGGGCACTATTGCATCACCTACAGATTGCATAGTCATTTCCACCGTCTTAAAGAACTGGCGAGATTTCATCGCGTCATGGGCCTTAGTCATATTTCTTTGATTTTTGCTACGTCTCTTCTGACAGTTATAACACATTGCGCTGCTCCCGTGGGGACGCCGTTCTCCATGTTGAGGTCGCTATCATTATCATCGTCTCATTCAACGTCGCCCTATTGTCCAATCTACATCTACGTCTACACAGATACTCCGCAAGCCACCGTACGGCGCGTGGCGGAGGGAACCCTGTACCACTACTTGTCATTTCTCCTCCTATTCCACTCGCAAATAGAGCGAGGGAAAAGCGACTCTCTGTACGCCCCCGTATGGGCCCTAATTTCTCGTAACTTATCTCCGTGGTCCTTACGCGCGATATATGTTGGCGACAGCAGAATCATTCGGTAATCAGCTTCAAATGGCGGTTCTCTAATTTTTCTCAATAGTTTTTCTCGAAAAGAACGTCGTCTTCCCTCCAGGTATTGCCGTTTGAGTTCCCGAAGCGTCTCCGTGACACTTACGTGTTCTTCGAACCTGGCGATACCAAATTTAGCCGCCCGCCTTTGAATTGCTTTGATGTCTTCCTTCAATCCGACCTGGTACTGAACCCAAACACTCGAGCAGTACTCAAGAATAGGTCGCACCAGAGCCCTGTATGCGGTCACCTTTACGGGTGAACCACTCTTTCCTAAAATTCTCCCAATAAACCAAAGTCGACCGTTTGCCTTCCCTACCATGGTTTTCACCTGCTTATTCCACCTCGTACCTCTTTGCATCGTTACGCCCAGATATTTAAACGACTTGACTATGTCAAGTTGGACGCTAGTAATATTGTTTCCAAACATTACAGGTTTGTTCTTCCACATTTAGGGCTAGCTGCCATTCATCACTCCAACTGGAAATTTTTTCTAAGTCGCCTGCGGTCACTCAACTTCGACACCTTACCGTGCACCAGGGCATCATCAGCAAACAACTGCCCGCCCTGTCCGCCATATCATTTATGTATATAGAGAACAAAAGCGGTCCTATCACACCTACCTGGGGCTCTCGTGACCACACCTTTGCCTCTGATGAACACTCGCCGTCGAGGACAACATACTGGGTTCTACTGTTTAAGAAGTTTTCGAACCACTCACATATCTGTGAACTTATTCCATATGCTCGTAATTTCGTTAACAGCCTGCAGTGTCAAATGCTTTCCGAAAATCTAGAAATATGAAATCTGCCTGTGGCCCTTCATCCATAGTTTTCAGTATATCATGTGAGAAAAGGGCAAACTGAGTTCCGCACGAGCGGTTCTTCCTAAAACCATGCTGATTCTTGGACATAAGCTTCTTAGCCTCAAGAAAGTTTATTATATTCGAACTGAGAATATTTTCAAGGATTCTGCAGTTAACAGAAGACGGGGATATTGGTCTGTAATTTTGCGGGTCTGTTCTTTTACCTTTGCTATATACGGGAGTCACCTACGCTTTTTTCCAGTCGCTCGGGACTTTGTGCTGGGCGAGAGATTCACGGTAAATGCAAGCTACATAAGGGGCCAATGCCGTAGAGTACTCTTTGTAAAATCTAACTGGGATTCCATCCGGACCTGGTGATTTATTTGTTTTCAAATCTTTCACTTGTTTCTCTATGCCAGGTATGCTTGTTAGTATGTCGTCCATATGTTAGGGCTTCTTCCTTATGTATATTTTGACACGTCAGATTCAGTTACCTGCATTTTACGTAACTAACTCCTCGGAAGACCCAGCCGTACGACCGACCGCCGTGTCATCCTCAGCCGACAGTCGCCACTGGATGCGGATACGGAGGGATATGTCGTCAGTACACCGCCCTCCCAGTCGTTGTCAGTTTCTGTTGCTCAATCAAGTAGCACCTCAATTGGCCTCAGAAGAGATGAGTGCACCCAGTTTGCCAACAGCGCACAGCGGACCGGACGGTCGCCCATCCAAAAGCTAGCAAAACCCGTCAGCGCTTAACTTCAGTGATCTAACTGGAACCGGACCCGTATTTTATGTAGATTACGAAAGAGATTTAGGAACCAGGTTTTAAATTGTAAGACATTTCCAGGGGCAGATGTGGACTCTGACCACAATATATTGGTTATGAACTGTAGATTAAAACTGAAGAAACTGCAAGAAGGTGGCAATTTAAGGAGATGGGACCTGGATAAACTGACTAAACCAGAGGTTGTACAGAGTTTCAGGGAGAGCATAAGGGAACAATTGACAGGAATGGTGCAAAGAAATACAGTAGAAGAAGAATGGGTAGCCCTGAGGGATGAAGTAGTGAAGGCAGCAGAGGATCAAGTAGGTAAAAAGTCGAGGGCTAGTAGAAATTCTTGGGTAACAGAAGAAATACTGAATTTAATTAATGAAAGGAGAAAATATAAAAATTCAGTAAATGAAGCAGGCAAAAAGGAATACAAACGTCTCAAAAACGAGATCGACAGGAAGTGCAAAATGGCTAAGCAGGAATGGCTTGAGAACAAATGTAAGGATGTAGAGCCATTTATCACTAGGGGTAAGATAGATACTATCTACAGGAAAATTAAAGAGACGTTTGGAGAAAAGAGAACCACTGAGTGAATATCGAGAGCTCAGATGGTAACTCAGTTCTAAGCAAAGAAGGGAAAGCAGAAAGGTGGAAGGAGTATATAGAGGGTCTATACAAGGGCGATGTACTTGAGGACAATATTATGGAAATTAAAGAGGATGTAGATGAAGATGAAATGGGACATACGATACTGCGTGAAGAGTTTGACAGAGTACTGAAAGACCTGAGTCGAAACAAGGCCCCAGGAGTAGACTACATTCCATTAGAAGTACTGACGGCCTTGGGAGACCCAGTCCTGACAAAACTCTACCATCTGGTGAGCAAGATGTATGAGACAGGCGAAATACCCTCAGACTTCAAGAAGAATATAATAATTCCAATCCCAAAGAAAGCAGGTGTTGACAGGTGTGAAAATTACCAAACTATCAGTAGATGGGACCTAGCATTTGTAGACTTAGAGAAAGCTTTTGACAATGTTGAGTGGAATACTCTCTTTCAAATTCACAGTTGCAAAATACTAACGCGAATTCTTTACAGACGAATGGAAAAACTAATAGAAGTCGACCTCGGGGAAGATCAGTTTGGATTCCGTAGAAATATTGGAACACGTGAGGCAATACTGACCTTACGACTTATCTTAGAAGAAAGATTATGGAAGGGCAAACCTATGTCTCTAGCATTTGTAGACTTAGAGAAAGCTTTTGACAATGTTGACTGGAATACTCTCTTTCAAATTCTAAAGGTGGCAGGGGTAAAATACAGAGAGCGAACTGCTATTTACAATTTGTACAGAAACCAGATGGCAGTTATAAGAGTCGAGGGGCATGAAAGGGAAGCAGTGGTTGGGAAGGGAGTGAGACAAGGTTGTAGCCTCTCCCCGATGTTATCCAATCTGTATATTGAGCAAGCAGTAATGGAAACAAAAGAAAAATTCGGAGTAGGTATTAAAATCTATGGAGAAGAAATAAAAACTTTGAGGTTCGCCGATGACATTGTAATTTTGTCAGAGATAGCAAAGGACTTGGAAGAGCAGTTGAACGGAATGGACAGTGTCTTGAAAAGAGGATATTAGATGAACATCAACAAAAGCAAAACGAGGATAATGGAATGTAGTCGAATTAAATCGGTTGATGCTGAGGGAATTAGATTAGGAAATGAGACACTTAATGTAGTAAATGAGTTTTGCTATTTGGGAAGCAAGATAACTGATGATGGTCGAAGTAGATAAGATATAAAATGTAGACTGGCAATGGCAAGGAAAGCGTTTCTGAAGAAGAGAAATTTGTTAACATCGAGTATAGATTTAAGTGTCAGGAAGTCGTTTCTGAAAGTATTTGTATGGAGTGTAGCCATATATGGAAGTGAAACGTGGACGATAAATAGTTTGGACAAGAAGAGAATAGAAACTTTCGAAATGTGGTGCTACAGAAGAATGCTGAATATTAGATGGGTAGATCACTTAACTAATGATGAGGTATTGAATAGAATTGGGGAGTAGAGGAGTTTGTGGCACAACTTGACAAGAAGAAGGGACCGGTTGGGTAGGACATGTTCTGAGGCATCAAGGGATCACAAATTTAGCATTGGAGGGCAGCGTGGAGGGTAAAAATCGTAGAGGGAGACCAAGAGATGAAAACACTAAGCAGATTCAGAAGGATGTAGGATGCAGTAAGTACTGGGTGATGAAGAAGCTTGCACAGGATATGGTAGCATGGAGAGTTGCATCAAACCAGTCTCAGGACTGAAGACCACAAAAACAACAACAACAACAACATCGAAAATTTTACATGCAGGGTGCTCCGCAGATTGTGCGAATTTGATAAAGGACGTATTGTTGTAAACAGTGAGCTGTATTTCAAAAGTAATTAAAAACTTTTGAACTGCACTTCTTGGAATACAACACTATGTCCTTTACATACTGCACAGACTGGGTACACTGTTTAAGGAGCAAATAGTGACCATCTTGTAGCGAAATTATTTTTTGTGTTCCTCAAGATATGGCCACACACATACCATAATAAGTTCCGACTACTGATCAGATGATACGTCTGCCTGTCCAAAATCTTATATAGGCCAAGTGCGAAGATTTTTTGTGTGCTTTAAATAACTTGTTACGCAGGTAATAATAACGCAGTTTTTAGTCTTCATTTAAAAAAATACTGACTTAAGGCAGGACGCACAGATCAGCATCTCGGGATCTGTCATTATGTTCCTTAAGATTGTCGTTTTGAAGCACTAGAAGAGCCTGATACTTTTACTAATGTAGAAACAGAATTTACGAAGTGATTTCCGTCAGTCAACCGCTTTCGCTTTTTTTGATCCGCTGCGCCTCTTTGCGTGTTTTGTTGTCTTTTGGTATGATGAGGTTCCTTTTCCTACTGGCTCGCATATCTCTGAGATTAGCTGCATTTCACATTTGTTTCCCTCTGATTTGTAGTGCACACTTGTGACCGCTAGCTGTCAGTTTCCCGCTCTCGGATCGCGTCCGCAGGCGGACGTAGTCTACGTTGCTTCTAGTGCATGTCTTGGTTACCTACATCAGTGCTTGCCGTAATTTTTTCTTATAATTTTGTCTTTGGGAAGGCTTTATCTCAGAACCAATTTTATATTGTAAAATATTTTTAATCTTTTATTTACGATTTAAGAGTTACCAGCTTTGTACAATTGCGTAGTTGTAAGTGTAACTTCAGTTCCCGCAATCAGATAGCAGATGTGTTCACGCAGTAAACGCTTCTTCTGGTCTAAACTACTGGATAACGTACCCTGATATGTGTAGTTGAGTACGGAAATTATTTCTAATTTAGTTTCCAAGTATTTGCAAATCTCTCTTTTAATTCTTTTTTAAAAATAACATTTGGTAATGACCTTCTAAGATGTCGAAACCAGTTGTGATATTACAGGGCTCTATAAATGATTTATTTTTTTCAAAAGGTCTGTATTCCCCATAATATTTAAATAGTGGTACAAGTCCATTTTGTTCATTCTGAGACACAGAGTCCTAAAGTTAAAAGAGCGCTGAAAAATCTGCAGTTGAGATACCAGAAATATTCAAGTATATATACTTGAATATATTTCTGGTATCAGCGCTCTGGTATCAGGACTCTGTATCTCAGAATGAATAAAAATAGACTTGTAACACTATTGAAGTAAGCCCTTCGCATGTGAAAATGTGATGGATGCATGGTTAGAATCGTAAACTCATAAATTTTACCTTGTGCGCTCTACAAATGTTTTAGGAGTGCCAATCTAGCCACACGGCAAACGGCCAAGCGGCAGTCAAGTTCGTTCGATTCCTTATGCAGCAAAATCCTGTCAATACCGCGTGATGCGTTCTCTGAGCTGTGTCACTATTCTTAGAAGTGGGATACGTAAACATGGTTCTTAAGGTGCTCCGAAAGGAAAAACTGAGTCACGAATTCTGCATTTTAGTTGTCATGCTGCACAATGATGTTACATACTGGAGAGACGAGGATTACCTTGCTGTAGTCCTAGCCTGCTAAAATTTCATTCTACAGACCAGTTTGATGGTGTTTTTGGAAGGTCTCCCAGATTGATGTAATCATATGTTGTCTACTGGGCCACACTTTACCTAACCAACCCAAAAAAGTATCTGTCAAAACACGCTTTGTTCAACTTCAGTTATGCCAGTCGACAAAAAAAAGTGAAGAAATTAACGCAATAAATCCATTAAGTGAACAGACGAGAACTCTTTATAACATCTACATTACGTCTACATAGATACTCTGGAAATCACATCTAAATGCCTGGCAGAGGGTTCATCGAACCACCTCCACAGTTCTCTATTATTCCAACTTCATACAGAGCGCGGAAAAACAAACGAACACTTACATGCGAGCTCTGATTTCTCTTATTTTATTATGGTGATCGTTTGTCCCTGTGTAGGTCGGCGTCAACAAAATATTTTTGCATTATGAGGTTAAAGTTGGTGATTGAAATTTCGTGAGAAGATTCCGCCGCAGTGAAACAAGCCTTTGTTTTAATGATGCCCACCCCAATTCCTGTATCATTTCAGAGACACTCTCTCCGCTATTTCGCGATAATACAAAATGTGCTGCCCTTCTTTGAACTTTTTCGACGCACTCCGTCAATCGAAATGTTATAGATGGCATTAAACATAAGTAAGCCTGTTTTAAAATTTATTGGTTCAAATGGCTCTGAGCACTACGGGACTTTACTTCTGAGGTCATCAGTCCCCTAGAACTTAGAACTACTGAAACCTAACTAACCTAAGGACATCACACACACACGAAGCGGTCGCGCGGTTCCAGATTGTAGCGCCTAGAACCGCTGGGCTACCCCGGCCGGCACCGGGGGGGATGAATAAGTTAGTATTGCGAATAACTTTGTAGCTTTATTTCGTAACTCACGAATGCCCTGGATTTAATCATAGGAGGAAATAAGGGTGTCCAGGATAGAGGTATACACAAACAAATCCTTATAACGAAAGAACTCTATAATTGATGTTGTTGTGTAAATACGCGATCGATAGAGACACTCTCCAAGACGTGGTATTCACCATTATGCTCTTCGACTCATGGTGCATGCGCGTCAGTGACAGGGCATACTTATCTCGACATGTTGGTGAACCATGCAGTTCCAAGGATGTCTCTCGACGTCATTTTCCAGTAGAGTGGTATCCACTTATCTAACTGCAGCCGGGACTTGTCTTGATCGTCGCCGGCTCAGCGGGTCAAGTGAGCTTTGACCTCTGTGTCTGTATGTGTGTGCGTGCGTGTGCGTGTGTGTGAGGGCGAGAGAGGTCGCTTGTCCCTGAGCCCGCCCGGCCTGCTTTCCGCTAAACAGGCCAGGCGGCCGACCTAGCTGGCGAGGCTACTACGCGCCGCTATCGGTTAGCTGAGGCGGTCAATTGTTGGCAACGAACAGTGGTCCCCCATCTGGGGGTAATGTCCTCCTGGAGGATAAAATGAGGTGTTCTGAAGAATAACAGTAATAAGGTTTCGATTACGCTACAGCCATCTGTGGCTCCAAGATTTATGAAAACTGGTATCGGGAGGTTAAGTAAAGTTTGGTATTGACAGGTAATGTAAAAACTCAAGATTAAACGGACATTCAAAACTGCAGATTATAAAAGCTTTGATCGCGATCGATATTTGCAAACTTTTCGTGTCAGAGTCATAGGTAACAATAAATTAGTAAAGTCGTATGGCATAGGTGGTGAGAGACTCCGAGAGATAGGATCAGCCTGCTAGATTACAAGTATTTCTTTTTTCGCTCACAATGACGTCTTTCCTTCTCGAAGTTGAAGAGTTGTGCGTTAAGAGTACCTGCTGAGGGTAGATAACTGTAATGGGCTTGTATGTACAGTATGGTGTCCTGTTTGTCGTATATCAGTAATTCGTAGTTACTACTTCAAAACATAGATTTTTGTAATTGTATCTGTTTGCCGTTTATTAATATTACGTATCTTATTTAAATGCGGCTTTTTTTAGCTGTAATGATGCTGGGTTGTGAAGCCATGAAATATGATTAAAAAAATATACAGGGTGAAAATTATTTAAAACCGATAAACTCCGGAAGGTTGTACGGGACACCGAAACAAAATTTTCTCTAATATCATAATTACCTGTGAGCAATTTTTAATCCAGCAGAGAGTGTAATAGCTCTCAGCGGTCGTGTAATTGTGCTTAACTTGGAGACAAATCAGACGAATGTAAGAAACATCCTTCATGACCAATCGTTAATCCATTTCACTTACGGCGTGTGCACATCCTAGAACCAGATGATTATCTAATCAGAGCACAGTTACTTCATTGGTATCTGGAACAATGTCAAATGCATCCAACACTTCTGTCCTCTGTGCTGGTTAGAGATGAAGCAACGCTCGGTCGTGATGGGGTCTTCAACATCCACAATTCACATGTTCTGAGTGAGGTTAATGCACATATCACATTTACTCGCGCTCATCAAGTGCTATGTGCGGGCAGGTGTTGGTGGTGACCATTTAATTGGGCCGTATCTCCTATCTAGGCTATTAAATGACAGGCAGTATTACAATTTCCTCGCCAGAGCATTGCCAGAGTTGCTGGATGACATGCCACTCGCTACAAAAATGGTTCAAATGGCTCTGAGCACTATGGGACTTAACATCTCAGGTCATCGGTCCCCTAGAACTTAGAACTACTTAAACCTAACTAACCTAAGGACATCACACATATCCATGCCCGAGGCAGGATTCGAACCCGCGACCATAGCAGTCGTGCGGTTCCGGACTGAAGCGCCTAGAACCGCTCAGCCACCGAGGCCGGTCCACTCGCTACAAGACAGCATGTGTGGTTCCAGTATGATGGGTGCTGGCACATTTCAATCGTCCTGTGCGTCGATTCTTGAACCGACAGTTCCCAGAAAGTAGATTGGCAGAGGTGGTTCTGTACCATGGCCTACTCGATTCCCTCTTTTGTGTGAGGAGAGATGTGCAACTATGTTTATGAAACTCCTGTTGAATCAGAAGAGGATATAGTTGCCTGGATAGTAGCAGCAGCTGTAGGAGTTAAGATAGGTTTACCATCCTTTCCGATATGTTGGGACTCTCTCTGTTATGGACTTTCTTGTCGCGACATCCTGACAAGATCCAAATTTTACCAATGAAAATCGACAACAGCCATGTAACTTAGATGTTTTATTTTGATAACCAGTTTCGGCATCTCGCTATGCCATCTTCAGGCCCCATATGCATATCTCAAAAATGAAGGATACTGTTGTGTACATAGTTCCGCGTAGTCAGCGTGTACACAACTTTCCCACTAGAGCGCGCCCAGCTAAGCACAACAGTGCAGGTGCAGCGCCCGTCCTTCTCCACACTACGAGATGGCGCTGCCTTAGAGATGGACCAAATTCTGCTTCCGCTGATCCGCATATTAATATGTAATTTTCTCCTCTCGGATCACACTCGCGCAGTGATACATGAACGCGCAAGGTATTATAAGAAGTGTACAGACCTCCGATTAGTCTGCATTTGTCTGTACCAGTCTATAGTCAAGTTTCAGTCTGCGCCTAGTAAGATTACCATATTCCTGTACATAGCCATGAAGATAAATGTACAGACATTTTGTCAAGTATTAGAGATATGTGAGAATAAGATTAATGTACCAAGACCAAAGGAACTTCAGATTGTCAATTGTAAATAGCATCCAGAATCAAGTTATGTAATGTTTATGCTTGCTTTATTATTTTAATAAATGTGTGTGAAAATTAATCAAGTCCTGTTTAAAGTTGGTCACCGTCAATCTGCTACTCTAAGCATGCAAGTGGCATTTCTATCGTCTGACCTAACGGCAGAAGATAAACACGCCACGATAAGACCACGAGACATATTGCTGACACTCGCCTACTTCATTAGAGCGACAAGTCAAATAATGTGATGGTGTGTTTACCGAAGGTCCTACAGTACGCACACCACAGATACTATCATACAGTGGCATTATATTCCTGGGTGTCCTGAATTCAAACTGTATTCCAAGTGCTCCATTCGAAGACTTGATTGTGCTAACAATAAGTCAAAATAAAATAAATTAAACACTCAATTACATGGCTGTTGTCGATATACATTGATAATTACTTGACCAGCCGATGTCCCATGTCCATGATGGATCAACAGATACCAAATTCCGTCCCTATGTTGCAGAATACTGTTACGAGCTTGGCTCAAGTACTGAAGTAACGCCATCTGTTAGCGCTGCATGTAAATGCTGCCTAAGTTGGTTTTATTTATGCCTACAAGTTTATCTTGACAAGGTCGTCTCACAGATGGCGTTTCATGTTATGCTGTGTCGTCCGAACAAGACACAGCCAGGGCAAAAGAACAACAGGTGCAAAGATGCGAGCTGGTGCCAGTGCCGTAGGGACTCGCCGTTTGCGCAAGTTGCACCAGCGCCACGGGCTGTGCTGAGGATGAAGATATGGACTTCACCTCGGCCTGTTGCCGACTACAATCAGCCAATGACCGGACGACAACGGACAGAAGCCTGCTCGAAAGATAGAAGAGCAGCTCTCGCCATATGGTTATAATCATCGTACAGGGCTGACTGAGACAGGGAATGTCGTTTCGTGTACTCTTAGAAGTGAACGGACAGTGCTGCAAATTGCATTTGCTATGTACTGTGAGGTTTACCTACGATTATTTGCACTTAGCTATTGAGGGCCTTTTTGTGTTATATTACGAGCAGTGTTGCAGATCTCAATATCCTGCAGCTCACAAAGGTTGCGAGGTACCGGGGCTAGCAGTGTACTTAACACTAAATTCTTCTAGGATCTTCATATGTAAATGATGCTCTAAGCCCCCCTATTCTAGCTCCGACTTTTGCTGTTACACAAGGATTAAGAAGAAATGCGAACTGACTGTAATCGACCCTGCAAGTGGAGTAGAAAAGAGTTTGGCACCTGCAATAATTTAATTTGATAGAAATTAATTAAATAAAGGAAAGTTTCATTAACGTAGTGAGAAATGGAAGGGTTGCTCTACCGATTAACAGAATGAAGGTTCTGTCCAAAATAACAATATGATTTATTATAACTAAACTCAAAATCATAAACAAAACACATGAAACATTTACAATACATCAAATTGCCTCAAATTGGATACTCAAATAAATGCTGTGAAGGTGAAGTTGTCCCTAACTAGATTGTGACATTCATGACAAAGTGGTATGTGGAGCCAATTCCTTGCAACTCAAATCTTAAGAGAAACACACAGCCAACTCAACATTAATTGCTGCTACAGTAGTGAGAACTCAGACAATGAACACCCAAGACAGAACAAAGTTAGAAAAGACGAACAGGCGCGCTCTGCTGAGCTCTGATTATCACCTAGCAAAATCCCTAATCTGCCGGTGCTGCGGACATACATTACCAAGCTGTCTTCTTAACTGCAAGAACACGACCTGGCGTACCAGAGGCGATGGCTGGTTGCTTCGATGTCCCATCGTGGTGATGATAATGTCGCGAGTATAGCTTGAAACAAATTATCCTGGTCTGGTTGTTCCAGACTAAAGACTTCCTAGCAATACAAATGCGCCTCAGAGGGGGACGTCAGTGATTGATTTTAACAAGCGAAGTCACACACTAACTCCGATACAGTCAACTTTAGCCAAAACTGCTGAAGACATACAACATAGGTCGCTTGTTCGCAGAACGCTCAATTGCCAACTGTACTCGGAAAGTTACGTTGAAGTCGAAACTTCAGCAACTTCGTCAAACAGTTACAAAAGTATATTAGACAGCCAACGGAAGGCAGGCTGTCCAGAGCAGCGAGATCTCAGTCTTGTAACCTACTCCGACCGAAAGGCGAGAGCCGACCCTCTCAAGAGCACCCGTACAAACCGAACACAGAACATTCCCGCCCCCACAACAGTGGCCGTGGTTTAACGTTCCAATCAGCAACTCGCAAACCGGCAGAAAATTCCACTCTATTGCCGAAGCACTACCATTCCAGCAGTGGAGATTCTTGGCTCCAATTTCTGCGCCGATTTTGCTACGTCACGGAGCTATGCCCTGAGCAAGCCAATCACAGTTACGATCATGTAGAAAACGCGGGAATTTGCCCACCAAGACTGCCTGGGAACACAAGTCATTCCCACGTCTCGCTGGTAGCCCACCAGAAAGTGTTTTCACTAAGTTTCTGCGAAGTAACGGAATCTCTAGCCCAGCCGCCCCTTCTGGCCCCTCTGGGCGCGTCGCTCCCGCTCTTATGACAATGTCAGCGTCTGGAAAGCATCCACTCGACTCCCTCACACTCGTCGGCTTAACCTTTCAAGATCAGCAGAACTCGCCTGTCACCGCACCACCCGGGTTACGAGAAACGCTGCGTTGGAAGTCTGCGTGTGAAGGAATAGCAACTTTTCACTGCATGCAATTGGAGAGAAAAATCGAATTACCCAGAGTAAGATAGAAATATGAGAGGGGGCTCATGCCACCTCTCAAGGTAAGTAAGCCTTTTTAACTCATTTGTGTGACTTTGTTACTAATTTGTTGGAGTGTTATAGACCCTTCGTTCTATTATTCTGTTACATGGCCCTGGGGCATAGTTGTGTGATAGTGGCAGGGAGAAATTTTATTAGCGGTGTACTGCACGAGAAGCCGTTTCACGAACCCACAATCTCGGCCTACCGTAACAAAAGTGGCAACTCGGCCTCCACAGCAGTAGCGATGAGGCCTTTACAGAAATGGCGACGAGGATTTACAAAATGTTGCGTATCCTGTATCGATGATGCAAGTACCTTCTAGATGTAACGCCATCATTGGCTCTGAGCACTATGGGACTTAACTTCTGAGGTCATCAGTCCCCTAGAACATAGAAATACTAAAACCTAACTAACCTACAGACAACACACACATCCATGCCCGAGGCAGGATTCGAACCTGCGACCGTAGCGGTCACGCGGTTCCAGACTGTAGCGCCTAGAACCGCTCGGCCACTGCGGCCGGCGCACCAGCATTTGAGAAAGTACCAGACGTATGGGGCAGTTCCGATTTGAATAGCGATCTGATAAGACGATTATTTCTAAACGTAATACGAACAACGATTGTTAGTTTGTAACGTCTGAAATGTTTACAGCGAATATGTACGGTGTGAAGACCATAGTAATGTGTTCTTCGATGGCTGAAGTGTTATTGTCTACAGTTTACCGTCTAATAAACTTATCTAAGGATGGAAAGAGGAAGCGTCACTTTTCGGATGATTACACAGAAGAGTGGTCTTTTGTGAAAAAAGGACGTACGGATCAGGAAGCATTGTGTGAAGTTTAAGCCGTTTCCTCTCAGTAACTCACGGAGGTAAGGCAGGTGTGAGGCATCACATTTCTGCGAAGAATCACATAAATAGATTCGCGGAAGCACCGACATCAAAGCCTATTTCTACATTCATGATTAAAGAAGATATCCAGGAAGGACTGCTCGTAGCTGCTGCAGACCTAACAATAGCTTATAAAGTTGTCAAGCATCATCAATCGTTCAGATCACTTGACTCTACCGTAAAATTGAATGCCGCTATGCATCCTGACTCCAAAGTCGCCGCAAAGCAGCCTACAGCCAAGAACGACGCTACAGCGATTGTTAAAAATATTCTCACACCACCCAACAACTGCAAGAAGTTTCGTTTTATGGCACAGGCATCGACGCATCGAACAACAAGGCTGAAAAGATGTTTACTTTAGTTGTCCAATACTTTACTGAAACTGATGGAAACCAACAAAAGCTGAAGAAGTTTGATTCGCTGCACAACGAAACATCAGAGATAATTTCAAAGTTTTGGCTAGGCACTTTAAAAGACAACTGCAAATTCCATGTGATAAATTGATCACTTTTTGTGGAGACAATACCAATAACAACTTCGGAGAGATTCATCAACGCGGCCAGCGGAACGTGTTTCTCCAAATTAAAGAAGAACTAGGAAAAAGTGTAGAATGAACTGGATACCATACCCATATGCTCTACAATACTACATCCAACGCTGCTGGAGTCTTAACAGCCGGCATTGAAACAATCGTCAAGTAATATTTAATTATTTTTCAATATACACGGTAAGGAGAGAGAAGCTGAAAGAGTTCTGCTTATACTCGTACGTTGACTTCAATCACCAGTCCCTCCTATCTAACTCAAAAACAAGATGGCTGTCGCTAATCCCCGCAGTTGAGAGAATTCTTTAGCTATGGATTCCATTACAACAGTTTTTTGACGCCGAAGACAGGTCCCCTAAAGTAATTTCAGATTTTTTCAGCAGTCCGAACAGTGCAATTTATTTCATGTTTCTGCGGTCGAACTTGGCACTGTTCGAAAAAAAAAGTAAAAAGCGTGGAGAGAAATAAAGTCTCTATAATCGAAATAAGAAATATATAATTGATACTCCAAGATGTCTGAATGAAAGGAAGATTGCCGATTCCAATGGTATGCAAACAAAGGTGAATTGGAACAAACCGAGGAATGACAACCCTGACCAAGAAATAATTAATTTGATTTCATAATTTAAGAAAGAGGCAATGGGTTTCTATGCCATAGCATTTGATTACCTAGAGAAATAGGCTATTTCTTTTAATAAATATCAAGTATTTGATTGGATGACACAGTCTGAAAGCCCAGATTGGATGCTAACTGAATATACCTGACTAAAAATGGTGTGAACATTTCAGATGACAATTGTTTTCTGGAACAAATGGTTCAAATGGCTCTGAACACTAGGGGACTTAACATCTGAGGTCATCAGTCCCATATAACTTAGAACTACTTAAAACTAACTAACCTAAGGACATCACACACATCCATGCCCGAGGCAGGATTCGAACCTGCGACCATAGCGGTCGCGCGGTTGCAGACTGTAGCGCCTAGAACCGCTCGGTCACCACGGCCGGCTTTCTGGAACATATGTATATGAAGAGCATTTTGGAAACCAAGAGTGGCATGGAAAAATGGAAGTCTAAACACTCAGTGCAAGAAAGTTGGATTTACTTTCTTAAGGAAACCGAAAATCCCGAACGCAAATACCAACTGCCAAAATTAGGCGAATATTTGTTTTCTGTTCTGGCACACAACGCCACTATGGGAAGAATATTTTCGCTGTTGTTGGCCCAGAAGGAATCGACTGCTGCCAGGGACTGTGGAATCAATCTTACACTGCCACTTTAACCACGACCTGACTTGCATGGAGTTTTATAAATACGTAAAAGGAAAAAAAAAAAAACTTGCTGAAAAAGGTGAAATATTTCGAAAACTATGGTGCACCAAACTACTTCTGTCTCAAGAATTCTATGTAACTGTGTTCTAAGTAAAAAGTAATTATATTAAATAAATTTTTTACTTCATTTCTACACCCACATCTCAGACTGTCCCGCCGAGGTCCCAGCTAGATATGGCAACCATTTAAGGGGGGGTAGGGCGTCAAACGGGCCGACTTGGAGCAGGAGAGGCACCACAGGACATTTTAATTTCCACTGTCTATACTTTTACAAATAAACTCATAAAACGTTGTCAGCATGACCAGAAAGGATTCAGGATTCACACACATAGCAGCGGAAGTCAAAATACATTACAATTTTTTTTTCAAATTTGAAATTGCATCATTTTTTCACTTACTATTGGCTGCATTTGTTGCTATAGGTACACTTTTCTTCATAAGTAAGAGAGGTTCTTCGATTAATTTTGAACAGCATACAAACCATACTTACAGGTGTATGAAACCCTAGGATTTATTTAATTTATGAAAAAAATGAATGCGCTGTTACATTTTAAACTTTATGTTTAGAAAGAACTCAAATTTTATAGTTAATCATATCAATTTTTACCACAGTGTGTGTCTTTTGTCTTTCTTCGACAATGGCCTTGTTGGCCGAAAGCTTATTTTGTGACAGTCTTTTTGTTGTACCTATCTGCGATTTAGCATCTCCGCTATGTGGTGAGTAGCAACTATCCTTTTCATAATATTGTTATTTGACATTTTGTCAAGAGCCTTGCACACATATAGAAGAACTCAAAAAGATTTTTTGACATATTAGAAGGGCTCCATATGCGTTCCCCAACTGATTCTGAGTCGAGAATCAAGTCCTTCCAACATTGGGGCGCAGCATGTCCCTCATTCCTGGTAGGTTTGTTACCAGAGGAGACGTAAGCATCGAGTCTTTCACATAACCCCCTACCAAAAAATCAAATGAGTTTACATTGGGAGAGAGTGGAGGCCCTGACAAGAATTGCTTATCATTTAACTCCACAACGACCAAGCTGTAGATTTCTCATTGTCCTATTTAAGAATTCATGAACATCATGACAGAAGTGGGGTGAAGCACCACACTGTTGCTAGATAAAGTCCAAACTGTCGGTCTCCAGCTGTGAAGCGAGTCAGTTTTCCTGCATGTCCAGATACCTGTGTCCTGTTATAGTCTTTTCGCAGAAGAAAAACGACTATAAACTTTAAACCGTGAGACTTCGCAGAACACATTAACTTTCGGCGAATCTCAAATGAGCTGCACCTTAGCATGGGAATTCTCTGCCCCCAGATTCGCACATTGTGCCTGTTCGCTGTGCCATTCTCAAAACAAGTTGCGTCATTACCCAAGATGAATTTCTGACAAAACCCATCCTCTACTATAAGCTGTTGCAACTGTGGCGAAAATTCAAAGCGAGTGAATTTCTCATTGTGAGTTATGGCTTGTAGCAATTGCAAGCAGCAAGACTTCAGCTTCAGTCGTTTCCCTAGCATTTTCCAAACGGTCGGCTGTCGTATGTTCAGTTCTCTACTTATTCTATTCGATGACTTCTGTGGGCAACGTGCGAATTTTGCCCACATCAGGTCAACCGTCCCTTCACTCACTGCAGGTTCAAAATGGTTCAAATGGCTCTGGGCACTGTGGGACTTAACATCTATGGTTATCAGTCCCCTAGAACTTAGAACTACTCAAACCTAACTAACCTAAGGACATCACACAAAACCCAGTCATCACTCATCACGAGGAACACTCACTGCAGGCTGACCCGAGGATTTCCCCTTGTAGAGGCATCCTGAAGCTTTAAACTGCTCATACAATCGCCGAACGGAGTTTTCAGTTGCTGAATCTTTCCTGCTCTTCGTTCTGAAATGTCGTTGCACTGTTGCGGCAGACTGATGTGAGTGCATTTCAAACGCAACTTACGCTTCCTCGGTGCCAGTCGCCATCTTGTCTAACTACTCACTGCTGCGCTCTTGTGACAGAAATCTGAAGTGCGTCTGCAACAATACAAAGCTGTTTGAGTTTCTCTGTATGAACGTTGGATTTGTGTCAGTTAATGTAGCTACAGCGAATTTATGAAATTGCTTCACTCACATATAACAACCTTGTATAATGGCTCCTGTCCAAATTACTGGCTGTACGAATCAGAGGTGATCCAATTGTATACCTCAAGCCACCCCACACCATCTCGCCAGGTGCTGGACCCGTATGACGATAACGAATGCAATCTGACAACGTTCGTTCTTCTTGGAGCCTGCACACGTCTGTACGTCCATTGTTATTCTGTATGCCGAATCGGGGCTGCTCTGAAAAGACAACTTGGAACCAACTTGTGTCTAGGTTTCTCCAACACCAGTGTCGGCTCGCCTATGTCTTCTGCCGCGTCGAGGGAAGCCACAACAGTGGTCGCCGTGCCAATAGATCTTTTAGATCACTGATGAAAACTTAGTGTTGCACTTATATGTCTCTGCTCATTGTCGTTGATAATTCTTCCGGGTTATGTGGCCGTGGTCCATGGAATACTTCTATTCCTAACGTTTCGTCCAATACTACGTTGGACATCCTCAGAGGTATGGCTGGTCCTGTTGAGTCCTGCCGACCGACGACTCGGGCGTCGGAGAGCGACCTAAATACCGAAGAAAGTGGGCGTGGTCTAGCTTGCACATAGTAGCAGAGAGAAAACTACTCAAAGATAAAATGTAACTATCGATAATAGTCCGTCATAGATAAAAATCACTTATCGATTCTGTAACGCCACTGTCCATATCTCGCTTAATTTCAAGGCCTCTTCGTTTCTATTAAAATTATCTTCATGTTTATAAATTTCAATAGCCTCCCTATACAGTCGTGGATAATAGTTCGTGGTGGCACTTAAAACTGTAGTTTCAGAAAACTTAACTACATGGTCACCGGACTGAAGTGCATGTTCCGCAACGGCAGATGCTCCTTTATCCTCGTATTCACACTTCTTTTCGTAGTACCAATATAGACCTTGCCACAGGGAATAACTGAATAAGCAGGCATGGAAATAAGCTTAACAGAAAGTGAGGTAATGAAAATCAATATAGACCTTGCCACATTCCGTGTACCTGTGGCAAGGTCTATATTGGTACTACGAAAAGAAGTGTGAATACGAGGATAAAGGAGCATAAAAGTCTTTGCCGACTGGGTAAAATAGATAAATCGGCCGTTGCGGAACATGCACTTCAGTCCCGGATCGAATCCGCCCGCCGGATTAACGACGAGGGCCGGTTTTTAGGCGGTTTTCCACATGCCGCTAGGTGAATGCCGGGCTGGTCCCCAAGTTGCGCCTCAGTTACACGACTCACAGACATTTGAAAACGTTCGCACTATTTCATGACTTACACTAGACACAGACAGCTGGGGTACACTACTTCCATCCCGGGGGGTTGGTGTGGTGTCAGGAAGGGCATACAGCCACCCTCTACCATTAACACTGCCAAATCCGTACCAATAACGCCGACCCCGCGCTGGAGCGGGACAAAGGCCTCGAGAAAGAAAGATTAGTACTATTTGATGTAGGTCCCAAACCAACGCGCAAAACTTAGGAACTGATCGAATTAGGCTTTCGTAGTCGACCTCTTTCAGGTGTGAATTCTACTTCCTCAGGACCGTTCCCCACAGGTAAATCGACGTTCACTCTTCAATCACTCTGGATATATGTTGCTGAAGGTGCTCTCACCTGCTCGCTTTAATATAGTCATAGAAAACATGAGAACGAAAGTTCACCAAGTGTAAACATCAGATGATATGAAAATCATAGCATATGCAGACTATGCGATGATGCGGGGAAAAAATGAGCGGAAATCGGAAGAACAACTAAATACCTGGCAGGGAATAACTGAATAAGCAGGCATGGAAATAAGCTTAACAGAAAGTGAGGTAATGAAAATCAGCTGTAAAATGAAAAAAATACGGATGTAAGTTGTAATGGGGAAAGTATTAAACAAGTAAATACTTTCAAGTATCTGGGAAGTAAATTAACAAACAAAGGAAATATCAAGGGCGAAAATTCGGAGAGAACAGAAAACTGTTCAACATTTTATTATTGTGTATCGGACATAGTAAGAAATTCGGAAATACCTGCCAAAGCAAACATAATTATATACAGGTCATATTATCTGCCAGTTTTGATCTATGGAGGAGAATATTGGGCTTGGACAAAGAAAGATCTGAGCAGAAAACGGGCAACAGAGATGTCCTTTTTACAAGGGATCCTTGGTAAGACGAGAAGGGACAGGACAATACGAAACGCCCTTCAGTTCAACCGCTTCAAAGAAACTATGATGAAAAAACATGCTCGGATCGTTTGGCCATGTTAAGACAGTGGGACAGAGAAGGACATCCAAGAAGAGCCCTAGAATGGACAGAATCTGTACGAAGACCGAATGCAAGACCACCAACAAAAAGGAGAGACCAAGTTAAGGATGATGTCAACCGAAGAGTACTGCAGTGGGAGGATGTGCTGAATGACAGACTGCGTGAGAAAAGAGAAGCAAGGAAGAGGCTCTATGAACGACCTGCATTAGCAGAAATGTTCGAGGAAGAAGAAGAAGAAACAGAGAAGACTTGAAGATTGTGGCTGATTCTGGCACCTGATCACAGATCGCGTAATAAAACGATACCGGGTCTTTTCAACTATTTACACGCATTGCTTTACGTTTATTTACGCTAAGCGTCAGTTGCGATTTTATTCGCACAAGGCGATGATCTGCAAGTCTCACTATATAGTGACATACACCACTGGCCATTAAAATTGCTACACCAAGAAGAAATGCAGACGATAAACGGGTATTCATTGGACAAATATATTGTACTAGAACTGACATGTGATTACATTTTCACGCAATGTGGGTGCATAGATCCTGAGAAATCAATACCCAGCACAACCACCTCTGGCCGTAATAACGGCCTTGATACGCCTGGGCATCGAGTCAAACAGAGCTTGAATGGCGTGTACAGGTATAGCTGCCAATGCAGCTTCAACACGATACCACATTTCATCAAGAGTAGTGACTGGCGTATTGTGACGAGCCAGTTGCTCGGCCACCATTGACCAGACGTTTTCAATTGGTGAGAGATCTAGAGAATGTGCTGGCCAGGGCAGCAGTCGAACATTTTCTGTATCCAGAAAGGCTCGTACAGGACCTGCAACATGCGGTCGTGCATTATCCTGCTGAAATGTAGGGTTTCGCAGGGATCGAATGAAGGGTAGAGCCACGGGTCGTAACACATATGAAATGTAACGTCCACTGTTCAAAGTGCCGTCAATGCGAACAAGAGGTGACCGAGACGTGTAACCAATGGCACCCCATACCATCACGCCGGGTGATACACCAGTATGGCGATGACGAATACACGCTTCCAATGTGCGTTCACCGCGATGTCGCCAAACACGGATGCGACCATAATGATGCTGTAAACAGAACCTGGATTCATCCGAAAAAATGACGTTTTTCCATTCGTGCACCCAGGTTCGTCGTTGAATACTTCATCGCAGGCGCTCCTGTCTGTGATGCAGCGTCAAGGGTAACCGCAACCATGGTCTCCCAGCTGATAGTCCATGCTGCTGCAAACGTCATCGAACTGTTCGTGCAGATGGTTGTTGTCTTGCAAACATTCCCATCTGTTGACTCAAGGATAGAGACGTGGCTGCACCATCCGTTACAGCCATGCGGATAAGATGCCTGTCATCTCGACTGCTAGTGATACGAGGCCGTTAGGATCCAGCTCGGCGTTCCGTATTACCCTCCTGAACCCACTGGTTCCATATTCTGCTAACAGTCATTGGATCTCGAACAACGCGGGCAGCAATGTCGCGATACGATAAACCGCAATCGCGATAGGCTACAATCCGACCTTTGTCAAAGTCGGAAACGTGATGGTACTTATTTCTCCTCCTTACACGAGGCATCACAACAACGTTCACCATTCAGCGCCAGTCAACTGCTATTTGTGTATAAGAAATCGGTTGTAAATATTCCTCATGTCGGCATGTTGTAGGTGTCGCCACCGGCGCCAACCTTGTGTGAATGCTCTGAAAAGCTAATCATTTGCATATCACAGCATCTTCTTCCTGTCGGTTAAATTTCGCGTCTGTAGCACGTCATCTTCGTGGTGTAGCAATTTTAATGGCCAATAGTGTGTCTGGCGATGTAAACACATGAACTGTGCGGTTACCTCTGGAGCAGCATGGACTGTCATTACAGCATTTCTTGGCGAGGCCGCAGAGACACGCACACGGGCGGTGGTGCGCCTCAGTACGGCATTGGACGAGGGAGCGGTTCCAAGTCGTTGCTCTAGCTAAGTTCCAGTTCTGTGAGCAACATAACGGTGTCTATATCCGTGTGTGGAGCTTCCGAGGAGAACGAATGTTATCGGATTTTATTCGTCATTGGCATAATTATGGACACAGCAGCGGGCGACATGGTTTGGGGCGTCACAGGCTACGGAACAGGATCACCTAGGGTCCGCATAGCCGATAATTTAGGAATCTGCCATTACATTCCTGACATGTTAAGGCCACTGGTTGGCCCAGTCTTAGGGGTTCCTGTAATGTGACCTTTCAACAAGATAACGTAAAACCGCATGTTGTCCGTGCTATTCGGTATTCTGATCTATCTCGATGCAGGGGGCATTCGACGCTTGCCCCGAGCAACACGTACTAGATATCTCTCGGCCACTGCTGGCCACGGGTCGTCAACAGACTGGCATTCCACTAATCGCCAACCACTACGGTTGTCAAACTCATGAATAGAGTAGAAGCAGCAGGGCATGACGTATCCGTATTTTTCACCCAAGCTCTGTGCGACATGAAGTCCAACAGGGTTCGAGAGATTGTTGCTGGCAGCTCCATATATTATATTTCCCATACTTCATACCAACCAATCACCTACGAATTTAACCATGTATTCTTCCTGATACTCTACTACGCATAACAAGTAAAATTTGTTATTTGTTATCCGTCCTCGTGTTGCAGTGTTAATGTCCAGTTGTGTGCGGTAGTTCATACTCACTGTTCTGTTATACAGTATCGTTCAGAACTTGCCGTGTCCACCTACAAAGCCAGCTTACTCCTCTGCTTAGTTAAAATGTTATGTTTTTTATGTTTCCGTACATAAATCTGTAGAAACGGAACCCTGATACGATCACTTTGTTATCCGTCCGTCTGTCTGTCTGTCCGTCCGACACTTAAAACCTATTTTCTCGGGAACAGGTACACGTAACAAGTTGAAATTTATGTTACATACTAAAAGGTCTACGGTTCCTTGGCGATGTAAATAACGTTAGCTTCTAAGTCAGTGGCTGTTTACGTCACACATACTCATACTCGCAAACTCACTCATCAAAACCTATACTTTACTTTCCGGTGACCTACATTCATGAAATTTTGGAAGCAGCGAATTTTCACAGTAAACTTAACTAAAATAATCCGAAAATTGTTAATCTGTAATTATATTACATGAAAATACATTTTTTTGTCATTTGTCAGCCGACTTCAAACACTCTCGGAAGTTTTGGAATTACCGGGTCTAGTATCTTACCAGGATCAATGTTGACAACAGGTAAAAATCGTCGAGGTTCTCGATTTTCATATGGATGAGTTATGTAGATACATAAATACATAATTAAGGCCTCCTCGTCCAGGCCGTGAAGACACAAGGAATGTCTACCGGCCGCCGCGGCGCCTTGCGGCGTCATGTAGTTGCGGTATGGAGGGGCATGTGCCCAGCACGTCGCCCTCCAGGTCGCTTTGCAGACTTTCCAGACCGTGGAGCCGCTACTACTCGACGAAGCAGCTCCTCAGTTGGCATCAGGCGGCTGAGTGCACTCTGTACCAGTCATAAAAGCAAGGAAAACTCCTTGGCAGAACCGGTAAGCGAACACGGGTCCTAAGCATGGCAGCCATCTGCGCTGACCACTCAGCTACGGAGGCTGACCTTTCTTTTCATGTGGCTGGTGCTAATTTTATTGAGTGTTTTGTTCCTTGCGGAGGAAAACTGTTAGAGCTGTACTTTTTTATGTAGTATCTTCCTTCCACAGTTACTGCATTGTTCTAGTTATGGGGATTTGGTTTCGCTCGCAGACATTCTGTGAAAGTTTGCCAAGTTGCTTTTTTATTATCCGATTATATGTTGACGGAATGACACCACTAAGTAGCAGAAAACTGTATGCTGTCCACACTAGGCAGCGTTGTCGTTGTGGGCTCCAGTCCAGAGACTGGTTTGATGCAGCTCTCCATGCTCCTCAATCCTGTACAAACTTCTTCGTCTCTGAGTAACTACTGCAAACTACATCATTCTGAATCTGCTTAATGCATTCATCTCTTGGTCTCCCTCTACGATTTTTACCCTCCACGCCGCCCTCCAATACTAAATTGGTGATTCCTTGATGCCTCAGAACATGTCCTATCAACCGATCCCTTCATGTAGTCAAGTTGTGCCACAAACTTCTCTTCTCCCCAATCCTATTCAATACCTTCTCATTAGTTATGTGGTCTACCCATCTTCAGCATTCTTCTGTAGCACCACATTTCGAAAGCTTCTATTCTCTTTTTGTCCAAACTATTTATCGTCCATGTTTCACTTCCATACATGGCTACACTCCATACAAATACTTTCAGAAACGACTCCCTGGCACTAAAATCTATACTCGATGCTAACAAATTTCTCTTCTTCAGAAACGTTTTCCTTGCCATTGCCAGTCTATATTTTATATCCTCTCTACTTCGACCATCATCAGTTATTTTGCTCCTCAAATAGCAAAACTCCTTTACTACTTTAAGTGTCTCATTTCCTAATCTAATTCCTTCAGCATCACCCGATTTAATTCGACTACATTCCATTATCCTTGTTTTGCTTTTGTTGATATTCATCTTATCTCCTCCTTTCAATACACTGTCCATTCCGTTCAACTGCACTTCCAGGTCCTTTGCTGTTTCTGACTGAATTACAATATCATCGGCAAACTTCAAAGTTTTTATTTTTTCTCCATGGATTTTAATACCCAGTCCAAATTTTTCTTTTGTTCCTTTAAAAATGGCTCTGAGCACTACGGGACTCAACATCTTAGGTCATAAGTCCCCTAGAACCTTGAACTACTTAAACCTAACTAACCTAAGGACATCACACACACCCATGCCCGAGGCAGGATTCGAACCTGCGACCGTAGCAGTCCCGCGGTTCCGGACTGCAGCACCAGAACCGCTAGACCACCGCGGCCGGCTTTTGTTCCTTTACTGCTTCCTCAATATACAGATTGAATAACATCGGGGATAGGTTACAACCCTGTCTCCCTCCCTTCTCAAGCACTGCTTTCTTTCATGCCCCTCGACTCTTATAGCCGCCATGTGGTTCTTATACAAACTGTAAATAGCCTTTCGCTCCCTGTATTTTACCCCTGCCATCTTCAGAGCGTGGAAGAGGGTTTTCCAGTCAACATTGTCAAAAGCTTTCTCTAAGCCTCCAAATGCTAGAAACGTAGGTTTGCCTTTCCTCAATCTATCTTCTAAGATAAGTCCTAGGGTCAGTATTGCCTCGCGTGTTCCAACATTTCTACGGAATCCAAAATGATCTTCCCCGAGATCGGCTTCTACCAGTTCTTCCAGTGGGTAGTGCTACCCTTCCTTTCGAGTACTCGTTGTACAGTCGATTACCAAACTGTCGTATGCCTTTGTGTTTCTTTATTCTTCTGGTCCAGCATCCATAATTAGAAGTACGTAATTGCGTTTCCGGAGCCTATAACACCGTATAATGAGGAACAAGAGTTTCAATGTAAACAAGGCTTCAAATTTGGTACTCGTTTTATGAAGATCATTCAGTCACCTTGTCGCTCAAACCGGAAAACGCAAGACGTTTGATGCACGAAATAACGACCGAAACTGCAGAAAGTAAATTCACACCGAAGGACGAAGCGTTAACCAGGAATCGTAATCGTTTGTGAATAGGGGCGCGACACCAATGGTCCATGAAACATTTTTAAAATACCGGTTTGACCAGCAAGCGAGCACACATATGTCCACTAATTGGGGACGCCTTATCAGGACAAAATATGTGATCAAAATACTCTTTTTTTTTTGTCCTCAACCTTCTGACTGGTTTTATGCGGCCAGCCAAGGATTCCTCTCCTGTGCCAAGCTTTTCATCTCAGAGAAGCATTTGCACCCAACGTCCTCAATGATTATTTCTGGCTGTATTCCAATCTCTGTCTTGCTCTACGGTTTTTACCGTCTACAGCTCCTTCTAGAAAAATGTTCGAATGTGTGTGAAATCTTATGGGACTTAACTGCTAAGGTCATCAGTCCCTAAGCTTACACACTACTTATTCTAAATTATCCTAAGGACAAACACACACACGCATGCCCGAGGGAAGACTCGAACCTCCGTCGGGATCAGCCGCACAGTCCATGACTGCAGCGCCTTAGACCGCTCGGCTCTCCTTCTAGAACCATGGAGGTTGTGCCCCGATGTCTTAACACATGTGCTATCATTTTGTCCCTTTTCCTTGTCAGTGGTTTTCCACATGTTCCTTTCTTCACCGATTCTGCGGAGAACCTCATCATTCATAATCTTTTCAGTTCACCTAATTTTCAGCTGACTTCTGTAGCGCCACAACTTAATCGCTTCGATTCTCTTCTATTCCGGGTTTCCCACTGTCTATGATTCACTGCCATATAATGTTCGCGAAACTTTTATTCTAAAAATTTCTTCCTCAAATTAAGGCCAATATTTGATGTTAGTAGACTTGTTTGGGCAGGAAGGCCCTTTTAAGTTGTCCTAGTCTGCTTTTTAAGCCTTCCTTGCTTCGTCCATCACGGATTATTTTGCTTCCAAGGTGGCAGAATTCCTTAACGTCGTCTATTTCGTAACCACCAATTTTGATGTCAAGTTTCTCGCTACTCTTATTTCTGCTGCTTCTTATTACTTTTGTATTTTTTCTGTTTACTCTCATTCCAAATACTGTACTCATTAGCTTGTTCATTGCATTCCACAGATCCTGTAATTCTTCTTCACATCCACTGAGGATAGCAACTCCATCAGCAAAATCCTTCCTTCGGGCGTAGCTGTGTGTGTTGTTCTTAGCATAAGTTAGTTTAAGTCAGTCTGAGTAGTGTTTAAGTGCAGGGACCGATGACCTCAGCAGTTTGGTCCCATAGGAATTCACACACATTTGAACATTTTTGAGCCAAATCTTGTCATCGATATACTTTCACTCTGAATTTTAACCCCATCTTTGAACCATTCTTTTATTTCCACCATAGCTTCTTACATGTGTATATTGAACAGTAGGGGCGAAAGGATGCATCCCTGTCTTAGACCATTTTTTAATGCGAGCACTAGTTGTTGGTCATCCAGTCTTGCGTGCTCTCAAATCAAGTAGGCAGCGGGGCTGGAAACCTGGAAAAAATAGCATCAGTGTAGAGAGCGATTAAAAATGAAAGTAAAATCGTTGCCGTGCGTGTGAGAGCGTTTCGCTTTGAAAGAGCCGCTGCTGGCCCTCTTACGTAGACGACTGCAGCAGACTTCCGCTCAAGTTTTTGCGCTGTTCGCCTGGAGGGCCAGCTTACGCAAGGCCGTGTCCGCAGACTGCCGTGTTCGGGGTCGGGATTTTCCGCTGCAGGTCGGCAACTGCAGGGAAGCCTCACATCGGCGAATCTGATTAGCGAGCTCGCGGTCGGCCGCTCCGGGGCCAGCTCACACGCAGGCCATCGTTAACGTCGTTTACGACATCATAATATGGTCCGGTAAACAGCTAGATTACTTCCCGCAGGTCCTATATGCTGTGCCCTGTAGGGCTTGGCTCGCTTGTTGACAGCATATACGGTTACTGCTCCACGTATGCGCTGTGAGAGCAAAGAGTTTTTGAGGTTTTAATACAGAAATTCCATTGAGTTGGGATGTTCATACAAATCTCAATATTTGTCGAGCGTACTCAACAATTAATCCATACTAATTACCTCGTAAAAGCAGCAAATCGAGATAAAATGATCGACACTGTTAAATTATCTACAGTATGTAACAGTCTTTTCGGGCGACAATTGTACAGACGGCAGATGATAGTAGACAGAGTACTTTAAGATTAGGAACTACTGGTAGGAAATGATTACTTAGCTTCTTTGACGTAAGCGACTTATAACCAGCTTTGTGATTGAATTAAAGACAGCATTTCATTCTTAATGGAGAGTCATCTTCAGAGCTAAAAATAACTTCGGACATATCCCAAGGGAGTGTTAAGGACCTTTAATTTTTTACGATATACACGGACCAGTCACATTAATTTGACCACCGCGATAGACGTCAACTTGTACAAGGTGTACAACTTTGCTTCCGCCGTTTTTTCCCCAACATTTGAGACTTTAATGAAACAATTGGGTACACATGTATCATTCAAAGTATTTTCCATCGCTGGCCACCACTTTCTCCCATCTTTCGGGCAGTGTACGAATCCCGCGTCGAAAAAATTGTTCATCTTTTGAAGCTTTCCACGAATTGATCCAATTTGTGACTTCTTCATGAGATTGGAAGTGTTGGTCAGCCAGGCCATGCGCCATTGATCTAAACAGGTGATAGAGAGACCAATGTCTGGAGAATACGGCGGGTGAGGCAGTACTTCCCATTTTAACTTTTCCAAGTACATTTTCACCTCTTTTGCAACATGGGGTCGAGTGTTGTCGTGCTGCAAAATCACTTTATCGTGCCTCTCGCTGTACTGCGGCCGTTCGTCTTTTAATGCTCTGCTCAAAGGCATTAACTGTGTTCGATAACGAGCACCTGTGATTGTTCCACTTAGTTTTAATACCTCATAGTACACGACGCCGAGCTGATCCCACCAAATGCAGAGCATGATCTTGGAGCCATGAATATTCGGTTTGGCCCTCGACGTGGAAGCATGGCTGGGATATCCCCATGCGTTTAGGGTTATCTTAATGAACCCATTTTTCGTCCCCAGTCACAATGCGATGCAGAAATCCCTTCCGTTTTTGCCTCTGAAGCAACTGTTCACAAACACACAAACGCCGTTCAATGTCTCTTGGTTTCAGCTCACACGGGACCCAATCTCCTTCTTTCTGAATCATGCCCATAGCCTTGAGACGTTTTGAAAACGCTTGCTGTGTCACTTCCACTAATTGTGCCAATTCTTCTTGAGTTTGACACGAGTCTTCATTCAGCAATGTCTCCAATTCTACATCTTCGAAACATTCTCTCTTCCACCAGTATGCCGGTCTACGACGTTAAAATGGCCGTTCTTGAAGCGTTGAAACCACTCGCGACACGTTCTTTCACTAATAACGTCATTACCATGCGTACTTGAGAGCAATCGATGAGACTCAGCCGCTATTTTCTTCATATTAAAACAAAAATAACACCTCCCGCAAATGACGAAAATTAGGCTCGTAAACTGACATTTTCAATCAAGAACAACTTTATGATGCAGACACAAATCGACTAATGTTTGAATGAGGTTATGCTGACCATGTCCAAGCTAACTGCCTGACATATGCGATCTGTTTCTTTCGACCGCTACTTACCGTTGGCGCCACCTGTCGGCAAACGGCGGAAGTAAAGTTGTACACCATGTAGTAATCACTCACAGACGGCAGGTGGCAGAACTGGCAGTGGAGGATATATAACTCGTGTCGGGGGAACGCGGATAACAGTGCAGTCGTTGTCGTAATGTGGAAAAGGAGCGATTTATTGCGTGCAAGAGGGCATGATCATTGTCTTTCGGGCCAAGAATGGAAGAATTTTCGAAAAGGCTAAGTTTGTGAACTGTTGGCGTGTAGCCGAAGTTGAGGTGCACAGTGCATAGCAAAATGGCACTATATAAATCTGGCGACGAGTCAGCTGTGGTGCGCTACAGGCCATAGATGACAGGGTTGAACGACGGCTGGGGAGATGTGTCCGGGCAAAGAGACTTGCAGACGTTCAGCAACTGACCACTCACTTGAAGCAAAGGGTTATCAACAGTATCTCTTCAACGACCGTTCAGTGAATATTGATGCGTATGGGCCTCTGCAGCAGGTGGCTTGTTCATGCTCCCGTGCTGACAAAGGCTGGAATTTAACCACTGATAAGGCAATTAAACGTCCACTGAATAGTGACAGGTAGTCTTTCCAGATGAATCACGCTTTGTGCTCCAGTGGACAGAAGACAAACACCCTGCAACAATCGTTGGAACGATCCAGGCAAGGGCAGAGAGCGTTATGGTCTGAGGAATATTTTCGTGGCATTTCCTGGTGATCTTGTCATTCTGGAAGACACAATGTATCAGCACAAGAATGTCATTCATATACACTTTGTTTTTTGTGTTTTTTATACAGTTTGTTTTACGCCGGCACGTTGGCATTTATTACCAGAACAATGTAAGGTGTCACACAGCTCGCAGCGTACGTTCGTTGTTCGAAGAACATCAGGACGAGTTTTCCGTACTCCCCTGGCGACAAAACTCCACGGATTAAAGCCCAGTCGCAAATGCCTGTGGAGCGGGCGTGGCTCCACATCCATGTCGGTAGCTTTCAGAACCTCATCGACTCTCGTGCTGCATGTCTCGTAGCAGTCAGCGCTGCAAAAGGTGGTTACTCAGACTTTTGAAAGGTGATCACATTAATGTGACTGGACAGTGAATATATATTGTCTAAAGGATTTAGTTGCGTAGGTTCAGTGGGGTTTTTCGTGGGTGGTGCTGCTGTATAAGAGGTCACAGCGCTAGAAAACATATTTAAAAATTAGAAAATTGCAGAGGATCAACGCTTGGTGCAGGGAGTCGCAGTTGACGCTCAACATAAGAAATTTAACGTATTGCGCACAAATAGGCAAAAAAAAAAATAAATTATTGTATGATTACACTGCTGCAGAATAAGCACTGAAAGCAGACACATCCATTAAACATCTATGATCATGCGCACAGAGCAATTTGAAGTGAACGAGCACGTAAAAATAATCGCAGGTAAGGCAGATACCAGACTGAGACTCATCGGGAGAATGCTCAGGCAGTGTAATCCAGCCACAAAGGAGGTAGCTTGCAGAACCTTCGTTCTACCGCTACTTGAATATTGCTTGTCAGTCCGGGATCAGTACCGGACAGGATTGAGTAAGGAAACAGAGAAGATCGAAAGAAGAGCAGCGCGTTTTCTTACTGTTTCGTTTAGTAAGTGCGAAGCTGTCACGGAGATGATCAGTAAAATACAGTGGTAAGAGCCACAAGACAGGTGTTGTAGTTTAGTGTTAAAATTCCGGGAGCGTACGTTCCTTGAACAATTAACCAATATATTGGATGCTACTATACATGTCTCGTGAAAAAACCATGAAGGTAAAATGAGAGAGAATACAGCTCACAGGGAAGCCTGTCAACAACCGTTCTTCCCGAAAATTTCCGTTACTCGAACAGCAAACGTAGAAAGTTCCTCCGCCATACTCTATAAGGTTGCTTGCGGGGTATAGGGTCTATGTAGATACTTTAAAACAACAACTTCGGATCACTGCAACCCTTCAAAATGGCGACCACCATACTAAGAGCATGAATTGCAGTACAACATAATCAATTAACGGAAATGAAGTCTGCTTTCAGAATCATTTGGCTCCATTTCTTGCCGCATTGTGTATCAATACAAGCTCACGTTTCCGGAATGAACCTATCACTCTGCAGCGGAAAGTGTACTCTATTGAAGGCTCCTGACGGATTAAAACCACGGATCGAATCCGGAAGTTCGCCTTTCCCAGGCAACTTACCAACTGAGCTATCCAGGCACAACTGCCGATCCGCTCTCATGGCTTAACTTACACCAGTATTTATCTCCTACCTTCCAAATTCACACAAATTCTCCTGCATATCTTGCGGGACTAGCACTTCTGGGAGAAAGGGTGTAAGTAGGCTGTTTAGGTTTTCTTATTGGTAACGACACGTAGCGCTCTGTGTGAGAATCACTGGCTGTGCTGTGTGCAGTCTGTGTCTAGTTTGCATTGTTGTAATACTCGCCATTGTAGTGTTGGGCAGCTGGGCTGTTAACAGCGCGTAGCGTTGCGCAGTTGGAGGTGAGCCGCCAGCAGTGGTGGATGTGGGGAGAGAGATGGCGGAGTTTTGTAATTTGTCATGAACCGCTATATATATTATGACTATTAAGGTAAATACGTTGTTTGTTCTCTATTAATATCTTTCATTTGCTAACTATCCCTATCAGTAGTTAGTGCCTTCCGTAGTTTGAATCTTTTATTTAGCTGGCAGTAGTGGTGCTCGCTGTATTGCAGTAGTTCGAGTAACCAAGATTTTTGTGAGGTAAGTGATTTGTGAAACGTATAGGTTAATGTTAGTCAGGGCCATTCTTTTGTAGGGATTTTTGAAAGTCAGATTGCGTTGCGCTAAAAATATTGTGTGACAGTTTAAACACAGTCGTATATAATTTTTCAAAAGGGGACGTTTCATATGTCGACCCTTAGCCGAGGATACCTCACGGGAATCTTCTGATTTTTTTTCTTGTAGTTTGTGTAATTAGTGTAGATTTTGTTTATTGCTGGCGCGTAATTGTAGAGAGAATCTCCTTTGTAGTTGCAGTCTTTCATTGTTGTACAGTAAAACAGGTGTGGCATGCATGTAGATTTGCACAAAGTATTTCGCAGCTGCGCTTGCAATTAAGTAGACATTATATCCATTGCTATGTTATTTTATTTTGCTCTTCAAATTGTGCTTTTCTGTGTTATCGTGTGAAATATTGTGACAATTATGGCGTGTGAAAAACGTAATACTAGGCTCCAAAGTAAACTGAGAAATGGCAGTGAAGACGAAAGCAGTGTGTTAGCGCCACCGAGTAATGATTTAACTGATGTTCAAAGTAGTAATTTGGTAATTGTGCATAGGGAAATGGAGCGGGCTGCAAACAATGGTGTAGACAGTGAAACAGGTAGTGAACAGGGAAGCATTATCGATCGATCGGTCGGCAACAGCTTGCCTCAGGAATCCGAAATGACAGGACACAATTTCGCAAATACTGTAGATTCAGGTTTTGGGTCATCACCGTTTTCTCAAATAAGTCAAGACACATTTTCTGCTTGTCAAAATGTGAATGTTGCCGGTGCAAATGCACTGCCGAAAAGCGTAGAGAAACAGATTCCAGACACTAATACATCATTATTGCAATTAATGCAACAAATGGAACAAAATCAGAGACAAATGGGACAAAATCTTAAAAAGTTAGACACAGTGGAACAAAATCTTAAAAAGTTAGACGCAATGGAACAAAATCTTCAAAAGTTAGACACCACACTTGAACAAACACGTGAACATATAACTACTGAGTTACATAACATCGAATCGAAATGTCAAAAAGTCTGTAATGACGTAAAAACACAAATTTGTGAGCATTTCCAACCTATTTTTTCGCGTCATGAAAATGCATTACAGAATCACGAAGCAGCCATAAAAGAACTGCAAACTATTGTTCATGAAAATCACAACACCTTGCAAGCTAAAATTGACTCAGTTGCATCTACCAATTCGGTTACGCAACTTGCAAAAACTCAGGAAAACTTAAAGGACACAGTAGATTCGATTTCAACACAAATGGACACTCTGAAACTTGGTTCAGAAAAACACACTGAGGAAATGTGTTCACTATCGGAGAAAGTAGCCGAACTTTCGGATCAGGTCACTAACTTATCTACAAAGGAAGATGATGATCTGAATGACACAAGACCTGTAGCCTTCACTGACACAGAAGAGTATGAACAAATTAGAAAATTCAAACAGAATCAAACTCAAATCAATACACAGTACAAAAGAGAAATCCGGGAAGTACAAGATCAGCTGACACAGGTAATACAAGAATTACGTATTTCAGAGGACACTCGCGCCCCAATACGGGAAGAGGGACATAGAAATACGGAACAGCCACAAAATAATAGCACAGGGCATTTCGGAAGTTATGAAAGAAATTGGCAATGTGCACCGAATTTTGAGATGGAACGGCCGACACGACCTAACAATGACCGATATGCGACTCGCCGACATGATGATTTTGACTATAAGCTATTCATTACTACGCGTAAATTCAAAACATTTAAGAATTCTGGCAACGACATTCATCCACAAGCATGGCTCCATCAATTCTCTCATTGTTTTCATCCCAACTGGTCATTAGAGCACAGATTAGAATTTATGTGTGGCTACTTAGAGAATGAACCAGCTGTAAGAACGCAATCGGTCATTCACAATTGCCACAGTGAAGGAGAGTTTTACCATGCCTTCCTCTCAGCATATTGGTCTCAAGCCACACAAGACCGAGTAAAACATGGCATCATAATGATGAAACATTTCGAACAATCTGAATTTTCCAGTCTTGTGAAATATTTTGAAGACATGTTGCACAAGAATCAGTACCTTTCAAACCCATACAGCCCCTCCGAACTCATCCGCATTTGCTTAATCAAATTACCTGAACATTTACGGCATATTATTTTAGCAGGACGTTGCAAAGACGACATTGAAGCTTTTCAGGGACTGTTACAAGAACTAGAAATTGACACTGACAATCGCGGAACGCGAAACAAAGAACACAACAATTACAGGTCACATCCGTCGCAATTCCGCGATGAAAGAAATAATAACTGGACACGACAAGGCTATTCTCACAACACAAATCGTGACCAAAACAGACACCACCCGTATGACAACCGTTGGCAGGGTAGTAATAATTACAGGGAAAGATCACCTCTCCGCAGTAATGAATATCACAGAGACAATCAGAGAAACAGACAATATGGGAACCAAAATAATTATTATCAAGGGAGACAGAATAACTTCAGACGCAACAGTTCAGTGCGCAGGTACGATTCAGGGAGAAATTCTCCACCACGTGACCGACAAGAAAGAAACTATGGCATCTAACCGACATGACGACAGACGATATATTCGTAACGACAGACCTGAATTGCATCAGAACTGGTGGGATTCAAACAGAGCTGGGCCATCTCGGCAAGGCGAATTTGTAGAAGTTAGGTCTCCAAATCCCAATAACGACGCGCGCCAACAAAGAGACAGACAATGACTCGCGCCGCAGGCACCCACGTGTGCTGGCTGGCTCAGAGAAAAATAACATAGAAGCTAACCTTGAGAAAAATTCCAGTTTTCTTTACCGACGTATACCACATGATAATTGCGTTGAAGTTGAAACTCTGCATACTAGGAAGAGTAAAGGTTTATACCACATTTCACATGTAAAACCATTTTAACTTTGTCTTTGCCATAAAACTTTTCACTTCACATTTCTAGTATGCTTTGTTAGACTTAAGAAACTGTTAACATGCAACAATGTTTGAAGTTAAATATCCAGTCTAGAATCTAGGGAACATTTTTAAACAGAAATTACGATTGCATTGTTATAGTGAACAGACGACACAGTGTTGTATTTGTACATTCTTGCTTGTTAGTTGCATGATTACGTAACAACTATCAGGCTCACATACTTAGAACATATACCAGCACTGCTAATGAGATTTTCAGGTAACATTTTGGTTTACTTGAAAAGACATTCTTTATGTGAAGTACTTTCTGTGGGATTAAAGATGACTTAGCACTTGGTTTCTTTGACAGCTACACAATTATATCACGACGCTACTAATGTGTGACACAATTTACATTGTTGCTTTTGTGCTGTATCTGCTTTATATCTGCACAGTTTTTTTGAATTCTTCTGCAAAGTAAAATATGTTTTAGTAGTAACTTTTGTGGTATAGCTACAATGAGACTGCCTTTTCCATAGCACAACAATACGTTACAGCACAGTACTTTCTTCATCATGGCAATAAGCGTAATAACTAAGATATCTATACGCAAAGCATTTCACTTTTGTTTATCATGAGGTAAGTACATTGACTTCAGCAGAACTTAGCTTTCGGAGGACGACAACTACGACACTTCCACAGATATTATCTTACAGCAAGACGCACATTTAGCGCTACAGGACACGTATTTGAGTGATTAATTTTATACTTATAACATTTATTTTTAAAGGTTTTTGAATTACAGAGAAAGTTTTCCGTGATACATTTTATTCCATTGCAATAATCTGTTACACCTGAGGGTATAATTACATTAATCCTCAGGGGGGTACACGCTTACTTTGTGTACCATGTGTTTGGCAAGCACAAGGAGCCCTAGCTAATATGGTATTTGCTTATACAACTTCACACATCGGTACCATATTTCTCTAACACAGAATTACACAGCTATCTGATCATTTAACTGAGAGAGATAAATATTTATTTTACTACATCAGTGACAGATGTTTACGTAATTACACAGTTGGATAACTTCACACTTATGAAATTGTATTTTGTCTGTACTTTGTAACCTGTTCATATTTTTTCGGAACCATTGTGATACCATGAGAGCGTTGAATGATATATTTGGTATGGGATCATGATTTTTGAAGTGCGTTTGAGGCAGATGACACTTTTGACATGAGCAGATAATTTTTTTAGGTTTTGAAATTATTGGAGGAAGCTACGACGATTTTGAGAGTTGACTGAGGTGTTATGATGTTATTATCACGATGACTATGTGTATTATGCTGTTGCGGTATGTTTATGATCAGTAAGCTGATGCTATATGAGTTATTTGATTATGCTACATATCTCTAATGATGATATATTGAAGAAGTGTCGACGAATAAGGTAAGGAATAATGAGTAGTGGTTAGGGACTCTGGTTTGTGAAAAAGGTTGTTGGAAACCAAGAATCGTACTTTAAGAGTTATGAAATGTGTGTAAATGCGTGAATGTATCACAATGCCGGCGAAAATTTTTTGGACACTGTTATATTCATAAGATTTTGTATCTACACATTTGCAACACAAATTCTCGACCTCTGAAATTTTTTATATGAGACTGCCACTGTAGCGGAAACTGCTGTCGTAAATATTTCCGTAAGAAAATTAAGTGACCACCTGTACGTAATGCGTCGTGGGCACCCAGCTGGGCGACAGTCGGCCGAAAAAAAAAAAAAAAGCCATTAGCGTGTGCCTTCCCTGACTAACATTAACCTATACGTTTCACAAATCACTTACTTCACAAAAATCTTGGTTACTCGAACTACTGCAATACAGCGAGCGCCACTACTGCCAGCTAAATAAAAGATTCAAACTATGGAAGGCACTAACTACTGATAGGGATAGTTAGCAAATGAAAGATATTAATAGAGAACAAACAACGTATTTACCTTAATAGTCATAATATATATAGCAGTTCATGACAAATTACAAAACTCCGCCATCTCTCTCCCCACATCCACCACTGCTGGCGTCTCACCTCCCACTGCGCAACGCTACGCGCTGTTAACAGCCCAGCTGCCCAACACTACAATGGCGAGTATTACAACAATGCAAACTAGACACAGACTGCACACAGCACAGCCAGTGATTCTCACACAGAGCGCTATGTGGCGTTACCAATAAGAAAACCTAAACAGCCTACTTACATGATTTGTGAAACGTATAGGTTAATGTTAGTCAGGGCCATTCTTTTGTAGGGATTTTTGAAAGTCAGATTGCGTTGCGCTAAAAATATTGTGTGACAGTTTAAACACAGTCGTATATAATTTTTCAAAAGGGGACGTTTCAAGGGTACTGTGGCGGAAAAGGCTAACCACACCTTCTACATCTACATCTACATCCATACTCTGCAAGACACCTGACAGTGTGTGGCTGAGGGTACTTTGAGTACCTCTATCGGTTCTCCCTTCTATTCCAGTCTCGTATTGTTCGTGGAAAGAAAGATTGTCGGTATGCCTCCGTGTGGGCTCTAATCTCTTTGATTTTATCCTTATGGTCTCTTGGCGAGATATACGTAGGAGGGAGCAATATACTGCTTGGCTCCTCGGTGAAGGTATGTTCTCGAAACTTCAATAAAAGCCCGTACCGAGCTACTGAGCATCTCTCCTGCAAAGTCTTCCACTGGAGTTATCTATCATCTCCGTAACGTTTTCGCGATTACTATATGATCCTGTAACAAAGCTCGCTGCTCTTCGTTGGATCTTCTCTATCTATTCTATCAACGCTGTCTGGTACGGATCCCACACTGGTGAGCAATACTCAAGCAGTGGGCGAACAAGTGTACTGTAACCTACTTCCTTTGTTTTCGTATTGCATTTCCTTAGGATTCTGCCAATGAATCTCAGTCTGACTTCTGCTTTACCGACGATCAACTTTATATGATCATTCCATTTTAAATCACTCCTAATGCCTACTCCCAGATAAGTTATGGAATTAACTGCTTCCAGTTGCTGACCTGCTATATTGTAGCTAAATGATAAGGGATCTTTCTTTCTATGTATTCGCAGCACATTACACTTGTCTACATTGAGATTCAATTGCCACTCCCTGCACCATGCGTCAATTCGTTGCAGATCCTCCTGCATTTCAGTACAATTTTCCATTGTTACAACCTCCAGATATACCACGGCATCATCCGCAAAAAGCCTCGGTGAACTTCCGATGTTATCCACAAGGTCATTTATGTACATTGTGAATAGCAACGGTCCTACAACACTCCCCTGCGGCACACCCGAAATCACTCTTACTTCGGAAGACTTCTCTCCATTGAGAATGACATGCTGCGTTCTGTTATCTAGGAACTCTTCAATCCAATCACACAATTGATCCGATAGTCCATAAGCTCTTACTTTGTTCATTAAACGACTGTGGGGAACTGTATCGAACGCCTTGCGGAAGTCAAGAAACACGGCATCCACCTGGGAACCCGTGTCTATGGCCCTCTGAGTCTCGTGGACGAATAGCGCGAGCTGGGTTTCCACGATCGTCTTTTTCGAAACCCATGCTGATTCCTACAGAGTAGATTTCTAGTTTCCAGAAAAGTTATTATACTCGAACATAATACGTGTTCCAAAATTCTACAACTGATCGACGTTAGAGATATAGGTCTATAGTTCTGCACAACTGTTCGACATCCCTTCTTGAAAACGGGGATGACCTGTGCCCTTTTCCAATCCTTTCGAACGCTACGCTCTTCTAGAGACCTACGGTACACCGCTGCAAGAAGGGGGGCAAGTTCCTTCGCGTACTCTGTGTAAAATCGAACTGGTATCCCATCAGGTCCAGCCGCCTTTCCTACTTTGAGCGATTTTAATTGTTTCTCTATCCATCTGTCGTCTATTTCGATATCTACCATTTTGTCGTCTGTGCGACAATCTAGAGAGGGAACTACAGTGCAGTCTTCCTCTGTGAAACAGCTTTGGAAAAAGACATTTAGTATTTCGGCCTTTAGTCTGTCATCCTCTGTTTCAGTGCCATTTTCTCTCACAAAGTGTTTGAACATTTTGTTTTGATTCACCTACCGCTTTGACATAAGACCAAAATTTCTTAGGATTTTCTGCCAAGTCAGTACACAGAACTTTACTTTTGAATTCATTGAACGCCTCTCGCATAGCCCTCCTTACACTACATTTCGCTTCGCGTAATTTTTGTTTGTCTGCAAGGCTTTGGCTATGTTTATGTTTGCTGTGAAGTTCCCTTTGCTTCGCAGCAGTTTTCTAACTCGGTTGGTGTACCACGGTGGATCTTTTCAATCTCTTACGATCTTGCTTGGCACATACTCATCTAACGTATATTGTACGATGGATTTGAACTTTGTCCACTGATCCTCAACGCTATCTGAACTTGAGACAAAACTTTTGTGTTGAGCCGTCAGGTACTCTGAAATCTGCTTTTTGTCACTTTTGCTAAACAGAAAAATCTTCCTACCTTTTTGAATTTTTCTATTTACAGCTGAAATCATCGATGCAGTAACCGCTTTATGATCGCTGATTCCCTGTTCTGCGTTAACTGTTTCAAATAGTTCGGGTCTGTTTGTCACCAGAAGGTCTAATATGTTATCGCCACGAGTCGGTTCTCTGTTTAACTGCTCAAGGTAGTTTTCAGATAAAGCACTTCAAAAACTTTCACTGGTTTCTTTGTCCCTGCCACCCGTTATAAACGTCTATATCCGGCAAATTAAAATCTCCACCCAGAACTATAAAATGGTCGGGAAATCTACTCGAAATATTTTCCAAATATCCTTTAGGTGCTCTGCCACAACAGCTGCTCAGCCAGGGGACCTACCGCTATAAATACGCCTCCCCCTTTACTCTCCAGCCTGTCTCTGCGGTATACATTCCAATCTGAGCTTAGAATTTTATTTCTGTTTACATCTGGTTTCAGCCAACTTTCTGTCCCTAGTACTATGTGGGCGCTGTGACCGTTTATTAATGAGAGCAGTTCTGGGACTTTTCTATTGACGTTCCTGCAGTTTACTATTAGCACATTAATATTGTTATTCCGCGTTGCGTTTTACCTACTACTACTTTGTCGCGTCTCAGGAGGCGTCTTGTCGGGCCTAGGGAGGGAATTCTCTAACCTAAAAAAAACCACATGTGCACTCCACCTTAGGAGATTCTTTCCAGAATTAATATTTCACTCTGCACCGGAGAGTATGCTGCAGGGTAGGAGATTCATTTTGGAGTTTAGTGTTAAAATCCCGGGAGAGTACATTCCTAGAACAATCAACCAATATACTGCGTCCTACTATGTGTATCTCGTTAAAAACCATGAAGGTAAAATAAGAGAGCAGAGTGAAATATCCGTTCTGGAAACAATCCCCTAACGTGTGGTTACACTTATTCTCCGCATTACCCTTTCTTCCAGAAGCATTCAGAAGAACTCGCTTGAAATTTGGAAGGTAGGAGACAAGTACTGGTGTAAGTTAAACGGTGAGAGCGGATCGCCAGTCGTACCTGGATAGCTCGCATCGCCTGCGAAAGACAAAGATTCCGATTTCGGTTCCTGGTTGGGTTCACAGTCTTAATCTGCCAAGAAGCTTCAAGATCGCCGTGTAACTACTGCTCCATCAATACTCCTCACACTATATTCTTCTAAGAGAGAATTTCACGGGTTCATTGGCAGGTGCTTATTGATGAATTTTATGCAATTCGGTACAATGCCATTGTCTGAAGTTGTGCTGTGTGCTCAATCCTTAGTCTACCTGTGGTAATTGCACAGTTTTTCGTAACTATGCGACTCCGGTGCCGGCCGAAGTGGCCGTGCGGTTAAAGGCGCTGCCGTCTGGAACCGCAAGACCGCTACGGTCGCAGGTTCGAATCCTGCCTCGGGCATGGGTGTTTGTGATGTCCTTAGGTTAGTTAGGTTTAACTAGTTCTAAGATCTAGGGGACTAATGACCTCAGCAGTTGAGTCCCATAGTGCTCAGAGCCATTTGAACCATTTGACTCCGGTGACAAAATCCTCGAATTAGGATGAACTCATATTGTCAATCTATTCTCTGTATATTTGTTCCACTTTCTGTACACTACATCGTGCTGCACCACTGTTAAACGCACCTCTCTAAGTTACAGTAACGAATAGTGTTCCATCTTTGACAACCATCCCAGAGATGTATACAATGGGAAACTTCATCACGCACACATCACAGACGATTCTGTATTGCATTTCGAGATAACATGAACAACGTTGAATTCGCAGGCAGTTGTTTCTTTAGAAAAATAAGTAGATTAGAAAGAGCTGCCTCACACACACTGTTCGCTCAGTTCCTCGTGATACAACATTTATTTTGGCAGGAAATTGAGTTATAAGAAATGGCTCTGAGCACTATGGGACTTAACTTCTGAGGTCATCAGTCCCCTAGAACTTAGAACTACTTAAACCTAACTAACCTAAGGACATCACACACATCCATGCCCGAGACAGGATTCGAACCTGCGATCGTAGCGGTCGCGCGGTTCCAGACTTTAGCGCCTAGAACCGCTCGGCCACACCGGCTGGCAATTGAGTTATAAATCCTACATATTATAAATATGTATGTATGTATGTTTCAATTCTTTTCCTAAACCAATGGACCGATTTTAACAATGCTTCATACACGTATCGCTTACTACCGGAAAGAATCACTTGGAGGGTAACAACCACCTACTAACAAAGAGATTGGGGTGGGGATGAAGAAAAAGTGTAGCCCACGAAGCGCAAATATCCAGATTTTATTCATCCACATTTGAGAAGGAAAGCGCTTAATGACTTACAGCAAACTTTACACATAATCTGATACCTCTGCGAAACTTGCTCCCACTAACAATCTCCAAAAGTGATGAAAGGGAAAAAAGTGAATCCATTGCTACATTTTCGCTGTTTATGCAGAAAACTGCTGCATCAGGGATGATGTTTTAATTTTATTCTCTCTTACTGCTAACTGTATTCGCAATACATTTTGCAGACAGTATTCATACATGCCGCTGAATGTACCTACAAAACTATATCAGTGCACGACAAATAAAGGGTTGGTGCGTAAGTTCGTAGCGTTTTCCCATAAGTTTAATAAACACAACAGATACACATAACAGAGACTTCAGTCGTCAATAATATATTCCCCTTCATTATTTACAACAGTATACCAATGCTGGGGTAACTTTTCGATTCCACGACTGTGGAAATCACTTGGCTTTGAGACGAAAACCTCCTCGAGCCATGTTCAAAGAACAAATTCATCAAGAACGGCAGTTCCTTGAAGGTTGTTCAGTAGAGAGAGGAAAATGTGAAAATGTGAGGGGACAATATCAGGTGTACAAGATGAGTGCGGAATGATTTCCCAACCAAACTTCTGTATAGTGTTCTTTGTCAGTCTAGCAAAATGCAGGCGGCTGTTATCGTGGAATTGCATCACTTCACTCTGTTTTCCTGGTCCTGTTCTTGGACTGCGTCAGCAAGACGTCTCAGTCGTTGACGATAAATGTCAGCAGTGATGGTTACACCTCGTGGAAGCAATTCGTAGTACACCACACCGTCACTTTTCCAACAGATCTATAACATTATCTTTTGTGGATGCACACGTCTTTATACGGGGAGTTGCTGCTCTGTTTGGGCTCAAGCATTCCTCTCGTTTCCTTCTGTTAGCGTGAGACACTATTTCTCGTCACCAATAACGATGCAGGATAGGAGTGGTCGGTGTTTTTCACGAACCGATTAGTGACGAGCAAGCAGAGGTACACCTATTGCCACCCGCTGATTTTTGTGATTTTGGCTTAGAGCAGGCGGTACCCATACACTAGATTTTCGAACCTTTTCCATTGCACACAAATTTCGCACGATGATGGAATGACCGTAGTACATCACATCTGCTAATTCTTGAGTGCACTGACGTGGATCATTGTGGATTAATGTGTTTAAACGATCTTCACAAACCCCAAAGGTCTTCCTGAATGTGGAGAGTCACTAATGTCAAAACGATCTTCCTGACCCTCCTTAAAACGAGAAAATAGTTGCTTACGTGCTCTGTCAAATGGTTGAAATGGCTCTGTGCACTGTGGGACTTCACATCTGAGGTTATCAGTCCCATAGAACTTAGAACTACTTAAACCTAACTAGCCTAAGGATAGCACACACATCCATGCCCGCGGAAGGATTCGAACCTGCGGCCGCAGCTGTCGCGCGGTTCCAGACTGTAGCGCCTAGAACCGCTCAGCCACAACGATCGGTCGTGCTCTGTCCAATGACGTTGTCTCCATACATGGCGCAAATGTTTCTGGCTGCCTTCGTTGTTGTCACCCCTCTACTGGACTCAAACATAAGAATATGTCGGAAATGTACCGATTTTTTCACTTGGTTACTATATTTTCTAGCACCTACAGCTCCACTCACTATCTCCAAGTGACAAAATGACAATATGTGAACTGAAATAGCAACAGTAAATTACAAATAATGAATGACAATCCATAAATAATCTCACAGCAACCGGAGTACCAATATGCAAAAGAAATCGCCACGGACGTATGCACCAACCTAACAATTCCGGAGATATGGTGGCATAAATATTGAGCTTTGTGAGAACGAAACTGCAGAGTGGATTTCGCTAGCGGCAGAAGCGAAATATAGGTACAAATATGTGATATATATATACAGAGTGAGGCACCTAACGTTACCGCTGGATATATTTCGTAAACCGCATCAAATACTGACGAATCGATTCCACAGACCGAACGTGAGGAGAGGGGCTAGTGTAATTGGTTAACACAAATTAACCAAAAATCCTCAAGATGGGTCTGTGGAATCGATTCGTCAGTATTTGATGTGGTTTACGAAATATATCCAGCGGTAATGTTAGGTGACTCAAAATGGTTCAAATGGCTCTGAGCACTATGGGATTTAACAGCTATGGTCATCAGTCCCCTAGAACTTAGAACTACTTAAACCTAACTAACCTAAGGACATCACACAACACCCAGTCATCACGAGGCAGAGAAAATCCCTGACCCCGCTGGGAATCGAATCCGGGAACCTGGGCGTGGGAAGCGAGAACGCTACCGCACGACCACGAGATGCGGACTAGGTGACTCACCCTACCACACTTGGTACACGTATTACTTAACTGTATGGAAAGAAATATTGTGGGGTAAGAACCAGGAACTTCCTATTGGGGTGATAATGCTGAGAGAGAAGGGAGAGGAAAAGATGGACAGACAGAGAGGGGAAGGAGGCCATGGACATAGATAGGGGAGGAGGAGATGGACAGATAGATGGGGAGGGGGAAATGGACAGAGGAAGGGAAGAGGAGATGGGCAGAGAAACAGGGGAGAAGGAAATGGACAGAGAGAGTTGGTACAGGGAAGTGAACAGAGAAAGGGGGAGAAGGAGACCTGAAGAGAGAGGGAAGAAGGAGATGGACTGAAAGAGGGGGAGGAAGAGATAGAGAGGGTGAGGAGCAGATAGAGGGGGTAGGAGGAAATGGAGTCAGAGTGGGAGGAGGAGATCAACAGAGGGGTAAGGAGCAGTAGAACGAAGAGTGGAGGAGCAGATGAGGAGGACGGGGAGGAGGAGGAGGAGATGGACAAAGAGAGGGAAGAAGGTGATGGACTAAAAGAGGGGGAGGAGCAGATAGACGGGTGAGGAGTAGATAGAGGAGCTAGGAGGAAATGGAGTCAGAGGGGGAGAAGGAGATCAACAGAGGGGTAAGGAGCAGTAGGACAAAGGGGGAGGACCAGATGGGGAGGATGGGGAGGAGGAGGAGGAGTGGACAAAGAGAGGGGGAGGAAGAGGTGGACGGAGAGAGGGACAGGAGAAGAAGGAGAGGGAGTGGGCGGTGAAGAAGGTGGACAGAGAGAGGGCAGAGAAGGAGGTGGACAGAGCTGAGGTCGGAGAAGATGGAGAGAGAGAGAGAGAGAGAGAGAGAGAGAGAGAGAGAGAGGATGGGGGGGGGGGAATGAGATGGAATAATAGAATTGAAATAAGTGCATACCCAGGCACTGCCAGCTACTCACCTACTTAAAAATAAAAAGCGAGAACGAAACGGAAATTGCATATCGCCATTTCCTGTGCTCATATGTAATTTTGGACCAGGTTAATTTTAATGCTACCTCTCACAAACAGTTATTATTGGTTATCACCAAAGCGCATACTAGTGGATGTGCACAGATCCAATGGAACTTTTTTGTGAGACGGACATGGTGTTGTCCAGAAACAGCCGTTTCGGGTGGCAATACAAAAAAAAAAGTCTACCATGACAACCAACTTTTCTGTTGTTGGCAACGGGTTTTTAGAGGGGATCCATCAACCTCAGTCAGCCTCACTTTTGTCGGTGCCCTGGAGCAGCCAACACGCAGCGTCCGAGTAGTCAGTGTTCATCCCTGGGCCTGGTGGTCTAATGGTAAGGTGCGTACCTGGAAACCGGGAGGTCGCGGAGGCGAAACCCGGTCGGACCACGGAAAATTTCAGTTTGCCTGTAATGTAGCCGTCACCTTCCACCGACGTAAGAAGCCGCCACGACAAGTGGTTTGCGTTCCACGCTAAACTGTATGTTCTCTTTCCTCGATTGGATAACTGGAGTAGATTAAAGACACACGAGTCGCCGAAGTGGCGTCGAGTTGAAAGACTCTAAGCCGGCCGTTGAGCCACTCGAGGTAACACATCATGGAGGACCTCGGTGTAGGCGCCATGCTGGCAGAAAGATGGCTCTAAGGCCTCTTGCATTTATAGGCCTAGTGAGAACGTTTGAAAACCGAGTACGACGTCTACTATTCGCGAGATGTAAATGGTGTACATGATATACGCGGTCGGAAGAGAACTTCCGGTTGCCGTCTGATTAACACGGCGAGATGCTACGGTCTACAGTAGTGGTTCCCAGGCTGTGGTAATTACCCAGAGAGGGGTAAAATGTAATTTTCTGAGGGGTAAAAACAAAAGGATTCAATGGTGCTTCGATGACGAAACTAAATTTTTAGTAAGTCATTACTATTACCACTATTTCGTAAGACTGAAATACTGATTACATAAGTTACCAATAATTATTTTGTTTTCAGTATTTGATACAGTGTGGTTGACGTTACAACTCATGCAACGGACGTATCAATTTCTTTCGTCACATAATTCACCAACCACACACATACTCTGCACTTTGCACCATACATCAGAGACAGTAAAAATGAGACATATGTCAAATATGCTTGAATATATCGTGAATATGCCCTCTCCGAGTTGTAGGCACTTCCAGAATTAGTCTAGAAATATCTCCAATACTCACTTTGCAACAATAAACAACACAACGGTACCTATGTGATGGTTACTAAAGTGCTGTAGGGCCTGCACATTATTATTATTAATATTCATTTCTCTACATCTACATCCATACTCCGCAATCCACCTGACGGTGTGTGGCGGAGGGTACCTTGAGTACCTCTATCGGTTCTCCTTTCTATTCCAGTCTCGTATTGTTCGTGGAAAGAAGGATTGTCGGTATGCTTCCGTGTGGGCTCTAATCTCTCTGATTTTATCCTCATGGTCTCTTCGCGAGATATACGTAGGAGGGAGCAATATACTGCCTGACTCTTCGGTGAAGGTATGTTCTCGAAACTTCAACAAAAGCCCGTACCGAGCTGCTGAGCGTCTCTCCTGCAGAGTCTTCCACTGGAGTTTATCTATCATCTCCGTAACGCTTTCGTGATTACTAAATGATCCTGTAACGAAGCGCGCTGCTCTCCGTTGGATCTTCTCTATCTCTTCTTGTGGTGTCACCGCCAGACACCACACTTGCTAGGTGGTAGCCTTTAAATCGGCCGCGGTCCGTTAGTATACGTCGGACCCGCGTGTCGCCACTGTCAGTAATTGCAGACCGAGCGCCACCACACGGCAGGTCTAGAGAGACGTCCTGGCACTCGCCCCAGTTGTACAGCCGACTTTGCTAGCGACGCTACACTGACCAATACGCTCTCATTTGCCGAGACGATAGTTAGCTTAGCCTTCAGCTACGTCAATTGCTACGACCTAGCAAGGCGCCGTATTCAATTGATATTTATTATGTGAAGCATGTATCATCAAGAGCGATGTTCTACAATTGCGGATTAAAGTTAAGTATTCCAAGAATTACGTTCTTTTCTTTATAGGATAATTAATTTACCTTGTTCCAGACCTCACGCCAATCTGCGTGAGCTTAACGCGTGCCTTTCGGCTTCCTCTCATTGTGACTTGGCTGTCTTGCATAGTCACAACACTTCTATCAACCCTTTCTGGTACGGATCCCACACTGCTGAGCAGTATTCAAGCAGTGGGCGAACAAGCGTACTGTAACCTAATTCCTTTGTTTATTGTAATTATAGTTATTAATTAAAATTGTAATTTGTTTCAGTTTAGAAGCAAAGATTATAGCGGTCAAGTAATTTAGACAAAGTAGGTCTAGGTATAGTGCACACATTTCAATTTGTTTGATTTTAAATGGGGGTGCAGCGTATGGGTGAAGCAAGTGCCGTTAGTCAGATGACTGGTGCGAGAGAAGCCTGTCTTGTAACAAGTGTTTACTCTCAATGTGGATAGTACTTTCTTCTCTGAGAAGGAGTTCTTGGCAGCACACGCGATGCACTGAAAGTTGCTTCGTCATTTTATTAAAAAAGGGGTGCTAGACACAAGTAGTGCCAACTACGTCACTGACTCATTAGTTCGTGATTTAATAAAACAGTTAAAAAACTAAATCTCATTTACGTGCGTCGTTATCTTAGACTTGAAAGTGTTCAACGAAAATTTTTTCACTCTAAAGCTTAGTTAGGCACTAATGCTGATAATGTTGGGGGAAGTGGGGTAGCTAATATCTTACTGCACTCAAGTGTAATGGTTTCAGAAAGGTTTGGAACCACTGGTCTACAGGTTAGGTAACACCATCATGCTATACTGTTGCTCCTCTTTGTTAGCGTTTCTCTCTATACTTCATCTCAGTCGTACAGTGGTTTCCTTGATATTGCTTTATTTTTATTCATGGTTGAACAGAGATGAAACGTTGTATTAAATTTTAGTACACTCTTTCCTCCAGATTTCACTGCTTTAATATTCGTTTCGGTGCTTATTTGTAAATCTTAAATATAGAATGCTTTTCAATTAATGAGTCAAGTTTGGGCTGCTCCCATTGCTACACGATTGCAGCAAGGCTCTTCCTTTCACACTATATCACGATATACTTTGATTAATCAATGTTCAACACGGCTGTCTGATTCACGTCTGCAAACAGGATCAGGTCAGATGCTCCCGAGTCCACATGGCATGGCATCATTATCTTCGGGTTCCACTTGTCAGAGGAAGTAAGAGACAGGGGAGGCGCACCACCACAGCCCCACACCCTCATGACACGGAAAATATTCGTTTCCGATCATTGGTTCATTATTTAAAATCACTTTTGCTTTATTTATAAGGTTCCGTGGGACCACTCGAGCCGATGGTAGCTGGTCATTGATTCAGTTCATACTTAACAGAATGCTGACCAGAAAAATTGTAAACAAAAGAGCTAAAAATCAATTAAACATGAAAATTTTTTTGTGAGGGAGTATACACTCTAAGACGAAAAAAAAAGATGTACCATGAAGGAATTATCAGAATGGGATGGAAATCGGTAGGTGTGATGTACATGTACCGAAAAACAAACTATTACAATTTCAGAAAAACTTCATGATTTATTCAAGACAAAGAGCTTTACAAACCAAGCGGTCACTCACACGTTGGTCTATCTGTAGCCCTCATGTCAGCAATTATTCGGTAATTGATAGATTTGTTGGATGACCTCCTGAGGGATATCTTACCAACTACTGTCTGATTGTCGCGTTAGATCGACAAAATCCCGAGCTACTTGGAGAGTCCTGCTTATAACACAGGCCAACGAAAAATTTTTTGTGAAAAACTTTTTTTACTTTGATAACTGATCCTTATAGATTTTCATGAGCTGAATCCAAATACAGCCTTAGTTTTTTTGTATCACCCATAGTTTTCGAGCAATAATCTTTTTTCTTACAGAGTACAAAAATCCTATACGGTAAACGGGGAAATTAATGAAACGCTTTGTTACAACATAAGCATGGTTTGTATTTACAGTAAGCTGCTTAAAACAATGATATGTGTTAATAGAGGTTTCACTTGTCAGCTGTAATTGGTTTGCATTTCCTTTCTCTTTTTTCATTGAAGCTTCTTGTGTAGCTTTTCCTACGATGAGTCGCATGCTGAATTTCTCGGTGAAGTGACTAACTTAGTCCCTCATCATGTTGGTGTTCCAGCGGCCTTGGTAGCGTTTTTCCATCACTGTAATGTCCTGGTGAAAACGCTATGGTTGATCCTCACTAACATCTTCCATATTGTCCAGGAAGTAATCAAGGTGTTGTTGTTGTCTTCAGTCCTGAGACTGGTTTGATGCAGCTCTCCATGCTACTCTATCCTGTGCAAGCTTCTTCATCTCCCAGTACCTACTGCAACCTACATCCTTCTGAATCTGTTTAGTGTATTCATCTCTTGGTCTCCCTCTACGATTTTTACCCTCCACGCTGCCCTCCAATGCTAAATTTGTGATCCCTTGATGCCTCAGAACATGTCCTACCAACCGATCCCTTCTTCTAGTCAAGTTGTGCCACAAACTCCTCTTCTCCCCAATTCTATTCAATACCTCCTCGTTAGTTATGTGATCTACCCATCTAATATTCAGCATTCTTCTGTAGCACCACATTTCGAAAGCTTCCAATCTCTTCTTGTCTAAACTATTTATCGTCCATGTTTCACTTCCATACATGGCTACACTCCATACAAATACTTTCAGAAACGACTTCCTGACACTTAAATCTATACTCGATGTTAACAAATTTCTCTTCTTCAGAAATCCTTTCCTTGCCATTGCCAGTCTACATTTTATATCCTCTCTACTTCGACCATCATCAGTTATCTTGCTCCCCAAATAGCAAAACTCATTTACTACTCTAAGTGTCTCATTTCCTAATCTAATTCCCTCAGCATCACCCGATTTAATTCGACTGCATTCCATAATCCTCGTTTTGCTTTTGTTGATGTTCATCTTGTACCCTCCTTTCAAGACACTGTCCATTCCTTTCAGCTGCTCTTCCAAGTCCTTAGCTATCTCTGACAGAATTACATTGTCATCGGCGAACCTCAACATTTTTATTTCTTCTCCATGGACTTTAGTACCTACTCCGAACTTTTCTTTTGTTTCCTTTATTGCTTGCTCAATATACAGATTGAATAACATCGGGGACAGGCTACAACCCTGTCTCACTCCCTTCCCAACCACTGCTTCCCTTTCATGCCCCTCGACTCTTATAACTGCCATCTGGTTTCTGTACAAATTGTAAATAGCCTTTCGCTCCCTGTATTTTACCCCTGCCACCTTTAGAATTTGAAAGAGAGTATTCCAGTCTACATTGTCAAAAGCTTTCTCTAAGTCTACAAATGCTAGAAATGTAGGTTTGCCTTTCCTTAATCTATTTTCTAAGATACGTCGTGGGATCAGTATTGCCTCACGTGTTCCAACATTTCTGCGGAATCCAAACTGATCTTCGCCGAGGTCAGCTTCTACCAGTTTTTCCATTCGTCTGTAAAGAATTCGCATTAGTATTTTGCAGCTGTGACTTATTAAACTGATAGTTCGGTAATTTTCACATCTGTCAACACCTGCTTTCTTTCGGATTGGAATTATTATATTCTTCTTGAAGTCTGAGGGTATTTCGCCTGTCTCATACATCTTGCTTACCAGATGGTAGAGTTTTGTCAGGATTGGCTCTCCCAAGGCCGTCAGTAGTTCCAATGGAATGTTGCCTACACCCGGGGCCTTGTTTCGACTCAGGTCTTTCAGTGCTCTGTCAAACTCTTCACGCAGTATCATATCTCCCATTTCATCTTCATCTACATCCTCTTCCATTTCCATAATATTGTCCTCAAAAACATCGCCCTTGTATAGACCCTCTATATACTCCTTCCATCTTTCTGCTTTCCCTTCTTTGCTTAGAACTGGGTTTCCATCTGAGCTCTTGATATTCACACAAGTGGCTCTCTTTTCTTCAAAGGTCTCTTTAATTTTCCTGTAGGCAGTATCTATCTTACCCCTAGTGAGATAACCCTCTACATCCTTACATTTGTCCTCTAGCCATCCCTGCTTAGCCATTTTGCACTTCCTGTCGATCTCATTTTTGAGACGTTTGTATTCCCTTTTGCCTGCTTCACTTACTGCGTTTTTATATTTGCTCCTTTCATCAATTAAATTCAATATTTCTTCTGTTACCCAAGGATTTCTACTAGCCCTCGTCTTTTTACCTGCTTGATCCTCTGCTGCCTTCACTACTTCATCCCTCAGGGCTACCCATTCTTCTTCTACTGTGTTTCTTTCCCCCACTCCTGTCAATTGTTCTCCTTAAATTCCCACCTTTTTGCAGTTTCTTCAGTTTTAATCTACAGTTCATAACCAATAGATTGTGGTCAGAGTCCACATCTGCCCCTGGAAATGTGTTACAATTTAAAACCTGATTCCTAAATGTCTGTCTCACCATTATATAATCTATCTGATACCTTCTAGTACCTCCAGGATTCTTCCATGTATACAACCTTCTTTTATGATTCCTGAACCAAGTGTTAGCTATGATTAAGTTATGCTCTGTGCAAAATTCTACCAGACGGGTTCATCTTTCATTTCTCTCCCCCAATCCATATTCACCCACTATGTTTCCTTCTCTCCCTTTTCCTACTCTCGAATTCCAGTCACCCATGACTATTAAATTTTCGTCTCCCTTCACTACCTGAATAATTTCTTTTATCTCATCATACATTTCATCAATTTCTTCGTCATCTGCAGAGCTAGTTGGCATATAAACTTGTACTACTGTAGTAGGTGTGGGCTTCGTGTCTATCATGGGCACAATAATGCGTTCACTATGCTGTTTGTAGTAGCTTACCCGTACACCTATTTTTTTATTCATTGTTAAACCCACTCCTGCATTACCCCTATTTGATTTTGTATTTATAACCCTGTATTAACCTGTCCAAAAGTCTTGTTCCTCCTGCCACCGAACATCACTAACTCCCACTATATCTAACTTTAACCTATCCATTTCCCTTTTTAAATTTTCTATCCTACCTGCTCAATTAAGGGATCTGACATTCCACGCTCCGATCCGTAGAACGCCAGTTTTCTTTCTCCTGATAACGACGTCCTCTTGAGTAGTCCCCGCCCAGAGATCCGAATGGGGGACTATTTTACCTCTGGAATATTTTACCCAAGAGGACGCCATCATCATTTAACCATACAGTAATGCTGCACGCCCTCGGGAAAAATTACGGCTGTAGTTTCCCCTTGCTTTCAGCCGTTCGCAGTACGAGCACAGCAAGGCCGTTTTGGTTAGTGTTGCAAGGCCAGATCAGTCAATCATCCAGACTGTTGCCCCTGCAACAACTGAAAAGGCTGCTGCCCCTCTTCAGGAAGCACACGTTTGTCCGGCCTCTCAATAGATACCCCTCCGTTGTGGTTGCACCTACGGTACGGCCATCTGTATCGTTGAGGCACGCAAGCCTCCCCACCAACGGCAAGGTCCATGGTTCATGGGGTGGAATCAAGGTGACTGTTCAAAAAGTGAACTTTCGGGCTCATTAAACATCCTAAAGTTTTAAACATCTTTAACACTGTAGGTATAATAGAAACACATTCTTGGTCTTTTTCATGTCCTATGGACGTTGTAACGACTTGCTTGAATGATACCCATGCTTCTTTCTCATTTAATGTCATTGTGGATTCAAAGTTAACATCAAACATCAATTTTCTAATGTCAGGTCCGACAAAGACGCCTTCTTTTAGTTTACTTTCTGAAAGGTGTTGAAACATTTGGTAGAGATACTTAAAACAAGGTCCATCTGTAGGCAAAGTCTTTACAAACTGTTTCATTAGGCCTAACTTTATATGTAGAGGTGGTAGGAGTACGTTTTTTTGTTTTTTTTTTGTGTAGAATGTTCTTCTCACCAGGTTTTAAAGACTCCCTCAGAGGCCAGTTCTTTCTGCACCAGTGTTGATCCCTAGCCCTACTGTCCCATTCACACAAGAAGCATGGAAAATTTGTAAAGCCACCTTGCTGACCAAGGAGCTTGCATGTTACTTTTAGATCGCCACATATCATCTAACCATGAGCAGAATAGTCTATTTTATTTAGCAATATTTTTGGGTTTTGATAGCATTCTTTCATATGTACAGAATGTCCAACAGGTATAGATGCATAAATGTTACCATTGTGTAGCAAAACAGCCTTTAAACTAGTTTTGGATGAATCAATAAACAGCCTCCAGTCTTCCTTTTTATATTCAGTACCAAACTCTTTCACCAGACCAGGAATGTCTTAGCGGTACACTAAATCAGATTCTTCCAAAAAACTTGGAAAATTGCTGTTCTCTGTTTCCATACATGTATATGCTTGTTCCAACTGTCAAAAAGTTCTTTTCTTTTAATATAGAGCCAAGCAATTCATCTTTTTCTTTCGTTAAGCCCAGTTACCTAACCAAATCGTTAAGCTCGGTCTGGGTAAACAATTTGGGCTCTAGACTTTCTGTATTACAATGGAACTCATCATCATCTGGTTCATCTAAATCAGATTGTACATCAGAAAAGACTTCTGTTAGAATAGAATTTAAATCATCTGGTGGTTCAGGAACCGGCAAATCTACACTATGCTCTACTGGTCGGATGGTGGACGTAAGGTTAGGGTAGCTTATTATCTTCTTGTTTTTCGAATTATTACCAGTAATATCAACACTGCAAAAGTAGCAATCATCATAATGACTTATTGGCTCCCTCCATATCATAGGAACCGCAAATCTAAAGGCTTTTTTCTCCTTTTCGGACCAATGTCTCAGATCTTCAACACACACAGAACATACCTTATGTGGCGCCCTAGATATATCTTGATCACCAAGCTTAGATCCAAAGTATGATAGATAAACCTTTTTCACAAAGTCTGTAATGTTTCTTTGTTGTTTTTAAAAAACAAATTCACTACAAATATAACAAGAACTGTCAGCACAGTTTTTACAACCACGATTAGACATTGTACTGAGCACAAGTACAGGAAATGGGAAAGTGAGGTTAGGCTGACAGTAAACAAAACACCATCTATTAACACAAAAATAGAATCGACCTTTTTTGCCAGCAAATGTTTTTCAGCAGTGCTACCAACGTCATCAACATTTATTACATTTCCTTTTAAAATTATTTTAGCTATATAAAAGCTGTTAACTTATTTAAAAAATCGCTTAATTAAAAAAATTTAACTGTAAAATGTGAAGAAATAGTGGGTGATGCAGTTTTTTTAAGTGTCATATTTGGATTTTCCACCCTAAAAAACATAAGAATAAGTTATTTTCAGCAAAAAAGTGTTTCCATTGTTGGCCTGTATAATGCTCCAAATGTTCTCAACTGGGGAGAGAACTGACGATCTGTCTGGCCATGGTAGGGTTTGGCAAGCCTGAAGACAAACAGTGGAAACTCTCGCCGTGTGTTAGTGATCATTATCTTGCTGAAATGTACGCTCAGGATAACTTGCCAAGAAGGCTAACAAAACGGGGCGCATAATATCGTCGACGTTCCGCTGTACTGTGAGACTGGCACGGATGACAGCCAAAGGGATCCTGCTATGAAAAGAAATTGCAAGCCAGACCATCACTCCTAGTTGTCGGGCCGTATGGTGGGCGACAGTCATGTTGGCATCCCTGTCTGCAGATACGCTTTCGCAGGTTATCGGAGCTCAGTTCGAAGTGGGACTCATCACTGAAGACAATTTCTACTATAGCGAATGAGATTCCAGACCGAAGACATGTCTGGTGGTGCCCGAGACAGCAGAGGGATACCAATCTTAGTGTCGCCAGCTATAGGGCCCCACAACCAGGACCGACGGCCTCGGGTGCAATTTATTTTCATAGCAGGACCCCTTTGGTTGTCAACCGCGGTACCCTTACACCACTGCGTACATACAAAATTCTACTCTCCAATTTGTTGCCCTTCATGGCGAGCCATCCTGGGCTTATGTTTCAGGAAGATAAATCCCGCCCACACACGGCGAGAGTTTCTACTGCTTGTCTTCGTGCTTACCAAACACTAAGCTGGCCAGCAACATCGCCGGATCCGTCCCCAGTGGAGAACGTTTGGCGCATTATGGGCAGGGCCCTCCAACCACTCGGGATTTTGACGTTGTAGCGCGACATTTGGACAGAATTTGGCACGATACCCTCAGGAGGACATCCAACAGGTCTATCAGCCAATGCCAAGCCAAATAACTGCCTGCACAAGGGTCAGAGATGTATTATGGGCTTGCTCAATTTTTGAAGCTCTTTCTCTTTAATGTGTCGTCCAATTTTTCTGAAATTTTAACCATTTGCTTTTCTGTTCATGTACATCACATTCACCGATTTCCGTTCCAATCGGCTAATTCCTTCGTGCAGCGGCGTTTTTTCTTTGTTGTCTTAGAGTGTATAAATAAATAATATTATCCTGGAAAGTTGTCAGTTACTGCGAAAACTCCTGTACAGAATAGAGGAAATGTCAGTAGGGAGCCTTTCAAGAAACAATTAAATTTTTGGTTTATCATTAATTTTTTCAGTTCTTCTGGAAGCCTATTGAAAATGAAACGTCGTTAATAGTACTCATCTTTCTGTACAATGTCTTGTCTCAAAATAGTTACGATACTGTACCGTTTGTATAATTTTGTCCAGAGAGGTTCGGCGGAGTAGCAATGAGTGAATTTGCAGCAGAAGTGTTGAGCCAGACGCGAGCAAACATCCGCTCTCTTGAGGAGTGTCGGCTCGCGCGGCTGTGTACTCACGGGCTGGCAATCGGCGGCGTCCATGCAGGCTTTGATCTGCGAGTGTATCCAGAGGGTGGCGCGTTCCTGCAAGCCGCTCAGCAGGAACGCCTCGAAGTCCAGGAAGACCTCGTTGTTGCGGTCGCGGTAGCGCGCCGGCTGGTGCGGGATGATCGTCACGAAGTCATTGTTCCGGCACCTACGACACAGCGCCGAAAATTGCTCGGGCAGCTCACGTGTAAGAATCGTATACCAAAATATAGAGAAGTGGCTATTCGTTAGGCACATGTGTATAGTTCAGATCTTGAGAATAAGGTAGGAGAGATAGGGCAGGTATGGCGGCTTACAGATTTCCCTTTTCTCCTCGTTCAGTAGGACAAAGGAATAGGAAAGAAAATCGGTAATGTTGGTATATCCATAAACATTATCACCACCTCCAACACCACCACCATCATCATATTCACTTTCAGGGATACGCTTACTGCGTTTTCCATCTTCTAAGTTTGTTGCTGAGCCCATCTCCTTTTGGGCGTACGAGGGTTTCTTCTTCTTCTCGGCCTGTTCCTCAACAGTTGTTTCGTCTGTCTTTCTTCTCGCATTCTGCTCACATGCCTTTCTATCTGATTATGTGTTTCTCTGTTGTGTTGTTTATCCGTTCAACATTAAGTTCCACTCTAATTTGTTCACTCCTGATCCTGTCTTGCCGAGTGCAACCTTTTCTGTGTTCAGAAATCTCATTTCAGCTGGATGTATTTGGCTCTTATCCCTCTTTGTCAGAGCCAACTTTTCACTCCCGCACAGCAGAGACGGCACAGCAATATTTTTTTTATAAAACTTTACTTTTGTTTCCTTTCTAAAAAATGGTTCAAATGGCTCTGAGCACTATGGGACTTAACTTCTGAGGTCATCAGTCCCCTACAACTTAGAACTACTTAAACCTAAGTAACCTAAGGACATCACACACATCCATGCCCGAGGCAGGATTCGAACCTGCGACCGTAGCGGTCACGCGGTTCCAGACTGTAACGCCTAGAACCGCTCGGCCACCCCGGCCGGCTTTCCTTTCTAACTCCATTCTTTAGGGTTCTGTTAATGGTACAACATGTATTCTGAAACTGATTACTCTTGTTGTCTGTGTCTCTATTATTAGGTTTCCTGAATAATTTAAACTGGTAACTTGTAAATTATTCTGGTATTTTGGTAATGACTAACACAACTCCTTTAAACACAATTACCGTCGTTTTATTGATTGAGATCTCCATATATATTCTTCGCCCAGAAGATGCAACTTAGTTAATGCATAATGTAGTTTATTTTTCTCGTCTTTCTAGTCTCAAGCTCCGAGTCTTGCCTCGTATGGGCCAACTGAGACTGAACGACTGCCGTATCATCCTCTGCCAATGGCGTCATCGGATTCGATATGGATGGGCATGGGGTCAGCACATTGCGCTCCCGGCCGTCGTCAACTTCCCAGACTTTGGAGCCGCTACCGCCCGGTCAAGCAGCTCCTCAATTGGCTCCACGAGGCTCAGTGCACTCCGTGCCAGTCCGCGCACCGCGGAAAAATTCGTGGCACTGCTGGAACTCTAATCCGCGTCCTTGTGATAGTAGCCAGACAAACTGACCACTGAGCTACGCAGGCGGGCTTTCTCTACTACGCTCCATATCATTTGTCTCTCACAGAAGGCTGTTACGTAATCTATAAAGGGTATTTGTGTTATCGTGATAAATTCACGCCTTTTTCAATTAAATGTTTTATAAAGATTTCACTAACTACGCACAACATTCTATTCCTGAAACCATTCTGACGTCTAAAAGGAGTGTTTCACTTACATCCTGTAGTCTCTTGCCAATCATTCTAGAATATATCTTATCGGGTGTGTCGATCAAAGTTATCTCTCTACGTCATTCTTTGACACTGTCGATCAGTCAACGCGATCTGTTGATTTAAAACATGTGTGGATAAAGATCTTACGTCAAGATCGCAAATCTTCTTTATAGATTAGTCAGTTCAGTCGGCTCATAGCCGTCTCACAGACACTTTCTTGTTCCTGTTATAAATATTAGAAGTGATATCTTGTTTATATCCACTCATCGACGGTGCAACTATCACTGCTGTCCATCGTTTATACACACGCATGGACACTGTAACAATATTGGATTTGTGATTAACGTTGTCAGTTTGCATAACCAATCAATAAGGAAAATTTGCGATCTTGACGTAAGATTTCTATCCACACATCTTTTATTCCTCTATAATTACCACAGTTATTGCGTTTTTCTTCCAGCACATATTAAACAGATGGGACATTTTAATTTTAGCGACATACCACCATAGTATATAAGCTCAGGATTTATTGCTTCCTTCCCGGTTGCCTTTTTAGTTTTTATTCTTGTCAGAGTTCCATCAAGGTCTTCATATGTCAGTAGGTCGCTCGAGTATGGCTCGCCTTACACATTCTTTACTGATAAAATCTGTTTGTCGCTGTACCATAAATCGCCGTAATGTGTTTCCGTATCTTCTTCTGACAATTGGTTTATATTGCCTGTACCCTTCTCTGTTTTATTTAAATGTTTCTTTCCTACATAAGCAATTAGCTTAGCGCCCGCTTCTTCGCTCGCATAGATGCGTGGTCTGCTTAGAATTTTTGTTTTTGTTTAATCGAATTTTATGTTGTTCACAAACTACAGCATCTTCTACACTTTGCACTCTAATGAAGGCCATGAAAGGCTAGTCTTTTCCGAATGTATTTAGTGGGTGAATTTCCAAAAACCATGGAAAGCGTATTTCTTTTAAATTTCTATAGAGGCTGAATTTTCAAAACTGCTTAAACATGTATTTGTTTATTTCAGAGCGAGAAACCAAACACCAGTTTTCGTTCTAGCTTCAAAATTGCATTAATAGTGACATATTTTGAAAAAAATTCGTCCCCTATTTCCCTCCCTTAGGGTGGAATTTCGAAAAGTCCCTTCTCAAACGATGCCTACAGTATAAGATCAACACAATATCCAAATTTCAGGTTTCTATCCTTAGCGGTTTGAGCTGGACGACAATTTGTCAGTCAGTCATATCGTTCAAATGGCTCTGAGCACTATGGGACTTATCTTCTGAGGTCATCAGACCCCTAGAACTTAGAACTACTTAAACCTAACTAACCTAAGGACAACGCACACATCCATGCCCTAGGCAGGATTCGAACCTGCGACCGTAGCGGTCGCGCGTTTCCAGACTGTAGCGCCTAGAACCGTGTCAGTCAGTCAGTCAGTCAGGACATTGCATTTGATAAATAGAGAAGATTGTTTGCTTGCCATGTAAGTCGTTCTCAGTATTACAAATAGAGCTATTCAATGCTTCATTTTCAGCTTTTCTTGCAACTGTTTCTACCACCGTCAAAATTAAAATGAAGACAACTTCTCCATGGAAGATAAAGAAGACAGCAGAGAAACTTTGTGTGGAAAAAGAGCTGAAAATTAGTAAACAAAGCAGTAACAAAGAGTGTTCTTTCCATATAGTAAAATTACTTTTAGACGTGAGCGGAAGTAGCTGTACTAGTGGATTCGACAGCGCATATGTCAGAATGTGTGGGCCTAGGCAAAGGGCCTGCCCTACTCACCCGTCCTTGACGAGGGCGACGCTGCCTGCCGCATGCGGGTCGTCGGCGTCGGGAGAGACGGCGACCTCCGTCAGCTTGACGAACTTCCACGCTGTGGACACAACACCCGACACTGCAGGTACGTCGCAACAGGACAGCAATAAGCAGCAAGGCAACGGACATGCTATAGTCACCACTTTCCAGATTTCCATGAAGCGTCTTTGAAGAAGGTGTAACAAAATATTGCAGTTAAATTTACTCATACTGACATTGGCTATATTACAAGGCGCCTTAAATGTTTAGAAATGAATCAAATTTGTATCAGTCAAGACACACTGCGTTTTTCAGGACGAATGGTGAATATTTCTTGAGGTAGCTGTATTTGCACCGCTGGTCATTAAGACGGCTGCACCTTGAAGACGAAAACTGTGCTACATGATATGCACTTCACCACATCTGCATAAAGTAGGTGCCAATCACGCCATCTATATACTTACATAAAACTTGATGTACATTTGTGTACATGGATGTATGTTCCACATCTCTTCCTAAATCACTGGACCGATTTCAACCAAAATTGGAAAGATTATATGCCTAGAAAGAATTTCTGTGGTGATAAGAACCACCTACGCACCAAGGGGAGTGGGGTGAAAAAGTAGAGTAACCGACGACGCTCAAATACCCGTACTTTAGTCATCCAGTATTTGAGAATGAGACTACTTACTGACTTGGAACGAACTTATCACGCAATTTAAATCTTTCCAAAACTTTTTCTCCTTGACAACCCCCACAAAATCATGAAAGCAAAAATGTTTATCGCTTACTCCATTTTCGCTGTTCTTGCAATAACTGTCGCATGAACAATGACGTTTTAATGCATTACGTCTTTGCTACTAACCGTATTCGCGACAAATTTTCAAATTTTGCGGACAGGATTCAGATATATCACTGAATGTACCAGCAAAATTATATCAATGTACGACACACATGAAGACGTTCAGGAGATATGAAGTCATAAACATTGAGATGCGTGAAAATGAAACTGCAGCGCGGAATTCGCTATAGATATCGTCCGCAGCTCGTGGTCTCGCGGTAGCGTTCTCGCTTCCCGAGCACGGGGTCCTGGATTCGATTTTCGGCGGGTCAGGGATTTTTCCTTCCTCCAGATGACTGAGTGTTGTTGTGTCGTCTTCATCATCATCATTCATCCCCATTACGGTCGGAGGAAGGCAGTGGCAAACCACCTCCACTAGGATCTTGCCTAGTAAGGGGGCGCGGGTCTCCCGCGTCGCTCCCCTACGCTCTCTAAAAGAGTATGGGACTCATCATCATCATCACAGATGAAACATGTGTACAAATACATGGAAAATATGGTAAATATATGTAAACTATTTTTGAGATGTGCGTACCTGGGCAAACCTATGGGTGAAAAGCTCATCCGAAAAACCCTGGAACAATTTCAACCAATATGTAAAGATTTTTAACTACCGCTACCAGTCCCAAAATTTGTTAACTAATGTATTATTTATTTCTTGTGCGACATGTTTCGAGGGTATACCTCATCATCAGGCTATATGGCATTACAAAAATAATTTCACAATCAGATCATGCAGATGTTAAACAGTCTTTTCATAAGTCCTGTGGTTATCCTGTAGAAGAAGAGAAAACCTAGTAAGAGGCGATGTCACTTTGTAAACTGGGCAATGTCCACTGCACTACAGATTTGTTTTTGTGATCGTGTTTCCAAGTTACTGGTACGTGTGTGAACATTTGTGAACAGTGATCAAGAAAGCCAAGAGAGCCACAGAAATTGGAACACCTCAGCTCATCACAACGGGACTGACACGCCAGAAGAGCCAAGTGAGTGATTGTTTCGAAACATTTTCATGCAAACATCAGTCCAGCTTACAAAGTGACATCGCCTCTTACTAGGTTTTCTCTTCTTCCACAGGGTAACCACAGCACTTATGAAAAGACTGTTTAACATCTGCATAATCCTATTGTGAAATTGTTTTTGTAGTGCCATATAGCCTGATGATGAGGTATACCCTCGAACCATGTCGCACAATAAACAAATAATACATTAGTTAACACATTTTGTGACTAGTAGCGGTAGTTAAAAACCTTTACGTATCTTTTGAGACTGTCACAGTCGAAAAATAGTTAAAATTTCAACCAAATTTGGTACACATATTAGTCACGACCTGGAAAGAAATACTGTGGGTTTAAGAACCACCAGCCTCCTACTGGAGTGAGCGTGATAACGCGGGGAAGGAAGAGGAGAGGAAGAGATGAGCAGACAGTGAGGAGGAAGGAGGTAATGAGTACGGATAGGGGGGAGGGGAAGATGAACAAGGAGAGGTGGAGGGGGAAATGTACAGAGAGAGGAGGTGATGGACAGAGAAGGGAAAGGGGAGGAGGTGGACAGAGACAGGAGGAGGAAGAGATTGGCACAAAGATGGGGAGAAGGAGATGAACAGAGAGAGGGGAAGGAGGAAACGGACAGAGAAACGAAAGAGGAAGAGATGGGCAGAGAGATGAGGGAGGAGAGTATGGGCAGAGAAGGGGACAGCAGGAGATGGACAGAGAGTGGAGGGGTGGGGTGGGGTGGAGGAGGTCGATAGAGAGGTGGGACGCAGGAGATGGACGGAGAGTTGGTGAAGGAGGAGATGGACAGAGAGAGTGGGAGGAGGTGATGAACTAATAGAACTATGGAGTATATACAAGCTCACGCAACGCCGGGTGCTCAACTACTTCTGTATATAACGAAAAACTATCCATGGTTTTCTCGTTTAGAAATAGCATTTGAATGTTGACTGTTGGCATGGAGGTATAATAAGCAGAGAGAGCGCTACAGACTTACCCTGTACGTTACTTTAAAGCCGTGGCCGGCACGTTAGATGACTCAAAACATTAGTAGACTGCTACTTACGATTGCTTCTTAATTTCTGTCGTGTGCGAGCAACAGTTGTTACGGGTAGAAAATGTGACAATGCTTATGTTAATAACACAATGTCAGGAAGACAATCACAGACGTTTTTCTCTTCTTAAATGCATATTTGATCCAGTAAGACGACTTATTTCCCCTTGTTAATGTATCTTCCTCTTTGCTATAAGTACGTATCGAATAACCAGAAGCGAAGTATGTGATATGAAAAGGCTCCTTTCGTAGTCCTTCATTTTCCTTAATATGAACTGACGAAACACGTGATCGTTCCGTGTTTTTTTCCCGAATATGTCGAGAACATTTTGGAGAAGCAACGAAAAAAGGATGCCAAATTTAAAAGATTGGATAAGTTTTACAGAATCTCGAAATTTAGCACGAACTCCAATGCGATGTGCTTTTAATAGTTTCCAGATGAAACTCTGTTTAAAAATCTGGCAGAAAACCCAAAGAGATTCTGGTCGTATATAAAGTACACCCGCGGGAAGACGCCATAACAATGTTGATGTTACCGACGACGGTACCACTAAAGAAGAGTTATTAAAACATGGATCCGAAATTCTTTTACCAAGTAAAAAGGATTCAAATCAAGAAGACGAGTAACTTAAAAGTAAATATCCTCGATACAGTGAAGCAGCTTAAAGCTCTTAATAAAGGCAAGTCTTCCGGTCCAGATAGAATACCATTTAGGTTCTTTTCAGAGTATGCTGATGCAACATCCCCATACTTTGCAGTCATATACAGCCTCTCGCTCGACGAAAGATCCGTACTAAAAGACTGGAAAGTTGCACAGGTCACACTAATAATCAGGAAAGAAAAGAATTACATACTCATATCACCGAAGTCGATTCGCAGTAGGAGTTTGAAACATATGCTGTGTTCGAACATTATTAATTACCTCGAAGAAAATGGTTTGTTGACAAACAGAAAACACGGATTCAGAAAATATCGTTCATGTGAAACACAATTAGTTCTTTGTTCTCACGAAGTAATGAGTGCTATCGACAAGGACTCTCAAACTGATACCATATTTTTAGATTTTCAGAAGGTTTTTGACACCGTTTCTCATAAGCAACATCTAACCAAATTGCGTGCCCTTGGAGTATCGTCTAAGTTGTGCGACTCGATTCGTGACTGCCTGTCAGAAAGGTCACAATTCGTAGTAAATGACGGAAAGTCATCGAGTAAAACAGAAGTAATATCTTGCGTTCCCCAATAAATTGCGGTAGGCCCTCTCCTGTTTATGATCTACGGTAACCATTTAGGAGACAAAATGAGCAGCCCTCTTAGATTGTTTGCAGATAATGCTGTCATTTACCGTCTTGTAAAGTCAAACAGATGATCAAAACGAACTGCAAAATGATTTATACAAGATATCTGTATGGTGCAAATACTGGAAACTGACTCTAAATAATGAAAAGTCATCCACATGAGTACTTAAAAGAATCCTCTGAATTTCAGTTACACAATAAATCACAAATCTAAAGGCTGTTAATCTACATACTCAAGGCTTACAGTTACGAAAAGCTTAAATTGAAACGGCCACATAGAGAATGTTGTGGGAATGAATTGGCAGAGCACTTATAAAATGCGTCAGGTCTACTAAAAAGACTGCTTACACTACCACTACGCTTGTCCTCTCGCTTTTGGAGTACTGCTGTGTGCTGTGGGATACGCATCAGACAGGACTGACGGGGAACATCGGAAAAGTTCAGAGTAGCGTAGGTCTTTTGTGTTATCGCGAAAGGGGGCAGAGTGTTCCACGGATATGGTACGCGAATTGTGGTGGCACTCTAAAACAAAGGCATTTTTTCGTTGCAGGATGATCTTCTCGTGAAATTTCAATCACCAACTTTTAGAGTGCGAAAAAATTTTGTTGGCGCCCATCTACATCATGATAAAATAAGGGAAATCAGAGCACGCGCGGAAAGATTCAAGTGTTGATTTTGCCCGCTCGCTGTTCGAGAGTGGAACTGTAGAGAAATGCTTGAAAGTGGTTCGATGAACCCTCTGACAAGCACTTAAATATGAATTGCAGAGTAAGCGTGTAGGTATAGATGCTATGTTTGCTCGGTATCCAATCTTATGACCGAGCGAGGTGGCGCAGTGGTTAGACACTGGACTCGCATTCGGGAGGACGACGGTTCAATCCCGCGTCCGGCCATCCTGATTTAGGTTTTTCGTGATTTCCCTAAATCACTCCAGGCAAATGCCGGGATGGTTCCTCTGAAAGGGCACGGCCGACTTCCTTCCCCATCTTTCCCTAATCCGATGAGACCGATGACCACGCTGTCTGGTCTCCTTCCCCCCAAAACAACCAACCAACCAATCCAATCTTATGTTTTCACGGCATTCAACCAGAGAGATTTTAGAGTTAGAGTGATAGGAAATCCTAAGTCAAATGACAGAAATAAAAGCACTACAATAAAAGTAAACAGCTCAACCAAAATTCCCGTATGTGATCGAAAATATCGCTTGAAGGAATGCAATTTTACATCACGGGCGGTCCGCGGGCTGAATATGGCGTGCGAATGGTTTATCAGTCCGGTTCGCGGCAGAAATTTGTGGGATTGAGAGCAAGGTGTTCTCATTGTGCTCAGCCCGGGACGTATTTTTGGATATTTCCGCCGACGCTAGGCTCGCCTCGGATTTCCTGCTCGTATTAACATTAAAAATAATTCTTGTCCGTTGTGGACGTTTTACAACACTGCAGCTCCTGAAACTGAAGGTAGTTTATAATGAATTGGCTGCAACCGGTTGCTTTTATAGACGTTTATTTTTCCATGACGATGTTTCAAGATGGCTGACATCACGTCTTATGACGTTTACATTTCGTTATGTGTTGTGAACATGGTTTCTTTTGCGGGCTGGGGTGGCCGAGCGGTTCTAGGCGCTACAGTGTGGAACCGGGCGACCGCTACGGCCGCAGGTTCGAATCCTGCCTCGGGCATGGATGTGTGTGATGTACTTAGGATAGGTTTGAGTAGTTCTAAGTTCTAGGGGACTGATGACCTCAGAAGTTAAGTCCCACAGTGCTCAGAGCCATTTTTGAAGCATGGTTTCTTTATTACGGCATTGCAGAATCTAATAATGGACAGCTATTGTGAAACGTCGTCAGTAAAGAAACAGTGTTCACGACGCATCAATGGCCGTAATCCTATGAAGACGGGGTGAACATAAAATGAATGTAGTCTCAAAAATGGGTATTTTGAGGCACAATTTGTGGCGTGTCGTGTTGGCAAAGGGGTGACACAACATATCGGGGCGTTACCCCATAAACATTAACATCACTTACTCTGTAGTTTTGACTATTTGCGTTAGGAGCGCTGCTGTCGCGACACGTGACAGGGCGGCTCGCGAGCTTAAGTTTGTGAATCAGGCTCGCGGGTGACCAGAGATCGCTCACGCCTGCTTTAGATAATAATTCGGAATTATTAGTACACCCGTTAATGGCGCAAGGTGGCATTTTTTATCAAAATACTTGCACCAGAAACTAATGAATGGGGCAACTAATATGGCGGACTTGGGCTACAAATTCGTGACGTCGTGACAACACTCTTTTATTATACCTGCACGGTTATTGGTCAGAAGATAACGTTACGCCTCGTACAAGAACGAGTAATGTCCACCGGCATGTGTCAGAATTTGAAAGCGACAGGATCGTACCCTGTCGGTATTGTGGGTTATGGTTCCTGGTCATTGCTGGTCGCGTGGACCGGGATCTGGTGACTGTCACGTGAATGCGGTATCGATGGCCTGAGGAGAGCTACACTCAACGCCTTGCTAGTTAGCAGTTACCTCACACGGTTAGCACCCCAGAGGACAGACATATTACATTGTTAGCTGAGCTGTACAACAACCAGCGATAGCACGACACAGGAGGGGCACCACGTAGTCTTTTCGTGAGAACCCAGGTTGTGAGTATAGCGTCACGATGGACGGCCAAAATTCTGTATTTGTGCAAACTCTTCTTGTACTCTGAACTGATTTCATCGTAGTTGGTTACAAAGTGTGTTTATACAGTGTCGAAAGAGCAGAAACTATCACTGACGATTACAATTGTGGTAAACATTATGAAATAGATTGATGTATTGCGACTACGCATTGAAGTCAGCTGTTCGTGATGCATGAAAATTTGTTCCGGACCGCGACTCGAACCCGGATTTCCCGCGTATCGCGAGGGGTTGCCTTAACCATTCGACTCTCCGAGCACGCCTTCAGGACCGACCAAAACTTCCATATGTCACATAGTCACAATCCTAATGCTCCCACAACTCCTGATACCCGCACAGGGAGAGACAAATATTTTATAGTCATTTTAGGCAGCACTTCACTTCAGCATCCATACATGTCTGAAGGACATTGTATTGTGAAGATACAACAGACACTGTATAAATCAGACATTGCATCCATCAATAACGTATCCAAACATGATGGGCTAAAACGACGAAATAATGTTTGTTTCCCTGGGCGGGAATCGCGAACTGTGCGAGCATGACGATAGTGACTACGTGACATGTGGAAGTTTGGATCGGTCCTGGAGGCGTGCTCGGGTAGCCGAAGTGATTAAAGCGACCGATCGCGATGAACGGGAAATCCGTGACCCGGTCCGACACAAATTTGCATGTGTCGCAAACAGCTGACGTCAATGTATAGCCGGAATATGCAAGTCTACTTCGTAATGTAAAACAGTTTCGTAAATTAGGAAGACATGAACTGTGGGAAAACCGGAACAGAAGAGAAAAGAATCATTTGAGATGTGGCACTACAGGGGAATGTTGAAAGTTAGACGGGCTGATAAGATATGGAACGAGGAGGTTCTCGGCAGAATCGATGAGGAAAGGAATATAAGGAAAACACGGACAAGAAGAAGGGACAGGATGATAAGACATGTGTTAACACATCACGGAGTAACTTCCATGGTGCTAGAGAGAGCTGTAGAGCGTATAAACTGTGGAGGAAGAAGGAGACTGGGCTACATGCAGCAAGTAATTGGTGCTGTAGACTGCAGGTGCTACTCGGAGAGAAAAAGGTTGGAATAGGAGAGGAATTCGTGGCGGGCCGCATTAAAAGTCAGAAAACTGATGACTCAAAATAAATAAATAAATTCGGAAATGTAATCGGTTGGCCGGGTAAACATAACGTGGTTGATATGGAAATTGCATTTCTTGTAGCCACAGTAGTGCCGAACGCATCAACCAAGCACAAGCCAGAAGCGTTGGAGACCAAGTTGTGTGGCCAAACTGTCTTTAACCATGGTGGCATGAAACGGAGGATAACAAAATTAAGACCGACATATTAAACTCTGTCTTCCGAAATTGCTTCACCGAGGAAGATCACTACGCAATTCCTATGTTGGATCGCTATTCAGATGCCAGAATGACAGATGTAAAAGTTTAATGAATGTGAAAATGAAAAACAAGACAAATAACCCGACAATGGAAAGGCCACCGGCCCTTATAGAATACCCACTACTTTATATATTGAATATACAGAGGATCAGCCCCTCTTCTAGCATCAATTAATCGTAGATCGCTGAATCTACCTGGTACTGCGTAGGTTGATGGTGCAGCTCTTGACGTTCAAAAAACTCTAGAATGGGTTGCACACAATCGTCTAGTAAAAGTACGTAAATGCGGAGTATCCGAAGAAATAGGCGAGTAGATTGAGCTTTGTAGCAAATACGCTACATCACGACTTTTGTCAAGTCAGTGCGCAGCCCGAACGTGGCTCTCCTTGAGTTTCATCTCTGCTCATATGAGTCGCTGGCTACGAAGACAACATTTTGGCGGAAAACACAGGCGGCTGCCTTCTATGATGAGGGTATTGGAAATTTGGTACAGAGCCACGGCAAATGTCAAAGTCGGAGTGGCGACTATGTAGAGAAGTAGATGGAAGGTGTAGCTAACAGCTGCAAATAAAACATTTCTGTTTTTCACTGTGGTTTCCATATTGCGACCAATCAGAAGTGACTTTCTGGACAACCTTCGTATTAAAAGCAACTGAGTTGCACCGTATACTTGGACAGATGTATCCATGATGTATAAAACATATCATGTAAACGTAAACATTTACACAAAAGTGCATTTTTACTATATCGTGCATTTTAAGAACGGAGAAGCCTATGTGGAATGCTTCGTTTGGTAACATTGGCCTTTTTATCTGTATATGCTTTTATTTTTGACAAACCTATTTATAATGTGTTGTATATTTTCAACGATAATGACGGCATGGTGTGAGTGATAAACTCATAACGGAAACGATTTTTTTGAAGACCAGAAGATGGCAGTTTCAGCTGTCGGAACCCGCCATCAATATTAAATATTAATTATTGCGATCCTGGCTACAAAATGTTTTTCAAGTTAAATATAGGTCGGTCCTTCCATTTCCTCAATATGAGAAACTTCAGTTTTACGATTCATGACAGAAGCTCCAGGTTTCGCTTTCCACTGAAAATATACTACCTTCACACTACTGCCTATGCTCTTAACACACGAGAGCTTTAGCTAGAATGCAGACAGAATTATTATCTGTACCGGTGAAAGTTTACTACGCCAGAGGCGGCAAATTTGCGGACTTTCTAAAGCAAAAATTGGCGGGACAAATACCCATGTGTGCAGTGCATACTTTCTTTCTGCATATATAACCTGCTTACGACTATTCACTGTGTAACATTCTAATTAGAGTGCTGCAAGAGGTAGCAGCACACGGAGAAGACCAGTAAGCCCAACAGTCTTCTACTTTTACCTTTGCACACTAGGTATTAGATAGCTGCCAGTTCCACATTTACGCTTTGACGCACTTGTACGTGGTCTCCTAACGTATGAGGGCGGTCACAGGTTCGAATTAATTATCACGTATAGAAGTCCAAGCTGCGACCCTGAGAGTTAGAATTGGTGTCCGTCTTCCACTACATATTCAGTCTTCAGTGCGACACATTATTCCAAATAATAGACGACGGAGACCCTCGTTGTACAAGTCTTGACTTAGACTGTTCAACAAACATTTTACCTCGAAAATTAGCTCCTCGTCAACCTTGTCGTAAAAGTCTTGACTTTGACTGTTCAACAAACATTTCACCTCAAAAATTAGCTCCTCGTCAATTTCAAAATACCCACCACGTAATGGATTCTTCATTTGACGAAAGAGGAAGAAAATACTGGTTGCTATGTCAGGAGAACAGGAGGCAGGGGCAAGATTGGATGGGCCAAAAAAGAAGCATGTATGACGGTGTCTTGTACAGAACCAATTGGGGCACTGTTGTGGAGCACACCGCCCCACCCCTGGGCAGCTTTCTGCGACACTTCGTCTCGAGAGTCTCTCGTAACCAAGTCAGGAGATTTCGATAGTACGCTTCTGTGACGGTTTGACCCGTAAGAGAAAAATCCGTTAGCACCGCACCATGACAGTCTCAAGGAACTCTCTACGTCACCTTGCCCCAAGATGGCTCGGTCTTCGACCTTTACGGTGGTGGTGAATCTATATGTTTTTACTACTTTGTTTCAGGGTAGTAATGACTGTAGTGAAGAAGGCGTAAGAAGACCTCTGACAGCTAACAGCACTGTTGCCAGCTTTCAACTGAGAGGCGCAAACAGGTGCAGGCGAGACAGGGCCTTCCTATATATCCTGACAACACAGGTGTTGCCACAGAAACGTTTACGAAATCGCGATATGTGACTGGTTGAGCTAGACGCGCGACGCTGCCGCACCCAGCCCTCTGCAACTGTCACGAATCTTCTTACGCCGTCTCGACTACAGGAGTCTAAAGACGCCATCAGGAGTGGCCTGACGTAGCTGCAACATTTCAGCTGTTGTCTCAGTTTGTCGGGCTTTCTTAATGATTGTCAGCAGGCGCGAACCCAGCGGGCAGCGACCTTTGTCATTTCAAAATGTCACGCAAGATATTGGGAACTGATCCATGACTGATTTGCACTTTTCCCACTATCGCTTCAATTGTAATACGCCAGTGTTCGAGCGCAATGGCCTCCACTTCTCTCGCGATTCCCGATCCTGCACAGAGAGATGGTTCGCTACTTCTTGTTCATTCAGTGTTGTTTGTCAACACTGGAAGCATATGCGCCATTCTAAACACTGTGACATATGGCGGTGCATTTTTGGTGAACACGTCCATCAACTCAGCATGGATTGTTGTAGCGCTGTTCTCTTTCAGATGCAGGAAACGAATCACCACACCATCTTCCAAGTTGTCAATGAGCTGTGCCATTTTGTTCTGGCAGCTATAGCACCGTGCTAAGGTAATGTGACGCGGGAATCCATAAGTGTACCAGTACTGCAGACATGTAGTTGCTAACAAACAAAAAATTAATTTAGCTGCAGTAGTTTAAAAGAAAAACGCCTTTTGCATTCTGCACATTAAGTTTAACTTGTGCACCCAGACGGATTTGCCTTTTTTATAATGCATCTTCAGTTGGTGTCAGATCAGCGACTAATTCATTATTTACAAGCCAAACAGCTTTCTCCCAAGTGGCAAAATGGTTGAAAGCTTGGAGTTTTCTTCGTGGTCACTATTTTCGAAATATAGCAGTGTAGCTTCCATTTTCTGTGTCACATATGAGGAGAAAACGGCAAGTGCTATGACTAGATTTTGCAGAAACTTCTCTCAGTGGAAGAGAGGTAACAACAAACGAACGTGTATCGGCTTATCCGTAGATGATTGTTTCTGAGAAAACGACGGTCAAAGTTTCCGAGATACTTTATGTGGCTTTCAGCGAGTAAATAGTTGAACTGAAACAGTGGTACAATGGCTAGGGTCACGGCCTCACACTTTTCCGCCCCATGTTTGAAATTCGATTATTATTTTTATTTTTGTTTTTCTTTTATCTATCCATATCCGTAGAAGACTACTACACGAATATTTTGCAATATATGCTGAAATAATGTTGTCCTCGTTCGTCTAGTAACAGTTTGGCGAATGAATTAAAAAATAAAAAGAATAAATGAACTGGAGAATTATTTGAAATTGTTTTCGATGAAATTTCTGTAGTATGTCTTGAATCATAATCAATCGCAAGCGCCAGTTTTCGGTGAATTGATCCGCTATAGGTGGTTTGCCGCAAAAAGATTGCCAATGCGTGAAATCTTCAGCAGTGTTAACATTTCTTTCCCCCTTGAGTTTCGTACGAAGAAATGTCACTACGGTAAACCTGGCTTCGCGCGACGCTGGTGATGTTCGGAATTTCTATGTTTCGAGTGTTTCTACGATTGGTATCATCCACGGCAATGCACCAAATCTTCCTGTAGAATAAACACAAGAATAAAATATATCGGTTAGTATAAGAATTCATATACCAATGAAATATAAGAATATGAGGTTTTAATAAGATTGTAATTCCTCAAAATATCATACACTCACACACACACACACACACACACACACACACACACACACACATACATGAAACTCAGTTGTAATTTTACAGTTAACGTAACGCCCCAAAAATCCCCTAACTTGATAAGAAACTTCTGTATCATAACCTTCTACGGACATGGGCAGACAAATGAATAAAATAAAATAAATGAAAATAATAATCGTGTTTCGCGGAAGGGACAGAAGAAGTGAGAGACCGCTATGTTAGCCACTCTGCCACCATTTCGGCTGAAACATTGCGCGCTAAAAGGTATCTAAGTTACGTCGAAAACTTCGAGGTTCATTTTCTCAGAAACGGTCTAGCATCTACGGATAAGCCGAGATGTTGGCTTATTTTGACTCTTCTTCCACTGAGCGGAGTTTCTGAGAAATGAAGCTATGGCACTTGCTGTGCTCTCCTCGTTAGTCTGTAGAACGCAAAAGGAGTTTTTTTTAATCTATTGCAATTTATATATCGTAGCAGCGAAAATGGCCATCACAAGGAACTTAAGAAATTAACGTTATTCCTTCGAGGTATAATTAAAACTTTTCACTGAACCTAGTTCTTCTTGCCCAGTGGATGATACTGCAACTTCTTCAGACAAGGCGTCAACATCGATCGTGTCTATTCTGCTGTATTTCATCATTTGGTGTATGCATATTCAGCTCTTCTCATTGTATTTTCATTCCTTTGCCTGACCAGCTGAGGTTCTCTTTTCCATTCCGTAGGAACTTCGTATCACCTCGGTAATATTTTATTTTCTTTCCAAGTGAGAATTTACTCTCAAATGCCTATAGTTACTTTGAAAGCCGAGACTTACACCTTTTTTTATATGTTATAATACTGTTTGTTAAATATTACTTTCAACTGGTGAAGCATCATATCGTAAGTGACGATTTGATCATCAGAAAATACCAAGGTGTCGCCGGCCGGAGTGGCCAAGCGGTTCTAGGCGCTACAGTCTGGAAATGCGCGACCGCTACGGTCGCAGGTTCGAATCCTGCCTCCGGCATAGATGTGTGTGATGTCCTTAGCTTAGTTAGGTTTAAGTAGTTCTAAGTTCTAGGGGACTAATGACCACAGCAGTTAAGTTCCATAGTGTTCAGAGGCATTTGGACCAACCAATGTTGTTGTTGTGGTCTTCAGGTCGATTTATCTATATTGATCTAATTTAATGACCTATCTCGTGTGGGAAATTCAATCTTGGAAAGTATTGTCAATATAAAGGCTATACAATATCGGACAGAGGCTACAACCATTCTTCAGACATTGATTAGTATTTATTATCTGAGACTAGCGTGCACGGACGCACGCGCGCGCGCTTGTGTGTGTGTGTGTGTGTGTGTGTGTGTGTGTGTGTATGTATGTGTGTTTGTGTGTGTTTGTGTGCGCGCGCGTGCGTATGTGGGCTTGTGTGTGTGTGTGTACGCGTATGTCTAGTTTTGGTTTAATGTTTACATTTCTATGATAACACTTTACAGTTTTTATCACATTCTTTAACTTGGGTCTTTCACTGATTATAGTTCTCGGGTTTCCTTATCTCCCTATAAACAGTGTTTACAAAATCAGTTCAAATGGTTCAAATGGCTCTGAGCACTATGGGACTCAACTGCTGTGGCCATAAGTCCCCTAGAACTTAGAACTACTTAAACCTAACTAACCTAAGGACAGCACACAACACCCAGCCATCACGAGGCAGAGAAAATCCCTGACCCCGCCGGGAATCGAACCCGGGAACCCGGGCGTGGGAAGCGAGAACGCTACCGCACGACCACGAGATGCGGGCGCAAAATCAGTAAAATCTATGTTTCTGCCTAAGTCAAATTTCATCGTCTTTTCTGCAAGTCATCCAATATGGAAACATTCGTGTAGGTTCAACCTGTTCTTCAACAATCATTTACATCAGACAAAATGACATATGCTTATTGCGATTATTCGTTTTACACTAATTTTATCATAACATGTGTAATTTGCATTCAACCGTCAGATTTTTCTGAAGTTATCTCAGTTGATTTAGTCTCCTTTCCTCAAGACTGGCGAAAGTGTATTGCATCCCATATTTCAAAAAATGGTTCAAATGGCTCTGAGCACTATGGGACAACTGCTGAGGCCATCAGTCGCCTAGAACTTAGAACTACTTAAACCTAACTAACCTAAGGACATCACACACATCCATGCCGAAGGCAGGATTCGAACCTGCGACTGTAGAGGTCACGCGGTTCCAGACTGTAGCGCCTAGAACCGCTCGGCCATTCCGGCCGTCTCCCATATTTCACCTTCGGGTGAATTAAGTATTTAAAAACGACATCCATGAGCAACTGAAAAGATCAGCCTGTCGAAATCGTCTTCATCTATTCTGGGTTACACACAAAACCTGTCGCATACAGTGTAGGGCATCCTCCAGCGGAAAGAGTGTATTAATTGTAAGTTTTCAAACTGAAGTTGCTATTACCTGGTGGTATATTGACTGTGACGAATAATATTGACAAGCTGAAATGTTGTGCTACATTGAAGATTCAATCCAGTTCCAGTCACTCCATTTCGACCACGATCTGGAAGGCAGAAAACCAGGAATGGACACAAACCGCTGTCGGGTATGTTCGATACTGTATACGAGAAGAACGCAGTAATTACCATACCACCGAACATGCAGTAAGTACGCAAGAAAAAGACAGAGGATTAAGGTCATTGTGGACTTAAGGTCAGAACCCAAGTCGACACCGTCAGTACACAGGGGGAACACATGTTCGGTTTGCAGCAGGACGGGGAAGGAAATTGGTCGCATATTTTTAAATGGAATCATAGTGAGATTTCGCTAAAGAGGTTTATGAAAACCACGGAAACCTAAATCTCAGTAGTCATCCCGTCGAAACATGCGGCAAGTCTCACCGCAGTTTTATATGAGCTACAGATCGGTGAGGAAGTTTGTTTGCTCTCGCGTTCGCAGTTTTGTCACGAACGGAGCAGCCGCCGTGACAGCAGGTGTATCGCTCCACGTGGGTGGACGTGACCCGCGCGGCTCTGCTGGCAGCAACATCCCTGTGAAGCGACTCTCTACGACATGGTTCCAAGCCCCAGGTTTTCTATCGGACTGCTAGCGCCAATCACGTCTCACGAGGAACCCACTGAGTGCGAGATCACAAGTTCTGTCTTTAGTAAGGCTCATTTGAAAGTGTTGTGTTAATTTAACGGGAAAAATGTTAGCTGTTAATGCCTAAGTGCACTAGGAGGGTGACAGTGAATGAATGTCCGGGAGGTGCATACATCAATCTTCATCGGGATGTGTGTATTATACTTCACAAAATGGCCGCGCGGTTTGAGGCGCTATGTCACGAATTGCTCGGCTTCGAGTCCTCCCTCGGGCATGGTTGTGTGTGTTGTTCTTAGCATAAGTTAGTTTAAGTAGTGTGTAAGTCTAGGGACCGATGACCTCAGCAGTTTGATCCCTTAGGAATTCACACACACCTGAAAACATTCACAAAATGGCCGTCGTCGGCATTCCAGAAATGTTGAAAACAAACCATCAATCTCCACCATGAACATCGAGTGAAAAATGACGCCCCACAGTGAGAACAAAAGTTCGCACCATCACGATCGAAGGCGAACTCCTTGGGAGCTACAAACAGTGCAGGACTTTCAGGTAGGTGACCACTCTTAAAGAATATCTGTAATATCGTATTGGAGTAACGGGGTGACGAAGCTGATGCAATGTGATGGCATGCAAGCGAATGCGAAACAGTCTGTCGTGGAGCTTATCATAAACTGGCGATTCCTTAAGGCGTAGCTGCCGGCCGCGGTGGCCGAGCGGTTCTAGGCGCTTCAGAAAAATGGTTCAAATGGCTCTGAGCACTATGGGACTCAACTGCTGTGGTCATAAGTCCCCTAGAACTTAGAACTACTTAAACCTAACTAACCTAAGGACATCACACACATCCATGCCCGAGGTAGGATTCGAACCTGCGACCGTATGGGTCGTGCGGTTCCAGACTATAGCGCCTTTAACCGCTCGGCCACTCTGGCCGGCCTCTAGGCGCTTCAGTCCGGAACCGCGCGACTGCTACAGTCGCAGGTTGGAATCCTGCCTCGGGCATGGATGTGTGTGATGTCCTTAGGTTAGTTAGGTTTAATTAGTTCTAAGTTCTAGGAGACCGATGACCTCAGAAGTTAAGTCCCATAGTGCTCAGAGCCATTTGAACCATTTTTTAAGGCGTAGCTGTAGATGGTGCTGCAGGTATTGCGCTAATATGCTTTACAGGTACGGAAAAATAACAAACATCCAGATGCTGAATTTGTCCAGTGCTTCCAGGTGGTATGAACTGCAATATCTGAGGCGAGATACTTTGCTCTAAGGGAGTATGATTTTAATACGCAGACGAGGAATCAAACAAAAGCAAGATATTTTGACTAGCTATTGGCCAAAAGTAGTACTCATACGTAGTTGCACTTCTCTTAAGCCAATTTTCCCACCCTTGCTTGCTGTGACGTAAATATTCCCTACTGTCCTTGCAAGATCACGCACACGAGAAAGAATCGTAGGGGGGTAGAGCACCTCCAACTTCTCGAAGCTCAATAAATAACTTTCCAGCCACTTCATCATCCAGATTAGCAGTCGGCATAATTGCAGACGAATACGTTAAGACTTCGATGTTAGTTGATCATGATACAACTCCCTAGGTACTTCTAATTTCCAGGATTCCTTTAATATGCATTTCCTCTTCGAATCCCGGCTGATTGAAGTTGAAACAAATTCCTTTCTGAACGATCGAGTAAGTTTGTTTATCTCATCTTCTAATTTTTGGGCAGATTCCACAGTTTGCTGTGCATCGTCACGTTGATGCTTATCTTACGTCTTCCAATTTTGTAGCACTGTTCGAAGTTATGCAACGAGCCACTGTATCCCTCGAAATCACAGTAATCTATGTCGCGCGGAATTTGATATGCATAGCGCAGTAGGTCGCTATCATGCACATCCTGAAAATTGTCTCGAGTGTCCATGAAATGCGCCAAAACCGGTTTTTGTAACAAATATATCTTGCCCTCCCTTGAACATCCATAGTTTTTTCTTATGCACTAACGACCATATTGCTGCGGACTTATTCGAAATCATAGACTACTGGCCATTAAAATTGCTACACCACGACGATGACGTGCTACAGACGCGAAATTTAACCGACAGGAAGAAGATGCTGTGTGATATGCAAATTATAAGCTTTTCAGAGCAATCACACAAGGTTGGCGCCGGTGGCGACACCTACAACGCGCTGACATGCGGAAAGTTTCCAACCGGTTTCTCATACACAAACAGCAGTTGACCGGCGTTGCCTGATGAAACGTTGTTGTGATGCCTCGTGTGAGGAGGAGAAATACGTACTATCACGTTTCCGACTTTGATAAAGGTCGGATTGTAGCCTATCGCGATTGCGGTTTATCGTATCGCGACATTGCTGCTCGCGTTGGTCGAGATTCAATGACTGTTAGCAGAATATGAAATCGGTGGGTTCAGGAGGGTAATACGGAACGCCGTGCTGGATCCCAACGGCCTCGTATCATTAGCAGTCGAGATGACAAGCATCTTATCCGCATGGCTGTAACGGATCGTGCAGCCACGTCTCGATCCCTGAGTCAACAGATGGGGACGTTTGCAAGACAACAGCCATCTCCACGAACAGTTCGACGACGTGTGCAGCAGCATGGACTATCAGCTTAGAGACCATGGCTGCTGTTACCCTTGACGCTGCAACACAGACAGAAGCGCCTGCGATGGTGTACTCAACGACGAACCTGGGTGCACGAATGGCAAAACGTCATTTTTTCGGATGGATACGGGTTCTGTTTACAGCATCATGATGGTCGCATCCGTGTATGGCGACATCGCGGTGAACGCACATTGGAAGCGTGTATTCGCCATCGCCATCCTGGCGTATTCCCCTGCGTGATGGTATGGTGTGCCATTGGTTACACGTCTCGGTCACCTCTTGTTCGCATTGACGGCACTTTGAAGAGTTGATGACACATTTCAGATGTGTTACGACCTCTGGCTCTACCCTTCATTCGATCCCTGAGAAACCCTACATTTCAGCAGGATAATGCACGATCGCATGTTGCAGGTCCTGTACGGGCTTTTTTGGATACAGAAAATGTTCGATTGCTGCCCTGGCCATCACATTCTCCAGATATCTCACCAACTGAAAACGTTTGGTCAATGGTGGCCGAGCAACTGGCTCGTCACAATACGCCAGTCACTACTCTTGATGAACTGTGGTATCGTGTTGAAGTTGCATGGGCGGCTGTACCTGTACACGCCATCGAAGCTCTGTTTCACTCAATGCCCAGGCGTATCAAGGCCGTTATTACGGCCAGAGGTGGTTGTCCTGGGTACTGATTTCTCAGGATCTATGCACCCAAATTGTGTGAAAATGCAGTCACGTGCCAGTTCTAGTATAATATATTTGTCCAATGAATACCCGTTTATCACCTGCATTTCTTCTTGGTGTAACAATTATAATGGACAGTAGTGTAACTGACTTTTTATTATGCTGCTGATGATCTTCCATGTACGTAATTATATTTCGTACCCGCTCCTTGGACAACGATTGTCATTTACTATGTATCACTGGAGACGGGATTTGTGGCTCCCTGTTCGCCAACGATGGTGAACTACAGGGCTCGACACTTGTTTCAATAACACTGTCACTTGTTAAGCTCGTATCGTCATGATTGTACTTCTGATATACGTTGTCTGCACAGTTGAGAGTGTATGACATCACACATTCCACAGACTCATGTTTCAGACAGGCTAATATTACATGTGCCACATCTTTCTCATTCAGTGAAGTTCCTTCTGTTCCTTCCTGACGAAATGTCAACTCGGCAACTGTATTTGTAGGACATTACCAGCCAAAATTGTGCTCGGAAAGCGAGAACGCTACCGCGAGACCACGAGCTGCGGACGGACAACAGTGAAGCAGCGCCATATTGCTGGAGGCACTGGCTAAGGTTGTCGCTAACCGTACAGCGACGCTCTCGAAGGCAGTAGCGTTCATACTGTTTGCAGAAGAGATTTTCGGATACTAACAAATATTAATCACTGAAAACGTATCAGTTCGAATCAGTGTAGCAGAAGTTCATTCTCTCCCATCTTCCCCCTACCCACTCTCTCTCATCAAACACATACCAGGAAGAAACAAGTGACAGAAAATAAAGTCTGTTTCTTAGCCTTAAGTCTCTCTCTCTCTCTGTCATGTCTCTGCCCTCTATGCTCTCTCTGTTTCCTACCTTTCTGTACTCCACTGCGTAACGCGCTTCTCTCACCACCTTTTTACAGCTCTACCCTTCTACACCAACGATATGATCTCATAGCCCTAACACAAGAACAAGAATAGTGCTGAGAAACTTTCCAAAAATAGAATAAACATTAAATACCAAAATTGTGTGACAGGATGGCATCTCTACAAACACCAAATTATAGTCTGACAAAGTGAAGTGCGAGGAATGAGGGCCTTTAGTATACCCTGATACAGTCTAGAGAGATAAAATTAAAACCCTCCATGCATTTAAGATACACTGAAAACAGAACATTAACTTTAATCTTAAACGATAAGTGTTAAGAAATAAAAAATGCGGAACCACGTTCTCCGTTGTTACCTAGCTAAGTTCGGAATGATCTATTATCCTCAGGGTAAGTGAATTGGTGCGTTGCTAGAGAGGTACCTAAGTTGTTGACAGAAGTGATGTAGCGATGAAACGAGAACCCGCCTAACATCCTGAGAAGATCGTCATGACGTGTGAAATTTTTCTGTAAGTTGTTCCAGTTGAAACTTGGTATGGTTGCCTTCAACAATGGCAAGTGTACAAATCTGTCTTCAACTGCTGAGCTAGTACTCTGTCCCTAATGGCTTCTCTGTGGAAGGGGATTTAAATCAGTTTACAAATAGAAATAAACGAAAGAATAAAAAGTTCGACCTCTACAATTTCGGCCTGTAAGCAGCAGATTAATCTTGTTAGTGCAGCTGTTATGAAATCTGCAACTTCTGCATTGTCCACGGCGCGTGTCCCTCGACCCGCATTGGCTTATCGCGATGGCGGATGCCGCTGAGAGGACTGCGTAGCGCATGCGCAGTCGGCAGTTTCCGTCGCTGCAGTTTCCTCACCAGTTGCTGCAAGTATCCGAGTGCACAGAACGAGTAGGTCTCTGTGAATTTCTTCAGCCACGTATAGACCGTAGTTTCTGCACCTACTGCGATTGTCCATAAACTACTATAAAGCGTCTAGAAATGTTGGTCAAAGATTATTTACTCAACGCTGTTTTCACGTAAGGAGCACTGCAAGAGCGAGAAAGAACGATTGATAACTGTCATTGTGTGAGCTGCAATTAACTCTGTATCTACTAAGCTGCACGGGAGATTTGAGTAAGAGGCTACGGATCAATGGCAAGTTGCTTTATGGAAGTTGCTTTATGGAAGTTGGTTTCTGGCACTTTATAAGCATGTTTTCGGAAGACAACTGCAGCCTTCAGTTAAATCTGTGACTTTGTCCAGGAAGTTCAACAGCATTCTATCCAATCAAACGAAAACAGCTTCTTGTTTAACCAGCAGCTGAAAGTATAAGAGGGATCAAAGAGTTTCCGTTCGAATGCCGTACAGTACAGAATCGGTGTGCTAACCAGGCAAAATCGCCGTGAGCACTGACGCGCAAGGTTGAAGATACCCGTTTCAAAAAACACCGTTTCCTGCTGCGTGAAGCAGTTCGCAGCTGCCTGCTGGGCATCTTCGTCCGACAGGAATAGTCGACCTCTCAAGCCCTTTTATTAAGGGACCGAAGGCTTGATAATTGCCGGACTATAGGGTAAGTGCTCGAATGTCGCCCACTTGAGTTGGTGTGATTTCTGCGTTACGACATTTGCGGTGTTGGGACGTGCGTTACCACGAAGCAGCAGTACCTTATGTCGCAATTTTACCGCACAGTGGTTTTCGACAGACATGCTCTCTCACACACATTTTTCATTTTCCAATGGATGCCTGCCGCATTTGTTCCTCGGCAGCCAAGAAAAAAATAACAGCACGTTGGTCCCGTTTGGACTCGTTTGGTACCAAAGTTGGCACACGTTTCCGCATTAACGCATAAGCGTCGGAAAGACGCGAATTCCACATTAATCCCTTTTCTACAAGTCGGTGCACGCACGCTGCAGCAACGCCCTCAGACATAAGCTTTTTGATCGTCTCTTATATGTCACAGTTAACATTTCACACCTCCACCGTTCCGTATGATCAGCTATATTTTTATTTAACTTAATCTAGAACTGAATCATTAATGCTGTTATCGTACACAATGCCACATACTTTCCTTTAGTGGGGTACAAATATTCAGAAGTCTGCCAAACGTCGCACCAATGTGAGAGAGTGTCACTAATACGACGGTTGTCCAGAAAGTAAGTTCCGATCGATGGCTAAATAGAAACCACAGTGAAATTCAGAAACCTTTTATTTGCAAGAGTTAGTTACACTTTCCAGATATTTCACTACAGAGTCGCCGCTCCGACTTAGACGTTTGTCGGAGCGTTATACCAAATTTACAACACCACGTCATAGAAGGCAGCTGCCTGTACTTTCCGATAATTCTCTACGCTGGTCTATAGCGCGTAGCCTGCGCCCAAGTGTTATCTTCATATCCAGCGTTTCATGTGAACACAGATGATACTCAGGACGAGCCAATTAGGGCTGTGTTGTGGGTGATCGAACACTTCCCATCGAAAAAGCTGCAGGAGAATCTTCACTGCCCCTGCAGAGTGCGGCTGAGAATTGCCCATGAAGAAGGAAGTGCGTGGCAGTTGTGTCAGGTGGGCTGCATTCATTAAGCCGAAGTCTCTCAGCGGGCCCTCCTACTTGGTGGGAGACATCGTTGTTCTAGGCACCTTTACTCGCTCACAGTGCGCTCACAACTGAAAAGAGCGTCTTGATGCGATCGACGGTCGTACTAGAGACACTACCCAACACATGTGTGCAAAGCTTCATCGGGTTTTCACTGTGGTGTCCATTTCGCGACCGGTCGGAACTTACTTTCTGGACAACCCTCGTATTATCTACGAATACTTCGATGACCACTAACGACTGTGAAAATTACAGTATCGAGAAGGATACGTGGGACTGAACTGAATTTTGTACCACAGATTAAGTACATAACAACAGTCAAACCATTTAGCATTCTGCCGCTCAACTATGCAAGATAACCAGACTGTGGTCACTACGCTTGCGTCCAATATTTGTACACATTATAGTGATTATGGACGTTGTCGCCACTTATTTCATCTTAACGCATTCCCATCCCTACCTCTGCAGTCTGGTAGAATGACATGGCAAACATCGCCAGTCAGAAACGAGACTGAAAGCCTTTCTATATGACACTAATATCACTCATTTTCTGATGTTTCTCCCTCATATTTTTCAGGTAATAAGTGATATGTATATTTAATTTTGTTGCTTTTAGTTGCTATTTTTCAGCTGTTATTTATTTATTCTAATGAAAGTTAATTTCCTTACAGCTATATTTTTCATTTTTCAAATGTTTATCTCATGTCTGTACAATCGAGTTCAAGACAACGTTGTCTCATCTTCAGGTGCTTGTTAGGAGTGCTTCATGAATCAAAAGCCGTACTTACGGTAACTGTCGTTCCATCAAGGAAGGCGCCTGTAATGCGTCTGTCACACAGTCTGGTAATTCGTATCAAACACCCTCTGCAGTCTCTACATCGAAACGAAAAGAACACCACAGAGAATGGAGGATGTTTGAGACGAATTATCAAACTGTGCGTCAGAAGCAATGGAATAAATGTTATCATTCAGTCTATCAACCCCGAATGCTATGGATACGACACTAACATTCGTCATTTTCGACAAGTTTTATATTGCTCACTCCCCATTTCCGCCACAATTAACACTGAACCCTAAGGGGTGAAATGTCATCGCACCTGTTACCTTTCAGCCTAGCAACATCGAAATCTATACATTCGATACAAATGTCGTTTGTCTCCGATTATTTTAACTCGTCACATCCTTCCCTCTCCCAGGCCCAATTTAGTGTGCCTATCATCCATTTCTCTGTTTTTTTTCCCAATCAGATTGTCATGTTAGTATCAAGTCTGCTTAAACTACTCCAGACTTTTCAGCGTTAAACATCCATATCACCACTTTCCCATTAGACTCCAACAGATACCGCAGCTAGGGTTGTCTTACTCACAGTATTTTTTATGTTATATAGCAAGTTATCTGTGGGCCAAGTTCGGTTGAATTTGCTCTAAGCATTCAAACTTATGCTTTAAATATCGCTCCTTCCTATCGCTATCCCACCTTGAGGGCTCAAATATTATCTGGAGTGTCACCAACCAACATCTGACCCCGAAAACAATATAAAGGACGCTGATATAAATCGTTCCCGACTATTTAATGTGGAACCCCATTCCTAAATGTGATGGTAGTGTATTACCCCGTAGCATATTTTTCCTGGTAATAAGTCATATATGTGCCAAGTTTGTTGAAATTCGCACAAATGGTTCAAATAGCTCTGAGCACTATGGGACTTAACAGCTGAGGTCATCAGTCCCCTAGAACTCAGAACTACTTAAACCTAACTAACCTAAGGACATCACACACATCCATGCCGGAGGCATGATTCAAACCTGCGGTCGTGCGGTTCCAGACTGAAGCGCCTAGAACCGCTCGGCCACAGCGGCCCGCGAAATTGGCACAGGAGTTACATTGGGTACCTGATAATGGACAACAATAGGCGGTGTGTCAACCGTTCACTTTTATGACAGCTTGAACTCTGTTGGAAACACTTTGAATGAGATTTTTAAATGCCTGTGGAGGAATGCCAGCCCATTCTTCCCCATGAGCTGAAACCAGAGAAGGTAGTGATGTTGGACGCTTCGATCTGGAGAGATGTCGACGTTCTAACGTATCCCAAAGGCATTCCACTGAGTTTTCGAAGAGTCGAGGCGTCGTTTAGTCGCAACATTTCGACGAGTTTCCTGCTCGTCGTCTTCAGGTGCCTGAAGATAGTGACTAGGAAACTCGGAGAAACGTTACAAGTCGACACTACTATTAGGCTGCTAACTGGAAAACGTTTTATCAAAATTTATTGTTAGATCTTGTTCTAATGATATCCATTTCATTGCTGTTATATGGTGATATGTTTGGGGTAGTCTTAAAAGGCCCCACTGAATGTCATTTTTTAATAATACATTAGCGCGCAGAACATAAACCCGAAAGTAACTTTTGCATGATGTGTCACTGCCAAGCAACATAAATCGATGAAACTTGGACCATGCATAGAAAGAACTGCTATAGAACAGTATAGAAGAAAACTGAAAGTAGTACAGAATGAGAGGAACAGGAATGACATCTTTATTGAAAAAAAAAAAATAATTACACTGAAGTCACCGCGATTGATGTTACTCACCTAGACATCGCAAAAGGCAGAAAATGGTTCTCAGTAGGGTGCGTGATCGCCACGGACGGCAGTGTGTGCTTTGCAACGCGATCCCATGTTGCCCATGAAGCTGGTAAGCAGTTTTTGTGGTAGGGCGTTCCATTCTTCCACCGAAACGTGCTAGACGGCATTTATATGGGGGGAATGAGCAGGCCAGCCCATTCACCCAACATGCTCTTCGAGAGCTTCTCCAGCTGCGCAATTCGATGCGGGGTGCGTATTGTCATCCATAAAAACGATAGTGAGGACCAAGCACAATTCTGAAAAGACCCACATGGCGAAGGAGTCCGGTGTTACAATAGCGTTGTCCGGTGAGTCTATCATGTTCAAAGATTTGGTGGTCAGTACGGCCGTGCAACAACACTTCGCCACCCCGCATCATAACACTCCGACTACGAAAACGGCCATGTTCGGCAATCATGTCGGCAATGTTCCTGGGTTCAGTAGGTGTTCCCACCTTCCGCCATACAAAGGTATGTAATGCAACCATGAACGTTGTCGAACGTGATCTTTTTGGTGGTCCAAGGACTGTGGTATGGGGAGGGATAACGTTGCGTGGGTGTACCGACCAACTCTTTTGAATACGGTACACTAACTGATCAACGCTATTCCGACATCGGACTTCTTCCCCATGTGGTCTTGTTAGGGGTACACTCGATCCTGAATTCATTTTTGTGGATAGCAATGCGCGCCTGCATAGAACTGCGCAGGCGGACCTTGTGGAACGAGAGCATATTCGGTGAATGAACTGGCGTGCCGTTCCATCGACTTAAATCCCATCGAGCACGTGTGTGAGGCGTTGGTGGGAGGTATTGCAGCAAGTCCACATGCACCGACCAGGATCGAACAGTTGTCAACTACGCTGGCACAGGAATGGAATGGTGTACCACAGGAACTTGCGCTACGATACCTAAACTGACCGCTACAGGTTCTCGTATCCAAGGTGGCCTAAATGAAAACAGCCTGCCGCAGCTAGCGAGCGAGATAAATATTGATAGGCTGTCGGGATCTCATATTAATATTCTCCCCCGCACCAGACCTTGGGGAAGGCATGGATTACGACACTACTTGCAGGAAGCTAGTGATTTGAATGGGCCCTGGGGATAGACGGTAGTAATTGCAACTGATAAATAAAATATTTAAAATTTTTAAAGTAAACAGAGAGATGAAGTCTGAAATTAGTACAGGACAAGGTACTCTTAACCGTGATCAGCCTCCACTGACACAAAAAGCCGTTCAGAAAACCACATATATAAGTTTAGCTGGGAAAAAAATGTTCAAATGTGTGCGAATTCCTAAGGGACCAAACTGCATAGGTCATCGGTCCCTAGACTTACACACTACTTAAACTAAGTTAAACTAAGTTATGCTAAGAACAACACACACACCCATGCCCGAGGGAGGACTCGAACCTCCGGCGGAGCTGGGAAACAGTTCGAGGAGAGAATACTGAACTATGAGAAATAGGTTTCGGCATCGAAAAAGGGGGTGGCAGAACTCGGCGAACCTTACCGCATGGCTGTCGCTGCTTCTCTCCCGTAGCATCAGGAAATAGTCGCGATCACCAAATGACCGGAACGGAGCTCGAAACCGTGTATCATTACTAGTCTGTGCCCGAAGTAACGAATCGTAACCTTACCGCAGCATGACGGAGCGCACCTATAGACAAGAAGCGGTCGTTGAGGATACGATAGCTGGTGGTCCTTCCAAGAAGATGCTGCCGAATAGTCGAGAGCGGCGATGCTCAGGGTTTCTTTTAGCTGGTCGATGCCTCACATTAGTCTGCTTACGTCTCAAAAAGGCAGTTCCGGTGCGAACTTGCTGCGCGGTCAAGAGGCTCGTTGCCTACTGGGCCATAGCACTTGCCGCTTCCTTTTTGCCCCAGAGGTTTCCTAACCTGGCGCAGTCTTGTCCGATGGAACGGCGGCCTTTTCTGTATTCGTGCGTACCTCAAGACCAATAATATGTTTCGTTTAAACTTGAATCTTTTCAACGGCCGCAGCAGTGTTGAACAAACTATTAATTTCGGTCAAAATAACGGCAGCCGAAACATGTTTACAGATTTCGGCTCCTCTTTACGTAAGAAGTTACGGTTTCTTTCCTTTCTGTACTTATTTAGATGCTTTAGTCCGTGACTGAAATCTGTAGACACTACCAAAACACTAGTAAGCGAATTATGGAAACAGCAGCGTTTTGTTAACATTAAAAGACCCCGAATCTGTCCCCTGTTTTCATACTCATTAATTACTTCTCGTCTCATCCTTTGTTTCCGCCCTCGTGCGGCTACCCACACGCTGTAACGCCGGAAATGCATATCCATCTATTTCCATCTAGCCATCTATTGTAATATAGATTTTTCATTTTGTTGCCTGAAGATATGACGTTTCTGTGTCTTTATATATTGTAATTGTTTTACTATATATATATATATATATATATATATATATATATATATATATATATATATATATAGTAAAACAATTACAATATATAAAGACACAGAAACGTCATATCTTCAGGCAACAAAATGAAAAATCTATATTACAATAGATGGCTAGATGGAAATAGATGGATATGCATTTCCGGCGTTACAGCGTGTGGGTAGCCGCACGAGGGCGGAAACAAAGGATGAGACGAGAAGTAATTAATGAGTATATATATATATATATATATACTCCTGGAAATTGAAATAAGAACACCGTGAATTCATTGTCCCAGGAAGGGGAAACTTTATTGACACATTCCTGGGGTCAGATACATCACATGATCACACTGACAGAACCACAGGCACATAGACACAGGCAACAGAGCATGCACAATGTCGGCACTAGTACAGTGTATATCCACCTTTCGCGGCAATGCAGGCTGCTATTCTCCCATGGAGACGATCGTAGAGATGCTGGATGTAGTCCTGTGGAACGGCTTGCCATGCCATTTCCACCTGGCGCCTCAGTTGGACCAGCGTTCGTGCTGGACGTGCAGACCGCGTGAGACGACGCTTCATCCAGTCCCAAACATGCTCAATGGGGGACAGATCCGGAGATCTTGCTGGCCAGGGTAGTTGACTTACACCTTCTAGAGCACGTTGGGTGGCACGGGATACATGCGGACGTGCATTGTCCTGTTGGAACAGCAAGTTCCCTTGCCGGTCTAGGAATGGTAGAACGATGGGTTCGATGACGGTTTGGATGTACCGTGCACTATTCAGTGTCCCCTCGACGATCACCAGTGGTGTACGACCAGTGTAGGAGATCGCTCCCCACACCATGATGCCGAGTGTTGGCCCTGTGTGCCTCGGTCGTATGCAGTCCTGATTGTGGCGCTCACCTGCACGGCGCCAAACACGCATACGACCATCATTGGCACCAAGGCAGAAGCGACTCTCATCGCTGAAGACGACACGTCTCCATTCGTCCCTCCATTCACGCCTGTCGCGACACCACCGGAGGCGGGCTGCACGATGTTGGGGCGTGAGCGGAAGACGGCCTAACGGTGTGCGGGACCGTAGCCCAGCTTCATGGAGACGGTTGCGAATGGTCCTCACCGATACCCCAGGAGCAACAGTGTCCCTAATTTGCTGGGAAGTGGCGGTGCGGTCCCCTACGGCACTGCGTAGGATCCTACGGTCTTGGCGTGCATCCGTGCGTCGCTGCGGTCCGGTCCCAGGTCGACGGGCACGTGCACCTTCCGCCGACCACTGGCGACAACATCGATGTACTGTGGAGACCTCACGCCCCACGTGTTGAGCAATTCGGCGGTACGTCCACCCGGCCTCCCGCATGCCCACTATACGCCCTCGCTCAAAGTCCGTCAACTGCACATACGGTTCACGTCCACGCTGTCGCGGCATGGTACCAGTGTTAAAGGCTGCGATGGAGCTCCGTATGCCACGGCAAACTGGCTGACACTGACGGCGGCGGTGCACAAATGCTGCGCAGCTAGCGCCATTCGACGGCCAACACTGCGGTTCCTGGTGTGTCCGCTGTGCCGTGCGTGTGATCATTGCTTGTACAGCCCTCTCGCAGTGTCCGGAGCAAGTATGGTGGGTCTGACACACCGGTGTCAATGTGTTCTTTTTTCCATTTCCAGGAGTGTATATTATGTCGATGTATAATTGGTTTGTTTTGTAAATAATATTTGTATTTTTACGCTGGGTCTTGCCTAGGGAAAACTATGCTATCGAACGACTACATCCATGGGTCGTGTGGAGAACCAAAGTGTTTATGATCTTTGGTAGTGTTAACTCTGCCGCGTGGAGCGCGGGCAGAGGGAGTCTGGCTGGAGTAGTGCGGTTGAGCAGGTGTGTTGTGTGACGCTCCCGCGAGTTGCCGCGCTTTCGGGGTTTGGCAGCATGTAATTGCGCTCGACGTGCTATGATAGTTTCTGACACGGTGTCGCGGACGGGAAGCATTAGCTGGCGCACATCAAGAGCCCGTTTCGCCTGGTGACAGTGTCGATAACAAGGCGCGCCAACATCCAGCTTCTGCAACAGCGACGGCCGACAATGAGTGACTGTCGCCACCTCCTCGACCGACGACTTCAAACCTTCAATCAACCAGCAAGGAAGACTGGAAGCACGTAAAGTTTTAGAACTGTATGGCAGACCTCAGCTTTTAAAATTGTTGCATCACAAAATTACAGCAACTTAGCAGGAACCTTTGTTGCTCATTGTCCCAATTCCATTACCAAGCAGGGTCCCTTCCTTTTCCGAAATGAACCCGAGTGTCGTTGAAATTCAGACGCCAGCATTAAAGTAATATCATTCCATTTCACTTCTTTAATTTCAAAGTTCAGTTAGGGTATTCATAGCTGGCTACAATATTTAGATTACACAAGCACAAATTAAGAGTGCGAGTTTTGTTAGCATATTTTAGCTTACCTGTGACTGCAGCTCAGCTTGGTACATACTAAATGTTGCTATTGTTAATTGTCCAGAATCATTTAATTCAAGTTCAAAGTTAAATCTCTTATTTCTAAATTGCGTGGATTCAAGTGGCTTTTGAAATGATTGTTGAGGTAGCCCAAGACTAACCTTATTTTACTGAATTTCGTAGTGCTTCAGAAACAAATCTCAATATCAATTTCAGTCACTAAATTAACTTTGAATTTTCCGGTTTTATAAATTCTTTTGCTAAATTAAGTCAGAGTATAGCGAAATTTATTACTTCTGACAAACTTTCAGTTTTCACACAACACGTGTTAACCTTCAGTTGCCACGCTTTTAGTGCTAATTATATGTGCAATAACCTTTCTTTTTCAGTTATTATAGTAGTTGTCCATAGGACTGGCGACCGTAATTTTCCCCAAATCTCAAATATCTAATTAACGCCAATTAATTGTTAACGTGACGACCGCACATTTACTTTCTTTATTAATTTTACCCTTTTCTCAAAATTTATTTCCACCAATTTCATTTCCATTTTTCCTTTCATTTAGATGTAACCCTTTCCTCCCTCTTTACCGACAAATTAACTTCGGTGACGATTGCTTTTCCCAAATTTCCATTAGGTGCACGCGGTTTAATTTTTCACTGTCATTGAGGTCGATAAGTGAGGGGAGGTTACAACGCTCTTCAAAGGTCGTGGCGTTTTGGGCGGATTCGTAACGCGATGTGTTACAAACCCGGTACAACGTTGTGGCCAGCATAGTAGCACGTTACAGAGCTTGCAGTGCCGTCCCTGGTGACCAGATGCAGTATTAAGAACCATGATCCACCTTCTGTAATGCCCAGGGGACTGTCATAAGTCGCCGCTACTTCAGTGTTATTATTATTTTTGAATAAAAGTGTCATTTCTGTTCGTCTCATTATGTACTTCTTTCAGTTACCTTATGCGGTACACTGTAGCAGTTTTTCTATGTACGGTTGAAGTTCCACGGAGCTGCGTGACACATCATGCGAAAGTTGCTTTCGTCCTCAGGTTTTGCGTTCCAGTGTATTTCAAAATTTGGGCTCTGAGTAGATGGAAGCAAAGTGTTGTGTACGTAGTTCCGCGTAGTCAGCGCGTACACAACTTTCCCAATAGAGCGCGCCCCGCTAAGCACAACAGCGCAGGCGCAGCGATCGTCCGTCTCCGCTCTACGAGATGGCGCTGCCATAAAGACGGACCAAATTCTGCTTCCGCTGATCCGCGTATTAATATGTAACGCAGCCAATGAGATTGCTGCTAACGTAGAACCTTTTCTCCTCGCGGATCACACTCGCGCAGTGATACCTGAACGCGCGAGGTATTATAACGAGTGTACAGACCTCCGATCAGTCAGTCTGCATTAGCCTGCATTTGTCTGTACCAGTCTACAGTCAAGTTTCAGTCTGCGCCTAATAAGATTATCATATTCCTGTACATAGCCACGAAGAGAAATGTATAGACACTTTGTCAAGTATCAGAGATATGTGAGAATAAGATTAACGTACCAAGACCAAAGGAACATCAGATTGTCAATCGTAAATAGCATCCAGAATCAAGTTAAGTAAGGTCTATGCTTTTTATTATTTTAATGAATGTGTGTGAAAATTAATCAAGTTCTGTTTAAAGTTGGTCACCGTCAATCTGATACTCTAAGCGTGCAAGTGGCATTTCTATCGTCTGACCTAACGGCAGAAGATAAACACGCCACGATAAGACCACGAGAGATATTGCTGACACTCGCCTAATTCGTTAGAGCGACAAGTCAAATAATGTGATGGTGTGTGTACCGAAGGTCTTACAGTACGCACACCACACAAAGAGATTAGTTAGGACATACAACGTTTGGATAGTTTCTCACCGGAGTCTGGGTTGATGCGCGCGCGCAGCTGCAGCTTGGTGCCGATGGGCACGGCCTGGTCCACGGGCAGCTCGCCGCTGAGGTTGCCGACGCGCGCCGGCGGCGCTTCCTTGTACAGCGCCACCTCGTACTCCAGCCGCCCCGGGGACTCCTCCGCCACGCCCGACACGCGGGCCCCGTGCGCGCTGCACACAGCCGGAACCTGCGTAACTCAGTCTGCGGTGACCACTGGTGGCTTGTGCAAAATTTTACAAAAGTGCTACAATGTGGGGGTTTATAGCCATCTGATTTACAAGGGTAGTAATCGTAACTACACTGAAGCGGCAAACAAACTCGTATAGGCATGCGTATTACAAATACAGAGATATGTAAACAGGCGGGATACGGCAGGCCTCCACTCCCCTGTCCCTATCCTCCTGTCCCCGTCTCCCAAGCCGTGGCATCCTCTTTTCCTCCCCTCTCCCCCTCCTCCCCCCTGTTCCCCTCTTGGAAGGTCCCCGGACTCGCACACGCTTCGTGGACATTCGCGCGCCGGAGATCACCGCCATCAGTGTATCGTGTGTGCCGTCATGTTTAGTGTTCAGTTTCGCCGTCACGCCCCATTGTTCATCAGTGACATCGTCTTCTTCAGTGTTTGTGCGTCGGGTCTCCAGTTCATAGTGTGGATTGTCATCAAGTGTGAACGGCTTCTTGTGCTTTTATATTCTTGTGTCTCCTGTTTTTTCCCGCCGTTTTTCTCTGTGATGTCTCTTCTTTGTTTATCTCCATGTACTCTCTTCGGCTGAAGAGCGGCGTATTGTGCTGCTGCCAGCCTACCTGGTTGTTCAGGTGTCAAAATTACAATAAAGTAAAAAAAAAAAAAAAAAAAAAAAAAAAAGATACGGCGCTGCGGTCGGCAACGCCTATATAAGACAACAAGTCTTTGCCGCAGTTGTTTGATCGGATACTGCTGCAACAACGTCAGGTTATCAAGACTTAAGTGAGTTTGAACAGCATCTTCGAGGTAGCGATTAAGTCGGGATTTTCCTGTACGGCTATTTTCACGGGAGTACCAGGAATATCATGAATTCCGGTAAAACATCAAATCTCCGATATCGCTGCATCCGGGAAAAGATCCTGCAAGAACGAGACCAACGACGACTGAAGAGAATCGTTCAGCGTCACAGAAGTGCAACCTTTCCGCAAATTACTGCAGATTTCAATGCTGAGCCATCAACAAGTATCAGCGTGCGAACTATTAAACGAAACTGCGGAGCTGAAGGCCCACTCGTGTACCCTTGATGACTGCGCGACAAGACCTCGCCTGGGCCCGTCAACACCGACATTGGACTGATGATGACTGGAAACGTGTTACCTGGTCGGACGAGTCTCGTTTCAAATTGTATCGAGCGGATGGACGTGCACGGGTATGTAGACAATCTCATGAATCCATGGCCCCTGCATGTCAGTTGGAGACTGTGCAAGCTGGTGGAAGCTCTGTAATGGTTTGGGGCGTGTGCAGTTGGAGTGATATGGGTCCCCTGATACGTCTAGATACGACTCTGACTGTTGAGATGTGCGTAAGCATCCTGTCTGAGCACCTGCATCCATTCACGTGCATTGTGCATTCCGACAGACTGTGGCAATTCCAGCAGGACGACGCGACACCCCACACGTCCTGAATTGCTACTGAGTGGCTCCAGGAACACTTTTCTTAGTTTAAACACTTCCGCTGGCTACCAAACTCCCCAGACACGAACTTTATTGAGCATATCTGGAATGCCTTGCAACGTGCTATTCAGAAGAGATCGCCACCCTCTCGTATTCTCACGGATCTATGGATAGCCGTGCAGGATTCACGGTGTCAGTTCTCTCCAGCACTACTTCAGACGTTAGTCGAGTCCATGCTACGTGTTGCACCACTTATGCTTGTTCGCAGAGGCCCTACATGATATTAGGCAGGTGTATCAGTTTCTTTAGCTCTTCAGTGTAAATTGAATATATTAATTTCACGTATACAAACTTAACTGTTTAAATATATTTAAAATTTATAATTAATAGTTTAAAATTGTGAGGAATAGAAGAAAATGAAAAACTTATAGTAGCAGCAGGAATCGTACCCAAGCTGGCGAACTGCCAGTTGATGCACTTGACCACTTTCTTTTTTGTGAAGTTTACGAAATGCAGTTGACCACTGTTTTTCTCAAGTTCACCAAAAGAAAGGTAAAATGAATGCAACATTCGAACAGAAAAGGGGTTGTACACTTTATCCAACTCCTTGACGATTAAATACCAGATACAGCATATTCGAGAAAAGCTCACTTTGCGGGGCATCATTTAACTTAAAAATATATCCTCCAGTAACACAATGGCCTAAAGTGGACATAATTCATCTCGTTGTCTCTTCTGGCATCGGCAGCACTTGTGCGACGAAGTTAACCTTTGACGTTGTTCTGATATTGACAAGGAGTACTTTTTGTGTCTCATCAAATTCCTAATTTAGTGTTTCTGTATAAATGCAAGCATACTCTCACGAATATTCCTGTACCTAACAGCGATCATAAGCTTCATGTTGCTTCTGTATTCAGTACCCAAAGCATTTCGAATTTAGAGAGCGGTCTTAGCTGGGCGTGATGCTTCACAGAAAGGCCGCGTCCAATGTTCATACATAATTTCAGACTTCCTCGTGTTCAGCTTCGAAAGTTTGTGTTTATTAATGATATGGTAGAGCTTTCCCTACTTCTTGATCGTTCGTGGCAAGAAAGCGAACATTATCTGCACGCGTGTTACAAATAATTTTGTTCCAATTAATGGAGAATCCTCGTAAATATTGCGTCAGTGTGCCAAGCAAGAAGAGTTCAATGGCAGTGGCAAATAGAGCCATCGACATCGGACAACCCTGTCTCACAGAGCTGCATATTTTGATTTCTTTACTCAGCTTATTATTGACCACTGCCCTTGTATGACGCCGGCCGCGGTGGCCGTGCGGTTCTGGCGCTGCAGTCCGGAACCGCGGGACTGCTGCGGTCGCAGGTTCGAATCCTGCCTCGGGCATGGGTGTGTGTGATGTCCTTAGGTTAGTTAGGTTTAAGTAGTTCTAAGTTCTAGGCGACTTATGACCTAAGATGTTGAGTCCCATAGTGCTCAGAGCCATTTGAACCATTTGAACCTTGTATGACTTTTACCTAGAAGTTCACGTAAAAGGTTTGTAACATGTATTGGAAATCTCATTGACTGCGTGGTGTTTATGTGGTGTCACCGCCAGACACCACACTTGCTAGGTGGTAGCCTTTAAATCGGCCGCGGTCCGCTAGTATACGTCGGACCCGCGTGTCGCCACTATCAGTGATTGCAGACCGAGCGCCACCACACGGCAGGTCTGGAGAGACTTCCTAGCACTCGCCCCAGTTGTACAGCCGACTTTGCTAGCGATGGTTCACTGACAAATTACGCTCTCATTTGCCGAGACGATAGTTAGCATAGCCTTCAGCTACGTCATTTGCTACGACCTAGCAAGGCGCCATTATCAATTGCTATTTATCTTGTGATGCATGTACCGTCAGACCGATGTTCACCAATTATGGATTAAAGTTAAGTATTCCAGAAGCTACGTACTTTATTTGCTAGTCTCCATTACTTGTCCTGTTCCAGACCTCACGCCATCCTGCGTGAGCTTAAACGCGTACCTTTCGGCTTCCTCTCATTGTGGGTTGGCGCTCTGGCCAATCCACAACAGTTTATGTAATATTGGTGGCTTACACTGTCGAGAACTTCTGCAAAGTCAAGTGATACTAAAGCACACTTGATATTGCAGGCCTCTACAATGGCGATTACATCTCTGTACTAACATAATTTGTGGAAGAGCTTTCTGTCCACGCCTACACTTGTCTGGTACCGACCCGTTATCGTATTCATTAACATTTTAAGTCTGTGGAAAATGATGCATGTCATGAGTTCATAATCACTGTTCAGTAACGAATTGATCCAAAACCATCAACTAATCTGCTCTCTGGATGTTTAGGGATTAAGGGGAGGTTTACTATATTTTGATTCAAAAAATAGATTTTTTAAAATTGCATTTTTGGATCCATAAAAGTGTTTAAAATCCACCCCTGAAGCGGTTTTTTCGAATACGGAACGGAAATGTCTGTTATTCGCGGTTGAACAAAAAAATGCACCTGCCTGAAATCGGCTTTTTTCACGCACCAGTTTTTTCCTTTCGGAGGACGAGTTATTGTACCGATGCTTGGGAGGAAACACACAAAATACAAATGAAACTTTGAACGCTTGTGTTTGGAAGTTAGCCCCCAAGCATTTGCATTCTGGTGCGAAGACTGTGGAGATCGCGACTTTCCTGACACTGAGTAGCTTCAACGAACGGTATTCAGCATTTCTGAAGACCTTGACAACGATGGACGTCACCCTGGGACTCTATTCGACGCAGTTCGCCAAGCATTCGGACGACCACCAGATTCAAGCGGCCGAAAACCGCTTGTCACCGGCCGTACGAGCGGCTCTGGACCAGCGCAGGATGGCCCAGATCGAGCAGAACGCCCTCTATGAGGAAGAGGAAGGACTAGTTTATGGACCCGGAATAGCAGATTGAACGTAGGTTGCATAATATTGCATTTATATTTAGTCAAAACTTCAAACGCGTTTTTCTCGAAATAACTTTTTTTTTATCGCGTAGTACGGTAACTCCAAATTTACTGAACCGATTGGCGTGATTCTTTGTTTCCGACGAAGATAACTAAATTGTCTAGGAGTTGTACCACTTTTATTCCGATCCATCAACTACAAATATTTGTACTTGGCCGACAACGTCGAAAAATCGATGAAAAAACCCAATTTTTTTTCAAATGGCAGGCATTTTGTTTTTTAAGGTCCAAATAACTTAAGCGAGGTACAACTCCTAAAGAGTCTTAAATACTTCGCTAACATCAACTCAATTTTGATTTCAGACGAGCCGGCTGACCTGTGACATTCCGCGCGTGGAGGTCTACATCGAAATTTGGTTTCGTTCCGATGGCACTTACGCCTTTGCTCTTAGACATTTCCAGTCGAAAAAAATCCAGTTTGTAGAGAAAATATCAATAAACATTTTGACCAAATTTGAGATGGATATCTATAACATATCCCGATAAAATAATTCTCAAAGAACATGCTTTTTTACGGCCAAAGATAGCAAACCTCCCCTTAACACAGGGATTCCTTCCACGAGCTCTTTAGGAACATTAAAATACATACAAAATAAGTTAAATTTCAATTCTAGTTGATATACATGCAAAATTCCACGTTGATGCCGTCTAGTCATAGAGTTTTATTTGTTGAAATTCATGCTATAGCACATTAAAGTCCTTCTTCAACGATTTCATTCACGAGGATTTCGACTTCACCAGCGCTTAATTCTCCTAGCAGGTTTTGCAGTAGTTCCTGTCGTATTCCTTCATCGGTGTGTTTCACTGCCACCAGGTCCTAAAGGTGTTTATGGACTGCATATTGCCGTCACTTAGCTTTAGATATGTCATATTATCCTTTTCCCTATATTATTTTCACAGACGACATGGAACATGGATGGTTCTTCTTCGTCTATCAAGTGTTGCCACCAGGACGTTATTTTATAGCCTTAAACGAGTGTAAGTTCTAGGTCCATAACTCTCTGACACAGGTAAAGTGCAATTCGTTTGTTTTCTTTTGCCTTAAATTCTTCTCCCCTGCATAAATTCTTAACATTTTAGCTATGACATGTTTTAGCCACCATTCTGTTACCGAATTGAGTCGTGGCAATTTCCTTTCGCATTTCCTCCATGTTTCGTCAAAATCACATCGACATTCTGCATCTTGGAAATGAGTATCATTGAGTTTTCGGTGAGAAATGTTTCTTGCTTACTGATGGTTGCACTACGTATACAGGGTGGTCAAGAACAGTCTGAAAAGCTTGTAAGGCTGTTGAAGGGTAGGTTGTGCTGAGAAATAGTTGTTAAGAAAAGAAAATTCGATACGTTGCGCCGTTTCCGAGTCAAACAGCATTGAAGTTAGCCAATGAGGCTGTTGCACGCAAATTCAAGCAACCCGCCAGAGATGGTGTCACCAAACGTGTTCATCGTTTGGATTTACAAAATCAAACAAGAGAGCGATATAAAAATCGGGAGTGGGGCTGTAGTAAGGATCGAACCAGATCCAAAGGCTGAACAGTCTCGTGCGTTATCATGTACGTTGTGAGAACAACTGACATTAATTGTACTTCGCAGGCCGCTTGAATTTACGCGCGGAACGGCCTGGTTGACCAACTTCTGTGCTAGTTAGCTCGTAAACAGCGCAACTTATCGAATTTTTTCTTAAAAATTATTTCTCAGCTTGATCAACCATGCAACATCTTTACAGGCTTTTCAGACTGTTTCTGACCACCGCGTGTATGTGGCATGATCAGAGAAAATTGTTGGCCAATCTTCTGAATGTAAGTCTCGATTTATTAAATGTTCTGCAACATCAATTCTGTCGAACCAACTGGCTGAGTGGCTCGTGTCGTGTGTGTGAACCAGGTGCTCTTCCGTGCGTATGTTACCAAGTATCAATCAGACGCATTAAGCGAATGATATGTTCCAGTTCTGCGGATTTGTTTAAGCAGGCAACTGAAATCACCTGATAATGTTATGAGCACTGAGATAACCAGCAAAAGCAGTTATGAGTACATTATAGTCTCTCTCTTACATTATAATGGTCACACAATGGAACGTGTCAATATTTCTTATTTCGCATAACATAACTGTATACTGAATGTTTAAACTCATTTCAGCACCGTAGCGAGGACATTTTATTCTGCTCATGTTCTTTACACAGTCATCTGCATCTGTGTTCAGTGCTGGTATTTATATATCTTCTATAGTCACAATGTAACTCAAAAGAGAGTTGGCTCTACAGTCTGCATAGTTATAGGAAAATCCTACTTTATCTCTCAATAATTCTTGGACATTCAATAGAACACGTTGTGTTACTAATTATTTTATATAATGAAACGTTTTAGTTGATCTTTAACATCAGCTTGACAACTTGGGCAAAGATATATTTTATTCCTATGTTCTTTACACAGAGTCTCCAACTTAATGCCTTTGCTATCTTAGAATCTTTCAAATAATATTTTTGATTTCATTACCTATGTGAGCTGGAGCACGTTTCATGAACGTTGAACAAAGTGTGAGATTCTCTAGAACTTCTACAACTCAAACATAGTGCATGCACAACACAAAACATGAGAAATTTAGAAAAACGCACAATAGAAATATTTGATGAATGTTTCGTCCAGGTACGTAAACCATCCATGTTTTCGCCAAATTATATGTAAAACAACTTCAGCATCTGTTTGGGTAGGCTTATGCGGTCATTGCCACAGTCGGGAAAATTCTTTTTGGCCTTGACCGCATTATCATATGCGTAATACTTCCGATGTTCCGCGACTATTGCAAGTGGTCTTCCTTAAGGTGTCTTTTACGGTAACTACCGAATGAGGTTTCTTCCCCGTATTGTTATTTCACCCCCCTCGCCCCATATGGGCCGAGGGTGTACTGTCAGCAGTACAACTCTTCGCTCTTCAGCAAGGCGAATTAAAAAATGTACAGTGAGAAATGCAAACAAAATTTGGGATTGTTTGCTATTTTAAATTAAAAATCAGAGATGGACAGTTAAAAACTACGGAAATATGTACATTTTAAAAACACATCGCTGGGAGGTGAAATTCTTCATATAAAAACACTGAAACATCAAACCTTTATTTAAAATCTGAAGGACCTTCACTGGGGTGAGAGGTGTTGCTGGAGGAGAGACAATATTCCGCAAGGTTGAGGGGTGTGGGTATGAAGAGAGGGGAACTAAGGAGATTAGGGGTAGGAGCTGAGGTGGAGAGTGGGAAATACAGTCGGTGGGAAAGACAGATGAGTAGTGTGTCGTGTAGGTAGGGCAGTGGTTGCGAGAGGAAAGGGATGGGGATGGATGGATATAAAAAGGAAAGAGGAGCCCTGATGTACAGTGGGACACGTAGGGAAGAGTTAAAGTTGATGGGAGGGATAAATTTGGAGGCGGATCTCATTGTCTGGGAGAGGGTCTTGGTTAAAGTTGGGTTGGGATAGGATATGGAATGTGTATAGGTGTAGGGACAGAGGGATGTGTTTATGCATTTGTGAAGTTGCCGCAGCATACCAGCTTTGGTGACCAGCAGGGAGTCAATAGGGTTACTGGTAACCAGTTTGTGGACAGTGCAGCAGATATGTAGGTGTTCAGTGTGGTTGAGGAGGTGTGAGAATTTGATGAGGTGGTAAAGGATCCAGGTGGATGTGGAAAGCGAGACAGAGAGCATGGCGTTTGAGGATTTGGAAAAAAAAAACTTGTAGGACTTTAATGGGGTAGAGATCTATGCAACATTTGCATAGCAGAGTATGGGTCAAATCAGGGTTTTTTAGGTGTGAAGAATAGTAGAGGGGTGTAATCCCCAAGTTCGGCCTGTCAGTAATTTTAATAGTTTTAGTATATTGTGGGTTTTCTGTTGGATGGTCAGTAGCTGAGGTTTCAACGTTAGTTGCCAGTTGAGGGTTAGTCCAAGATATTTTAGAGTGTTAGTTAGTTGTATAGGACGGCTGTAAATGGTGAGATAGTAGTTATGGAGGCACAAGTTGTGGGTGGTTCGTCTTATAATTATTGCCTGGGTTTTGGAGGGGCTGATCTTGAGGAGAAATTGGTTATACCAGGAGGTAAACTGACTGAGGTGAATTGAAGGGATCGTTGGGATTTCTGGAGTCTAGGATAGAGGGTGAGGAAAGCATTGTTATCAGTGTACTGAAGGAGATGTACTGGTAGGGGTGGTTTGGGCATATCAGCTGTGTAAAGGAGATAGAGGAGAGGAGAGGGGGTGGAGCCTTGAGGCACTCCCACAGTGGGGTGGAAGGTATGGCAACTGATATTGTTATTAGTGACAAAGCGTGAGTGATTAGATAACAAGGATGCAATATGGTGGACATAGTTAATTGGAAGTGCATATTCTGGAGTTTGAAAAGGAGACCTGAATGCCATAGACAGTCATAGGATTTTTCAAGGTAGAGGGACACAAAAGTAATGGATTTATGGGAGTTGAGTTGGTGGGATAGGGGATGTGTGAGGTGCATGAGTTGATCATCAAAGGAGAAACTGTGACAGAAGACACGCTGGTCAATGTGAAGAATGTGGTACTGGTTCAAGTGTTGATGGATGCATCAGGAGATGATGGCTTTGAAGACCTCACTAAATACTGAGGTGAGGCAGTTGGGGCGGTAGGAGGAATTATCTGTTGGAGGTTTGTGGGGTTTGAGGAAAAGCAGGATTTTGGATGTTTTTCATTGTTGAGGATAGTAATCTGTGGAAAGGATAGTGGTTGCAAGAGTGATGATAAAGGAGAGGGGGCATTATCTGCGGTGTTGGTACGTAATGCAGTAGTGGTTGGGGAGGTGTTTCGTTCTTTTGTGGAGTACTTTTTACATCACTCACCATAACTGGTGTATTTAATTCTGTGTGTAGTATGTTGTCCAAGAACTGGAAGCTGGGAGGCAGAATTGGGACAGTGGTATTTGCTTTCATAGATGACAGGGAAAAGATAGTAATCAAAATGTGGGTATCAGGGATGGAGAAGATGTCAGACAGAGTGATGCAAAGTGTTTAGCTTTGCTCAGGTTATCAGATAAGGGGTGGTTATCGAGGAGAAGAAGGTATTAAGGTATGGGGTTATTGCCAGTGAGTTGATGGAATGCTTTCCAGTACTTGGAAGAGTTAATGGGGAGCATAAGGTAGAATTTGGTGCATGTCTGGCGTCAGTTCCAGGATTTTTTTTTATTTAATAAATTTTTGGGTATATCTCTGTATTCACCAGTGACATGTGAGTGTATACTGGTCAATAGTCTGCAAGAAGAAGTGGTGTATATGATGGGATTCTCAGAGGAGTAGTAGGGCTTATGGGGAGAGGGAGTGGCTGTGAGGACATGTGGTCTTGGTAGAAATGTGACAAGGTCTACAGCAGGAAGGATGTGGCTTGAGGGATATCGTCAGGCTGCTAGAAGCACAGGGAATGGCTTCCAGTCTAGGTTTCTATGGTTTACTGATAGCCATTCCAGTTGGTACGGGAGTAGTCTTGGATAACTCTTCGGTGGAGGTTGGGGTGGTGTGCCAGATGGTGAGGTTGTGTGGAGGAGATGGTGAAGAGTACAGGTATGTGTTCACTTCCACTCAGATGAAGGACTTCTGCAGTGAGGTGTCCAAGGCGACTGGGAGATGTTAGGATGACATCAGGGATGGTGCTGCTTTAAAGATGGGTGTGGTGTGGGGTGGGGCCAGTGTCACCTTGCAGGGAATCAGTAAGCTATGTGGGGGATCTGCTATGGATATTAAGGTCTATGGCAGTAATGTAGATGGAAAAGGCATGATCTATATGAGTGAGGAAGTGATACAGGATGGAGCAATTAGGCTGGATGTAGTTGGTGGCACAGGTAATGGTTAGGGTTTGGAGAAAGAGGGTGATGATAAGGTGATGGTGGGAGTATTGTATAAGAGTTGTAGCTGAACAGGGATGTTCTTGTTGTGGCCAACTATAACTCCACATCTGGTCAAGGGAAGAAGGTTATCTGTCTGGTGGAAGATATAGGGAGACGTTTGGAAGGTGTGATAGGGTTGGAGGAATATATCGTTAAGGATAAATGTATGGATGTTGCGTTGAAATAGGTTATTCATTAAGTGATGTTTATTAGTGAGGAGAGAGTAGACATTGGAGTACAGGACTTTGTGTTGTTATAAGGGTTGTGAGTGTTCAAAAATATGTGTGGAATCTTATGGGACTTAACTGCTAAGGTCATCAGTCCCTAAGCTTACACACTACTTAACCTAAATTATCCTAAGGACAAACACACACACCCATGCCCAAGGGAGGTGTCGCACCCCCGCTGGGACCGCCACACAGTCCATGACTGCAGCGCCTCAGACCACTCGGCTAATCCCACGCAGAAGGTGAGAGTGGTTTGTGTGGATGAGGTCTGATGAGGTTTAGACAAGGGTGTCGAGGTGGGTGCAAATGAAGTGGACATGGTTATGGGAGGATGTCGCTTGGTTCTTGAGATGGAAGATGGTGTGGGCAGCAAGGAATATTTGTTGGAGCGTGTATGGACTTTGGAATGGGTGGATATTTTGGAGGAAGATGTAATTATTTGATAATGTCTTCAGCTTTGAGAGTTGGACAGAGGGAATTGTTGGGTGAGTGGAGTTATCAGTGTGATGGATTGGCACAGTGATTTGGTAGGTTGTGGCTTAGCTTTGCATTTTGCCGAGTAAGTGGGATGGGAGTCATTGCAGGTGTTTCAGGTAGGAGGGGATGTTAAGTTAGGGTGCTGTTTAAAAAATCTGGAAGGTTTTGCAATGTGGACAGCTACGTGGGTTTTTACAGTCTGCAGTAAGGTAGTCATTGTAACAGGGACATTTTTGGCAGCGTTAGGACTGAGGACGGGATTTTGAAGGTTTGGCCTTGTGGCGGTGGTGGCAGACCAGGGCTCCCTCTTTAAGGAGGAGTTCTATGGTGACAGCAGATTCAGAGAAGACATGGACGAGGTGAGTGGGGCCCAGGTACAAACTTCTAAACCCAGGTAGTTTTTCTGCTCAGATGCCACTTCCTCATCCTTGATCTGAAGGTCGACCTTTGCGATCACTGCAATGAGGCTTGGAGGACGGAGGGGAGGCTGTGGTCGTTTGGCCCTGGGTGTGATGGTGAGAGGTATTAAGAAGCCTTTGGCACCAAAGTTAATGTGAGGAATTTCGGAGAGTAGGGTGGTATGGAAGCGGGGATTTACGGACTTAAGTAAGACAGAATCTTTCCTTGCGATCATTTGTTGTCTGAGAAGTCTGGGTAGGTAGTTTTTGATGTCAAGGGTGAGGGATTTGGGTTTAAGGAACTTTGGGTCGGGGTTGGGAGGATGAAGATGTAGATAAAGGGGAAGAAGTTGGAGAAGGAGGAGTTGTATCTATTTACTGAGTGTCGTCAGGTTCAGTTTGCAGTTGTTTAGGTGTGGGAGTGGGAGATATATCAGTGGTTTGACTTTTGTATGTTTCTTAACAGCTGTTGGTGGAAAGGATGGTTGTGGGATTGCGGGTGAAGGAGTCTGACGTTGTTGATGGTCACCTGGGAGTTGTGCAAGTCCTCCAACAGGGTTAGCATGGCTATTGCAGTGTGAGGTAATACTTGCGACGTCATTTGTTGCAACTGTTACTCAGTGATGGTGACACATGAGACAGTGTTGAAGATTGTTGGTGACTATGGCTGAAAGAGAAAAGCGAGGGAGAACTGGGGGCAGAGAGAGATCCATGTGTAACTGCTGCAGTAGGACAGGACACTGTAGGTAAGGCGGGATAGATGTAGCGGGGAGGATTAGAGGATATGCTCCACATAGTGACAATGGGAGCAGGAGATGGAGAGGTGTATGTTATTGACATAGTAGGGTAGTCCATGGTGGAAAGAGTGATGAATGGCGTTGACTGCGGTGAGTGGCCACCGAAGCGATGCTGGGACAACGGTGGCGAGCTGTGGTGAAGTTGTGAACAGTGAGAATGGCTCCGATGTGACAGAGATGGCAGCAACTATGTGAGGCGTGATGAATTGGCGGCGACAACAGTGGAGGCGGTGGCGATGATAAACAGGCGACGGAACGACAGTGACGCTGATGGAGGCCAAGACTGGCAGCGAAGATGGGGTGATCAGTGGCGAGAGTGAGATGTCGATGCGAAGATGATGACTGGCAGCAAAGGTGATGGCGGTTAGGCAGCACTGGCAGTTACGACGTTGGCACGTAGCGAGGACTGCCAGAAAAGACGACGCCGACGGAAACGAAGATGACTGGAAAATGTTCCCTATCGGAATTTAAACCCTGAGAGCAACCCAGGCAGTTCTTATTCACGAGAGGAAGAGGGGTTCCAACCCTCGAATGGTTAAATGAGAAAAGTTTGGTTCTTATATACCGGCGGAAGTGGCTGTTATCGGACTCTGATAGGCTGTTGAGGATAACGAGGAGGAGTGTTGGAAGACCTTTATTGGTGTTTTCTTTACTTCTTTTCATTACTTCTTTTTATTGGCGGAAATAGACGTTCTTGATTGGTGTTTTCTTTATTGCTTGTCACTGGCGAAAAGAGGCGAATGGGAAAGGGGTGGCAGTAGTGACGTAGAGCTGTTTCCTTGCTGTCACAACTGCCGCCCATTTTCCTTTCGCCTATTTCCACTAGAGGCAAGCAATAAAGTAAACACCAATCAAGAACGTCTATTTTTACCAATGAATGGGGAAGGGGACTTGCAGTAGTGGCCGAAACGTCGTTTACACATTGACGATGGAGTCACAGCCACAAATTAATTTTATTGTCAATCTTAACATCTTTTCCTGTATGATTCCTCAAATTAAGAATCTTTGCCATTTGGTTTCTGAGTTAAATAAAGGGTTCGAGGGCCCCAGAATGGAAGCATGTGAATCATCGGACGATGGATTTTTAAAAATCCGAAACCAGTAATGGTTGAACGTGAATAAGCTCTCTGTACACTACTTGTGTATAGCTGCTTCATTTAAGTTATGTTGTCGTTGTTGTGGTCTTCAGTCCTGAGACTGGTTTGATGCAGCTCTCCATGCTACTCTATCCTGTGCAAGCTTCTTCATCTCCCAGTACTTACTGCAACCTACATCCTTCTGAATCTGCTTAGTGTATTCATCTCTTGGTCTCCCTCTACGATTTTTACCCTCCACGCTGCCCTCCAATGCTAAATTTGTGATCCCTTGATGCCTCAGAACACGTCCTACTTCTTGTCAAGTTGTGCCACAAAATCCTCTTCTCCCCAATTCTATTCAATACCTCCTCATTAGTTATGTGATCTACCCATCTAATCTTCAACATTCTTCTGTAGCACCACATTTCGAAAGCTTCTATTCTCTTCTTGTCCAAACTGTTTATCGTCCATGTTTCACCTCCATGCATGGCTACACTCCATACAAATACTTTCAGAAACGACTTCCTGACACTTAAATCTATACTCGATGTTAACAAATTTCTCTTCTTCAGAAACGCTTTCCTTGCCATTGCCAGTCTACATTTTATATCCTCTCTACATCGACCATCATCAGTTATTTTGCTCCCCAAATAGCGAAACTCATTTACTACTTTAAGTGTCTCATTTCCTAATCTAATTCCCTTAGCATCACCCGACTTAATTCGACTACGTTCCATTATCCTCGTTTTGATTCTGTTGATGTTCATCTTATATCCTCCTTTCAAGACACTGTCCATTCCGTTCAACTGCTCTCCCAAGTCCTTTGCTGTCTCTGACAGAATTACAATGTCATCGGCGAACCTCAAAGTTTTTATATTTTCTCCGTGGATTTTAATTCCTACTCCGAATTTTTCTTTTGTTTCCTTTACTGCTTGCTCAATATACAGATTGAATAACATCGGGAGAGGCTACAACCCTGTCTCACTCCCTTCCCAACCACTGCTTCCCATTCGTGCCCCTCGACTCTTATAACTGCCATCTGGTTTCTGTACAAATTGTAAATAGCCTTTCGCTCCCTGTATTTTACCCCTGCCACCTTTAGAATTTGAAAGAGAATATTCCAGTCAACATTGTCAAAAATTTTCTCTAAGTCTACAAATGCTAGAAACGTAGGTTTGCCTTTCCTTAATCTTTCTTCTAAGATAAGTCGTAAGGTCAGTATTGCCTCACGTGTTCCAATATTTCTACGGAATGCAAACTGATCTTCCCCGAAGTCGGCTTCTTCCAGTTTTTCCATTCGTCTGTAAAGAATTCGCTTTAGTATTTTGCAGCTGTGACTTATTAAACTGATAGTTCGGTAATTTTCACATCTGTGAATAATGACTTATTAAACTGATAGTTCGGTAATTTTCACATCTGCTTTCTTTGGGATTGGAATTATTACATTCTTCTTGAAGTCTGAGGGCATTTTGGCTATCTCATACATCTTGCTCACCAGATGGTAGAGTTTTGTCAGGACTGGCTCTCCCAAGGCCGTCAGTAGTTCTAATGGAATGTTGTCTACTCCCGGGGCCTTGTTTCGACTCAGGTCTTTCAGTGCTCTGTCAAACTCTTCACGCAGTATCGTATCTCCCATTTCATCTTCATCTACATCCTCTTCCATTTCCATAATATTGTCCTCAAGTACATCGCCCTTGTATAGACCTTTATATACTCCTTCCACCTTTCTGTTTCCCTTATTTGCTTGGAACTGCCTTTCCACCTGAGCTCTTGATATTCATACAAGTGGCTCTCTTTTCTCCAAAGGTCTCTTTAATTTTTCTTTAGGCAGTATCTATCTTACTCCTAGTGAGATAAGCCTCTACATCCTTACATTTGTTCTCTAGCCATCCCTGTTTAGCCATTTTGGACTTCCTGTCGATCTCATTTTTGAGACGTTTGTATTCCTTTTTGCCTGCTTCATTTGCTGCATTTTTGTATTTTCTCCTTTCATCAATTAAATCCAATATTTTTTCTGTTACCCAAGTGTTTCTACTAGCCCTCGTCTTTTTACCTATTTGATCCTCTGCTGCTCTGACTACTTCATCCCACAGAGCTACCAATTCTTCTTCTACTGTATTTCTTTCCCCCATTTCTGTCAATTGTTCCCTTATGCTCCACCTGAAACTCTGTACAACCTCTGGTTTAGTCAGTTTATCCAGGTCCCATCTCCTTAAATTCCCACCTTTTTTTTAAGTTATAACCCTTGTAATTATACCATACCCACGTTTCTCATGGTGTCTGTTTTCACAAGGTAGCACGTTAATGCTCAATAATAATGACTGAAATCTATGTAGCAGGACAGCGAAATACTGAGCAGTGGATGTCGTATTTCTTATGTTGTGTTTCTTACTGTGGATTCGAGAAAAAAATGGGGTTGCGGTATATTACGAAATTAAATTTCTGATAAGAATGTGTCAGGTCGTTGCATAAATTCGTAGCGTTTTTGCTTTGCATGTTGGTATTCCGGTTGCTATGGGTTTATTTATCGATTGTGAATTCTTATTTTTTTGTTCACTGTTGCTGTTTGAGTTAACATTATTTTATTTTGTCATTTTGAGATAGTGAGTGGAGCTGTGGACGCTAGAAAATGGAGTACCACGTAGAGGAATCGGAACACCTTGGACACATTCTTCTGTTTGAGTTCAATAGAGGCGTGACAGCAGAGGAGGGAGTAAGAAACATTTGCGCTGTATGAAGGGATAATGTCACTGGACAGAACACGACAAGAAAATGACTTTCTTGTTTTAAGGAGGATCACATTAGTGACTCTCCACGTTCAGGAAGACCTTCGGTGTTATAAGAAGATCTTTTAACACTTTAATCTACAATGACTAAGATCAGTGTACTGGAGAACTGGTAAATGTAATGAACTGTGATCATTCCATCCTACCATCGGGTGACATTTGCATGCAGTGGGGAAGGTTCAACAATCTGTTGTGTGGGTACCTCATGCTCTAAGCTGAAATGACAGAAATCAGCGGTTAGCCATATGTGCATCTCTGCTTGCTCGTCATAATTGTCTCGAGAACAACGCGGGCAATTCCTATCCTGTATCATTACTGGTGAGGAGAAATGGTATCTTTATGCTAACATCAGGAAAAGAAAGGATTGGCCGAGCTTAAACATAGCAGAAACTCTAAGTAGAAAGACCTGCGAGCGTCAACAAAAGATAACGTTAAGCATTTGATGGAACAGCGATGGCGTGGTGTACTACGAATTGCTTCCTCGAGGTGTAAGTATCACTATTGTCATTTATTGTCAACAACTGAGACGTCTAGTCCAAGAAGAACGACCAGGAAGACTGCGTGAAATTACGGTACTCCAGAATTTCGCCCGCCCGCTTTGTGCTAGACTGACAAAAAGACACTATAGAGGAGTTGGGTTGAAAAGTCATTCCACACCCTTCCTATTCACCTGGTCTTGCGCCCTCAGATTTTCACTTTTTCTGCTCTCTATCAAACACCATACAAGGAACTTCCTTTCCGGATCAAAATGCGCTCCGAACATGATTTGACCAGTTTTGCGCCTCAAAACCATATGAGTTCCACAGTTGCGATATCGAAAAGTTAACAGCAGCGTTGGCAGGCTGTTGTAAATAGTGAAGGAGCATATATTATTAATAACTAAAGTTTCTGTTGTGTTTATTAAACTTATGGAGAAACGTTACGAACTTAAGCAGCGAACCAATATATCGAGCACCGTCTAGTGTTGTTCAGCGGCGAACTACACTATAGCAGCCGGGGCATGCGACATGGGTGCTGGGTCCGAAGGAGCACATTTTTGCGGGAGGTGGGAGAAATGTAAATGGGTGAAAGAAAGGCGAAGAGGCAGGGTGGAAAAGGAGGGGGAAGTAGAAATAGGAGAAAAGGTAGGGAATGGAACGGAGGGCACTAAAACAGGTAGCGAACGGAATCTATGAAGGGAATCGCGGGAACTATATGGAGCAACAGTTCCGTCGTCCTTTCCCTGGTACACAGACGCCTGTTTCTTGTTTTCAGCTAGTAGCTGGCGCCCTTCTCGTTATGCCAAATGAGCCAACGCCTCGAAAATGTAAATATTGTATTTCGATTTTTTTCTTACTTTTTTGCATAGGTCAGCAATGAAACAATGATAAAGGAATCGCGTTGTTGTTGCAGGCAATTCGACTTTGAACTGTGTGCTGTTCAATTTTTTGGATTGAGTCATACAAAAAAGGATTACTGAAGTGTGCATTTTAACATCATTGTAAAGTCGTGCAATTTTTGATAAACGAATAAGCAGGCTAAGCAGCCATATGGATTAAATTAATCAATAAATAAATGATAATAATATTTATTCCGCGGTGTAGACGGGTTTGCAAAGCAGAATTTTGCATCGGATGCCAGTTACCCGAGTTACTGCTCTGAAGTTATTCTCATGCTACACCGCTTCAACACTTTTGATGATTGTAGTCGCTGAGTGGTACACCTAAGCAGCGACCGAATTGTTCGACAATCGCTGTACCTTCCACTAGCTATCATTTGATTCTGTAGCCTAGCGTAAATATTGTCTTAGAGGCTTGGGTGTCATCTAGGCAAAGTGTGTTCTATGATTCTTGCACCCCTCGTTGCATTGACAGATACACATACTCGTGATACATATGGTGTTACCTGAGGAGTGGTGGACGGTTGGGGATGGGGGTGGGGACGGGGAGGTGAATATCGTGAAGAAGACGATGGGTAGCACAAGCAGTACGTGGACGGCAAGGATGATCTTGCTGGAGGAGCACGTCTCCCTATTGTCATGCGCAAGGCATCGTAACCAGGAAATTTCTGATGTGTCCAGCACTGTTCAGCACTTTCTTACTAAAATGAAGGGAATATACGACCAGCGACTCTTAGGGGAGTCAACTGATGTACGGAATTCTCGTTATACCAATATGCACTAAAACATTATGTATGTACTAACAATCTACAACTTTGTTTGAAGTTTGTTAATGTTGTGAAGCTGTAGACAATCAGACAAACGTAGCATTTCATCTGTTTTGCATGAAATGTCAGTTCTACAGCGTACTGTAGCCAAAAAGCCTAAAATTTGGTTGCTGTTGTTTTAGTTTTACATAATATTCCTGCGTGTGCCTTGCCCATATGTAACTCACATTAATAATGGTTATTATAATTCCTTGTACGTTCCCTTACAAGTATGCTATTTTGGGCAAAGTCTAATGACAGAAGGCACTCTTTGCGCATTAGTCTCAAATCAGAATGTGGCAACTACGGGTGCAAAAGAAAAAAATGTGTGTGTGTGTGCGTGTGTGTGTGTGAGGACTTGCGTCGACCCTGAGATTTGGCTATTCACACATCCTCCCGAACTATCAGCTTAATAAGTCACAGCTGCAAAATACTAACACGAATTCTTTACAGACGAATGGAAAAACTAGTAGAAGCCAACCTCGGGGAAGATCAGTTTGGATTCCGTAGAAACACTGGAACACGTGAGGCAATACTGACCTTACGACTTATCTTAGAAGAAAGATTAAGGAAAGGCAAACCTACGTTTCTAGCGTTTGTAGACTTAGAGAAAGCTTTTGACAATGTTGACTGGAATACTCTCTTTCAAATTCTAAAGGTGGCAGGGGTAAAATACAGGGAGCGAAAGGCTATATACAATTTGTACAGAAACCAGATGGCAGTTATAAGAGTCGAGGGACATGAAAGGGAAGCAGTGGTTGGGAAGGGAGTAAGACAGGGTTGTAGCCTCTCCCCGATGTTGTTCAATCTGTATATTGAACATGCAGTAAAGGAAACAAAAGAAAAATTTGGAGTAGGTATTAAAATTCATGGGGAAGAAATAAAAACTTTGAGGTTCGCCGAAGACATTGTAATTCTGTCAGAGACAGCAAAGTACTTGGAAGAGCAGTTGAATGGAATGGACAGTGACTTGAAAGGAGGATATAAGATGAACATCAACAAAAGCAAAACAAGGATAATGGAATGTAGTCTAATTAAGTCGGGTGATGCTGAGGGAATTAGATTAGGAAATGAGGCACTTAAAGTAGTAAAGGAGTTTTGCTATTTGGGGAGCAAAATAACTGATGATGGTCGAAGTAGAGAGGATATAAAATGTAGGCTGGCAATGGCAAGGAAAGCGTTTCTGAAGAAGAGAAATTTGTTAACATCCAGTATTGATTTAAGTGTCAGGAAGTCATTTCTGAAAGTATTCGTATGGAGTGTAGCCATGTATGGAAGTGAAACATGGACAATAAATAGTTTGGACAAGAAGAGAATAGAAGCTTTCGAAATGTGGTGCTACAGAAGAATGCTGAAGATTAGATGGATAGATCACATAACTAATGAGGAAGTATTGAATAGGATTGGGGAGAAGAGAAGTTTGTGGCACAACTTGACCAGAAGAAGGGATCGGTTGGTAGGACATGTTCTGAGGCATCAAGGGATCACCAATTTAGTATTGGAGGGCAGCGTGGAGGGTAAAAATCGTAGAGGGAGACCAAGAGATGAATACACTAAGCAGATTCAGAAGGATGTAGGATGCAGTAGGTACTGGGAGATGAAAAGGCTTGCACAGGATAGAGTAGCATGGAGAGCTGCATCAAACCAGTCTCAGGACTGAAGACCACAACAACAAACAACACATCCTCCCACGATAACCTGTGACATGGGTGCATGTAGTGGCCATATCGCTTCAGATGTGTGACCTTGGCCGCTTTTTCCTGGTGGTTTCCAGAGTTTAAAAGAAACCATCTTACTTGCCGAGGTCGATAAGTTCCGCTGACTTCCAGTTTCAAGAAATAAGCACAATAAAAATAAGATTTCAAATACGCTGTTATCAAGAGTTACATATTAATAGCCGCGCGGTCTAAGTCGTCTTCCCACGGTCCGGGCGGCTGCTACCGTCGGAGGTTCAAGTCCTCTCTCGGGCATGGGTGTGTGTGTTGTCCGTAGCGTAAGTTAGTTTAAGTTAGGTTAAGTAGTGTGTAGGCTGAGGAATCCATGACCTCAGCAGTTTGGTCCCTTAAGAATTCAGACACACACATTTACATGTTAATAAACAATTACAATACAATAACACACTATCAGATGGCCGTATGCAGAAATTTTAGTCCGGTTGGTCCGTTCATTATATACCCATTTGTTACTTTGGTTGCGACGTTTATATGAACGAATCTTATCAGCTATCAGGATGCCTTTCAGATGTGACACGTATCAATAATCTGAAAAATAAAGGTTTCCGGTCCCTGTGGTTGTGATAACAGATAAGTAGGCTTAAAATGGTTGCTGTATTTTTCGTAGTAACAAACAAATAACATGCAGAAAAGCTGTTAGTTAACAGCAATTTATCCATTTTATTGATTCTTAACCCTGTGGCTGTGGAATCAGTAAATCAGTAAATTTTAAATATATTTATCTGTGCCAATATACGTTCGGTGCTTTCACCTTTCTTCAGTTGGTGTAATACGTATTCAGTTTACAGTTACACGCCGTTAAAATATCGCCAGCAATTTGGGTGCTGCAGCTCACGTGCGCAAATTAACTGTTTTGTTTAGATATTATACTTCGCGCGTTGTACATCTACGATATGTTTCTGGTTAGATGTACTTACTTTGTACTGTGCTTCTCCTTGTTCCGATTTTTGTCTCCTTAATCGTGACACACACGCTTTTTCACTTGTATTTTGCACGAGAATAGTGCAGTATTCGCCATGTTTCCGACTGACATCTTTGTTCACATCGGATAGTTAAATCTATAATCAAAATTATATTTCAATTACAGGTTCTAAAATCACTATTTCTAGTTTAAGGCCAATTCACGCTGACTGTCACGCCGTATCAAAACACCCCACAATGCATTTCGAATGGGGGCATTTACACAGGCCGTCAACGGACCCTCAAATCACGTCGTGTTACGTGAAGGTTTCTCGAGAAAAGTTTTGACGGCGACGTCGTCTGCCAGCATCGGACATTTATCTATTTTCGCCGCCCCCACTCATGGCATAGTAATTGATTTTGTGTTTTTTTTTCTTCTTTATCTTTATTTCATCATTGTGCTTTGTTTTCGTGGAAAATTGCAAATGTTACACGACAACTTCTATACTTTTTCCACTAAATATTCTTCTAAAAGCGAGATATGACATCTGAAAGGTGACACTCATATTGTATTTAAATAAGAACATAATTTGATGAAACAATTTTCATTAAATAACACGTTTACTGAAAAGTCAGCTCCAATGAATGAGAAAAATACACTTCTTTGCCATGTTATTAGATAAGGAAAAAAAAAACACTGGATAAGGCGGACAGGCGCCATTTATTCCCTTGCAAATATTGTTAGAGGTGTTTGTATGTATATATTTTCGCTAGCAAATAAATGTCGATTTTGGAAATGTTGTACCGCTTCTGAGCGCTCTACAGCACAAAAGTAATGAAGAATGTACACGGTGTCTCTCCCATGGATCGTCAGGCGCATTTTATCTGGTGTTTCAGCACATATTTCCAATTTCGTTTTTGCAGTATCTAGGAGTCAGCCCAACCAAGTACTGCTCATCAAGATTTTCATGCGCCGGCCAGTGCCCACATAAAGCGTCGATTTGTTTCCCGTTATGAGCAAGATGGTTTTTAAAGCAGATTTTTATGGAGGGAAAAGCCGGCACGGTAGCTCAGCGTGTTCGGTCAGAGGGTTTGCTGCCCTCTGTAATAAAAAAAAAAACTGAGTTAATCGATCGACAACGAACTTAAACGGGTGTCTTACGACGTTCGCCCCGAGCAGATGCAACGAACGAAAGGGGACAAAATGAGATTTAAGAAAAAAGAAAAAAATGGTAACGTGCTTGCTTCCCATGTAGCGTGCCTGGTTTCGATTCCCGGCCGAGTTGGAGATTTTCTCCGCTCGTGGACTGAGTGTTGTGTTGTCACCATCATCTCATCCTCATCACCGGCATGCGAGTCGCCCAATATGGCGTCGACTACAACAAGACTCGCACTCGGCGGCCGAACTTCCCCGGATGCCAATGCCTTTCGATCATTTCTTTTTGCAACAGGGCCAGTAAAACACCAAGAATAATCGGTACTCCAGCAGGGACAGCACTTCTCTGGACCGCGCTGACTTGCTGTAGCCACACTGCAACTCTGCTCAGTAACTGCTACTGGAGTACTGTTTTTTTTTCATGTCTTACTATCTGTCTTAATAAATACTGGTAAAAAAAATATCGTACTAGAGTAATTTGGGAACGCTCAATCGAATGGACACGTAAAATTCCGCGTTAAAAATCATTTTTATCCTTACGGGAAACAAACCGACACTTTCTGTCGACACTGGGTGTCGCATGGAAGCCTTGACGAGCTGTCTTTGTTTGGTTTGACTCGAGCTACACGTTGCAAAAAACAAACTGCAAATATCTACCGAAACATCAGTGACAAGGCACCTGACGACACTTAGGAGAGGCACCCTGTAGAGGCAGGAAGTTTGTGTTCACCATTAATAAACTTTGTCGTTGTTAGTTCCTCAATTCTGATGACATACTCCGACTGTTTGTGTCACGGGTAGTCAACTTATAGTCTTATTTTCACTGTTCAGTTCTGGGACAGACGAAGTGACGTGACGTGATGTGACGGGCAGTATGAATACACCACATGTGACGGTGACGTGACGTGATTGCCAGCTTGAATTGGCCTATAAACATCTGTATGACTAAAAATCCGCAGTTGCTTAGCATGAATATGCTGCATGCTTGTACCGTTATTTAATAGGTGCGCTTGAGTCTTAAACAGTAAGACAAGTATAACAGAATCTGTAAACTGTTTCTGATGTTGCTGAGCAACAGTCATTCAATAATTTTTAAATTAACACACCGCCATTTGTCCCTATTGTTGATTATTTAATTACGACCCGGATTTCGACCTTTTATGCCACTTTCAAGTGACTGAGTTTATGTTATTAACATATATTGCAGAACATCAAGCTCAAATCGGCCATAAATTAAGTATTGGCTCCCCACGAAATGCCAGATATAAAACCACCGTCTTGTAAAAAGATCATTAAATCATAGTGGAAGTAACTTCATAATTAGCAAAAACCTGTTTTTACTAAATACCTGTTTTACTAAATACCTGTTTTTACTAAATATGACATGCTCCGACTATTATTTACTGATCTTTTTACAAGATGGCGATTTTACATCTGGCATTTCGTGGGGAGCCAATACTTTTCTTAATTTATGGCCTATTTGAGCTTGATGTTCTGCAATATATGTTAATGACATAAACTCAGTCACTTGAAAATGGCATAAAAGGTCGAAATCAGGGACATAATTAAATAAACAATAGGGAAAAATGGTGGTGTGTTTGTTTTGAGACAGTGTAACTGATGGCGCGCCAACTACCCAAACTATATTCATCCAGTGTATCATAATGGACTTTAAGTATGCATTTAAACATGTTCTAAAATTTCTCGCTTACATGCTTAACATCAACTATTTAACACATCAAGTCATTTGTAAAATATTCAGACGTTTGAAGCTGTTTAACACATGGGAGTTCGATTCTACAAGAAGCGACTGTTGACTGGTAATAATCCAAACCGTATGGATCCGAATAGATAAAATACACTTAGGAGATTAAGGAAGTTAATGAACTCGGAGTTGTAATGGTGGATAATCACAGACGAAAGCTTATGAGTTCTTGCGTTGGTGCTTCTGAGGAAGAAATTGAGTTTCTCAGACTGTTCTGCTCAGTTGCCGTTTAGTGACCAACACGGTTTGTAAATGTCATGTAGCAAACATGGTGCTGTCATCCGATTCCCTACATTCACTCGGAAGTATCTGAGCTGTCGACGTTATGACAAACCGGCGGTGATCAATAAACTGAAGCTGATATATTTCTGTGTCACAAACTGTTTCGTGAAGACCATATAACCACTGAACGCACTCCTACGCTTCCTGTTACACCACTGGAGGAAAAACACTTAGCATAGTAGTCAAATAATTTCAACAGAAAGACAACAAAGAGTGGACAGCATTGCATCCGAAGACGGTTTATCCAAGACATTCTGACTGATATTTTGATAGTGAGTAAAGCTTGTTGGCCTTCACTTTCAAAATATGTTCTCTCATGATTAGAAGAAGCCTCAGGTACCTACGGAGAGCGATCTCATTGTGAAAAGGACCATCGTGGCTGATCATAAAATACAGTGTTTCTTTTACGACCCAGAGATGGAATGATCAGGTCAGCCAGATGACTGGAAGACAAGCGCATCTCCAAGAAAACAATTTATACAAGTGTTGTTTGTGTTTTGAACACACAACCCGCCTAAGACAAAGATGGACAGGAAACAATAGAGCCAGTGTTTACTTTGTTTCTGCCTGATCTGGGAAACATGCGACACTGTCTCTTACTCCTGCTGGTACTTTACTGTACAAGCAATTCGCAGCAGTCGCCAGAGAAAGTGTCAGCAACGTTTTGCTCCAAAGATTAACGATCTGATAAATGTGCTGTGCAATTCAGTGGCACCAAATGCAAACTTACTGTCGATATCATAAACTATAAACCCGCAGATATCAGAATGCTCCGTGTGAACAACGTTAATATATAGACATTATGAACTTCGGTGGAAAATTACAACGGTGAGTAGATTTGTCTCTGAGCGCTCTCTGAAAAACATTATTCGTTATTCCTTCACTCTCCAAAGCCTACGAACAAAATTAAAACGGACCAGTTGAGCAGAGATTGATTGCGAGCCGGCTCAGGCGTCTTCCCAGACGTGTAGCCTCCTTTATACACAGTCAGTTCTTCGTTTACTTAAGATTCCAAATTCATATGTGGACGTCACTAGTGCTGTCGAGCTTACAACTGTGCTGGTTCTTTGGCATTGTTTCCGCTACTGACCGATCCGTCCATGACCGTATCTTGTTCAAACTGAACTTCCTCTTTTACATATGTGAACTCACTAATTTGTCTTTCGTTTTTTTATACAAGTTTCACTTTCACCTATATTTCAAGTAGCTTGAATGGGGAACTTCGATATCTAACTCCATGTCTGAATTTTGTTCACCCTGCATTTTTTAAAAATAATTTGGGTTTTGGGTACTTGAGAGGAAAATTGATGTTCAGGCCGAAATCATGCTAAGCTGGAGTAGAAAACAGCCGAAAATACTTTCTCAAAAAGATTTTGTGCCTTATATCATAATAGCAGTGTATCTTCGGCATATTTCTCTGCATATCACAGTAGACAGCGTGATAGAGTGTACTTTTTATTGTACCATAAGTGAACTATTCATCCCATACTATTTACTGATACTTCATAGGCCGTCGGGCTGTACGTATTATCTCTGTGCAATCTGTAATCAGTGTAATTTTCTCTTCAAAATTCTTTCGGACGTAGTGTATAGAGGATGAAGAATATTTTGTATGTTGTGCCCTGAGAACTGGTCCATGAAAACTTGTGATTACTAGCGACTACTAATGCGTTTCTGCGAGGTCCTCCCAGCTGAAATTTATCAGCATTTTTTCGAGACTTCTGTATGAATGATGAAGTGATGAAGTCCCATACTCTTTGACAGAGCGTAGCGGAACGATGCGGGAGACCCGCACCGCCGTACTAGGCAAGGTCCTAGTGGAGGTGGTTTGCCATTGCCTTCCTCCGACCGTAATGGGGATGAATGATGATGATAAAGACGACACGACAACACCCAGTCATCTCGAGGCAGGTGAAAATCCCTGACCCCGCCGGGGATAGAACCCGGGACCCCGTGCTCGCCGGCAGGTGTGACCATGCGGTTCTAGGCGCTTCAGTCTGGAACCGCGAGACCGCTACTGTCGCAGGTTCGAATCCTACCTCGGGCATGGATGTGTGTGATGTACTTAGGTTAGTTAGGTTTAAGTAGTTCTAAGTTCTAGGGGACTGATGATCTCAGATGTTAAGTCCCGTAGTGCTCAGAGCCATTTGAACCATTTTGAACCCCTTGCTCGGGAAACGAGAACGCTACCGCGAGACCACGAGCTGCGGACTGTATGAATGAAATATGCCTTTTAACATCCGTGCTGCTATTCTTGATATTCGCTCGATGTCTAATGTGGTATGGGTCTCACACACTCGGGCACTATTCCAATTTAGGCAGTCCAGATTTCGGCGAACTGCACAGTAAGGCAGAACGCTATGTATCAGCTGATGGCCATTGCGAAAATCCGGAGGTTCGGGGATAAAATCAACATCGTTTTCATGTTTTCCCTAAATTACTCCAAATGAGTCCTGGGAGAGTTCCTAAAGTAGCTCTTCTCTACTTGAAATGGTGCTCTCTTTTTCTCTCTCTCTCTCCTTTTCTCTCTCCCTCCCTCTAATGACTTCGCCGACAACGGGACGTTACATTCAAACTCCCCTTTCTTCCACAGACAAGCACAAAATGGGAAACGAGCACAACGTCTTACGACCTTAAGAGAGAAGAATTTATTAACAAATTATAAAGTTGATTTCTCCCGAGAGAGAAAACTAGATTACAAAGCTGAGTAGTACGGTGCACCATTTGGAGTATGCGCGGACAGCGCTATTCTTCTCACAGTCAGCGCTGACAGTGTGAAGCACAGCATTTTTCAAAAGTGGATCATAATCTAAGGGGAAACCAGAAAACAAGACAATTGAAGAGTTTGGGACCTGATGTTACAGATGGGCGCTGAAAATTAAATGGACTGATGAGCAATGAGGAAGTTCTTCAAAGAACGGCGAGGAAGGAAGTATGTGCAAAACACTTACTAGAAGAAGGAAGGTGTGTACTGAGACATCAGGAAATAACTTCCACGACAACAGTGAGAGCTGTAGAGAGCGAACATTGTAGGGGAAGGCAGAGACATAGAAAAAAAGCTACTCTGAGATTAGAAAGCTCGTATACAATAGTGTATTTCTACGCATCTACGCAAGCTTATGTGGATGAAATAGAAAACTATGGGTTTATAACTTTGAGGAACTCGTGAAAAGAATTCCTCAGAAATTATCCATACAATTTCAGTAATTGAGGCCCTAAATTTACTTTTGTAGATGAGCTTCGCTATTGTGTTATTAAGTATTTTATTACAATACAGTGTCGAGTGAGATTTCAAACATTTTTGCATCACGTTTAGGAATATCGCGGTTTTCCTAGAAACCCAAGTAGAGCGGCTTCTAGCTACTGTGTTACTTAGAGACTACACTGAATTTGTGTCTAGCTCAGTTTGTCTACGTGACATTTTCGAGGTCCATGAAAATACATAAAATATACTAGGAGTATGGGCTGTAATAAGGTCACAACAAATAACGCGTAGTTGCGAATACTGAGTTCGATAACTCAGCAGAAAGCTATATAGAGTGCAAATTAAGGCTTGCTTCCGAAATACGTTGTGCTGGTCGCGAATGATACCGATCATGTATTTTTTTGTGTGTGATTGGGGCTGGGGTCTTCTTGGTTTCAACCGTACAGCGTATATTGGTAAAATACTGGGAGACTGAAGAAGGCCCGCATCTCGTGGTCGTGCGGTAGCGTTCTCGCTTCCCACGCCCGGGTTCCCGGGTTCGATTCCCGGCGGGGTCAGGGATTTTTCTCTGCCTCGTGATTGCTGGGTGTTGTGTGCTGTCCTTAGGTTAGTTAGGTTAGTTAGGTTTAAGTAGTTCTAAGTTCTAGGGGACTGATGACCATAGTCCCATAGTGCTCAGAGTCATTTTTGACTGAAGAGGATAAAAGTAGAGAAATAACACACTCTGTACAACATTCGTGACCCGAAAAACGTTATATGATGGAATTTTGCTGGAAGACGAAGTGGACAGCTAAACGTATCGTGAACTTCAACACTTTTGGTTGTAGCTATGCGCATTTACTGGACTCCAAAGGACAGAAGAAATGAAACATAAATGTGTAAGAAGTGATTTAGAGCGGAAGATGGATGTTGCTGTCTGAAGCCTCGTGTCGTATCGAATATTCAAATAGCTTACGGGAATGTAAGCACTTAACGTAAAAGATAATTGCCTATACTTGAACAGGTGCAAAGCCTTTCGTTTTAAAGGCACAAATGAAGTAAGAGTCGCTGTACATGGCAACTTAAACCGTCGGTGGGTCGATCAACATCAATCAATGATCTGTCGCTACATTTGTGCCTTGAAATGACGATGTGTTCGCCTGCTGGAATACTCGCGGTAGTCCAGGACTTTCTCTGCAGTAATCGCGTAGATAATTTGAATGTTGGTGACGGAATACCTGCTCCAGTTGCTAACAAGTTCTATATTTTAGTACACGATGGGTTTTCTCTTCCTGGGGACTGTGTGTTTGTGTTGTCCTCATCATTTCATCATCATAATCGTTCGTGACAGTAGTTCGATTGGACTGTGGGAAAAAAATCTCGGCTGTGTAAAAATTGCGACTTTGTAAGGGCGTTGATGACGGCGCAGGTGAGCGCCCCACAAACTAGACATCATTATCATCGGTATACAGTGGGCCTTTATGTACAAACTATTTTTAGGTGGATCTGAAAAATGACATAAATGCATAATGGATATTCAAGGCGTGTAGAAATGTATAAATAAACTTCGAGGGATTGTGGAGGAAAAAATCGAGAACAGGAACTCGTGTCCGGAAATGCCATATAATGGCGCTACAGAGCGTCGATGTTATAGACGCAGTCGCCTGCCAGTAGGCCACCCCTTCGGCAGCAAACGTGACTCTGTACACTGGCGGACCGTAGGCGGAACGGCCCTCAGTGTTGTCTGTTATTCAGTGATCGCGACTGGTTGTCACGATCGCCAGTGGAGAAGATGGAGTTAGCTACTGCGTAGACAGGTCTTCCCTCCTATGAAAGTTATGCTCCGTTGCCTCCGTGGATGACAGTTTTGGACGCGGGTTTCCATCCGCAGTTAAAATTTCTTCTTAAACCCTCTAAAATCTTCAGTGTTATTCAGTGTACAGGACAAAAATACACTGCAGATGGAAACCCGTGTCCGATATTATCGTCGACTGAAGCAACAGAGCATCGCATTCACAGGCGATAAGACCTGTCTACGCAGCAACTAGTTAAATCTTCTCCACTGGGGATGGTAGCAATCAGTCACGATTACTGAATAACAACACTGCGAGACGTTCCACCTACGGTCCTTCAGCGTTCAACGGCACGTGCGCTGCTGAAAGGGTGGGCTAGGAGCAAGCGCTGGCACCTGTAACTTCGACGCTTTGTAACGTCGGTGGATGACGTTTGTGGCCACGGGTTCCTGTCCTCGATTCAGAATATTACGAAAGTAAAAGACGACTAGGTTTCTATGTGATATGCTCAAAGATAGCGTTGTAGAAATGGGCGTGACATGATTACTAAAACTGTAGGTTTCGATACAAGTATTGACATGCTTTAGCTTTCAAAGGAGGTTTCTTTTCTTTTCTTTTTGACATTTCTATATCTTACGCATGGAAAGCTAAAAGTAGCTTTTAGATCAACGAAATTCTAAAATAGCTACTGTAGGCAGAAGACAAGGAACTGCAGAGGGCGCTGGTGTGTCTTCGACGCAACGTGGACAAGGCCATGTTTATTAAAATCCGAATAGAGTTATGAGATTGCTGAGTACCTTTAAAGGAAGTTATCAGTAGCGGTGGGGCATATGTACAGGAAACTCGTTTCTTAGTGTATTTTCCCTGGATGTTTTCAGTTGGGCGTTAACTTTTATTTCTTCACGTATGTCCATAAAGTATCACACATCGAGTGCGGTGTAGCAGTGGTTAGTACACTAGACTCCTATTCGCGATGACGACGGTTCAAACCCGTGTCCGGCCTCCTGTTTTAGGGTTTCCGTGATTTCCCTGTATAGCTTCAAGTAAATGCCGACATGGTTCCTTCGAAAGGGCACGGCCGACTTCCTTCCCTAATCCCATGGGACCGATGACCTTGCTGTTCGGTGCCCTCCCTCAAAGTACGCCTTCTTCATTGATGAATTACATGACTGTTTTCGATACTGTGAACTGTGTGGCTATCTTGTATGAGGTTAGCTGCGAAGGTGGATGTTCTGCCTTTGTTTCTTTTTCTTTAATTATGGGTGTTACTTGCATCGTGTTTTAAAATTCCTTCCCCTTCATCCAATGCAGTAGCTAGCTTAAAGCTCAGAGCAGTAAATTTTGTGTTTGTCACCAGTTTGGTAGACATCTTGCGTTGTGTTAATATCGTCCATTAACGCTTTCAGACCTGAGATTTATGTAAAGGAAGAAAATTTTTTTCATGGGATAATGCTCTCAAGTGTTACAGTACAATATAGCGAACCAGCCACATCCATGTTTTCTGGTAGTGCGCGCTGCTGCATGACTTCTGATATTTTCGTAATGATGTCCAACAGTTGGCAGCACTTGCGCATAATGAAAAGGTTGGACATTCACAAATATGCCTCTCAGGTTCCCATTGGGAAAAAAATACATATGTTGCAGCGGAGACACAAAAAAATGGTTCAAATGGCTCTGAGCACTATGGGACTTAACATCTGAGGTCATCAGTCCCCTAGAACTTAGAACTACTTAAACCTAACTAACCTAAGGACATCACACACATCCATGCCCAAGGCAGGATTCGAACCTGGGACCGTAGCGGCCGCGCGGCTCCAGGCTGAAGCGCCTAGAACCGCTCGGCCACCAGCGGCCGGCAGCGGAGACACAGTAAAAGTTAACGTACACAATTGTAGCCATAGGGTGTGAAAGGATTAAAAGCCGTAGCAGTGAAGGTGGCGATTCACACGTGACATGTACAGTACATTATGTTTATTTTTTTAAATTTTTTTAAAAGATCGCTTAACTGATATGAGCCTGTCTATAGAAAGAAAGCTTTGTGGCTATTAATTCTTTTAGACATCAAGAAATCATTCTGGGTTACGCTTCGCAATCAGTTAAGTTCATTTTTTACTTAGACTGGGCATAGTTGCTGTTTAAAGAGTGTATTTATTCCAAATGAAACAAGGCATTTTTATAAAGAGCAGTATCACATGACGCCGTGGAATAATGACACACACAGTTAAAAAGCTTAGATAGCGGAGCGAGAGCACTCTCTAAACATAAAGGAACTAATAATTTGAATACCTTGCTCTAGTTTATCACACACGTTAATGCATTCTCTTACCAGACAAAGCTTAAGCGACTATTATTAGAGATCTGTTATTACAAAGTGCTTAATCTGAGGGCGGAGTTGATGTGTGCTCGTTAAAAAAATTTTCCGCTCGAGGAACGTCCGAGCACGGACAGTGGAACTACAAAATGTATGAGGAGGACTCGGGCTACTCAGCCCATCGATCCACGCCTCTAAGCTGAGAGGTCACGTAGCCCTGTCCAGCTAAGCGAGGTGGAAATTTCCTGTGGGGCGTTAGGAAAATAAGCACGAGACACCAAGACTGGCAAATCTGGAGGTAACTATTACGTCACATTCGTTTGGACGTCGAAACATTTCGAGTTCCAGATGGTAACTGAGTTCTCATTTCTGTCAGTAGCCCTTTAACTCAGGCGGCAGCCGTAAGGTTTAGACTCGCGTTGTAAGCGTACTATCATCCTACCTTACGCAATATTTCAACATTTAAGTAGCTCGCTGGTACTTGTAATTTGATTTCAGGCATCGTCGCCGAAGCTGGTCATTGTCGCCAGCTAGGACGCGAGGCATCGGCAGCCAGCACTGTGTTGGGACCAGCGTGAGCGCCAAGACAGTGATGCAGAAGGTGGCTATATTTATACTAATACTTTATTGTAATTAGGTCTGAATATCGTTCACAAACGGATGAAACTATTTTCGTAGAATTGTACTGTATTCGCTCACGAATGGAATGTGTTGTTTGATTACCGTATTTATTACATTCGAACATAAATTATTATCGAGTTGTTTGTGAGTGTGTTATTACGAAACCTTACTAACATCAGTAAACTGAGTCGTGGTTGTTATGTATAAACTTGTATACCGACAACACGAAGTCGCAAAAATATTGTGAACTTACTCGTGCAATAATGAACAATCAAAAATTAGTTCAGGCCAACAGAATAAAAGCGAGTGTAATTCGGAGTTTGTGGTACGGTAAGTTATTCGCAACTCGACATTGGTACCAACGTAGTTAAGACTTTCAGATACCATCTATTACAGTGTGTGCAGTGAACAGTTGCAGCCTATGTACCGTCAAGAGGTGAGTAACTGATATAAACTGTGTTGTGCTGTAGTTCGATATTCGCAAATATATGATTGTACCACACATGTTTTATTTCGTAATGTTCCATGTACAGGTATAGGAAACACGGTCAAATATCGCAATAAGATAATACCGGGTGATCAAAAAGTCAGTATAAATTTGAAAACTGCATAAATCACGGAATAATGTAGATAGAGAGGTACAAATTGTCACACATGCTTGGAATGACATGGGGTTTTATTAGAACCAAAAAAAAAAATACTAACGTTCAGTAAATGTTCTACAGATGGCGCTTCATGTGATCAGAATAGCAATAATTAGCATAACAAAGTAAGACAAAGCAAAGATGATGTTCTTTACAGGAAATGCTCAATATGTCCAACATCATTCCTCAACAACAGCTGTAGCCGAGGAATAATGTTGTGGACAGCGGTGTAAAGCATGTCCAGAGTTAGCCGGCCGGGGTGGCCGAGCGGTTCTAGGCGCTACAGTCTGGAACCGCGCGACCGTTGCGGTCGCAGGTTCGAGTCCTGCCTCGGGCGTGGATGTGTATGATGTCCTTAGGTTAGTTGGGTTTAAGTAGTTCTAAGTTCTGGGGGACTGATGACCTTAGAAGTTAAGTTCCATAGTGCTCAGAACCATTTGAACCATGTCCGGAGTTATGGTGAGGCATTGGCGTCGGATGTTGTCTTTCAGCATCCCTAGAGATGTCGGTCTATCACGATACACTTGCGACTTCAGGTAACCCCAAAGCCAATAATCGCACGGACTGAGGTCTGGGGACGTGGGAGACCAAGCATGACGAAAGTGGCGGCTGAGCACACGATCATCACCAAACGACGCGCGCAAGAGATCTTTCACGCGTCTAGCAATAAGGGGTATTTTTTTTATTCTAATAAAACCCCTTGTCATTCCAAGCATGTGTGTCAATTTTTACCTCTCTATCTACGTTATTCCGTGGTTTATTAAGTTTTCAAATTTATACTAACTTTTTGATCACCCAGTATATTACAGATATTGAACCTGATGTAAGAGGAAGACGAGAGAAATCATACAAAGTAATGAAACATTTAAACAAAGAAGATAAGGGAAATCTGCAAATAAACACAATATCTGAATCTGATTGGTCACAATACTATAAAACACTCTGGATGGATTTGGTGGTTCTGTCTGAACCAGACGGAAATGTAGACTTCATAATGTTGGAGGAGCTACAGGAGGCAATCAGTAACGTCAAGCAAGAACAGAAAGAATCCAGAGTGTGACAAAATCAGTATGGAACTGATAAAATATGCACCAAATATTGCAAAAATAAGTCGATTTTATGATTATGTATGGCGAAGTGGAATATAGCCCAGATATTCCTAATTTATAAGAAAGGAAACAGACATGGATTCCAAAATTTCAAATGTGTTAGCCTTCTGAATTCATATTATAAATTGTTTGCTAGAATTTTAACAAAACAACTATCGCCAATCGTTGAAACAGTAATATATGTTGTCCAACACGGTTTTCGAAAAGGCAGATCATCCTCGGGCTGTATCTTCAACATGACACAACTAACAGAAAAATATAGTGAATTCAATTTACCAACTTTTCTTGACGTCATCAACTATGAAAAGGTGTCTGATAAAGTAAATCGAACAATCTGAACGTCTCCATCACAAAGACAAAATCAATGGCACTTTCAGGACACCAGCCCAAGAAAGTTAAGATTGAAATTGACAAGAAGATCAGAGAGCACGTCAACGCATCTCAATTTTTTGAGTGCAGTATCACATACAGGGTAAATAGTCAAGTGCAAAATAAGTTAGATCTAGTTAACTATTTCTGTGGAACTTTACGCAGAACACTGAGAAAGAGAGTCCAAAGAGATGCTCTGCTAAAGTGCTCTCTCTCTCTCTAAAAGAGAGAAGAAGCGCTCACAGATATGCGTGGAACCAAACATTGAGAGAACTTAGGCCGCGTGCTTGTACAAAAGAGGATATTTCTCTTGTGGAAGACAGCTGTAAAAGTCATCCAAAGTTTTACACAGGAGAAAGCGGTCCTTCAGGCGGATATCGCACTGCAGGTCAATCAGCTCTAGTTGAAGCACTTATGAGACGTCCTATGCCGAAGGGAAAAGAGGCGAACAAATATATCTAAGGCCGATTGAAGCTCACTTATCTCCAAAAATCTGTTTTCAAACCGTTCTTGTAATTCGCAAAGGATTGCATACCAGCACTGCTCTATGGGTGCGAAAACTGGAATCTTAAGAAGAGAATTTTTTTAGATACTAGTTTCGTGGCTGGACCTACTTCGATGGATAAGAAGGGAAATGATGACGTCCGAGATGAACTGAATATGCAAAACATAACTGACATAATAAAACAATATCAGTTAAGATGGAAAGAACACATAGACTAAAGCCATAAAATAATATTAACCTAGTTGTAGAATGTTAATAATGTTTGTTCTATTTACAAAGCTTTAGGAATTTTCCCATAAATTCGGAGGCGTGACTTTACAGCACGTCCTCGTAGTTGTGAACGGACCAGTTTTTAGACGCCGTTGTTGTTGTCGGGCGGAAATGGTAATACAACAGGGATTGAAGAGAGCACCCTCTTCTCTTCTCAGTTTGTGCGTGTGTCGTGAAAAGGAAGTTTTTAAAGTCATCTGATTTCCAAATTTGTTTTGTATCTAAAAGGTACTTTTACGCATATGGTTATTTAGCAAAACATTGTAGGTAAAGTCCCGTCTACAGCCCCTACAAGCCTGTAATTGTAATTGTGGAACACCCTGTATATTTCTTCATTCAAAACATGTCAGAAAATGGAGGAGTAAAAGAAAGGAGAAGTTGGAATTTTGATTGGCTGGGTACTTTTTATAACACTACGTTGATAATAGTGATTAGTTTAAAAGTTTTGCTTCATATCGTCGTGAGGGCACGCCATACTATGAGCATCATAGTGAGACCACGTTCTCCTTAAGGGCAGATTAATTTTTTAGTATGAAAATTCTTAATCCTTTTTTATGCGGAAGTGTTTCAGTGTATTTGAGGATGCCACTTTTTGTTCTTTATTGGGTTCCAGGAATAGAAAACACGTTCAATAAGGACAAATGCTGTGGCAAAGTTCGCTTGTTTACACATTACACAGCAGGCATAACATCGCATATCTTTTAAATGTATGTGCATGGCGTTTCCCGTTACTGAAAACACCTGAACAGACAAAGTTAATATTGCATACCAGCTCTTTATAGTGTCATACAAATACAATAATTATGTTGATGGATGACTGTATGGCGATGGTCAAATGCCAATTAAAAAGAAAAAAATACAATATGGCACAGACGAGAGGGGCATGCAACTCGTGTATTGCTTCTGTAAAAATTAAATATCATTTATACTGTAGAACACCTATTGGTTCCGTTAGTTACGATGAGGAAGAAATCTGAACTGGACAGCTTTCATTTATGGTACATTGCAATACTAAACTGGTTAAGAATGCCCACATTTATAGCACGGCCCTTGAACAGTTCCAGGGTGGCGGGGGTTGTGGTGAGTCTATATGCTGACACTTGACATTGCATGGTAGCACAGGTTGGTAATTTTAGCTTCAAATGTCAGCAAGAATATTTGAAGTGCAATAATGTATGTTCGGATCTATTGCATTGTCTTTTTGGGGAATCGTCTGATGGTGATATCAAGTGCCTCGGATTGTACAACACATTTAATTTCGCCTACATTTATGCTTTTATAGATATATCTAATTATTTGAAGACAGTAAATCACAAGCATTCCAATATAGACATTTGAAGGTTTTCCCTGCCTTATGCTTGTGTTCACTGACTTGTTGGCATTGGTAGGTCATTTGAGTTCAATAAGAATACTATTCCTGCCAGCATTGCCAATGTCAACGATATCGTCCATGAATAGCGACTCTGAGTCGTGAAATAGTTCCCTTGTAGTCATAATGTGATGTTTCCCACAGTTCTTGTTCCGTCCCTGCTGTCTTTGCTGCTGAAATACTATTCTAGGATCAGCAGTTGCTACGGGCGTAGGACACTTAATCCTGATGACTGGCTGAGATATTGCTGGAAACATTTCGTGAATCTTTTACTACCTCCGAGCTTCTTGATTTCGCACTACGTTGTTCGGCAATATCTTCGTTCTATCGCTTTCGGCACTAGTCTTCTTGGATTGCATCGAATGTTTACGGGTGTTCATGACAATCGATGGCGTGACAGGTCATCGACAATCTGGTGGGTTCTGACTGGTTCCTGTACTACAGATTTGCAAGGAGTTCCTACCGATGACTCTTGCGGTGCTGTAGGCACGTTGACACACAGCTAGCTAACCCGGATTCTAAGTTCGCACTCTCTCCGTCGATCCCAACGAGTGTTGTCCATTGCTGAGCAGGGACACTAGTGCCGCAGATACGAGTGTAAAAGTAACGCAGTACTGCTGATTTAATGTGGCCTGCACACTTTCTGGACTCGCAGCGAGCCGCCTGGCAGACCATGATCGGGGAGAACTCACACTCGAACATTTCTCTAGTTTACCCAAATAATTTAAGGCAGTTAGAGCTGTGAATTTAACCTGCTTGTATAGCGTAACGTGCAGTGCAGCACTTTGCGAGTCACTGACGTAAGCTAGAGTCGGGTAGTATCTGCGTGGTGAATTACCGACCATGGTCTGGGACATCAAACATTCCTGATTGTGACTTTTGGGCGATTTTCCACGTTCGTTTAGGCAGAAGCTGCGCTGGTACCTAAATTCCGCAACAGAAAACACGATACATAAACAGAAAATGATAACACGTGCAACAAAGTTTACATGGTTCACAGACAAATGGTGTTCATGAGTTCCCTCTCGCAGATTGCCTTCACTGCGGCATCAGGAAGAAATATGGCCAAAAAGTTAAATAATGAAATAAAATTTAAGAAATCTCTAAAAAGCGGACTGTGTACTAGACAGGATAAGCGCTAGGGGAAAGAAAGAATTACCGCAACGAACTTCTGTGTCGACTTCTACAGGAGGTAGTAGTAGGAATGATCAATATTTCAAGCAAAACAACTTCATATGGATGTGTGCGTTATTCCCAATAGTTTGTGAGACAGAATACATTTTAAGTTCTTTGAGATAAAACCTGGCCGGCGCCCGGCCGTCGGTAGAGTCTAAGTCCATACCGATCGCGATATAGTACAAATGACATGGCCACGCTGACAATTCTCTAAGTCTAGTTATTTATCAAACTGGCAACACTGTAGGGTGCGTCACTTATTGAAGGAAGTCCTGTCTCGCTTTTGTTTGAATGCCCCTTATACTTCTGCATTCTCAAGGTAGTCATGAAATTTATTTGTACGTGGCACAAGAGTGCATATAAACACAGTCCACTTCGAGGTGCAAAGTGTTCGATATTTTTCTGTTTCGTGACTTCTTTATCTTGAACGGTTAATAGCCAATAAAAATCCATCTAAATAGGCGAATATCTGTAAGGAGTCTGTTATTCCATTTTTAACTGTTAGGAAATGGGCAGCTGAATTAAACATGACATGTTTATACAGAAACGTTTGGTAAAGGCAGTGTGGAAGTATTCTCAATGCGATGAATTTACTTTCGTCTCCTGAATCACATTGACTTTCCAAGCAACGGTCTGGCCGGCCACTGTGGCCGAGCGGTTCTAGGCGCTTCACTGCGGAACCGCGCTGCTGCTACGGTCGCAGGTTCGAATCCTGCCTCGGGCATGGATGTGTGTGTTGTCTTCAGGATGTATGTATTGTATTGTACTGTATGTTAACCGGGGACCTAGAAACGACGGAGAGGCTCCGTTCCCGCCGCAGCCGCAGAGGTCCACAACCCCACGACGACTATCGCAGTCCACTTCAGCCCTCCGCCGCCCCACACCGAACCCAGGGTTATTGTGCGGTTCGGCCCCCGGTGGACCCCCCAGGGAACGTCTCACACCGGACGAGTGTAACCCCTATGTTTGCGTGGTAGAGTAATGGTGGTGTACAGGGCGTACGTGGAGAAGTTGTTTGTGCAACAATCGCCGACATAGTGTAACTGAGGCGGAATAAGGGGAACCAGCCCGCATTCGCCGAGGCAGATGGAAAACCGCCTAAAAACCATCCACAGACTGGCCGGTTCAACTGACCTCGACACAAATCCGCCGGGCGGATTCGTGCCGGAGACCAGGCGCTCCTTCCCGCCCGGAAAGCCGGTCCTTAGGTTAGTTAGGTATAAGTAGTTCTAAGTCTAGGGGACTGATGACCTCAGATGTTAAGTCCGATAGTGCTTAGAGGCATTTGAGGCAACGGTCTGTTGTAGCCGCACCTTCTCAACACGTGTAGTTTCGGTAGTTTCCACCTTCTTGGGTATTTCAATACATTGTCACTAGACGTACATAGAAATAATTTCTTTGTAATTCTTTATCTCTCATTAAATTCGCAAATAAAGAAAATATTCCCAATCAGAGAAACCGGTTTTATGTGTAATGTTTACTTAGTTAAGAAATAAAATGTTCTGACAACAAAAATCAGCAACTGGAATAAGGTTAGTGAACCAGATCTCAGCTTTTCCAAACACTGCCACGAGTTTCTTTTGTTAATTATAGTATGGCGTAATTGTATTGTGGATTTCCATAGCACATTTAATTTTCCTCGGCAACGACATTGCTATACAAAACGAAACAAAACACCAATGTAGGCGCAGCTTCCGCAGTGCTTCCCTATACCCGCCAGGGCCCCTGTGTTCATTTTCAGAATTTTATTGGATCTCGAGAGCAGTTATTACGTATCTTGTACGAAAGTGATCTACACAGCCTTGTTTAACAAATCATCAAAGGAACAGTAAATCTGATTTAAGCCTCAACACGATGCTGCCTGAACCTCACAGCCCCACATCCAAATTCAGCAAGCCGCGCGGGGTAGCCGCCCGGTCTGAGGCGTCTCGTCACGGTCCGCGCGGCTGCTCCCGTAGGAGGTTCGAGTCCTCCCTCGGGCATGGGTGTGTGTGTCGCCCTTAGCGTAAGTTAGATTAAGTTGTGTGTAAGCCTAGGGACCGATGATCTCAGCAGTTTGGCCCCATAAGACCTTACCACAAATTTCCAAATTCAGGAAGACCTTGAGTAAAAAAGGCCACAGCTAGCGCCCAATGTTTGAGGTATTTGAAATTAAAGTTTTTAAATTTCTCTGGCATTTCCATGTTTGACAGAACATTATAAAGAATGATCGAGTCGGAATCAGATTTCTTTCCTGACATAAATGGTTTTATTGCGACTCCACCACACGTTCTAAACGTCGAATTTGAAAATAAAATACTCGTTGGTCATTATCTTCGGCATAACATCGGATGAACTTCAAAGAAGAAAGTTGGAACCACACTGACGAAGAAAAGAAGATATCGCAACGCCAACAACGAGTGGCGCGATATAAATGAAAGTTGGCAGGCGCGTTTCTACTTGAGTCTACACGAAATTCGCACCAGTCGCAAAAGAGTGCAAACTAGGTTTGCTTTGAGCGGACGCTGTAAAGATTTGAGCTTTAGTTACCTTTGAGACTGGGCGTGGAGAGTTGATGTTGGTCGAGAATGCCTTCTGGGGGACAAATACGCCATTATCAAAAATGGCTCTGAGCACTATGCGACTTAACTTCTGAGGTCATCAGTCGCCTAGAACTTAGAACTAATTAAACCTAACTAACCTAAGGACATCACACACATCCATGCCCGAGGCAGGATTCGAACCTGCGACCGTAGCGGTCACGCGGTTCCAGACTGATGCGCCTAGAATCGCACGGCCACACCGGCCGGCACGCCATTATCAACACGCCGCTGAGTTTCAACGATTTCGTTTAATAGGGCTATGAGAGGCTGGATGTTCCTTCCCTGATAATGGAGAAAGACTTGACAAGAATGTAGCCACTGTACATGATTGCTGGCAGCGGTGCTAATGAGAATGTACGGTCGCAAGAAGACCGGTCTCTGGACGGCCACGTGGCACTACCGAGAGGGAAGACTATCGTGCTAGGCGTACGGTTCTGGCGCTTTGTACTGAATCTGCAGCACCAATTTGAACAGCAGTTGGAAGTACAACGATGCAACGAACTGTTACAAATTGGTTAGTTCAAGAACAGCTCCGACTCAGACGCACTTTACCGTGCAAGCGAGAGCTCGTTGGAAACAGGGTGGAGGTCTGCTGTGTTTTCTGATGAGAGCTGGATCTGGCTCGATGTCAGTGATGGTGGTGTGTTGGTTAGAAGAAGATCAGTTGAGGGCCCGAAACCAACGCGTCTGCGATGTTGATACACTTGACCTACACCTGAAAATTTGTACTTCAGTCTGGTGATTCGACCTGTTGTGCTGCGGTTCACGAACAGCATTCCAAGGGGTGTTTTCCAATGGGATATCGCTAGCCCACATACCGCTGTTGTAACCCAACATGCTTTACAGAGTGTCGACATGTTGCCTTGGCCTGCTCCATCACCAGATCTGTCTGTAATCGAGGACATATCAGACATCATGTCATCTACAAACAACATCAAACGTTCCTATAATGACCTCTCAAATGCAACAGGCATGGAATTCCATCCCAAAACTGACATCTTGCACCTGTACAACATAACGCATGCACTTTTGCATGCTTACTTTCAATATTCTGGCAGTTACACCGGTTACTGATATATCATCATTTCACATTTGCAATGTCTTGTCTCGCGCTGACATTAATCTGCGATCTTGGAATGTTAATCGCCTAAATACGTTACCCAGACAAATGAATTCACGCAATAACAATACTCTACATTCATTATTTTTTCGGTGTTGCGACTTTTTTTCAGTCTGTGTGTATTTGCCTTGCACTGAGAGGATGACAACAGTTGATGTGATTTCTGTGGCTAGCAATAATTTGCGGCAGTGAAACGAAGCGCGCCGGTGCTGAACTACAGTCCCTAACATTGTTACCTAACCACGACATCTCTGAAATTTACACATAATGTCTTATAAAAGGTTTTTGACGTTTAGTTTCTGTAAGACCAAGATCACTGGACATACTTGTGAGACAGTAGCTCCATGTATCATCGCAATGGTGCACGGGCACCCACCACCTCTTTATCGTCACGATGCCCACGCGGGTTTAGATAACAAACTCCCCCCCCCCCCCCCTCCCCCGTTCCGCTCTTCCCGACGTGACCTAACAATAAAGTGAATGTGCAGATATTGGCAGTGACGAACTGCTTCGACAGGTACAATCGACATACATACAGTATTGTGTTAAACCCTGGCGATTTATTTCATCAGAGATTTGTGAAAAGCACTGTTGCGCCCGTGTTTAGAGGCCATGAAGAACCCCACATACTCTGTCAGATACATCATTCAAATACCAAGGACTATCAACGTATATGGCAGAATCACGTAAGTTCTGTTGGATGAAAAGCAAATAAAAGGTGTCGATTCATTGGTATAACTTCAAAGCAGTAATTTGCCTTTAAAAGAGATTTTTTACATAATGCATTGCAACAAATACAGGAAGAATGTACAAAGAAAATCACACGCTTGTTAGACTAGGGAGAGAGTGTAACGGAAATCCTGAAAAGACTGAATTGCTAGACAGTTGAAGAAAGACATCTTATACTTCACAGCTAATTTCTAGAAACCATTTAGTATCTTTTTCCTTAGAATCTAATTGACGGACACCTTAGAAATCGTAAAGAGAAAAATCAGAATAACAACAGCTTGCATAGAAAAGGCTTAAAGGTACAATTATTTCTACTCTTCATCCATCAATGGAACCAGAGTGAAGCTTAATGTACGGCACAGTAAAAAGTACCATAAACCGTACACTTCGCAGTTGTGATTCGCAGAGCACCAATATAGATGTATACTGAGGTGAGCAGTCACACAGTGGCGATATACACATGGCGGTAGTATCGCGTACACAAAGTATAAAAGGGCAGTGCATTGGAGGAGCTGTCTTTTGCAGTCAGGTGATTATGGCCGCACGACGGGAATTAATGGATTTTGAAGGCCGAAAGGTAGTTGGAATTAGAGGCATGGGACATTCAGTTTCGAAAATCGTTAGGGAGTTCAATATTCCGCGATCCACGGCCTCCAGACTGTGTCGAGAATAGCAGATTTCAGGCATTTACCTCTCACCATGAACGACGCAGTGGCCGACTGCCTTAACCTAACGACCGAGAGCAACGGCGTTTGCGTAGAGTTCTCCGTGCTAACATACAAGCAGTACGACGTGAAATAACGGCAGGAACCAATGTGGAACGTACGACGAACGTGTCCGTCACGACTGTGCGGTGAAATTTGGCGTTGATGGGCTACGGTAGCAGACGGCTGACGCGACTGTATTTGCTAACAGCCCGACTTCGCCTTGCAGCGACTCTCCTGGGCTCGTGACCATGTCAGTTCGACCCTATACTACTGGAAAACCGGCAAAACCGTGGCGTGGTAAGGTGAGTCCCGATTTCAGTCGGTAAGAGCTGATGGTAGGTTTTGTGCGTGGCGCAAAACCCACGAAGCCCTGAACCCAACTTTTCAACAAGTCACTGTGCAAGCTGTTGGTGGCTCCATAATGGTGTGGACTGTGTTTAAACGGAACGGATAGAAAATGCAAAGATTAATCAGTAAATATTTGTTTGGTTAGCTGTTATTGCTCTGCTGTTCTTTTTTGTAATTATAGTATTACGAGAATTCAAGAAACAACGATAAGAATTCTGAATGACCCTAGGATACACTGTGAAAATGCAGTAATCCGTTTGTAGCTAATTTGATTCAGCGTATACAGTACAAATGAGAATTTAGGCACGAAAATATGTATTTTAAATAATCCGGGAGTGCACTAAAAATACATTAACGTAAATTTTTTTCGTATGGCATGATGTACAACTGATTTTTTACTTCGAAAAATCAACAGCCGACAACATCAGCTGAGTCTCAAACCGTGAATTTTCTGTACCATAGACAGACGAGCACTGGCAATAATAACAATAATCATTTAATTACTGAATAATGCTGCAGAAAATCAGGACTAATCATAGGATTATTTTTATATGTAAAATTGTATAACCACTTAGGAATGAAAAACAAAAAGCTCTACTTTATAGACGTATATCATTTTATCTTTTGACCCCCCTCACATATCTTTACGTGCAGCCCGCTATTTGGCGAGACAGGAAGGTGAACTAGACCACACTGATTAAAACTGCGTGCCGGACCGAGACTCGAACTCGGGAACTTTGCCTTTCGCTGGCAAGTGCATTACCAACTGAGCTACCCAAGCACGACTCACGACCCGTCCTCACAGCTTCAATTCTGCCAGTACCTCGTCTCCTATCTACTTAACTTCACAGAAGTTATTCTGTGAACCTAGCAGAACTAGCACTCCTGGAAGAAAGGATAGTGCGGAAACCTGGCTTAGCTACAGCCTGGGGTATGTTTCCAGAGTGAGATTTTCACTCTGCAGCGGAGTGTGCGCTGATATGAAACTTCCTGGCAGATTAAAACTGTGTGCCGGACCGGGACTCGAACTCGGGACCTTTGCCTTTCGCGAGTAAGTGCTCTACCAATCTCATTCTGGAAACATCCCCCAGGCTGTGGCTAAGCCAAGTCTCTGCAATATCCTTTCTTCCAGGAGTGCTAGTTCTGCTAGGTTCGCAGAAGAGCTTCTGTGAAGTTTTTGAAGGTAGAATACGAGGTACTGGCAGAATTGAAGCTGTGAGGACGGCTTATGAGTCGTGCTTGGGTAGCTCAGTTGGTAGAGAACTTGCCTGCGAAAGGCAAAGGTCCTGAGTTCGAGCCTCGGTCCGGTACACAGTTTTAAACTGCCAGGAAGTTTTATATCGGCGCACACTCCGCTGAAGAGTGGAAATGTCATTCCAGACCCCACTGAATCCGCGCGGTGATGCAACGACCGTTGGTCTGGCACACCTGCCAGCCTGAGCGTGGATTTTAGGCAATTTTACAGCAAATGCTTGGCTAGTCCCCCACTTTCCATCTCAGAAAACGTGGTGCACAAACAATTGCAATACGATAACTCATAGTACGAAGTTTACAATGTTCGCAACCAGATTGCGCACACGAGTTATGTCTCATATATAGTTAACTGGCAACGTTTACGAGAACAAATGAAACCTGCCATTAAGCATAAATAAGAATAAATTTGCAAATCATGAAAAAGAAGCAACCCCATATGAGGGGATAAACACTAAAATGAAAGAGAGAAATTTTGAATTTGTACATCGTATATTTTTATCAAATTATGCAATAAATTTCCGAAAACCGTCGAAGTTTCAATATTAGTTTTCTTTATTACTCAATGTCTACTTTCGAGCCCAAATTCATTATGAAATCATCCAATACGCTATGCAATGGCACTCATTGCGACAGCGACATGACTGTTCATTCTAGACAAACACATCTTGTAAGGCAGTACAGGGCTGAACCTCGTTCACCTAACTCTTCTAGTGAACAAGTTCAGTCCTGCACTGCTTTACAAGACGAGTTTAACGAGAATGAACAGTCATGTAGCTGTCGTAATGTATGCTACTGCATAGCTTATTGGATGATCTGATAGTGATAAAGAAAAATTTAATACTGCAACTTCGACGGTTTTTGCAATTTCTTGCACAAATTGTTAAAGCATACAGTTGCTGATGTCATGGCCATCAGAATACTGGAAGTTAGTAAACAGTGTATATTTATGTGTTCTATTTTTACGGGATAGGAAGTTGGGCCGCTCTTGGCTACTAGTTGCCTGGCCACAAAAGTGCTCAGGTGGGTAATCCACTAATAACGTACGCTATTATACATAATTGTGGAAGTTTCGTCACTGTTCGTCCAAAATTTAGTGCTTCAAAACTTCAGCGCCCTAGACTGTTGTCTGGTTCAGCTACAGTAAGGCGCGTTTGTTATAAATAGCAGACTGGAAATTGGCAGTAGATATTTGTACAGGTTACTCACAAGCTACCGGCGAATCCTGCCGCCTTGTTCTCGATGATGGTGGGCTCCGGCGGCTTGCACATGATGATGAGTTCCTGGTCCGACATCATCACCACGCCGGGGAACTGCGGGAACCAGATGCGCACGTGCACGAAGCCCTGACAACACACGAGAAAACGTTACTCTTCAGGCACTGTATCGACAGCCTCCTCGAGAGACAAATTCTTTGGCCTAACAATGACCGAAAGGAAACGGAGCACTAGCTAAAACCTGAAAGAGAGGTGAAATAGCCAACGCAGCTTTGTGGCTTTTATTTTAGAACTCAGTGACTTTGAACGTCTACTAGTCACCGGAGTAACAAATCCCTAAGGGAAATATCAATCATTGTAAAGCTGCTCAAGTCGACCTTGGCGATGTGATTGTGAAGTGAAAGAGGGAAGCAACAGCCACAGATTAGCCAGTTTTGTTTTACATACTGGACACTGCATATACTTTCACCTTAGAGACAGTTCTGCGACTTTCTGAATTACTGTAACATGATGGTATTCTGAATATTTTATCTACAAGGTTTGTAGCTGCTCTTCGTGAATGCTCGCTTTGCTGGACTTAAAGCTGCGGTTCGGTTTCCAGTCTTTTGAATTATCGCCAGCACAGTACTGAGGACATGGGAACACGTTTTCTTTATGTTTTGATCGTTATTGTCAACTGTTGAACTTTATTGCCTACTGCACTGTGTGTGTGTGTTTTACTGTTTAGTTATGTTGAAAGTTGTTCATTTCAAGCTTAATTTTTTTGCTCATAATAATTTTGCTTTTCTTCAATTGCAGCCGGCCGCAGTGGCCATGCGGTTCTAGGAGCTTCAGTCTGGAACCGCGCAACCACTCCGGTCGCAGGTTCGAATCCTGCCTCGGACATGGATGTGTGTGATGTCCTTAGGTTAGTTAGGTTTAAGTAGTTCTATGGTCTAGGGGACTGATGACCTCAGATGTTAAGTCCCATAGTGCTCAGAGCCATTCTTCAATTGCAAGATGTCATTACAATGCTTCGGGTCTTTCTAGTAGTCAAAATAGGCGCTTTGAGCAATATCTTTCTGTCTCCACTGATGCATTTCGTATTTTTGGAGGTCGGTTTAGGTCATAAGGGAACGAGAAACGTTCGCTGCTTAGGAACCACAGGGTGTATTCACCATTCTGGCGCTGATTCTTGTCAAATTCTGTTCTGTTTGACTTGGGAGGCAGTTTGGCTTTGCCTGGTGTCGGTATGAGTTGGTTCGGAGTTTCTACAATGATGAAGAAAGTGGATGAGATGTTTTTAGCTACTTGCTGTGGTGACTGTTAGGCGATGTTCAGGTTGTTTCAGAAGTGCATTCTAAGTATCTACCCAGTTAACTTGCGGTCACTCCGCATTAATACTCGAAATATCATTTCGCGTGGTGAAATGCAAGCTCAGAAGTTGCTCCTTTTCGTTAAATGGAAGGTGATTATGGGACCTAATATCATCATTTGAATCCGTCGTGCTATGAATTCAAAATTATCATTCTCTCCTACACTGTAAAAGACTTATTGTTTTATTACCATTTGTATATTGATAATATATGATTCCGTTAACTCTTTGTGAGAATCCTACTTGTATTTGCCACTTTGAGGACACATGTGGGCTCTATAAATCAGTTGCATTCTTTTGAGAACAATATACCTACGTATATATATAATATTTCGTTCTGAATTATTTCCTCCAAACCAAGTAATTTCATTTACTATCCTTACGTAATGCAGCTAGATACTGTCACATCGCCATATTATGCAAACGTGTTGCAGCCAGGTTCATCACATAAATACTCGGATATGAAAAGAACAGTTAAATAAATTAATTGCATTCTAGAGCTGCAAACCATTAGCGGGATTTATGTTACTAATGGAGAAAAGTAATTCGTCGCCTATTGTGAAAAATCGTTCTGAGTTGTGAATACAGTGTTTTGTGATCTGATACATTAGTGAGATATATCGTGTAACACGCGGCAGCGAAGGGCTTTCTAATAGAAAATTAGGTGATTATGTTTTGAAGTTGTTTTCTGATCACAGTGTGAACGGCTATATATCATACGAGATGACAGTTTGTCTGGAATGGTTTACCATAATGAGCGGCTTTTGATGCCTGAACACGTGATTGAAAAGTTAATCTTTGGCTACCAGAGGATGCATTGGGAGTAGATGACAGAGACAGGGAGTCGGCCGATAGTATGGGTATGTTGTGCAGGAGGAGCTTTGATGGCGGACGTGCTGAATAGTGAATGAATTTCATTAGAGATGCTCCCTGGTGTGACTGAGAAAAGAGAATGATTTTGAGGTGATTTCATAGAAACGGCACATTTGAGAAAGGTAACATCAATACAGTTCTTATTTGCTGCAAGGGATAATCGCGAAGTATTGGAGTGTAAACATTACATTTTGTTCAATAATATCTACGTTTTGGTTCCCAGAGCAACTTATCGGTCAAGTGTTCAGAATCTTAATTATTATTCGTCACCCTCCACTTCCAGTCAAAGCATGTTATAAGAAAAGTAAAGAGTAATTTTTAACTTCAAACTATTTGTCTGAATCACTTCTCATTGTGTATGACAATGCTAAGGAAAGATCATAGTTTCATGTTAATCTGATTCACTTCCATGTTATTAAAGAGATTCGAATACCACCTCAGTTTAAAATAAACCTTTTCATTTACCTGCTAACATTTCACTAACTTTATCTCTACAATTTGAACACTAATCGTAACATTACTGCCCAGTGCCGGCCGGTGTGGCCGTGCGGTTAAAGGCGCTTCAGTCTGGAACCCCGTGACCGCTACGGTCGCAGGTTCGAATCCTGCCTCTGGCATGGATATGTGTGATGTCCTTAGGTTAGTTAGGTTTAATTAGTTCTAAGTTCTAGGCGACTGATGACCTCAGAAGTTAAGTCGCATAGTGCTCAGAGCCATTTGAACCATTTGATTACTGCCCAGTCATGCCTTGCACTATTGCGTGGACAGTTAGCTGCATTTTTAGAAATATAACAAAACTCTCATTTGGCAAACCAAACTGAAGTAAATCATGAAGCAATTATCAACGCAGCACTTTACTTCAGAATCATGCAGTTCAGAACTATATATTCTTACGCATGAACGAGACAGAGCAGAGCTGACTCAGTGATGGATCCAGGATTTGATTTTGGGACGGGCTTGACCCAACTGAGAGTAGGCTTTCTCAAGGTAAACATTAATGTACTAAAAAGCACACACGATTTTATTTTGCTCCTTTAACGCATAGCGAGTCTCCTCGGATAACGCTTGGCAAATTCTTCAATGACTTCGACAGGTTGTAGGCTGCCAGATATATCTCGGCGAATACACATGACAGCCAAACCATTCAACCTGTCATCCGTCATTGTCGTACGAAGCTACGACTTTATCAGTTTAAGCGAAGAGAAGCTACGCTCCACTCTACAAGTAGATACTGATAATATAGCGAGAATCTGTAACAGAATTTTTATATTGAGGAAAAATTCATTTGTCTCTTGACGTGCCTCTCCTGCTGTTTGGCGGGTGGAGGGGGAGGGGGGGGGGAGCTTCCTGTGTCTCCAGAGCCCCTTCCAAACAGTTATTGCTCCCAATAACGAGAGAAAATGAGGCAAGTCGCTGCTGTAAACACGTGCAGCTGCCACTAAAGAGTTCAGACTTTCTGTTTTTCCGATGGCACTTGGTATAAAGATGAACGGGTCGAGAATTGAAGAGTGCTCTGCTCTCGAAAAGCGACTCCTCAACTGTCCCAATACAAAATCGTTGAAAGGAAGGAATACATTCAACCTGAAACAAAACGCGACATTACATTATTCTCTAATTCGAAAGAACAGAAAAGAAAGAAATGCTATATCAAGCAAAAAGCGTGTGTATGTATTAAAGGTTTATTTTACCAGTAGTATTCCTTAGCATCAGGTGCTTCTATATTTGAGCGATGAGCAGAACGTTTAGCGATTCTGGGTGCCTGCACTGGGATGTCCAAAGGTTCTACAATATGACACCCCTCTTGGAAAATTTCTTCATATTTCGTTTCTCTGGATCGTTCCAGTGTTCTTATTACACTGTCTACCATCTCATAGCAAAGGTTGAGATCTAATGCAACAGCCTGAAGTTGCCGTGAAAGCGGAACAGTAATTTCAAATACAGCGGCGGTTACCGTCAAAGTTACGACAAAGTCATATCGTTGAATAGAAGCCAGCAGACTTGCACTTTCCGATGACTTAGAAGTTCTGTCCATTTCTTCAAGGAGCAGGCCGGTGTGGCCGAACGGTTCTAGGCGCTTCAGTCTGGAACCGTGCGACCGCTACGGTCGCAGGTTCGAATCCTGCCTCGGACATGGATGTGTGTGATGTCCTTAGGTTAGTTAGGTTTAAGTAGTTCTATGGTCTAGGGGACTGATGACCTCAGATGTTAAGTCCCATAGTGCTCAGAGCCATTTGAACCATTTGAATTTCTTCAAGGAACTGTACGATAGAGTCAAAGAGCTCTTTGAATTGAAGGAGTGCATCATGCCTTTCAAGCCATCATGTATCACAAAGACTTTGTAACTTAACTCCTTTCGCCACTGGTTGTTTTTCAAGGATAGCTCGCTTGATAAGTTCCAAACTTTGTGCTTACTACCGCACAATATTGGTAACAGGGCTTACAACTCCCATCATATTGCGAATACTAGGTAAGCTGCAGGCCCTAGCGATAGCTAGGTTTAGTTTATCTGCTGCACAATGCATGTAAGTCGCTAACAGTTGGAGCTGCTTTATTCGGGATTGGACGCCAGAGAATTTTCCTGACATGTTGGCACCTCCATCATAACCTTGACCTGGTTCAAATGGCTCTGAGCACTATGGGACTTAACATCTGAAGTCATCAGTCTCCTAGAACTTAGAACTACTTAAACCTAACTAACCTAAGGACATCACACACATCCGTGCCCGAGGCAGGATTCGAACCTGCGACTGTAGCAGTCACGCGGATCCGGACTGAAGCGCCTAGAACCGCTCGGCCAGTGGCCGGCATATCCTTGACCTCTCAGATACTTAACTTGTAGGCCGACTTGACTTAATTCTTGAACGATTTGATCGCTTAATGCAGCACCAGTCATGTCAGTTGCGGATAGAAAGCACATGAAGTCTTCGTCTATTGTGGTTTTTAATTAATTGAGGTACATGATACATACACACTGAGCTGTTCTGTACCACTGGCACACGTGTCGCCAAGGACAGCATAGTATTTTGCTTCTTTGAATTTGTCGTGTACCTCTTTCATAATGACAGAATGGCGACAGTCATTCAGCTGATTCTGAGTTGTTTTGCTCAGATATGTAGCATATTTTAGCGCTGTCTCTAAATGTTTTTGGAGTGACAAATCACCTGAGTCAATGAGAAATTTTGAAAGTGCTCGAAATTTTCCTTGGCTGATTTCATCACCGTCATCTCGGCGGTCTCTTAACGGTATGTTTTCTCGACCACATAAAATGATCGTCTTTGCTATATGAATCAGCCGCTCTCTGTTTGATTTAATCATTTTACGTTTCTCAATTTCGATTAAATTATTTACAGCTTTTTCAGAGTATTCATATGAACTTTTGAAATGTGTGCTTTTTAAAACTGCCATATTGTAACAATATGTAGCAGAATAGTTTCAGAAGATTTGTAGTGGTTTTTTTGTATTTGCAAAGTGGACGAGTGACCTTAGAGCCACGTAATGCTTGCCCCCACTATCTGGACCAGAAAATAGTACGCAAGGCAAACAATATACACCGTTCTGTTGTTGGCTATAGACTATCCAGGAGTATTCCTTTAGCCAACCAGAACGGAACTTTCTTTTTGTCCACCCTCTGTCTGTTCCGGATATTCATAATTACGAGGTTGTTCTGAAGACTCCGTCAGATGTTTATATTTTTCCTCGTCACTGAGTACTTTTCCTGCCACATAAGAAATATCAAAATGATTTTCAGCGCAAGTAGTCGATGTACTAGCCACTCCCACAGACACTGGTTCCGGTTCTGTAACAACAGCAAACAAAAACGACAAGTCGTACGAAATCAACAACTTACCAACAACTAAAATAACTCTTGAGAACTATATTAAAGGTTTATTTAAAGAGACCAATAATCATTTAAGGGTTCAAAATAAACCTCATTAATATGAAGCTTTTCTTTTGTTATGGGACAAACTTGAAATCAGCTAGCCCTTGTAAAAGTTACATACAAACTAACCTACTCGACTAAAATGTGTGAACCAGTTGATTTTTCGAGATTTTGAAGTTGGTCCCACAGTAAAAGTTGTTCTTATTGATGAGTACTTTTACCCATTAAAAGATTATTTACAAATTTTAGGTAAATATTGTCGCATGAAAGTATGAAATTCACGGCAACACTGGCATGCGCGCGAAGAAATCTAGCTTAAAAAGAATTCGAAACCGAACAAACCCGATCACTGATATTACATTACATCATTTACACTAAATATTACTCCACGCTGCCCATTGTAGGGTAGGCAGAGAGGATCGAGTGCTCAGAGCATTTTTGTTGCCAACAGTGAACTCATTCAAACCACTATAAACCGCTACATTTTTTATCGTGCCTTTAACAAAACCATTAGATTGTAATTTTTTAAGCATTGAGTATGCCGAGTAACCAAAAGTATGAGACAATTCAATTTATTCCTTTGTTTAAAGCTAGAACAATATTATGAAATATGGCACAGCGAACTTACCTAAGAGAAAATGATGAGCTCAGGGTTATCAACGTCTTCCTCGACAGAAGGTTCAACACCAGAGGCAGAGGTATTAGCGCATAAAGTACGTTCAGATGCTTTACATTTCGTTAACAGTTCCTATTAGGTCATATGAAAGTGAATGAAACGGCTCTTAATTGATGGTCTATTACCACTATCGGTTTCGCTGCGTTAAAGCAACATCTTTAGATGTAAGTAGTTTAACATAAATTAGCACATGGAGACACCCCAACGTTCGTAGTCAGAGAATCCAGGGCCATGAAGAGGGGAAGTGCTCAACGAATAAAAATCGGCGAAATATTGAGGCGAATAGAGCAGGGCCGTTGACGTCAGTTGAAGCACTTCACACCAGAAATTAACAGCGCTGTTTCGGACCATTTGACAAGAGTTGAATATTGTCATTGAAAATCAGTTTTTTGTTGTTGTGCCAGGATAAATATTACACGACTGAGGGAGAGGAATCAATGACTCTTTAACGACACGAAGAGCTTTTGACACTGAAAGAAGTGAAATTCTCCTCAAAATTTCATTGTGTCTGGAAGCCGTTGCAACAACTGTATTATTAATTGGTACACAAATTGATGCATCTCAGACGTAGGACATGTTATTGTTCTGGGTATGATTAAGATTTTCTCAATTCATTAATCTTATTTTCCAACTAATATCCTCGATACGTTTTGGGATTAAGTGGTTTTCAAAGGCTAAATTTAATTTTCTTTCCATAGGAAGTGTAAGGACAAAAACTTTTTTATTAAGAATTCTGTTACCACAACGTGGTTATTTAACAGTTTACACGGATCCTCTGTGTTAGGTTCAAAATGTTATTAACCAGATGCAAATTTGGAAGAATCGTCTTGGAAAACATTTAAATACGCCTAATTGGATTCATCAGAAAACAATGAAAAGAGCATTTATGCACTGTAACAGTTGTCTATGATTCGCGTTATTTCAATGTGCGTTCTAAGCTCTCACTGCTGGTCTGCAGTTCTTTTTACCGCAGGCTCAATGGACAACCATCGTATATCACATGCACGTGGATTTTTAGGGCGTTCTGCTCCTTTGACAGTCTGATAAATATCGCTATTCAACTGTTGGCGAGATGAAGAATGCAAAAACTAATTATATGTTTCCTTAACTAAGAAGTCCACACTTCATGGAGCGTACCACTTGCAGCAGAAGTAGGTAGTTGAACTGGCGTACACATTTTATAACAATCAAATCCAGAATTACGTTTTTTAAAATTTGATTGACACCATTGTGAACACCTACAATTACATTCGTATTGTCTGTGCCTATACCTTGCAGCTTGTTTGGATCTAATTTCAATTCTTGAGGCGCGTCTTTAATTGCTGTCACACTACACTGTGCATTATAATGTTCGAGATCGGCTTATTTTAAAAACGTTGAAGTGATTGCATTGGTTGCAGCACTGTAATATATTTTTGTTATTCCTAAAAATTTGGTCACGCTATTGACTGTTGATTCATTAATTATAATGATATACATGCTGTCACCGATATCGTGCCCCAAATTTTCCACAAAATACCGCCTCATTACATGTTTTATAGCTGCACTACTATGTGTTTTAAGTTTTCTGTCTGTGAATTTACTCTTGCACAAATCAGTTAAATGATGACATGACATGATCGGACAATGGGTGGAAACAAATAATGCAAGAAAATGCTCAGCTTGATTCACTTCTGAATACTCTTTCACAGTTTTGAAAGGTATTTTTGTTTGTTGACAGTGGTGCTGCCTCTGTCTTGTGCCTTTTTTTTTGCGTCACTGTGGCTTATTATTGCGGCAGAACACGCGAACAAAATATTACGGCAAAATTTACAATATGCTCTTATGTCATCGCTTTGAATTCTTTCTAGCCAGTCTGCAAATTTACTACTGTGTAGCGATTCTGCACGAAATTTCCTGGTATACTGTCCCTTTACTTCACATATGTTTAGCACGAAAACAACAGCAAATGATTTGAGAAACACCACATACAGGCGGCAATTAGCCAGTGTGCTGTGATCGTTTGTTGAGGAAGCCGTTTTGGGCACTGTTGATAGCCACTCTTTGTATTCAGTTTCATTTACAATAGTCAGCTCTCGTTTAGAGTAATTCGCACCACACATATCGAAAGAAATTTGCACCGTTAATGTTCGTATTCAAAAGTAACCTAGCGCATGTTATTCTATCTCAGAATAAATTGGCGACACTGTAATCGTAATTTCGAATATTTGCTTCCACATTGCTAGCAATACATTGAAACACAATATGCTTGTAGAAAAATAATGTAAATGTTCATTGCCGGCCACGGTGGCCGAGCGGTTCTAGGCGCTTCAGTCCGGAACCGCGCGACTGCTACGGTCGCAGGTTCTAATCCTGCCTCGGGCATGAATATTTATGATGTCCTTATGTTAGTTCGGTCAAAGTAGCTCTAAGTTCTAGGGGACTGATGACCTCAGATGTTAAGTCCCATAGTGCTCAGAGCCATTTGAACCATAAATGTTCATACTACAGCTACAGTATACAAACCATACAGTAATGGTAATAAGAAACATTGTTAAGCAAGAGGTTTTGTTGCATACAGTCTCAAAATTTTGGCACGTAACTTTGAAATGGTTTAGGAAATATTGATTTAATTGTTCTTACAAATCTAGATTCAGTGATTACAGCTAAGAGGGACATCCTCATTTGCACTGCCTAGGGCTATAAGCCATAAACGAGAATACCTCATCATTGTTGGAGATTCCCTTGTTGAAATATTACTTATTGTTTAATATTTGAGCAGTTAGTTGTGCAAAATTCATTTCCGTCGTCCCTACGTTAACTAAGCGTGTGTGTCTCTGACTATTCCATTAAATATTCGTGGCCAGACAGCGTTTTCAGTTTGTTTTCTGGACCATAAAAGCACATATGTTGCAGCGTAGCTTAATGGTTCAGGGCTTTACTTAATTACAGACGGTGTTAGTAGTTTAGATCGTAACACACACACACACACACACACACACAACTTACAAGGGTGATATAAGGGGCGATCAAAATGTATCCGTTTGAAGTCGATGCTGTTCCGTGTATGCAATGTTGTGCGACTCCAATACGGGTAAGTAAGCACTGACATGTAGGCGAGGGATCAGTGTGGCATTTGTGTCTCTCCGAAGTGAGTGCGATTAATATGGAAATGTAAACTATGGCGACGTTATTACCAAACGCGTTCGAACAGGATCGACGAGGATCGACATGGTGTTATTCTTTTCTTTGCCGCCGAAGGACAGACAGCGGTAGACATCCATCAGAGAGTGAAGACTATATGTGGGACAGTATGTCTGTCGAAAATCAACTGCGACAAGGGGTGCTGTTGCTTCATGATAATGCACGTTCTCATATCTCAAATGCTGTAACGCAGAAGTTCTGCCAACTTAAGTGGGAACACTCGAGCAGCTGGCCTGTAGTCTTGATCTCTTCCCATGCGATTACCACGCCTTCGGTCCCTTAAAAACGGCCTTGAAGCGTCGACGATTCCTGTCGGTCGAGGATGTGCAGCAGGCAGTCACGAACTTGTTCATACAGCAGGACACGGCGTTTTGGTTCAAATTTCTCTGAGCACTATGGGACTTAACATCTGAGGTCATCAGTCCCCTAGACTTAGAACTACTTAAACCTAAGGACAGCACACGAATCCATGCCCGAGGCAGGATTCGAACCTGCAACCGTAGCAGCAGCGCGGTTCCGGACTGAAGCGCCTAGAAGCGCTCGGCCACAAAGACCGGCCACGGTGTTTTACCAAACTGGTATCTTCAACCTGGTGCGTTGATGGGATGATTGCCTCAATGCTCAAGGCGATTTTGCCTGGTTAGCACAAAGTCCCAAGTGACTGGAAAAAAGCACAGGCGACTCCAATCTGTAAGAGAGATAAAAGAACGGACTGGAAAAATAAGACCAATATCCCTAACTTCGGTTTCCTGTAGAATACTTGAACATGTTCTCAGCTCGAATACGTTGATCTTTCTTGAGACCGAGAAGCTTATGTCCACGAATTAGCATGGTTTTAGAAAGCACCGCTCGTGCGGAACTCAGCTTTTCCTTTTCTCACGTGATATGTTGTGACAACAGGGCAACAGGCAGATTCCATATTTTTAGATTTTGGAAAGATTTTGACACAATGCCTCACTGCAGGCTGCTAATCGAAGGTACGAGCATATGGAATAAGTTCCCAGATACGTGAGTGGCTCGAAGACTTCTTAAGTAACAGAACCCAGTATGTTGTCCTCGACGGTCAGAGTTCATCAGAGACAAGGATACTGTCAGGAAGTGCCCCAGGGATGTTTGATAGAACCGCTGTTGTTTTCTATGTACACAAATGATTTGGCGGACAGGGCGGGCAGCAATCTGCGGTTTTTTGCTGACGATGCTGTGGTATACCTTAAGGAGCCGAAGTTGAGTGACTGTAGGAAGATACAAGACGACTTAGACAAAATCTCTAGTTGGTCTGATGAATGGCAGCTAGCTCTAAATGTGTAAAAATGTGAGTTAGTGTGGATGAGCAGGAAGAACAAACCTGTAATGTACGGATATAGTATTACTAGCGTCCTGCTTGACACAGTCAAGTCATTTAAATATCTGGGCGAAACGTTGCAAAGCGATATGAAATGGAACTAGCATGTGGGAACTGTGGTGAGGAAGGCGGATGGTCGACTTCAGTTTATTGAGAGAATTTTAGGGAAGATTGGCTTACTTGTAAAGGAGAGCGCATATAGGATGCTGGTGCGACCTATTCTTGAGTACTGCTCGAGTATTTGGGATCCGTACCAGGCGGATTGAAGGAAGACATCGAAGCAATTCAGAGACGGACTGCTAGATTTGTTACCGATAGGTTGGAACAACACATAAGTATTACGGAGATGCTTTGGGAACTGAAATGGGAATCACTGATGGGAAGGCGACGTACTTTCCGAGACACTACTGAGAAAATTTAGAGAATCGCCATTTGAAGCCGACTGCCGCACGATACTACTGCCGCCAATACACTTTGTGTGTAAGGACTACGAAGATAAGATTTGAGAAATTGGGGCTCATGGGGAGGCATAGAGACTGTTTGCGAATGGAATAGGAAAGGGAGTGACTAGTATTGATACTGGGTACCCTTCAGCCACGCACCGTACGGTGGCTCTTCTGCTACCTGTCTCCGGTTCTCAAAAACTCACAGCTGCAGCAAGTCATGTCTTATCCAAACCATCCACTCTTCCTAGGTCTGCGCGCTGGTCTGCTACCCGATGGGGTCCAGTCCACTGCAGTTTTGTGCCATCTCGTTTCTGCCATTTGCACTATGTGTCCGACTGTGATGTGCGTACTATAAGACCTCACACACCATCAGATTATTTGACGTGTCGCTCTAACGATGTAGGCGAGTGTTAGCAATATGTCTCTTGGTCTTATCGTGGCGTGTTTATCTTCTGCCGTTAGGTCAGACGATAGAAATGCCACTTGCACGCTTAGGGTAGCAGATTGACGGTGACCAACTTTAAACTGAACTTGATTAACTTTCACACACATTTATTAAAATAATAACAAGCATAAAAATAACTTAACTTGGTTCTGGATGCTATTTACAATTGACAATCTGAAGTTCCTTTGGTCTTGGTATGTTAATCTTATTCTCACATATTTCTGATACTTCGCAAAAGTGTCTATACATTTATGTTCATGGCTATGTACAGGAATATGATAATCTTATTATGCGCAGACTGAAACTTGACTACAGACTAATGCAGACTAATGCAGACAAATACAGGCTAATGCAGACAAATGCAGACTGATGAAGACTGACTAATCGGAGGTCTGTACACTCATTATAATACCTCGAGCGTTCAGGTATCACTGCGCGAGTGTGATCCGTGGGGAAAAGGTTCTACGTTAGCAGCAATCTCATTGGCTGCGTTACATATTAATACGCGGATCGGCGGGAGCAGAATTTGGTCCGTCTCTAAGACAGCGCCATCTCGTAGTGCGGAGACGGACGAGCGCTGCGCCTGCACTGTTGTGCTTAGCGGGGCGCGCTCTAGTGGGAAAGCTGTGTATGCGCTGACTACGCAGGAGTATGTACACAACACCGACCCATTGGAGTGTTTTGATTTTTATTACTCCAACGATGTTAGACGCCTTGTATAGTTCTTCAAGTTCTTCATTATGGCACCTTTTCCTTTTTTTAATAGTTGGCTTGCAGAATGATCTATAAATTTTTATGAGGATCTTTATCTTAAATGTAAGCAAGTGAGGTCTTGTTTCTCTGCCCCACATAATACTACTCACATTATTGTTTTATGTAATCTTAGTTTTAGTTATTGTAGTATGTTTCTACAATTTAATTTCGGGTCTGTCTGGTAATAGCGTCTTTTTCCCGCCTGCAGTCTGCTGCGGTGGATGTTGCTTCAGTAAAAATCGATCTAAGATATTTATTTTTGTATTTCATTTCTTTAATCAGATTTAGCAAAGAGTTAAGCAAAGAGTTTCTATGTGTCTAGTCATTTATCACCTATTAGTATTTTGCAATAATTTTCTGCATGAGCCAGTTTTCCTACAGTGGGATAAGGCTTTCGTTATGGTTATTTGTCCTGATGATTTCCATGTCTTGTACTCCGTTGATGAGATGATGGTGGCACTGCTTTGAGTACTTGAAAATGTGGAGTGGTGAGTTTCATACTTTCATCTGTTGTGTTCTTTGTACCGCATTTTAAAATTCATACCTGTCATTTCTATGCCTACTTGCATTAGAACTTTGACATAGAAGTTTATATATTCCCGCTGCCTGGAATTTGCCCTCTTGATGTTGGTCGGCTTGACTTCTGGGAGGTTTGCACAGTTTTATATGGCACAATGGGGCTGTTTCTTTAGTATAGTTGGCACTCCGTGTATTAGTTTATATCTGTAAATCATAGTATAGCAAGGGGAAAAGCTGTGTTAATGAATATTTCAAAAAACAGGAAGCACAACATTAGCTTTAAAACAAGTAAAGCAGGCACTGCTGTAGAGTGTAATAAGCTCACTCAGCGGTGACAAGTTTAGAATCCTCGGTAAGTACTATACATTACACCGTTATTCATTAATTCGAAGTTTCTGAAATACGAGTACGTAATTTGCACTTCTGAATTGTGTTACTGGAAGAAACTTACAAATTTATCTAAAATTTTAAAAGTTCCTGAGGTGTCATTTAAAATGGAGAGCGAAAGTTTCTAAAATAAGCTTCTCGGCAAAAGCAAATTTAAGTATGTTTACGACACCGCTAGAGCACAGGGGAATGTTGTATCATGACTCTTTGAGCACTTCCACAAAACGCGATCGCCCGCCTTTCTGGGCGGAACATACTATAGCCAACAGTCTTATACGGTAATTTCACCGACTAACCAGTCTTCAACTCAGAATTTAATTTAATATGCCAAAATTGATACTTTTTGAAAAGCAAACAAATATGAAAGCAACCCCACCTTTACTTGTCTTAAGGATAGAAGCAGAGATTATGTTTCTACAAGGCTTAGACTGGTTACGTTACAATAAGCATTTCATGACATGTATGTGACTCACTGCACGATTGCTCATTCATCGTTATTAACACACTCCAAGATTCATAAGTGACGTACATGCTACATTCAACCCCTCACTCACTCTGACAGCATAATAATTGAAAACAATAGTGTCAAACAATTAAAAATAATAATCATTCTTTGACAGTGAAAGAATTGCTTGCAACGCATAGTTTTATACACAAAATACTGTTTAGTTTTCTATTTAGGTACGAAGTATTCATTAGTGTGTCAGGAGGATGCTTGTAAAGGGTAGTTATGAAATTGAGTTTTTAGGTAATTTTGAATATCTCAGGTACAGGACTAAGTAACATTAGTTGTGGTGTGTTGCTGTGCAAGGTATTCCAAAAGGGCGGGTTTGGTTGAGCGTCAGTTGGCTGGCAAGTGGTGGAGGGGAAGAGTAGCTGTCCTGAGGGCCTCTGTGGGTAAACATTGCCGCTGACTAACAGCACACATCTGATAGTTTGGAGGGAGAGGGAGAGAAAGGTGGGGGGGGGGGGGCAATACCTGGGTGTATGTAGTATATTTAATATTCTGGGAGACAAATGGCGACTTCTAAGCATAATATAAAAACGTTTCAGGTCCGACCTTGTTAGAAACCTACGTAATACCGACCTTTCCCGCGCGGGGTAGCCGTGCAGCCTAAAATGTCTTGTCACGGTTCGCAGCTTCCCCCCCTCCCCGGCGGAGGTTGTTGGAGTCGTCCCTCGGGCATGGGTGTGTGTGTTGTCCTTAGTGTAAGTTAGTTTCAGTTAGATTAAGTAATGCGTAAGCCTAGGGACCGATGACCTCAGCAGTTTGGTCCCATAGTCCTTACTACAAATTTTCAAATACCGACCTTCAAATCATTTACTTGGGAGAAAGTCACCTGACTACACTATACACCGACGGAAAGAAAGTCACAGCACGAAGAAGGAGCTGTGCGACATTAACGTAAGTTGACAGGCATCTCTCTACATCTGAAAGACGATGCCTATTCAAATTTCACGCAAGTCGCAAAAGAGTTGACAAATTCCAAGATTCATAAGTGACATGCATGCTACATTCAACTATGAAGATGCAAATCGGACTTGCTTTAAATACACGTTGTAACGGTCGTGAGCGTTGGTTACCATTGAGATTGGACGTTGTGAGATGATGTTCGTCGAGAATGCCTTTAGGAGGACAAAGACGTAACTATCAACACGACACTGAGTTTGAACGATTTCGTATAATAGGGCTACGAAAAGGTAGGTGTTCCTTCTCCTATACGGCGGAAACACTTGGCAGGGATGTAGCCACTGTACATAACTGCTGGCAGGGGTGTTCACGGGAATGTACGGCCGCAAGATAACCGGACTCTGGACGGCCACGTGGCACTACCGAGAGGGAAGACCAATGTGTTCGGCGTATGGCTGTGGCGCATCGTACTGCTTTTGCAGCAACAATCTGAGGAGCAGTTGGAACTACAGTGACACAACGAACTGTTGCAATTCGGTTAGGTCAAGGACAGCATCGAGCCAGACGCACTGTAGCGTAGACTCAACTGAACCCAAACCACCACTATTTGTGACTTTAGTGACGTTAAGCGAGAGCTCTTTGGAGGGCAGGGTGGACGACTGTTGCTTTTTTCTGATCAAAGTTTGTTCTGCATGGCTCCCAGTGATGGCCACGTGTTAGCTAGAAGGAGGACAGCTGAGGGCACGCAAACAACCTGTATGCGATGTTTACAAACTGGACCTCCACGTGGAGTTATGGTCTTGTTTTAGATTTCGTAAGAGAGCAGAAACACTCTAGTAGTTATCCTACCATTCTGACTGCAAATTTGTACGTCAATTTCGTGATTCGACCTGTTGAGTTGCCATTCACGAACAGCACTCCAGGGGGTGTTTCACAACAGGAAAACTTTCGTCCGTATACCGCTAATGTAACCCAATATGCTTCACAAAAAAAAAAAAAAATGGTTCAAATGGCTCTGAGCACTATGGGACTCAACTGCTGAGGTCATTAGTCCCCTAGAACTTAGAACTAGTTAAACCTAACTAACCTAAGGACATCACAAACATCCATGCCCGAGGCAGGATTCGAACCTGCGACCGTAGCGGTCTTGCGGTTCCAGACTGCAGCGCCTTTAACCGCACGGCCACTTCGGCCGGCCCAATATGCTTCACAGAGTGTCGACATGTTGCCTTGGCCGGCTCGATCACCAGATCTGTCTCCCATCGAGCACATGTGAAACATCATCAGACGTCAATTCCAGCGTCATCCAGAAACAGCATTGACCGTTCCATCCTAAAAACTGTCATCTGGCACTTGTACAACACAATGCATACATGTTTGCATGCTTGGTTGCAACATTTTGGCGGTTACACCGGTTATTAATGTACCAGCATTTCAGTGGCATTTCATTGGCTTATCTTGCGCTTAGATTAGCCTGTGATCTTGCGATGTTAATCATTAAATATGTTACCTAGACAAATGTGTTTACGAAATTTCAATACTTTACTGAATCACTTTTCGGTGTTCCGATTTTTTTCCGTTGTGTTTCTTCCTTTATTGCCAGTCGCATGCTTATGAATGCTAAGCAGTATGACCAAGTTGTGATTCTGCTAAAATTATAGCTTCAGATATTCGCTAAAAACATCTAAACCACTTCCAGACAAGTTACTAATACGAATGACAGCAATGCCGACTGTGGTGACGTGGCCAGCTGCATTAGGTTTCTTGGTTGTGAACCCATGACGCGATCAGCCCGATCGAGGCAGTCTCACGGATTCTGGGTTTACATCCGTGGAGTTTGGTTGCCAGGGGAGTATGGTAAACTCATCTTGGTGCTCTTCAAACCACGCACGTGCACTGCGAGCTGTGTGATATGTTGCATTGTCCTGCTGATAGATGCCATCGTGTTGAGGAAAAAACCAACTCCAAGTAGCAGTGGACATGGTCTTCAAGGATAGATGCGTACTTGTGTTGATCCACTGTGCCTTCCAGAATGACGAAATCACGCCACGAAAACATTCCCCAGATCGTAACGCTTCTTCAACCTTGTCATTTGGCCTTTGGTGCACCACAGTTCCTCGGTGCCAGTTGCGGACAGCGCTATTTTGCCATGCACAGAATACTTCAACCAAGTGGCAAGCGAGCAGTTTACGTACTTGGCCGCTTCAGAAATGCTTCCACTCTTAGCTAGAAAACAAAAGATCATGGCCTTTTTGACGTCAGCTGAATCGCTCCGTTTCCGTAATAAGACAATGACTGCACTGTTTTCTGGCTCCCCCGACGCACTTTATATATCTTCCACCGCTAGTGCTGCTCCTGAGAGTGGTTTTGAACTTTGACCTCGAACATAGTCGGTGGTCACATTAATGTAATTGGACTTCGTATAATCGTAAGTACTGTGGTCTAGTTTTAAGTTCCTCTCTTGCTGTAGTTCTTGGTCACATGTAGGTTTTTAAATAGACAGGCATCACAAGTTTCGTAGTGTTTTGATGTTCATGTCTTGAAGAGTAACTGTGTTTACTTTTAATTTATTATCTTGTGAGCCACATGAGTTTATGTTGGTTTCGACGTGAACCTATTCGGGACTTAGGAATATTCCGGATTAACAGTTCAGGATTTGGAAATATTTTGAAAGCGAGTGCATGTATAGTTATCGGTTACTCAACTTCTGCCAAGATAAACTTGTTGTTGTGCATAAGTTCGAATGAACGTACTGAACTTTAGGGATTATTTCAGTTTGAGTTATTTGGTACGCTGCACATTACCTTTGGTTCACATTCTTTGCTGTCCGCGAACGTTTTGATTTATCTGATAAATCAATCAGTTGGTTCCTTATTCCTTTACTATGCTCTAGACCTACCCCTGGTGCCAAATAATGGAGAAAGTGTTTCAAACATTCGTTGCTAGACGGTGTATATTGTTTGTGACAAGTAACGATTCCGTCTGGGGTTCCAAATCCCATGCGGCTGGATCTTCTCCAGTTACTTGTTGCACGGCTTGTGTGGCAAGCGGGGCTGCGCGTAAGTTTTTGTTTTTAGCGATAAATATTTTTCAGTTATAGCAAAATGAAGGTATTTGTCCCGAAAGATTTACTCAAGACTGTCGAATCAGTTAAAGCTAACAACCGATTTCGTGTAATTCCGCTGCATACAACAGACTTCTTTGATTTTAAAGATGTTGCTTTGTTGCATTGTTGTCAATGCAGACATGTAATAACTCCAAATGAAATACGATGAAACTGAGTCGTCCTCATCCATCTCAAATGGCTGTTAAAATTCTTACTCTGAAACAAAATAATATAAATATTTCAGTGTACTCAAAACACGAAACACTGAACAAGGCCATACTGTTGTATCTAAGCCCAGCCATGTTTATCAGATACAAAACAGATGAAGCTGTTGCTGATGTTCCCATTTCTTCCTCAACAGCGTAGGAAGTTCCACGACACGCTTTGCAACATCGGATACCAAGAATGGAGTAATGTAGGAAAAGAAATTGACGGTGGAAGATTTTTTTGAATTTAAGTTTTTTATTCTCTCGTAAAAGTTATGATAAATAGTTTATGCTGATCACAGTTCTACCAATTAAAATATTACTGTTGAATATCCGTATTTCTATAGTAACATATAAATCGTACTGCCTCAACATTAATGGTACTTGAAACAAAAAAATTCTCATTGGCACTTAAAACCAGTCAGTTCCTTGGTATGGCACCTGGAAAGATCTTAATGAATTATTTACTTTCGAGTTCGTCTCGCTATTTTTAGCAGCGATGAGGTGAGCAGCGTAATTACTTGGTAGTAGTTGTGAGGCTACATCAGTGGAGGTGCAGTGCACATTGGTGTCAGATCTCCCCCATCCCCATCTCTCCCTTCTACATAAAGACTTGATGGCGGGGAATTCAAAATAGGTGCCGCTCGGGGTAGCTGTGCGGTCTGAGGCTCCTTGTCACGGTTCGCACGGCTCCCCCCGTTGGAGGTTCAAGTCCTCCCTTGGGCATGGGTGTGTGTGTTGTCTTTAGTGTAAGCTAGTTTAAGTTTTATTAATTAGAATGTAAGCCTACGGACCGATGACATCAGCAGTTTGGTTCCATAGAACCTTACCTCAAATTTCCAGTTTCCAAAATAGGCCAACTGCCGTTTAAAATGATCCAGAAATTAAATTGTCTTGGGAGTTTCGCCCACTCCTACAATATCACCGCTTAGAGTTCAGCAGCCGCGCGGGATTAGCCGAGCGGTCTCAGGCGCTGCAGTCATGGACTGTGCGGCTGGTCCCGGCGGAGGTTCGAGTCCTCGGGCATGGGTGTGTGTGTTTGTCTTTAGGATAATTTAGGTTAAGTAGTGTGTACGCTTAGGGACTGATGACCTTAGCAGTTAAGTCCCATAAGATTTCACACACTTTTGAACATTTTTTGAGTTCAGCATAATATGGCTGGGAATTCAGAAAATACAATATGGGACATTGTCCTGCTGATGTGAAATTTAAAAAATCCAACCTGGCGATCCAAGGTGGTGTACCTGAGGATACGGTTGCAGCCTGCATGGCTGTCAGATCTTCCCAGACCTACAACATCTGAATTCAGTATGGTGCATATGGGTATACAGGGCAGCCTACATGGTTGCCGCGTCACTTGTGCGAAGTTTAAAACGGTGAGAAATTCAAAAATTCACTTACCCTAAGTCAAAAACGATGGTAAGCCCATTGGTTGTCATAAAATAGATCACTTATCATGAAAACTGTACAGCTTACTGGTGCAAACAGTATGGTTGTGTGGAGGATAGGCTAGTACAGAAACAACTGCATATTTATTTAAACATATTCTGCACCACGCTGTAGAGAGGTGCATGTTGACAATGCCTTGCCCATGCCACCACCTTGTGCCAGTTGACAGCCACTCTGTGCCACACTGTACCAGGCTCACGGAGGCACCATGCCACTAGCCATGAGTCCAACTGGCCATGTGCTCAGGCAGATTAAAGTGTGCCACGATGTCCTACCACAGAAGTGCTGTACTCACTCATAAATGAATATGGATAATGTGTTATGGTACCACCTGCTGCGCTCCCCCTCCCCCCCACTCTGCATTCACTGGCACATGAGTGGCGTTAGTGGTTCATTGCAAAAATTTCACCAACACATGATTTCGCACATAAACCTGCTCTCATTTTAGAACTGAACACCTTTCTATTGGACTGCACTGACAGCACCTTAGTCACTGCACTGGAGAATGCCACTGCTAGATGCTATCGATATCTATCGGCTTCGTGGACTTGTGTATGTATAGAGCGAAGTAGATTTCACATAGTCGTTGTTTATGGAGTGCAAGTTCATATTCCACTCCAGAAAGATTACAATACATGAGCATAAGATGTCTTCCAAAATCCCACAGTCAGTCGACATTAACGGTGCAGACCTACAGTTGTGTGCACCAACTTGACAGTTTTTGAAAATGAATATGACTGCTTCATAGCGAGTTAGTCTCCCTTGTAGTGTCATGATACTGTGTATATGAATTGGACAGGTCCTTGATAGTGTGAAAGGGAGTTAAAAGTGTAATTTTTGAACTGGTAGACAATTCTTTGTCTTTCTTGGGTGAAGTATATTCAGGTGAAAACGTTTCTCGCTGAATCTGACAAATGCACACTATGTCAGAATGCAGAACTCAGGGTGCAAACGGGGTGATAATGATTTAACGCCATCCAACAGTCCTTGGTTCCATATGATAAAGTAAAATCAATAGAGCAGTACTGCGTTTGTTCGCTGGAGGAGCGCTTATGAGGATCAGACGGTTTCCTCAAATCATAGACAAAGCAATCTAACAGAAAACACGTAACGTATGAAAGCACGCAAACGTTCTCCCATCATTCCCTTTGCGAGTGGAATAGGAAAGAGAACAAAAAGCAGTGATACAAGATACCCTCTACTACATGTCATATTATGGTTTGTACAGGACGTATGTAGAGGTGATTTTGAAATAGAAACTTACAGTAACACACCTACGATCACAGGTCAGAGCGCTTTAAGAAGACAACTAAGTCAGATGTCAAAATACTTCAAGGAAAATGGAATCGTTTCTACAGAAATCTCAAAACATACTATCAGTCAACCACACTGAGAAAACACTAGAAACCAAACCGTGAACGTCGTCATCACAAACACAGGAGCGAAACAGAGAAAGAGTTGTGGAACCACATATAGGAGAAACTTGAAGGAACTAAATACCTAGGGGAGTAGCCAGGAACATGTGATACATCGTCTCTGAAGTACACTCAGGTTTTTAGCTAGTGATATACCTTTCAAAACTCTGGAAGTCACGAGAATGATACTGTACACAGTGATCACGTATTTCAAACGTGCTTTTGGTTTAACCACGACCTAAGGTAAGATGCGAGTTTTTCACAATTCGTTATCAGTTGTACTTATCAAAATGCAATTCACTGACCAATGCTATGAAAGCGAACTCCTTGACAGAAATAGACAAGTGCAAGGCATCAGTGTTTGAGATCTGAACTTAACAGTGTGCAACTGATAATGTACTAATGTCATGAATAAGAACAGAAAGAGACCACCCCAATCTCTCTCCCAAAATATAATCTAAGAAAAAAAAGGTGCAACACAAAACAATTACCCGAATGGATCGGAAATCGGCATATGTGATGTACATGTACAGACAAACAAATGTTTACAATTTCAGGAAATACTCGATGATGTGTTCAAGAGAAACAGCTTAACGGATTAAGCAAGTCAATAACACATTAGTCCACCTCTGTCCCTTATGCAAGCAGCTATTAGATATGCCATTGACAGAATTGTTAGATGTCCTCCTGAGGGATATTGTGTCAAATTCTGTCCGACTGAAGCGTTAGATCGTCAGTATCCAGAGCTGGTTGGACGGCCCTGCTCATAATGCTCCAAACGTTCTCAATTGGGGAGAGATTTTCGATCTTGCTGGCCAAGGTAGTGTTTAGTGAGTACAGAGCCAATCAGTAGAAGCTCTCGTTGTGTGGGTGTGCATTACCTTGCTGAAATATAAGCCAAGGATAGCTTGCCATGATGGCCAATGAAACGGAGCGCAGAATATCGTCGACGTACCACTGTACTGTAAAGGTTTAGCAGGTGACAACAAAAGGGGTCCTGGTATGAAAAGAAATGTCACCCCAGGCCATGAGTCCCAGCTGACGGGCCATACGGTGGACGACAGTCAGGTTGGTAATCCACTACTATCTGAGGCATCTAAAGACATGTCTTTGGTCATGAAGTTCATTGGCTGGAGTAGAACTGTCTTCAGTGATGAGTCTTGCTTCGAATAGCCCCAATGACTAGTGAAGATGTGCCTGGAGATGCCCTAGTCAGCGGTGGTATACAAACCTGACTGTCGCCTGCTATACGGTTCGACAACAAGGTGTTACTCGTCTGAGATACATCGATGGTATTCTACGAGCTGTTTTGTAGCCCTTCATGGTAAGCCTGAGTGGTCGTATTTTTCAGCAAGATAATGCCTGCTCGTACATAGCGAGAGTTTCTGCTACATCTCTTTATGCTTTAACGGGCCTGGTGGCGCAGTGGTTAGCACATTGGACTTGTATTCGGGAGGACGACGGCCCAAACCCGCTTCCGGCCATCCTGATTTAGGTTTGCCGTGGTTTCCCTAAATCGCTTCGGGCAAATACCGAGATGGTTCCTTTGAAAGCGCACGGCCGACTTCCTTCCCCAATTCTTACCTGGTCTGAGCTTGTGATCCGTCTCTAATGACCTCGTTTTCGACGGGACGTCAAACACTAACCTCCTCCTCCTCTTCATGCTTGCCAAACCCTACCTTGGCCAGAGACATCGAAAATCTCTTCCCAGTTGAGAACGTTGGGAGCGTTATGGGCAGGGCCCTCCAACCAGCTTGGGATTTTGACGATCTGACGCATCAATTGGACATAATTTGGCACTTTATCCCTCAGGAGGACATCCAACAACTGTCAGTGAATGTGAAGCCGAATAACTGCTTGCGTAAGAGCCAGAGTTGGACCAACGCCTTACTGGCTTGCTCATTTTGTGAAGCTCTTTCTTTTGAATAAATCATATAATTTTTCTGTAACTATTGTCTAGCTATAAATCCAGTTGCAAGAGGAATGTACCCATAGTTCTGAGAGAATCTCACCATTTCCTGTTATTGACTCAGAAACCCTACATTTAAGTGTAAAATTAGGTAGCTGACTGTGGTGGGAGGTACTGTCCGTACCGTACGAGAAGTGACTGACACTTGCATGCATTCCTAACTGATGCTATGGCATAATGATGTAGACATTACTGCTAGATCTGACACGCACGGGTGAAAGCTGTGCGATGAACTCCTAACACCAAGGGGTGCCTGTGGTGTAGATTCTTGGCAGGAGCATACTCCATTGCGCATGTCCAGTTACAAATATGGTGCTGCTATGTTAGGGCGTTGAGCACACACTGTAATTTGCGTGAGCATGCAGCTGGCTAGACTTGTGATTAGCATCTAGCTGCCCCTTTCAGCCTGATCCAGTGGAGTGGATGTTGTGTGTGGTCTTATTGGAGAGGGCAGCGAAGGTGAGCCATTGTCGACATATGACTCTCCCCAGTGTGGTGTGGAATATGTTTGGATAAAGACACGATTGTTCCCATCCTACACTGTCCTACTAAACATGGTAGTGACCACTGTTGCACACCTGTACAGGTTGTACCAGTGACTATATAGTTTAAAAGTTGAGATAATTGCTCTGGTTCTGACAACCAGAGGGCTTCACACCTTTTTTAACTTACGGTAAGTGGATTTATGAATTTCTCACCATTTTAAACTTAGTATGAGTGTATTTTTTCAATTCCCCGACATTTTAAACTTGAGACTTCTGGATGTTTTTGAATATTTCGCAATTTTAAACTTAGGGCAACTGCGATGGAGAAATTTAATTAAACTGTGATGTCAGAAGGGTGGAATAAATTCTGTAAACATTAAATATGAGCATAGTACAAATGTACTTAAACTTAAGGTCAGTAAACTTTGAACTGTAATGTCATAGGAGTGAAGAAAAGCAATGATTTTTAGTTGCCTATCATTTCAAACTTAGCGCAAGCGACATGGCAACCATGCAAGCAGCACCTATAGTCGCAGATTCACCATACTGGATTCTGAAATCACAGGGCTGGGGCAGCTTGGCAACGATGGAGGCTGCACCTGTATTCTCAGGTCCACCATCTCGTATTGCCCAATAGGGCATTGTGACATCTTCGATTTTTGTATTTTACACTATGTAACACTGAACTCTTATCTGTGATATCACAGAAGTAGGGAAACCCTATATATTTTTTAAATCGCACTAAATCTGGAATTCCCACCATTTTAGGCATAAGGCAGTCGGCCTTATTTTAAATTTCCTGCCAATTTATAAGTTTCCTGCCGTTTTATAATAACCTGTATCATTGGAATGGGATAGGGAAATCTGGCAACAGGGCATTGTCGTCATTGGAAGCTCCTTCTCAGTTTTTTTGGATACAAACAAGTTATGTACAGAAAGAGATACATTATTATTTGATTCTCCTGACGAAAGTGAGGTTTGTCACTTTGAACATTTGACATTTCCACTTTCCAAATGGAAAACGTTTCTGGCTGTGGCTAGCTGTTACGAAATAAGAAGAGGATGACGGTGTCAAATCTGTCGAAATGTTTGTGCGTTAAGAAATCTGGGTAGGGGAGTGAGGTGATAATAAAAAATGACAGTATGTTAGACAAATTTCGTTCATAAGCTTTGATTGAAAGAACGAGAAGCTCAGCGTACGGAATTCGTTCTAATTAATATAGTAATATGACTGAGGATTTCCCATACTTATATTTTCTGGAACTTCCTGGCAGATTAAAACTGCGTGCCGGACCGACACTCGGGACCTTCGCCTTTCGCGGGCAAGTGCTCTACCATCTGAGCTACCCAAGCACGACTCACGACCCGCCCTCACAGCTTTACTTCCGCTGCAGAGTGAAAATTTCATTCTTTATATTTTCTATTAATGAGTTAAGAATGTATCTCCAATAATGAGTTTTACTGAAATTCATCTATCTGAAAACTGGTCGTGTAGATTCTTTGCAATATTTGGACATGATTTTTCTATAGTGGGTATACATACATAGAAAATGTTGTACCAAATGTGAAACACAGTTACTTTTTAGCTAATCAGTGGATATTAACTGAGATTGTCTTTCTGTCGCCAATGATCACGTAAGATGTACTTATTTTGTGCAACAGTGTTCTGGGGCAATGCAGAATTTAACTTTTAAAACCACTGTGACCGTAAACTTAGTAAGTTCGTATTCCAAAGTTTTTCTGTGACACATTTATACTTTTCCGCTGCACACAGCAATGTTATCAGTTAACCCGTGTACTTGAGATAGAGGGACACACGTGGAGTAGTAAATCTTTTCCGATTTGCATGGCACGTAAAATACTCGGTACGACGTAACTAGGGACCTTGAAAACTTGTCTTTAGCATCGTCATCATTTGCTTTAGTGTCGTAAGGAACGAAACAGTGAGGCAACAGTCTTACATGAGAAAACAAATATAGCTGTAACCTACAGTCTCTAGCTGCTAAGGAAGCATCAGCAGAAAGAAGTACACGATGTGCCTAAAAGGCACGTTCACCCCAGTGAGGGCAAACTACGGGACGGAAGACTAGGCAAGTGAGGCTGTGTACACGAATGGACCATGTAGCTACATCAGGTTCGTATTTGCTGGTAGATGGCGTCAAAGGAGAGGATTTAAGCACTGGGAATTTCATCACTTGGAGATTGCGCTATGAGTGCATGGAAGCGGAGCTGGGATTCTGGAGAAACGTAGGAACATGTGGGACAATACTGACCATACGACATATTAGACTGAAGAAAGGCAAATTTACCTATCTAGCATTGATAGATTTAGAGAATCTTCGACAGTGCCGACTGGAATACACTTTGAATAGCGTGGATGAAATATAGGGAGCGAAACGTTACTTGGAACTTGTACAGAAACCAGACTGCAGTTATAAAAGTCGAAGGACATGAAAGGAAAGCGGTAGTTGAGAAGGGGGTGAGGCAGGACCGTAGCCTGTCCCCAGTACTATTCAATGTTCACATCCAGCACGTGGTAAAGGAATCTCAGGAATATTTGGAAGCGCAGTTAAGGGTCAGGAAGCAAAAGTAAAAACTTTGAGGTTCGCCGATTATATTGCAATTATGTCAGAGACGGCAAAGGACCATAAAATGAATAGAGATTGTGTCTTAGAAATAGGTTAGAAATGAACAACAACCATAGTAAAACAAGGATAATAATATGTAATAGAGGTTATGCTGAGGGAATTCCCTTAGGAATTGAGACATTGAAAGCAGTAAATGAGTTTTCTATTTGAGCAGTAAAATAGCTGACGACGGCCCAACAAGGGGTGATATAAAATGCAGATTATCAATAAGAAAATAACTGTTTCCAGACCTAAAGGTGGTCACCACTGACCGAAGTCGATAGACTGACGACAGTTTTTGTGATCATAGATTGGAATACAAGAAACGACTAATTATAATGAAGAGAATAGAAGATTTTGATATGTGGTCTACGGGTATTTTGATATGTGGTATACGGAATACTGCTAAAGTAAGCAGTAGATAGGATAATTAATGAAGAGGTTTTGAACCCAGCTGGAAACAAGAGAAATTTATGGCAAAACTCGGTTAAAAGAAGGGATATCTTGGCAGCACACAGCCTGAGGCATCAATGAATTATCAATCTGATAATGAAAGGAAGTGTGGGGGGGTTAAAATTGTAGAGAGTGACATTGTATTACAGCAATCAGGTTCAAATGGATGAAGTTGCAGTAGTTATTCAGAGATGAAGAAGCTTGCACAGGATGAACGAGCTACGAGATGCATCAAATAAGTATAGACTGAGGACCTCAACAACAACAATAAGAACAATAACAACAATAAAGTGACTGCTTAGATTCTTCGAAAATCACTTTCATGAGATTGCTTCCACGGCAACATGTTAATGTAAGGAGTCGCAGTCAACTCTTGACGGTGGTACAAGAAAATGACGAGTCACGATACAACAAACCAGTCTTCAAATTAGTACTGGTCAACAACAGATGGTTAGTAGCCATGGATAGAGATTTTCTGGATTGGTGAATCGTGGTACACGTCGACGGCAGTAAACGAGTATGTCGAAAACCACAACAAACTATGAATCCAGTTCTAACAGAGCACCCAGGTATTCTCCTGCGGGGGAAATGGAATTTGCTGAACACCGACTGCGATAATTAGCCAAGGATGACTGGCCTTCAGGTCACGTAGAGTCCGAACCTGTCCCTGACAATTGCGTTCTTTTAGATATACCAGAACCAAAAGTCACATGGTATCAGATCAGAAGGTCTTGTAGGACACGCATCTGGAAAAACTCTGGAGATAACACGTTCGTGGAGGGTTGCAGTACGCAGAACTGTCATTGAGTGAGCGAGATGAGATGTTGACGCACCTTGTATGAAAATAATGGTTTCCTCACAGCTGCGCTCCTCCAAAGCAGGAATCACATGCTCTACAGGGACGTCTCGATAACGTTCAGACGTCACGGTATGCCTGACAAGCCTCTGTTTGTATTCTCTTCAAAGAAGAATGGACCGAGAATAAAAGTGCGTATGAATCCACACCAAACAGTCATACACGGCGAGTGCAATGGGTCGTCGTGTCCAACACGCGGTGATCGTGATGTCTGTCTGGATCTTGCACGGGTACCAGCATAAAATAGGCCGCAAAGCATGTCATACTGTTGACAGTGGAATGAACAACTCTCGTGACATTGCAATAGCGCTAGCACTACTCGGGGCACTTGCTGCATGATCAGTTACAGTAGCAGCAACCTCGTCAATAACTTCCACCGGGATAGGACTCATTCCTCTTCCAGATGCCACACCAAGGTCACTCGCGTTTTCGAATTTCATTAGCGTCTTCTATAAACCATTTGATGACATCGGGCCTCTCCTCAGACGATTCAGTTGGGGATACTCTCTAAATTCAACACTGTAATTGCTACCATTCACATAAAACAGTTTCACTAAAAGCACACGGTCTCTCTTATCGATAGCCATAGTGTTCATTCACGTTACGGATTGTCCAATGACAGCGTGGATGTCATACCGTCATACAATGTACAGCGCATGGTGGCCAAAATTTGAACTAATTTTTTTCTAGCATAAATCGGTTCCGCATTGACGCGTTAACATGTCTACCAAATTTCGCTGCCATACTCCGTGAGTAGCTGCACTTTGACTGTGACCAGCTGGTACTTCTAATTTAGACGCATGCTTATTAGAAGGAAAATTGTAAAGCTCAGTTTCTGCCAATACAGTGTAGTTCACTTATCGTACCCCTTATTCTAGAGGGCTGCTTCTCCGCTGTTGTTGCAGAGAAGAGTTAATACGAGCACTGAACATCTCACGTATGCTCATGTCCCTGGCGATGACAGCTCGTCAGTCTCCTCTGAAATATTACTCCACGGATTCGTAGAAATTTAATGCACCTCTCGCATTAACAAATTTCCTGTCACTTATTTGTTGTAATTTATTACCGAGCGTTTTACATTAACTGGCTGTGATCTACTGCCTCCTGAAGATTCTGAATGGTGCGTTCATTTGTCACACAGATATTCCAAAAGTTGATGACGTTTCTCATAGTCGAAAAACAATTAATGATTAATCAGAAAAGGCAGGACTGTTAAAATAACCACAATGTCATTGAGTTTATTTAAACATTCGCATTTACAGCTCTTAACCTAACTTGCTCCAATCAAGCCTATAGAAATTAACAATGTGTGAATTATTTTCACCAAAGTGGAATTTAACCGCTGCACACCACACATTTAATTTATATTATCAAATCAGTTGACCACATTGTCTTCACTGTTCATAATCACTAGATTCTGGCCTATAACTCCTATTTTGCAAGTACTCTCATTTTAATAAACCTCCCACATTTTCTCCGAACTGCTGAAGTCAGCTACTGATGAAACAAACGAAAGGTTGGAGAGAAATACCTGAATTATACGTGTTCAATATACTTCTTGAATTCTTGTCGGGAGCTTTTCGTAGATCCAAACCACCTACTCACCTGTCTAACTTCACCCCCATTTCGAATTTAACTCAAATCCGAAAACCCGACATCGGATGTTCCATAAGTCCAATTTTCCTACCAGAATCCCCTTCTCATTTGTCACCAAGAATTTGGCAGACAGATTTCTCGACTGACGCTTCATTTTCCCTTTCAACGCACGGTCTGAGGCCCACTAGCGTCAACCAGACAGGTAGTATTGTCTATCAGATTCTGTGCTATTGTTGGTGTACAGAAGCCAACAGGAAATTTCTCGCTTCCAGCTCTTCTGTTTGCGTTTCTGCTACCTGTCAGAGATTCTCTTATGTGGCCGTGATTTAAACCTGGCCACATACGAGTATTGCCAATCTGTTGCAACAAACCAAGCGAGTGGTTGCGACAGTGGACTCTATTTTAAACGACGGTGGTTCAAATCACCGACCATCCAACCAAACTTACGGTATCCGTGACTTTCCTCAATCACTTAATGCAAATGACAGGGCGGTTCCTTTGAAAGAGGATGGTCGAGTTCCTTCACCGGGTCAAACTTACGTTCCGTCTCTAATGAGAAGGGTCGATAAACGCGAATGTGCCTTCCTTTTTCGTATTACAACAAAAATTCTGATCGATATTTTGTCGAAAATTGGCGTTTTGAAAACTGTGGCTGTAATATAATGTTTATAAGTTAGTTTTAAAATTGACAACAGAACTACAGGGTTATTTCGGTATACAGGATCATACAGAACGTGAATTTTCATCACACTTCATGTTTTCAAATGGCTCTGAGCACTATGGGACTTAACATCTGAGGTCATCAGTCCCCTAGAACTTAGAGCTACTTAAACCTAACTAACCTAAGGACATCACACACATCCATGCCCGAGGCAGGATTCGAACCTGCCGCCGTAGCACGCGCGGTTCCAGACTGAAGCGCCAAGAACCGCTCGGCCACCACGGCCGGCACGTTTTAATAATTTCAAAACCCTTTAGTAAATCCTTTGACTAAGAACTAAATCTCTGGCAAACCTTATCAAATAATGAGCAAAGAACTTTCTGTCTACACGAGTACAGCAACCCAGTAACGGGTGCAAAATGTAGCCCCAGAAAGGTAATAAAGGACCTTTAACAACCATCTGAAGATGGATTTGTAACAAATACGAAACCGGTCGTAGTTTGATACAAATAAAAATTGTTAAATCTTAATTGCGAATGGTTAGTGTTTCAATTGTAAACCTTACAAAAATTCTGTTGTCACTTTTCACGATACTCTACTAAAATATTTCATTCCAGGCTCTCAGAGAGGTAATTACACTGAAAAAACTGCTTCCTAAGCCGCTGCTTGCGTTTGCCTGTCGAACTTAAGCTTTCAGTATCGTCATCATTGTTTGTATGTTACTCATAAACGTATATCACGCTTTTATACAGACATTTATTTTTAGACTATTTTTGCATAGTTCCTTGATATTGGCTACAGCAAAAATGTCGTGTGGAAGTGGAACAATGTTTAGATTAACCTCTTGTACTCCGGGCTGCCATGGATATGGAAACACATCTCGGTAAAGGAAGAACCGCAACAGCTGTTAAATGACCCTGTATTGAAACGACCACACTCGCAGCTTACAGCTGCATCCTTAGGTATACATCTGAGTAGACGTTTTTTTATTGTAGAATATCTTGCTGTCTGGGGTGGTCGACTTCATCGTTTTGACCATTTTATTACCTGACTATCGTTCCTTCGACAGATATTTTATTTTGATTAAGGATGTTGCGTCGTCCATTTAACCCTGGTATAGATTTTAAACGAACTGACTGTGAGTACTCTTATCAATTGTTTACTACACCCGTTTTTAGTTTGGGGTATAGACAATGTTGTTTATTTTATTTTCCCCCATTTTTCTACTCATATGTATACCTGAGGACACAGCTGTAAACTGCGGAACTGGTCATTTCAATAAAGGATCATCTAACAGCTGTTGGGGTTCTTCATTTATCAAGCTGTAACCTCGTGTAGCTGGTTTGTACATTTCTCAGGAGATTCATAAGTCTAACGGGTGGACTATGTTACCACAGGCAGTCACGAGGTATAAACGTAGACAGTTTCTCTCCCCTCCCTCCTCCTATCCTATCAATCACACAAACATACACACAGTCATACCCTTCAACATACTCGATTCTCTAGAGCGTCAATCATAAAGTAATTTTAACCTGTTAACATTATCTTGATGAAAAATAAAATACTTTATTAGGTCACTTGACAAAGTGTGAGTAACACCCCTAAAAGAGCGCACTGGCCTCTTTGGAGCGCTGCAGACGGAACAGTTAAGCTCTTTGGGGGTACTGTTCCACTCCTCTCTCAAGGCGGTTTTCAGTTCTTATGCCATTTGGATAGGGGGTTCGTTGAGAAAGACGTCCGCCTAGAGCACCCCAGCCATGCTCTACAAGGTTTAGGTCTGGGGAGTGCGCAGGCCATTCCATACGCTCAATACATTCAGTTTGCAGAGTGTCAGGCATCTCAGCGGTCCCGTGTGGACGAGCATTGTCGTCCACACACAGAAAGTCGGGACCTACAGCGTCCCTAAACAGGCGGCCGTGATCCAGAATAATCACCCTACCTGCGCTGCAAGATTATCTCGCACACAATGATAGGCAGCGGCGTTTGGCCATTGTACATAATGCCTGCATACACCATAACGCCTAGACCACATCGAAAACGTTCAGCAACAGTCTTCGGTTTATAACGTGTTCTCCTCTCTCTCTTTCTCCACACTAACTAGTGGCCGGAATCACTTGTCACAGTGAAACGGGATTCGTCGGAGAACACCAATCTGGATCACTATTGCTGAGCCCGACAAACATGCTCCCTACGCCAACGAACTCTTTCTCGACGATGGTGTGTTTGAAGTACGATGTATCTAACAGGCTTCAGAGCATACAAAAATGCGTGATTTTCTGCACCAGTCTGGCTGGGAACGAAATGTACGTTCGTTTTCGCCTTTAAGGGTACATATTGATCCTTTTGCGGTGTAGTGGTCCGTCTATGATCACCGGCATGCTTTTGCATAGCATTTCCACCTTCAGTGGTCTTTTTCAATCGAGAGGCGACTCTTTCGACCACAGCAGTGACGAGTCGTCCAACCTGCTCATCCATGATCTTAAGCACTGAAATGATGTCTTGCAGAAATGTTTCCATAATATACGAAATGTCATACTAATTTGTTCCACAACAGCCTCTGTCAAACAGCTTACTGCATGAATTGTTGAATGCATACCGAGCATTCGTGCACAGGTTTTGCTGCAGTTAACGCGCCCCGCTCTCTACTTTTCGTTTTCCTGTCATTGGTCGGATGTTACGTAGCAACTGTCGATTGTTCCGTAGGAATTGGCAGTTGTTCCTTAGCAAGTGTCGGATGTGCCTCAGCTCTTGTCAGGCGGTCTATTCCTCGAACCAGCATTCAAGCCCACTCATTGAGGACATTCTGAATATAGATAGGGTGCTTATTTCGACATTCTGTCATCTAATGTTGCTCTTTATTCTACGTCTTCACGGTTACTAAATTGTCGATACTCCTGTTTTTCAAGATGACAACATCAATATTCACAGCTTTACACAGATATGTTTCTGATTTGATTTACTGCTGCACCCGAGAACAGTACCGCAGGCTAACACTAAAAATTTGTTGAAGTTAATGACGACGGCAGAATCCGCATGAGTCAATGACTGGTAAACTGTCACCAAGGAGGAAATGCTGAGCAGGCAGAGGTAAACACAGAAGAGTTTGCGGAAAGTGATGCCGGCCGAGCGCCCTAGTCTGCAAACAAAGCACAGTGACATCATGCGAAAAAGCAGATATCGTCATATTGGTGACAGAGCAGAGTGTCACAAGAAAATCCAGTTATAACCCAAGAATAACTATTCAGCAACTCATGCAGGAGGACAGAGCATCTGAAAGGTGAAGCTACGAAAGTCTGAAGCCACTCGGAGATCTGACCACATGATAAAACTAGTACACCTGACGTCAGTACTACATCCACGACAGCAGACCGCACATGAACTGCCAGCATAAATACTACACCTTTCTTGATGTCACTCTCAGCTGCAGCTATCGCCTCTCTGAGCACCTAATCGTCGAAAATCATCGCCAAGTCTTGCTGGAGAGTCTCTGCCACTGCAAGCTGGAGCGCCACCTTCCGAGTAATCACTGATGGGGTGCAGAGACTGCCATCATTCTCCTGGCCCGCTGGAGGCTTGACTCGGTGCCCCACTGCAGCCTCCTAACTAAGGTACGAGCACATGGGATTGGTTCCGAAGTATGTGAGTGGCTCGAAGACTTCTTAAGTAATAGAACCCAATACGTTGTCCTCGATGGTGAGTGTTCATCGGAGGTGAGGGTATCATCTGGAGTGCCCCAGGGAAGTGTGGTAGGTCCGCTGTTGTTTTCTATCTACATAAATGATCTTTCGGATAGGTTGGATAGCAATGTGCGGCTGTTTGCTGATGATGCTATGATGTACGGGAAGGTGTCGTCGTTGAGTGACTGTAGGAGGATACAAGATGACTTGGACAGGATTTGTGATTGGTGTGAAGAATGGCAGCTAACTCTAAATATAGATAAATGTAAATTAATGCAGATGAATAGGACAAAGAACCATGTAATGTTTGAATACTCGATTAGTGGTGTAACGCTTGACACAGTCATGTTGATTAAATATTGGGGCGTAACATTGCAGAGCGATATGAAGTGGAACAAGCAAGTAATGGCAGTTGTGAGGAAGACGGATAGTCGTCTTCGGTTCATTGGTAGAATTTTGAGAAGATGTGGTTCATCTGTAAAGGAGACCGCTTATAAAACACTAATACGAACTATTCTTGAGTACTGCTGGAGCGTTTGGGATCCCTATCAGGTCGGATTGAGGGAGGACATGGAAGCAATTCAGAGGCGGGCTGCTAGATTTGTTACTGGTAGGTTTGATCATCACGCGAGTATTACGGAAATGCTTCAGGAACTCGGGTGGGAGTCTCTAGAAGAAAGGAGGCGTTCTTTTCGTGAATCGCTACTGAGGAAATTTAGAGAACCAGCATTTGAGGCTGACTGCAGTACAATTTTACTGCCGCCAACTTACATTTCGCGCAAAGACCACAAAGATAAGATAAGAGAGATTAGGGCTCGTACCACAACTAGCATCTTCTCTCCCTGTTCCACTCCCAAACAGAACGAGGGAAAAATGACTGCATATAGGCAGTCATTTTTCCCTCGTTCTGTTTGGGAGTGGAACAGGGAGAGAAGATGATAGTTGTGGTACGAGGTACCCTCCGCCACGCACCGTATGGTGGATTGCGGAGTATGTATGTAGATGTAGATGTAGAAGGGCCAAGAAGATGTATGCCATCCGCCATCGTGAGGGGAACCCAAAGTTGCTGCTCACCCCATAGCTGCAGCCGACTCTGATGCTGCCAGCCTCTGTTTCCCAACTGGAGGCCATGGGTCGGACTCTGCGTGACAATGAGTACTTGAGGCTGGACTGGAGGCCAGTTCTCGGGGCGCATATCCCCAGTGAGACAACTTGGGAGATTAGCCTGCAGAGGCTGACGTCTGTCACTGTGCACTGAGAACCACGGCAGATGCGATGCCTGGTGGCCATCGATTGCCTGTGACGTAATGGCTGCTACGTTAGCATTCCATGACGCAGCAGAGCTGCCGGGTGATATACGCCTGCTATTGCTGACTGGGTGTACACTGCTGGCCGACTGAGTGGCAAGACTGAGGAAGACAATCGTGTATTTCTGATTAATAAATGTTTCGTTATGAATAAGGTTTCCTTTGCTCTCTGAAGTCCTCATCACGCCCTGCTCAGCACGATCCTGACAGTCGTAGGGATCTTGGACTGAACCCTTGGAGTACTGTTAGATCCCCTATCGCGTCCTGACTGGCTTGCAATATAAAATGTATGGGAGAATTGGAAATAATAGAGAGAACGAAGCAACATCCCTGCAGTTCTGTAGCTCTGAGGGATCTAAACATCGGTAAGAGGTTTCAGCTGTATATTGCATACCTCACTACACATAAAAAGTCTTCCTGGCGGTTTTCAGACGGATATCAAACCTAAAGGTGGTGATAATAGCATGATGACAGTTGTGCGTGTCCACAGTGCATATCTGAAGGACGATTACACAGAAGAAATACAGAAGTGCCTCAAGGAGCTGGTGTTAGCTGGCGCTGCGTTGCGGGTGCATACTCACATTGCGGCGCAGGACGCCGCAGCGCGAGAAGTCGGTGACCAGTAGGCGATAGGAGAGCTGCTCGGGGTCGGCGGGCTCGGGCCGGATCTGGCACACGGGGTCCGTCAGAGGGTCCGCCTGGCGCTCGTCCGCGAACAGCGGCGACCCGCGGAACCCTTCCGGTTTTCGCAGCCGCGCCGAGATGGAGTCGCGGACGCCGGGGGCGGCTGCCGCGCTGTCGCTGCCGCTGCTGCCTCCGAACGTGCAGTGGATGTCCGACACTGTGTGCACACACATCATGGCAGTATTTGTACCTGTACCTGCTTCCACTACCCACTTAAATGCAATAACAACTCTCCACAGGAAGTACTATGTTGGTATATGAGTTCGTAGTGTTTTTATTTTGCATGTTGGTGGTCCGGTTGCTATGAGTTTATTTGTCGATTATCATATTTTGTTTTTAGTTCACCGTTGCTATTTGAGTTTACATATTATGTTTTTGGTCATTTGAAGGTAGTGACTGGAACTGTGGACCCTAAAAAAATGGAGTGCCAAGTGGAGAAATCGGAATATTTGAGACATATTCCTCTGTTTGCCTTCAATGGAGGGGTGACAGCCAGATACATTAGCGCCGTGTGTGGGGATAATGCCATTTATGCAGAGTGCAGCAAGTAAACGGTTTTCTCGTTTTAAGGAGGATGATTTCACATTACTGACTCTTCACGTACAGGAAGACCTTTGGGATTTGATGAAGATCGATTAAACACATTAATCCACAACGATTCACGTCAGTATACTCGAGAACTGGGAAATGTGACTAACCACCATCGTGTAACATTTTCGTGCAATGGGGGAGGTTCAAAGATTGCGTGTATGGGTATTGCATGCTCTCAGCCAGTCAAAAAATCAGCAGGTGGCCATATGTGCATCTTTGTTGGCTCGTGAACAACACTGACCGTTCCTATCCTTATAGTTACTGGTGACGAGAAATGCTGTCTTTATGCTAACATAAGGAAAAAAAATGGTATGGTTGAGCCCAAACAAAGCAGCAACTCTCCGTACAAAGACCTGTGTGCCTCTACAAAAGATTATCTTATGCATCTGGTGGAACAATGACGGTGTGGTGTACTACGAATTGCTCTCAGAGGTGGAACCATCACCGCTGAAATTTATTATTAACAACTGAGACGTCTTGCAATCCAAGAACAACGACCAGGAAGACAGCGTGAAGTGCTGGTACTCAACGACAATGCCTGCCCGCATTCTGCTAGTCTGACCAAATATCTACACAAGAGCTGGGATGGGATGTCATTCCGCACCCACCTTATTCATCTGATCTTAATCCCTCAATTTTTCAACTTTTCAGCTCTGTATCGAACAACCTTCAAGAAACTTCCATTCCGAATGAAAATGCACTCCAAACATGGCCTCAAAACCACGTCATTTTCTACAGTCACAGAATTGAAAAGCTACCCCAGCATCGGCAGACTGTTGTGAACAGTGAAGCAGAGAATATTGTTGATGACTATAGTCTCTGTTATGTGTATCTGTCGTGTTTATTAAACTTACGGAAAAACGCTTCTAACTTCTGCATCAGCCTAATAATAACCCAAGAAAATTAACATATGAGACGTCTAGGATCAAAACGGAGCAAGTCACTAAATTCACGGGAATTGGTTAAAGTTATCAATTTAAAGTAGAAGTATACCACCATCAGATGAAACAAGAATATGTTTCAAAATCGGCCATATCTTCGTGCTACGAAGCACTGAATTCTTGAACATGCAATAGAACAGGCCAAGTCTTGCAGGTAGTGAAATCATAGCTGGCCATGTCAAGGAACGAACAACAATCTTTATGCCACAGCATTTTTTTCTGAAATCTAGTGTTGTTAGACTGTATCAGCAAACAAAATAAATCCTTATATTGCACATTCTTTGCAGTTGTAATATTTCATTTGTATGTCAGCAACATTAACCGCTAGCACTGATTTCCATTTTTGCGAGCTTATTTCTTTCACAGAAATAAAAGATACTGAAAAAGAAGTCAGAGGGCGTAACGTCCTTACAGACTCTAGCTGTCTCTAAAACAAAAGACAAGATAAGCCTCCTGCAGAAAATTTTGGTCCAACATGGGAAGATCTTCAGTTATGGCAGTAATATTAGTCAATGAAGCAGCTTGCAATGGTAATGAGAGTTTCAACACAGTCTCCAAAGTCTGCATCAGTGGTTAACGGGAAATGCGTGATATTGTAATCTAAATGAGAGAAAATTGAAGACTTAACAATATTACTCATTATAAGTGAACAGTGTCTACATAATAATTATTATGTTAACATACCTGATTATTTGCAGATTATTATCTTTTTATTATGTTCAAGATTTAAGTGAACTACAAACGTTAGTGAGAGAAATCCTATTTTGCACTCTCCTAATTTTTCTGGTGTTCTTCTTGATATGCTATTATCCAGTTATGTTGAAATGCCTGCTTCAGTGCTATAAGGAAAAATACCTACAATATCAATTAATTTTCGTTTATTTGAGTTTTTACAAGATTTTTGATGTTAGAAATAGTATAGATTTATGAGAAAAGAGTAAAATTAAATAAAACCGTAACAAAAATCAACAGAAAAAGGGTTCATTATGAATTACATTTCACAGAATAAGCTGACTTTGTCATTGAACCATTAAGGATGAGATTATGAAAGGAAAGTGTTTGTGACCATCATTGTGTTGTCTCAGAAGGTTTCTTGTCTATATTGAAAAATACTACTTCAGTGACTTGGCTGGTTTTGATAAAAAAACCAAATGGAATAAAAAAATAGTAAATAACAGATAGCCCTCTGCAATGACTCAAAAAGCTGTCAGATTACCCAAATACATAAAAAGCCCCCTCTTTCTCTGCCTCTCTGTCTCTCTCTCTCTCTCTCTCTCTCCCCACACACACAGACAGACACACACACACACACACACACACACACACACACACATACACACACCTTCCATGGCCTGGTGTCGATAGAAAGTTTGAAGTACCTCACAGAACACATAAAGCAATGGCGGAGCAACCCAATATTTTATAACCAATGACACAGTGTGCACCAACAAGCACACTTTCATAGAGCTATAGCAAAGTGAAAACAACAAAAGGAAGCACAAACAAATTACACGCCACAACGCTCATCAATTTACAAAGTACATCGTAAACAACATGTCATCAAAACAAAAAGTGGAAACATTTTTCAAAGCATTACAATAATCTTGCAAACAAATATAGTAATATAGGTAACAAAGCATTCCTTCATAATTGACATGTCTCAGGAAACAGCCATCTCCATTGGTACACTGAATGAAAAACATATGGATCACTATTGCAGACCATCTCCACACCTACTGCTGCAAAATGAGTTTGTCAGCAGTATAAGATTCTAACGAAAACATAATTAAAACAGTGATTCGGATGTTTCTCATTCATCATAACAAAACAGTGGTCACAGCACAATGTAAAAATATAAATAACTGCACTAATGTAGCATTAACAGAGTATTAAAAATTTAACACCCATAGTCTCATTTTACTGCTAAATTTCTTTCAATATAAGTCAATGTACTTAGGAGTTAGCTGTTGATAGCAAACTGTATAGAAATAGCGCTGCACTGTTGAAAATCAGCAGGTACAAAAACATCAGTATGTGCTATTAAGGTATGTATTTTGTTAAAATGTCATGAATATATTGACCATAATCCCAAAACTGTATATTTTTACATGTCATTCGATAGAAAATAAAATGAACCCATACACAACAGAGAATATTCACCAAAATGTGTATGGGCAAAGAAGAACAAAATTGTACTTGTTCAACAGAGAATCTTTTTTCAAACATATAAATAAATTAATTACATTTCAGAGAATTCATTTCTTTAAGACTTTTTATCCTTTATGGTTAAAATTGTACTTGCTCAACAGAGAACATATGAATAAATTAATTACATTTCAGAGAATTCATTTATTTAAGACTTTTTATCCTTTATAGTTATGCTCAGGAGATAGATAACTTATATAAGTGATAACCATTATTATACAAATATGTTATTAATAATAAATATAACAGTATGCTATAAATTAGCCTTTATTTTTATTAGATGTCATTTTATTATTCATCTTTCAAGTTTTATATGATTTTTTGTGGATGTTTAATTTCGAAAATGAAATTAATTTCTTTAATCTCTGTATAATCATGCAATTAGTATATTTATCTCTCTACAATAAATGAATTAGTTAACATTAATATAAAAATACACACAAAATTCATTTATGTTTGTTTATTATGAATGTGACATTCTGGTAATATGTTCTAATGAATATACTGTATAGTGTGCCATTCTCCATGGTCAACTTCGAAAAATTTTATTATTTTCATGAAATCAGCTTGAGTATTAATCGCTTAATTACGGCTGAGTAGATTGGCCTGGTATGAAAATATTGTATTAACAATATGATTGAACATTTCAGTTAAAAAGGTTAACATTTTCTGTACAATGAAAAAACCATATATCATTTGTTGCTCTAATTTTGAAACTGTCACTGATACCTTTTCTGTATACTAGTGAAAAATCGATACAGGTTGCAGTAGTTATGCATAAATGAAGAAACATGCACGGGACATAGTGGTGTGGTAAGGTGCAGCAGACCAGTATTCAGACTGACAACCACAAAACAGTAGTGAAAGTAATTTGCTGTTGAATATCAAGAGCAAATAAATATTTCACTATTAAATTAAGATTTTATGCATCACAGTTTAACTGAGTTATTATAATAAGATTAAGCAAATTTAGGGATTACATTGCATTTATTTTAGAGTAGCTATATAGATACAGCAGATGGTGACCCTGACGTTAGTTTAAGAAAAATATTATAAGTAGGATATTAATAAATGTGTCTGTTTCATGTTTAAAATTCTTACAGAAGACATGAGTTAGATGTACTTCCTTGCCAATAAAAAGCAATTATAATGGTAAAAAATATCATATAGATTAACAGTTCTTAATTTTTGCTAAGAAACAGATATTACTAATTACCATATTACTACTGTAATTTTAGATTTTATTTATGTGCATTATTTTTATAAACAGTGTTTATAATTTGTTTTCCGCTAGTCTGACATTTTTCTTTTAATTTTTATTTTTTAATAAAGGTGAGCCTTGAATAAAAAATTTTAGGTTGTTTTCTAATTTGTTAGGATTTAAAACAGTTCAGTTTTTTAGTGTATCTTAACTTTTAACAGACGCTATTCAGATCATAAGGAATTAACTAATCTGTCTAATGACTTATGTTATCTTTTTCACCTTTTGTAGCTGAATCATTTTTGTGATTTTTTGTATCCTGATTAATTTCATTTATTCCACTTTTGTATGCTTTTCCTAATGCCATATTCGTTTTTATTTTGTAGGAGATAAATTACTTACACTGTAATAAAGGGCAGTTGTACATCAAATTCAAGTTATTAATTATTAAAGTCCTTATATCCTGTAAAAGTGATGCAGATATAAGGTGGCAGAGATTTCAGAATTACTTCGTCTTCTTTACACATAGTCGATGAAAAACAACTGCGCTCTATACTGTCCAATAAAATGCAAAGCACACTTGCTAACAAGCCACAACATTTGAATAATTAACGATCTGTTGACTGTGTTTCAGTGAGGGTTGTAAATAAGTAGTCACTGTCTATTTCCGAAGAATTTTTTCTCTTAACTGTATGGATATTTGTCTCTTTTCTACTTGCAGTTTACCATTCCAAAATGTCTTCATTGAAACCAGCCTAAAAGTTCTAAAATTTTGTGGATCTAGGAATGTGATATTATATAGGATGTGTCTTCTTCTCTTTTATTTTCGAGACATACGCAGAGCATTAGACATGTACTGTACACTATGACATTTATAGAAGTTTTCTCAGGTTTACTGACTAGTAGGAGAGTATTGATGTATATGAATAGCTCTTGGTGACCCGCCTAAAATCACTGGAAATGGCACTAATTACACGACGACCGCAAGTTAAGAGGTGTTTTAGACCATCGAAAAAACATTGCGTCATGCCACCATCGTGCGGATTAAATTGTGGCAGGACAACACTGAAACACCTGGCATACCGCTGCAAAAACGTTTAAGTTGCCTACAACGTTCCGTGTTAGCAGAGGTTTTGGATATAGTGGTTCTCATCATATGTAACGCGCGTTTGACACACGGCTCTCGAGTCAGAAAGAAGCAAAATGATCCAATGAAGATATTTAGACTTTGCAGCCTCACCTTTGAAGGACCACTCGTGGTGCTAGACAATGACAATGAATTTCGACGTGTGACATCCACCTGGGACGCTTTACAACCGTGCCAATATTGTGATGCCGATACGGAAGCGTTAGTGCTCTCATATAGGTGACATCGTGTTAGGCAACCGGGAACGCAACTTCTGTTTCTTAGACGTATGGGGTTACTGCTGTCTGCATTTGTACTTGCGTCATTTTCGTGATGTACGAGTATTATGACCCTGGTCCCTTCTGCTCAGTAATAATGTCTGACATTGCAGCGAAGACTTGGTAAAGAACTACACGTAACATGGAGCATCACGCATCTGCAGCGACGGCTGCTCGTTCCCCGGATTTACATCAGATTGTCTACGCAGGAGATGTCCTAGGCTAAACTACTGCGTCTGTAACGCCGCCACTATGAAGCATCTGCAAGGTCGTGCTGGACAAACTGATCCACAGAATGGGGAGCAACTGGGCGTTCCGTCATTTTGTGGAGGGCATTATACTCTGTACTTAAGCACTATACAGGGTGAGTCAGGAGGACAGGTAAACGCTTTGAGAAATGGTAGTATTGGTGATACCAAACAAGAAACTTCAGGTTAACATATGCCATTTTCTTCACCGTAGTCGACTTACAGCTGTTTGAAAATTACGGGCGTCAGTCGCACTTCCTTGTTCACCAGCATTCACAAGCGAGTACAACTAAAGCGACACATTTTCAGAGCCGTTTCTCAGCGAACGTATGGTGCAGTATTATTGATGACCAGTTCATCGGTCCATTTGTTTTTGATCTTAATGGAGTATGCTATCTTTATTTCCTTCAAAATGTGTTACCAAGATACTGGGAGGTACTTGGAGAATATTCCTCTGGCAACACGAGGCCGCATGTATTTTCAGCACGACGGAGCTCCGTACATTCTGTACGGCCGATATCACAGTGCCACTGAAACGTATCCTGGGCGTTGGATTGGTCGCAGTGGAATCATTTCTTGACCTCTGAGGTCACCCGACCTTACTCCTCTAGATTACTCAAAAATGTTCAAATGTGTATGAAATCTTATGGGACTTAACTGCTAAGGTCATCAGTCCCTAAGCTTACACACTACTTAACCAAAATTATCCTAAGGACATACACACACACCCATGCCCAAGGGAGGACTCGAACCTCCGCCGGGACCAGCCGCACAGTCTATGACTGCAGCGCCTAAGACCGCTCGGCTAATCCCGCGCGGCCTAGATTACTTTTCGTGGGGATGCTTTAAGAGCGAAGTATAGAAGCGGAGAGTGGACGCAAAGAAGGAACGTTTCCCTCGAATTCGACATGCGTGGGATCAGGTAACGGGCCGTATGGATAAGCTCAGATCAGCAGCACAGCAGCTGTCTACAAGAGCTGCAAAACGCACTGCACTAGACGGTGAACTTTTTGAACATATTTTGTGTGGAAATGTACACAATTAAACAAAGGATGGGATCATAGTTTTCCATTTATTATCACCTGCATTTGTCCTATTCCCCAATTTTTTCATTAGTTTCCTCGGAAACTTAAGTGCAATACACGTTCATATGACGTCTTTTATTTGGAATCACTGACACTATCACCCCTCAAAGCATGTACCTGTCCTCCTGACACACCCTATATACAAACGACAGATGAACATGGTAGTATTAAGTTTTGCGAAGGGCCCATCCAGTTTTATAATACACATTCTGCTAGTACAACTCTGTCGCTGTCACAATGTCTCAGGACACCTTTTAGCTAAAGCACACTCTATCGCCTTGCCCGACGTTGTTTAGTGAACCTGAATGGTCCCTTAATTTATGGATCTGAATGTACAACTGCTTGTCCCAAATCTGTTCCACTGTAAAGAAGAGGACGTTCCCACAGGACTACAATGCAATGCTCTATCTACTGCATAAAAAAGAACACAACTTTCAAAAGACTGGACGTTATATGTCCGAGTAAAAAATTGTATTTCTACGTATAAATTCTGTATCTCTATACATGCACAATCAGAAAAAGCGTAAAGTTATCGTGAGCTAATATGCGATGCGAACATCAAACACATACGCAGGGCCATTTTCGACAGACACTTAGGGCGTGAAGTTACAAACATCATAAACTGGAACGATCTGATGTGGTCGGCGTGGTGCTCGAGTTTTTAAATAGTCTGGCTCCGACCATTTCACATGTCTCTTGAAGTTATGATGGACGTAAGTGGTACCATCCCTGCGAGCTGATACACAAACACTATCTTTAGTAGCCACAGAGTCAAGATCGCTATTGAAGCGCGGCGAAGATACAGCAATAATATCACCTGCTGTCTTCGAAAATGTTCACTGTGCCCTCCACCAGACGCACATCAGGCGTATACACTTTTGATAAACTGGATTAGACATACATACCTAGTAAGTATGAAACTTTCTGGGTGTAGAGACATGTCATTAGTTAGTTATTTAGTTAGTTTCATGTTTCAAGGATCATTTTGAGCGATAAATCATAATGATGTGTGACGAGTCATTTTACATTCACATCGCAAATTACTTTGTGAATACGGCTACATGGTGAACACTTCCAAAGTTTTTTTTTTCCTTTTTCCCTTTTTTCTCCTTTAAATGCACAGCTGTAAGTTTGTAATTCCTACGAGGTGTTAGACAAGCTTGTTACCTTTCCCCACTGTTGTTCAAGGCATACCTTGGAGAGACTATTGCGAAAGGCTTAGATGGGAAAAGAGGAATATGTATTGGTGGAAAGAGAATAGAATGTATAAGATTAGCTGATGACATGGTATTAGTGGCAGAAAGAGAGCGGACAGTGAATAACATGCTGAAACATCTGAACGAAGCTAGTGTGGAATATGAGATGCAAATAAACACAGCAAAAACAAAGAGTATGGTCATCAGTACAAGACGCAGACTGTCCAATATTACAATAGGACAATCTACCATTAGCCAAGTAAGTGCATTTAAATATCTTGGAAGCACAATAACTGAAGACTTGAGTTGTCACCAGCTGGTGAAAACTCGAAATGCCATAGAGAAGGAGGCATTCAACAAGGGGAGACTCTTATGTGGCAAATTAGATAAAGGTCTAAGGAAAAGGCTTGGCAAATGTTTTGTCTGGAGTGTGGCATTGTATGGGGCAGAAACATGGACGCTGAGACAAGAGGATGGAAAAAGGTTAGAAGCATTTGCGATGTGGATGTGGAGGAGAATGGAGAGAATAAGCTGGATGGAAAGAGTGAGTAATGAAAGAGTATTTGAAAGGGTTGGTGAGAGGAGATGTCTGCTGAAGGTTGTAAGAGAAAGGAAAAAGAACTGGTTGGGACAGTCATTGAAAAGGGAGTGCTTGCTAGCAGATGCTTTGGAAGGATTGTTTTGTGGGAGAAGACTGAGAGGAAGAAGGAGATGCAAGATGATAGACGACATAAGGGGAAGAGGATATTATGCAGACCTGAAGAGGATGGCAGAAGACCGGACAGCCTGGAGAACTACCATGTGAAAACCTGCCTTTCGGCAGAATACTAATGATGATGATGATGATGATGATGATGACCCATCACCTTTTACATATTACAATAATGGAAATTCTTGATGCAATATTATAACCATCTTCTCTATCCAGTTTGTTCGTTTTTTTTTAATACTCCAGTGGACTTCCTGGTTACATGCTACATCATCTCTGGCAGCTTGTCAGGTATGGCCAGCCTCGGTGAATCTTATCTTCTTCCCGCTGTCTTTTTGCTTTTCGGCCACCGCCAACTTCTTGTGCTACCGAAGTCGAGTGTGGCAGTCCAACTCGCAGGCGCTCGGAACGCCCTCAGTGATCTACGCTCCGTTCGCCGATGACTGCCAGTCTTAGCTTGTTCTGAAGGGGGCAACAGACAACAGAAGATATCCTCCAACATCAGGAAACCAATCAAATTACCAACTTCTTCCAGCATAGGAAACTAAACGTGTCAACAGTTTTTAAAATTGTGAAGTTATGTCATTTCCAGTAGAGTGATCATGACGAATTGTAAGTCGAGCACCATTAACACAGTTCACCAGTAGAGGCACACGAAGGCCACTGCAACTCTGACTGAAACGCCGCCTTCATCCGCTCAATGTTAGTTGTTTTACACTACGGGGCGATTCTACACTCGAAAACCTGAATCTGGTTGCGGAGGTCCACGCATTTACAACATAACCGGTGGCGTACCGCATCAACTTTAGCCCTGATGACGGTAGTTACGCAACTTGATAGGGAGTATGCGAAACACGGCAAATTTTAAGAAGGACATTCTGATCCATGGCCGCTCAAGTGGCGCCTACAAATTACAGAGTTTAGGAGGAGATGGATCCAGCGCACGCATGTCTCTCTCACCAGCGTCCGCACTGTGCTCAAATGTGTTGAGGTCGTACGATCTATGAAGCTAACTGGCACCTTCACCACCGTAGTGTTCTTCAACTTCTTTTGGATGTTCTATATGTCATGGCTTGACATCGGTTGATATTGTCCCGTATTGAGTTGATGAGTGGTTTACTGTACTGTGGCCAGTCTATCTGCTGTTAACAATCTGCGCTAGGCATTGGTGACCCTTGTTTTCCAACACGTTGTCGCCCACTGCTGTTTACTACGGTGGCAGCGGTTTTCCAGTAGTGTTACTCAGAGCAAAGTTTTGACATTGTGACTCGTTCAAAGTCCAGTGGTCACACAGGGTCAGAAGTGGAGCGTTCCGAACATCACGATCAGGCTACCTTCAAACACATTGGTATCGTAGGCAACACCAATTTTGCGTTCGACTGACAACGTTACAGTTGGCGTATATATGTACGTATGTATGTGTGTGTATGTGTGGGTGTGTGTGTGTGAGAGAGAGAGAGAGAGAGAGAGAGAGAGAGAGAGAGAGAGAGTGAGTAGGAAAGAGATTAGTTTTAACGATCCTCTCCATTGCCAAGCGTTTTGTATCTAATTGACTTGCAGAGAAGATGGTGGTCGTATTAATGACATACAGGTCTAGTGACGTAGAGGTTTTGAGCACATTCACGAATTTAAGTTTATCAGTGGTACATTCAGAGCAATTTGTATGTGCTTGTAGTGAACAGAAACCTTGTCGAAAGAACTAATTACTTGTTCTATTCAACATGATAAAGTCCTTCTGTAAAACAGTCAGTTTTCGGTAAAAACGAAAGCCTTACAGGATCAGTTTGACCGCCCGTTTGTTTGTCTGTCCGACTGTTCAAAACCCTTTTCCTCAGGCACTAGTAGACGTATAAGGTTGAAATTTATGTCATGTGTTAAGGTCCACGGTCCCTTGGCGGTATAAAACATTTAAGCTTGTAAGTCAATGAAATCAAACGTTATGGCCATTTATGTCACATATTTTTACAATCTCAAACTCGATCATCAAAACTTAAAGGGTACTTCTCGTTGACCTACAATCATGAAATTTGCCAAGAAGCGAGGTTCCACACTACAAACAAAGGAAAAAGTCCGAAAATTGTTTATTTGTAATTATATCTCATGAAAAAAATTGTTTTGTCATTTGTTGTTCTACTGTATCTCTTCCACCATCTGTTAAAATCCCTTTTTCTCAGGAAAAGGTAGGCAAATTTCATGATTGTAGGTCAATGAAAAGTATCCTGTAAGTTATTACAGTTTCTAACACATAATTCAACAAAACCTGACGTTTTAATTTCACAGATTGGGCACATGATTAGTGAAACTGAACAGTTCAAATTTTTAGGTGTTCAGACAGATAGTAGACTCTTGTGGAAAGCCCACGTTCAGGATGTTGTTCAAAGACTGAAAGCTGCCATTTTTACTATTCAAACGGTATCTGAAGTGATTGATCGTTCGACACGAAAATTAGTCTACCTTACTTATTTTCATTCCCTTATGTCGTATAGCATTATGCTTTGGTGTAACTCTTCTCATTCTAAAAGGATATTTTTGGTTCAGAAACGGGCGGTTCGGGCAACAAGTGATGTAAATTCACGAATCTCTTGTCGATCTCTGTTCACGAGTCTGGGTATTTTGACATTGACCTCTCAATATATTTATATTCCTTATTGTCATTTCTTGTTAATAATATTAGCTTACTCCCAAGAATAAGTAGCTTTCAATCAGTTAATACTCGACAGAAATCAAACCTGCATTTGTATCGGACTTAACTCTTGTGCAGAAAGGTATGCGGTATACTGCTGCATCCATTGTCAGTAAGCTACCACTAGAATTCAAAAATCTTAGCGGTAATTCACGCGCTTTCAAATCGAAACTGAAGAGTTTCCTCATGGTTCACTCCTTCTGTTCTGTCGAGGAGTTTCGTGAAAAATTAAGCTGATTCTTGTTCTATTGTTGATTGAGTTTACTTAAACTTATGGATTGACTTTTTTCGGGTTCATAAACGTTTTGCTTTTATCTGTTATTACTTTTATGTTGTAATTTTATGTACTGACAAGATGACCTTTGGAGATTTGCTCATGAATTTGGTCCTGCGGAACTTGACGTGTAGATAAAATAAAAATATCAAGTTGAAATTTGTGGCACATGCTTAGGTCTGTAGTCTTTTGGTGGTGTAAAACTGTTAAGCTTCTAAATCATGTCAGTATAACAAATCGTCGAAATTCTCGATTCCAGGCTTTTTTTAAATTTAATTTAATTTAAATTTTTTTTTTTTTTTTTAGAAATGTTGTTCCTATTGTTGTTTGGTTGACTCAGTATGAAATAACTTTGGCCATTGACTCTGATCTCATGATTGTTGATGTTGGAATTTCAGATGTTGAATAAAATGTTGTCTATATGGCGTTCAGTGTGGACAAAATGGACATAATAGATTTTGGTCTAGATTGGTAAATGTATTAGCTGATGGGTACATGTAGTACATGAAAGTCATAAAACAAGTTTATGCATAAATTTACGTCATTTGTAACTAACTGAAGTAAGAATCTAATTTAAAAATGCTGAAACTCGGTTTTAAAATCCACTTTCTGCAAAACACTTTGTATTTATTTCTCTGTTTACCCAAACATATTTCGGACCTGTGTGTCATCTTCTGTGGACATCGATTTACTTCTCTAAAATATCGTACTAAGTTCATGGATGTTTTCTACTTTTTTGCCAATACGTACATTTTATTTACATTGTTTCGATTACTAACAGAAATTAATCAACACCCGATGACACATAGGTGTTGAAAAATATTTGGATAAACATAAAAAGGAATACATTGTGTTTTGCAGAAGACGGAGTTTAAAAAACCAAAATTTAATACCCAGACACAGGAAAAAATACGTTAACAGGAACTTCCAACCCCAGCAAGACGATTATCTGAAACTGCTGCTATTAAACACAACATATCGAAACAACAACACCACATCAACAACAAAATATATGTATCTACAAGGATCTCTGCTCCATGCCACATAAAATGTTTCAAGTACCTGAGGGAAATGGCCGCATATATGAACAGTTCCCTTTTATAAAGCTTATGTTCTGATAGATATGCGTATCATGGCTTACGTACCTAAAGAATTACTTTAACTGATTAGTGTAGGCAACATCTTGAATCCCTGACCGCTAACAGACTCAAACTTTTTGAATAATATAACCTAGTCAAAGGAATTAGTGATCATAAGGTGTCACCATCTTGATAGCACGCTGCTTCTATTTTAAGTTGCGGTACCAATCATCACATCATAAGAAATACAAATTTTCTCGTAGAAATTGGTACACAGTAGCTTGCTAGACCTGTAAATTCCTTGTACAAACTTATCAGCCCAGGCCGGCCGAAGTGGCCGTGCGGTTAAAGGCGCTGCAGTCTGGAACCGCGAGACCGCTACGGTCGCAGGTTCGAATCCTGCCTCGGGCATGGATGTTTGTGATGTCCTTAGGTTAGTTAGGTTTAACTAGTTCTAAGTTCTAGGGGACTAATGACCTCAGCAGTTGAGTCCCATAGTGCTCAGAGCCATTATTTTTATCAGCCCAGTTTGTTCAGTTGGGTAGTTACATTGATACTACCAATAAAATTCTGTCCGATGTGTTTGACATACATGTCGGGGAAACGGGGATGTCGGTGGGTGCTTCTTCCCTTCGGAATCAGTATCTTAACGCTATCGAATTTAAGAATGAGAAATAATGATTACTTTTGCTGGTTTGATATTTACAGACAAAGTGCATTATTGAGGAACCAAGTAAAACCGCAGTTTTCCACTACATACCGTCAACAGCCAACAAGCACTCTTGCAAGTTTGTACGGCCGATCATGTTGCATAAATCTAGATATGAGACGAGTCTGACTGTCGTACGTAAATATATTGTACGTTCAGAGAAGAACTGCTTTCCCCACGCAGGCCGTCCTCTGTAGTTTTATGTTTCCCGCATATGTTAGTGCAAGAAGCGTTGCCTCGTCACTGTTGTCCAAAGGGGTGGTGCACGTACAAGCGAACCTCCACCGAACTGCGTGCGTTTTCCTACTGGTTCCATTCTGATAAGGTCGCGCGGCCGTCTGTTTGTAGTTAGAGTGAGGTCATACAGTCAAACAGGTAATAACTGCAACGTACGCCAGCGAAGACTGCACCAATATGATACTGATCTACGAGGAGACGCAGTGCAATGTACTGAGGCTGAAGGTTGCATTCACAGCGTTTTCCAACGCGACGTCTACCTTCTGCATATGATTTTAGACGTACAGAGTTACAGAGTTGCGTTTCAGAAATGTGGGAGCTTTCCAGATACAATGTGTCGTGGAAAGACCAATACACGAAGCATCCGATGTTATCCGGAATGTTATTGAGTATTTTGGAGAGCATACCAAGCACAGTAAGCACAGCTCAAATGGAAATAGCGTGTACATACAACGTAGTACAAATGAAAGTGTTATCGTGCTATTGCATTTAGGTTGAGGTATTTTTGTACCTATAATAATAATAATAATATGGTCATTATTATTAATATTATGAAAGTCGTTAGATATCGCCCAGTAATACCAATTTCTCATCGTAATTAGGACACACAAGAGATGCAACGGACCTGGAGATATCGAGTTCCTCAGTACAAAGGATTCTGGAGGAACGAAAACGGCATCCCTTTAAGCTACAACTACACCAACAGTTATATAGAAACGATTTCCAACGTCGGGTATCGTTCTATAGACGTCTCACAAACAAAGTAGCCGTGAATCCGGGTTTCATCAGGCAGATTTTATGGGGAGATGAACGCTATTTCGCCAATGGCCTCACTGTCAATAACCACAATCTACATTACTAGGCTTCTGCAAATGTTCGCTGGCTGCGACCAAGCCACAAGCAAGCACATTGGGCTGTTAACATAAGTTGCGGCATTCTAGGAGACCACATCACTGAATCAGTTTATTTGACTCCCAGACTAACTGGTCGGCCGTATTTGTAATTCCTACAGAATGAGCTGAATGTGGGGCATCTCCTAGAAGACATGCCACTTCAGTTAGCTGCGAGGCATTGGTTTCAGCGTGATGGTGCACCACGCCATTACTGTAGAGTAGTTAGGGACTATTTCAACAATGTGTACACTGAACGGTGGATAGGTCGTGATGGTTGTATTCTATGGCCACCATGATCTCCTGTTTTAGCGCCCTTGAATTTTTTCTTATGAGGGTACATCAAAATCAGGGTTTACGAAACGGAATCAGAAAATCCAGATGTGTTAAAAGAACAAACACGTTATGCTGGCGCGTTAGTATCTGCAGAAATATTAAGAGATGTCCATGCTAATACCGAGAGACACTTACATCAATGTATCCAACAATGTGGACATGCTTCTGAACATTTGTATAATGAATTATGCAATTATGAAGATCTGTCAGTCTATGATGTTTAAAACAACATCATTTATGACATTATTTTCATTGTTCTTTATTGCTATCGAAGATATGTTGGCATTTATGTAATACTGCCAATTGTGAAGCACAAATTGGTGCATTATGTGTTGTTAATAAATTAGCTGTAAATAGATAATTAATATGCTTTGGCCCTTGTCCGTATTGTTTTAGTCAGGGACAATCATTCTTCTACACAGACATCTTTCTTGAACCCAGGAGTCGAGCCCGGCACTCCTCCTACAGCAAGCAAGTTTTCTAGCGACGAGGTGTAAGACCATTATAGCTGTAATGCGTTTATTTTCAAGCCCTTGTGTTACGTTTAGCAGGGTTCCTCTCTGTTAGTGTGGAGTCCCCTTTATTGTTCTGCTTAAGCAAACCTTTCGGCGTCTGTGGTATCCGGGATTAACGAGCTATATATATCGGAAGTATTTCACATAAAATGATTATTGATGATTAATTTTTGTGTATCGTGTATTGCGAATATTGTATCGTCATATCACATAGTCCTTACATGCCTTCTCAGGAGATTAAGTACTGTGAGTATACAATGGGTGAAGGGTCTAGGTCTAGTCATTCACCGTTCTCGCCACTGCTACTAATAAGATCGGCTTGTATCACTGAACGATGTGCTATCCTGTAGTCGGAAGCAACGGTAGAAACAAAATTACGACGCCGTTACTGCTGTATGTAAATTAATGTGCGTAACAGGAAGCTCAATTTCCTGTGCTTCTGCATCCGTAATAGACACCAGTTCAGCACACCCGACGTTAACCACTCTCTACCTCCGAAGCAATGATGGCGTCAGATTTCAGTCAACTGATTTATAAACAAACTGACTTATAAACATTTTTTTACTTCATTATTAAACCTATCTAGTGAGATACTTCGAAGTTCATCATGCCGTTAAAATATCCACCTTACAACAGGTAAAGTAAATATACTTTTTCTTTAGTTAGTAGTTAGTTTTCATTTGACTTATGTTTTCCTCAGGTCATTAGAGAGATGATATAGCTAGATAGTTTGGAGACTATATAATCTAATATTTATATAACTGTTGCTGTACCCTGAAAATTTACAGGTGAATATGTATGACAGTGAAAAAAGATTTAGGTTAGTAATAAAGATATTATCGAAAGAGTTTGCTTTTTCATTGGATTAAAAAAGCTTCCCATTACAAACACTTTCGCTCCTAGCGTGGTCTTTACTTTTTCTCAGGCAGTTTATGTCATTGGAAAAGGGTGGCAACATTTACTTCCAGGTCTTTTAGTAAATATATTCATTTATTTACGTTCGTCATTTTGACTATCGTGGAACAATCAGCTAATAGCTCAGTATCAATTGCATCAACACATTTTCTAATGCTGCAACTTCTCTGTATACTACAGCATCCTCCGCGAAAAGCCGCATGGAACTTCCGACACTATCTACTAGGTCATTTATATATATTTTGAAAAGCAATGATCCCATAACACACCCCTGTGGCACGCCAGAGGTTACTTTTACGTCTGTAGACGTCTCTCCATTGAGAACAACATGCTGTGTTCTATTTTGCTAAGAACTCTTCAATCCAGCCACACGGCTGGTCTGATATTCCGTAGGCTCTTACTTTGTTTATCAGGCGACAGTGCGGAACTGTATCGAACGCCTTCCGCAAGTCAAGGAAAATAGCATCTACCTGGGAGCCTGTATCTAATATTTTCTGGATCTCATGAACAAATAAAGCGAGTTGGGTCTCAGACGATCGCTGTTTCCGGAATCCATATTGATTCCTACAGAGTAGATTCTGGGTTCCCAGAAATGACATGATACGCGAGCAAAAAAATATGTTCTAAAATTCTACAATTCTACAACAGATCGATGTCAGAGATATAGGTCTATAGTTTAGTGCATCTTCCCGACGACCCTTCTTGAAGGCTGGGACTACCTGTGCACTTTTCGAATCATTTGGAACCTTCCGTTCCTCTAGAGACTTGCGGTACACGGCTGTTAGAAGGGGGGCAAGTTCTTTCGCATACTCTGTGTAAAATCGAATTGGTATCCCGTCAGGTCCAGTGGACTTTCCTCTGTTGAGTGATTTCAGTTGGTTTTCTATTCCTTGGACATTTATTTCGATGTCAGCCATCTTTTCGTTTGTGCGAGGATTTAGAGAAGGAACTGCAGTGCGGTCTTCCTCTATGAAACAGCTTTGGAAAAAGGTGATTAGTATTTCAGTTTTACGCGTGTCATCCTCTGTTTCAATGCCATCATCATCCCAGAGTGTCTGGATATGTTGTTTCGAGCCACTTACTGTGTATGACTAATAGTTTGCATGTAGCAAGCCAAAAAATATGAAAATCTCGAGTGTGGTTTTTGAAGGGCAGATATAATATCGTAGGTTGCATAAAACAAAAAAAGGAGGTTGCACTTTATATAATAATTTCTATCAATCTTATATCATGCTGCAGGCTCAGTTTGTTAGAACTTTGGTTGACAAATGTCACACTTGTTGCGTGCGCATTGATAAATTAAAGTGCAGTACGATAGGAATTCGATAGGGGTCATTACATGACCAGTTACCTCACGAGGAATCCTAATGTGCATACAAAATACGTTACCTGACAAAAACAAAGTGAAGCACCCAGAATACATGATATTATTGATGATCCAACTCGCGTATCGTATCTGCCACACTTTTTTCTCTATTTCACGGCAATGCAAAAAGAGGTGCCCTTCTTTGAAATTCGCACACGTACACGCCGTTGGCGGGTGTATTTATAGTTGCAATTCTCTGTGATACGTAGAACGTACACCAGAGGGCGCCAGTGTTTTTCGTGTTCAGTGTTGTCACCAGGCATGGTAGGAGACATAACAGACTTGAGCAGCGTCAGATGTTGAGCGATCACGGCGAAGAACACGGACTTGCGACGTAATTGTGCAGTATCAAGATATGGAGGGCACCCGTCCGGATGGGCGCGCGTGTTAGCACGCCACTTCCATGATTCGGGAAGGAGCACGGGCACAGGTCGAAGCAGTCCGGCGAATTAAGACGAATGCCAACGTGCCAGTTAGCCTGGATGTGGTAGGTTGTTTCCCACTTATGACTAGTTGAATACCGCCAGGTACTGAAGTCCCACCTCAGTTACACGGTTCGAAAATATATGGAAAACGTTCGGACACTTTAACGTGCGTAACACTAGACACAGAGTGCTGGGGTACATAAAGTCCGTCCCACGGGATAAAGGGGTGGGGGTAGAAAGGGCATCCGGTCACCCACTCTCAAATCCGCAAATGCATGCCGATGCCTTGCCGACAAGAGAGAAAGACAAACGAAAAACAAGAGGAAGATATCAGAGGCATTCAGATGTGACAGTGGTCCGATATTGGACTGCTTGGCACGTGAGGGCAGTCGTACTCGTTGTTGAGTTTCTGGTCGACCACGTCTGACTACCACAAGGGAGCATCGCTGTCCTGTGCACCAAAAAAATCGTAATCTCTTCATGTCAGCACCTGCTATGTAGAAAAAGTAATGGACCACCTGCATCATGCTATGTCATCCAGCACCGTTGTGAAAGTAGCCTGTTTATATGTTTGTATGTTGGCAGCGCTATAAACTACATTAATATCACTGACAGCGCTCTGCACCTTCGATAAGAGACTCTGTGGTTGGAGGGACTCGCTGTTAGAAGTTAATAGTTAGCAGTGATGGAGGTTAGCAGCGTGAGCGGACGGTTTGGACGTGTGTCCGTCATGTAGATTTAGTATTGGTTGGACGTGGGTTGTAAAATGATGATTGATGTATTTGCTAATGCTTGCATAATGGAATTATTGACGATTATATAATGTTTGGAACTGGATGTCACATTATTAAGGTAAAATCTGCGAAATACATTGTTTGCTCTGCAACAAAATCTTTACTTTGCTAAACACATGTCTATTAGTAGTTAGAGCGTTTCGTACTTAGAATCTTTTATATTTAGCTGGCTGTATGCTTGCTGTATTTGCTGTAGTTCGTTGGGTTGTTTGGGGGAGGAGACCAGACTGCGAGGTCATTGGTCCATCGGATTGGGGAAGGATGGAGAAGGAATTCGGCTGTGCCCTTTCAAAGGAACCATCCCGGCATTTGCCTGGAGCGATTTAGAGAAATCACAGAAAACCTAAATCAGGATGGCCGGACGCGGGATTGAACCGTCGTCCGCCCGAATGCGAGTCCAGTGTGCTAGCCACTGCGTCACCTCGCTCAGTGCTGTAATTCGTGTCATGAAGATTTTCTGTGAGGTAAGTGACTTATGAAATGTGTGGGTTATTGTTGGGATCTCTTCTAATTCAGGGCCATTCTTTTGTGGTAACTATTTGCAGTCAGGCTGTGTTGTGTTTGTATATTGTGGGTCATAAATGAATAGGATAAGTTTGAGTTGTATTTGTCAGGGAAAATTCTGTAGGTCAGTGTTGAAATGATAAAAATAAGTAACGAGACAGCAGCATTCAGTAAGGTTCAGTCATCTAAACGTCCGCCCGCGCTAGCTGAGTGGTCAGCGCGGCGGAATGCCACGCGGAGGGGCCCGGGTTCGATTCCCCGCTGGGGCAGGAGATTTTCTCCGCTCAAGGACTGGGTGTTGTGTTGTCCTCATCATCATTTCATCCCTATCTCCGACGCGCAAGTCACCCAATGTGGCGTCGAATGCAATAAGTACTTGCCCTCGGCCGCCGAACTTCCCCGAATAGGGATCTCCCAACCCGCAAAGCCGTACGCTCATTTCATTTTCAGTCATTTCAGCAGTTTAAGTAAAAACGTAGAAGCTTCACTAACTCAGTACTCAGTTTAAGTATAAAATTAAGAAGTTTCAGTTGGTCGGAGATCAGCAGGAACCGGATTAGGTTCAAAAATGGTTCAAATGGCTCTGAGCACTATGGGACTCAACTGCTGTGGTCATCAGTCCCCTAGAACTTAGAACTACTTAAACCTAACTAAGGACATCACACACACCCATGCCCGAGGCAGGATTCGAACCTGTGACCGTAGCAGCAGCGCGGCTCCGGACTGGAACGCCTAGAACCGCACGGCCACCGCGGCCGGCGAACCGGATTGGGGAATTAGCGTTCTACGTGTAGGTTGCTGTTAACAGCACAGCATAAACGGCTGCGCCTGGAGTCGTTTCGTTACCGGGAAGCACAGACTGCTGATGAATGGAGTGGCACTGTGTTAAGTGACGAACCGCGGTTCTGAATTATCCCAGACGACCTTCGGTAAGTATCCGTATGTCCATCTTTTTAGCGATGGTTGCGGGAGTCGGCTGTTTGATAGCGGATGTCAAATTAAACACCTTTCAGCCGTCTGTTCACCGTCGGCAGGTGATGGATGAAGTGGTCACTGTAGCAAATATCTATTAATACCGCTATTGCTGGCTCCTGTTTCTATCACAAGCGAGGTAGATTATTCTTATACGTCAGTCAGGGGCCTGAAGATGGCGTAGCGAAAAGCCGAAACTGGTTGCTTGATAAAATAAGGTTGAAAATTGACGGCTGAAGGGGTTTTTATTTGACAACCTTTTCAGTAAGTATGTCCGCGAACTGGAAGTCCTATTCTTCCAATGTTCTGATGATACTCCTAGCCTCCTCCGCCATGATGTGGGGAACCATCGGTTATGATTTCATGACATGGGTGGAGTATTGAGGGAACTCTGAGAGCACAGCGGTACGTCTACGATATCCTGCGTCCTCCTGTGTTAACTCTTATGCTACAGCATCGTGGTGCCATTTATCAACAAGACAATGCTCGTCCACACATGCACGTTTCCACGTTTCTCTATGAACAATCTGTGTGATGTTGAGGTACTCCCATGGTGAACAAGATCCCCAGATGTGTCCCCCATAGAACACGTGTAGAAGCAGTTCTTCCAGCCAGATGTAGTGCAAAGTTGTACTGACAAGGGGACTCTTAGTGACAAGTTCTCTGCTAATGTGACTCGATTTTGTAATCACTAAACTATAGCATACCCTCCCAACCCGTCAGGTTCATCTTCCTGGGTGCGTCACTTTGTTTGTCAGCCAGTGTACAAAAACTTGGTTGAAACGAGGACAATGTTCTCTTAAGTGGAATGAATATGCGCTTTACACTGAGCTGTTACTTGAGGTTGGCACGACAGCAGAATCTCGTCCGTAAATGAATAAATACATTTAGTAACAATCCAGGGGGAAACGGTTGCCATCTTTAATGTACTGCAGAACTGTGGAACCGAATAAGCAGAAAAAATAGGCAACGATTTTTTTTAACACCACTGTCAATCTCTATAAAGATGAAAACGTTTTTAACAGAGATGGAGGTGATGTTATTATCGTAATTTATTCTGAACTTTAATGGATTATTTACATGAAATTTGGTACCTTCAAGTTACACTATTAGTTCAGTCTTCATTTTCATTCAGTATCATTTCCACGCACAGCTTCAGAATTTACGTATTACTTCTATTTACAATACATTTCCTTTCATTCTATATTTTACGTCTTTAACATATACTTTTCTTACATTGCTCGCACGTTCTGTTTTCCCATTTCCTTCTAAGATTTTTTTTATTCCACTGTTTGTTATTAGACTGCGAATTATTCACATTCTCTTGATTCTTTTTCATAGCTAGAAGATTGCATTTTATTATGGTACCGGTACTGTGGCAAAATTATGTACTAAGAGGAGTACAGTTTTACTCAGTTTCTTATAACTGCTTTATATCTTTACTTTCAATACTGGCATTGCTTCTTTCTCGCGTAAATTGAGCTAGGTGACTGTGGGCAGTTCATCATGCGTATGTTTGCATATATCTGTGTATACTAATTTAATGGGTCTTGAATATAGGCACTCAATTCTTCTCCCTTTGATTTACCGCCTTCCTTCTCGAAACAGATGCTATCATTTCGCCTAATCAGGCTTCGTCTTCAGGTATAGGAGCGGTATAATTATATATCATTACGTTAGATGGAGTTTTCCCAAGAATTATTATTAATCAAAGGAGGACATCTTTGTTTCCTTCTTTCACTGTGATCCAGATCTGTCATTTAATTTTGTCATTCATTTACGATATTTAGATGAAAACTACTATGTCATCAGAGTCATCAGCAAATTTGGCCGATCTGATGCGAGAATTGCTAAAAAGGGAAATAGCGAATTTGGAAAGCGATGGGGCCCCATGGCATGGTTTTTCGAATCGCGGTCTACCAATCTTGCTTTAGATATTTTAGGATGGACCTAAATTACTCAAAGTTAATGTTAGAGTAGTTACGTCCCAGATGTTTATAGAAACGATAAATGACTTCGTCTGTGTCAACGGCTAAGCGAGTTGTTCGCGTGACGCCAGGCAAGCAGACTACCTGTACGAAGTACACAAATGTTTACAGAGTGCCCAAATATTGACTTCTAAAACATTTTAGAAGATATCACTTAAGCAAATAAGTAAACACAAACACGGTTTTACTACACACGAACGCACTAACTAACGTTCACACACAGTCTCCCTCCCTCTGTCTCAAGCGCACACACATACGCTGTACGCTTTGCACTCTTGATTCTAAATAATACAACGTTGCAAGACGTTTGACTCTTACTGTGGCTCCGTATTTAGTTTTTACAAGGTTTCCGATAAAGAATAGCGACATTTCAAACAACGACAACGCTTTAGTCTACAAACGAAGTATATGCTGTTTTCTAGTGTCATCTTACGAGGTTTTCAAATTTTTATTCGGATAAATATTTACCTTTATTTCTTCATTTGTGCGGCCATAGTGTCCGTAGTTGCTTTATACTTCATGAGGGTATTTTTGACCCGTCATTGCAACTACAAAAATGCGTGATTTCTCACATGACGCGTTTCGCTTTATTGAGGTAAAGCATCAACAGTGATCTGTAATTAAGTTTATTTACATTTTGATTTGCTTTTTAAATCCAAAAAAGAGTTCGTTAAGACTGTGTTGGTTTGTACTTACGGTGATTTTTTGGCTGATTGCTCGCTTACATCGGGAAATGTCGACGGCGATGTAAGCGACAAAACAGCCGATATATATATATATATATATATATAGAATAAAATAATTGTGGGTATGAGGCCACATGATTACCAAACACTAAAGCAACTGAACTGCTGACGTGTCGACCAACTTTGCACTGGTCCTTTATTTTATTCAAAATGAAACTAGGAGTGGAATCCTACGAACTTATGTCTTATGGAATAATTTCATGGGGTAACACACCACTGAGAAAGAAAGTACTGATTTCACAAAAGCGAGCAGCAAGAATAATGCTCCTTGCTAATCCATACATCAAACGGGCATCTGCCAACTCCGCATTTGTAAACATTGCACTGACTGCAAAACCACGTCCGTGATGAACACTAACCTGTTGATGCTACATACTGATGTGCTTGATGCTAGTACTGTAGAGCAATGAGTCGCATGTCAACAGAAGCACCGAAATCAACATTACCTCCCTTCAATTGGGCCAACTGGCGGTGAATCGAGGAAGTGCAGTACATACTGACGAAACTAAAATGAGCTCTAACATGGAAATTAAGCGTTTCCGGACCCATGTCCACATAACATCTTTTCTTTATTTGTGTGTGAGGAATTTTCCTGAAAGTTTGGCCGTACCTTTTTGTAACACCCTCTAGATCTTACGAAAACACTAAAAGGGTCACACCAGCTGCAAGTTTTAGCGTGAGACTATACGCGTTTCTGTTATGTAGCAAACATTAAAAACATTGCCCCACCACGAAAAGTATAGCGTTTCTTATTGGATAGACAGAATTTCTGTAGGCGGAGCTTAAGGTTAACATTGAGACGCTGATTGGTTAGTTGAAAACACAGCCAGATACCTTTTTCTTAAACCAATTTCGGTAAACAGTAGTAAGGATAAGTTCGAGAGAGTTGGCGGCAAGGTGTGTGGAGCTGCGCTGTCCGCTGCCCCTGACGCTGCCTAACCACCGACAAGGTAATGAACGCACACGATGCCGCACACGACGCCGCATCAGAGCGCATAAAGCTTCACTCAGAACTTCAGGAGGCTCATCTGTTACATCCCATTTTTACGTAATACTAGTGTCGATCGTCAATTAAACTTCGTGGTATTCACATTTGCTACTTGAAGTTAAAATCTGAAAAGCGACGATTTTTCTGTTCTATAATTATTGAGAAGCCACATCAGCCACTGTAATCTACGACAAGTTAAATAAGTAATTAAAGATAATTGAGGGTCACTGTAGACCATTTTTGATAGTTTTCTCTTTCATGCAATTTCATTTAAACCTAGATTATAGATGTGATATGGCATAGGTCATCCTTCGATCCTTTATAGAACTTGGAAGCCCATTCAGCGAATATTCGTTGACATTTTTGTTGGACACAGTTGGTTTTTATCATCCTTTATTAAAATATTTCCTTTTATCAATAGTACAATTTATAAACAATGTTTTGTGAGTAGAATAAAAATTCCACCGAGCAAGGTGGCGCGGTGGTTAGACACTGGACTCGCATTCGGGAGGACGACGGTTCAATCCCGCGTTGGCCATCCTGATTTAGGTTTTCCGTGATTTCCCTAAATCACTCCAGGCAAATTCCGGGATGGTTCTTTTGAAAGGGCACGTCCAACTTCCTTCCCCTTCTTTGCCTTATCCAATGAGACCGATGACCTCGCTGTCTGGTCTCCTTCCCCAAACAACCCAATCAACCATGGTAAACTTAACTGCTTTTTCGACGTTATTTTAGCAGCTAACTACAAATAGGAAGGCCTTGAACGCCTTCCACTAAATTTAGTTAGTATTAAGATTCTTTTACAGGGAGTGCAGTGGAGCTGACGCTGAAATCATTAAGTATTTGATTATATCATCGCTAGTCTCACTGAACCCTTCTGAACTCTACATGTCATGTGTGGTCTGGCGTCTCCTTACCAGCAACAGGTACCAAGTTCAAACTGGTCAATTCCCTAAAAAAACACGCTCAGAGCGTCGTTGTGCGAAAGTGGTAGGGAGACACGACTTAGAACAAACAGACACCACGCAGAATGTTAGATGGCTTGAACAAATGGCGGGAGCGCTCTACCCAAATTCAGCGCTCGTTATTGGGGAGACTGGATGGAAGTGGGGGAGGAGTGCTGGACAGGACAGAGAGAGCGCTGGGCGAGGAGATGCGACGGATGGTCGTGGGAAAGACCGGGAAAGTGGAGCAGTTTGCGCGTGGTCGCGGGAGTTAGAAATATTAGCTAGTGCCGACTTGTGCACTTGTGAGACTTCCGTGGCTTCTGCAGTGAAGACGTAGTATGCGTTTAGAAGTGAATATCTCGCAAGCTATGTTGTTGTTCATAACTAATTACTTGAAGTAGGAATCTATTGTTTCCCTGTTATTCAACTTATATTTTATTTAATTGCTGGACCATCGATACCAATAAGCGTTTGCAATAATAAACGGCATTCTTAAAGGTACTTCTGCTATTGTACTCATCATTTAAAGTCGTTAAAAATAGCTCCTGCAGATTTTATTTAATTGCAATCTTTCATTTACAAATTTCTACGTTACATTCAAAATTCGCAATTGCCGAGTGATAGGAACCTTCAACCATTTGATGCAAGTGTATATTCATATTGTATACAGTAGACTCAGCAGTATTTGGCTTGTAATGCGGCAACTACCTATCCCAGCCCCTAGACAACGAAACCAGGTAAAACCTTTAATATTTCAACTCTGAGTCTGACGGTACGTAGTTGAGGGCCACACCACACCATTTTCTTTTTAGAAAGCCCTCATAGCTTACCAACTAAAAACAATGATTGCAAAACATCTTTTATAGACACCATTAGAGGTGATGACCTATTTATCTTTTCAGGATTTTTCCGCTTTCGATTCCAGGTGCGCCAACTAAGTTTTCCATTGGAAACGTAACATTCATCTGAGAGTCTAAGAATGACGAGTACCTGGTGATCATTGGGTGTATATGAAGTAATTAAGGGAATATGTGGTTTGAAGTATCACAGCTGCAGAACTGCTTCGTTGGAGCATTAAAAACGGTTTCTGACTTTGCTTCAGCGGCATCGGTGGCTTTGGAGCAGCGTTGCTTTCTCCTAAAGCTGGGGTCTTGGATTCGAGACTTGTTTTTGGCATCGTTGTTAGCTTTGGCCACAGGCGGCTATTGTATAAGGGGCGATCAAAAAGTTTCCTTTCGAAGGTCGTGCAATCCAGAATCAGTACGCCAAACAAGGAAAATAGCCGTGAGGCAATCATCCGACCGACGCATCAGGCTGACGATACCCATTTGGTAAAATACCATGTCTTACTGTGCGAAGAAGTCAGCAACTGCTTGCTGCATATTCCGGTCTGATAGAAAGCATTCTCCCTTCGAGCCTTTTTCAAGGGACCGAATGCGTGATAATCGGATGGGGGGAGAGCAGGGAGAGTGGGTGATCGAGTGTCTCCAACTCGAGTTGGCGTAATTTCTGCATCACGACGTGTGCGGTATCGGGACGTGCGTTGTCGTGAACCAGCAGCATCCCTTGCTGCATCTGGTTTTCGACAGATATGCTGCCCCATATCATTTCTTCATTCTTTGGTGGATGTTTACCCTTGTTTGTCCTTTGGCAGCTAAGAAAAGAATAACACCACGTTGGTCCTGTTTGGACGTATTTGGTAATAACGTCAAAATAGTCGCACTTCGATGTTTACCTCACGCACGTTGGAAAGACACGAATACCACACTAATCCCTTTCCTAAATGTCGATGCTTATATAGCAGCACCGGAGTCGAGCTACGTTGTATATACGCTTCAGCAACATCCTCAAACGGAAACTTTTTGATCGCCCCTTATATGCAGGGTGTTCAGAAGCGGTGTGAAACGCTTGTAAGAGTGTTGCAGGGTAGGTTATGCTGAGAAATAATTTTTAAGGAAAAAATTCGATACGTTGCGCCGCTTCCGAGCTAATTAGCACTGAAGTTAATCGCAGTGTGGCGCGCTCAAACTGAAGCGGCCCGTTACAAATGCTGACGCCAAAAGTATTCTTAAAACCGAAAAAGAAAGCGACACTAAAAACTGGACACGGGATGGTAGTAAGAATCGAACTCGAGCCAAAGGCTGAGAAGTATCGTGCGCTGTCATCCACGTTATGAGAAGAACTGACACCTTCAATGCCATTAACTCGAAAACGGTGCAACGTATCGAATTTTTATCTTAACAATTGTTTCTCAGTTCAGCCTCTCCTGAAACATCCTTACAAGCTTTTCAGACTGTTTCTGACCACCCTGTATAGGCGGCGCATCGTCAAGTCAGAGTGGCAAATGCCATTACAACGGAATTCCTTGCGAATATGTCATGTCTTACATGGGCCAGCCTATTAGAACAGTAGAGGAAAGCTGCAAGGAACATCAGTGACACACCAGGCAGAAACAACCAAGGAAATCAGTCGTCACCGAGCGCTCCCTTGAATGAAATCAGAAAATGAAATTAATATCGTGGTGTGAACGCCAAGTTTCTGTGACAACGTAATTAAGGAGTCTATCAAAAGAAGTACGTCGAAAAAAAGTGAAAAGGGACGGAGGTTTTAATTTAAACACGGTTAGTGTCCGGCAGTCTATTATTAAGATCTCGGCGGCTATCACATCCACGAGAACAGGAAAGCACTGAGAGAACATGTGCTTTACTGAATTTCAGTGAGGGCTCTGAAACAACAAAAGAAACATCAAAGGGCGTAGTGGGCGTCGGAAGTCGAATTGAGCTATAAATAGCTACGCTCATCCGGTGGCTCTAGACCGCAAGACAGCCGCTTTCAGTCCTCTTTACTGAAAAGAGCCTTTGGGTGGCTGGGAAGAACAGGAGAGGCGATATTAGATCATCAGAAAGTAGCCTTATGTACTCAAATAAATATCAGATGTCTCCACAGGGTCCCATGAAGTAAAGTAAAACAGCAAAGTGGATGGTGATCCACCTGTCGACCAAGCATTTAGGCTCAGAGTCCCTTTCGAATTTTTCAAGGACAGTGGGTTGCATATCTTCACTACCTCCCAACTTGTCACTTTTCTGTCGTGCCTTACGCGTCCATAGAGACACAAATACAGCACTACATTGCGCAAGCGGAAATTGTAGTAATCTACACGATACTGATACAGACACGACATATCCTATGACGCAGAAGAAGGCAGCACCAATCCGTTCTAAGGACAGCAATGAGAGATTCACTGTGGACTTATCGCTCAGTCGACTGAGCATGCTCGTATGTATCAATTTTGTTACTGAAAGAGAAGTTGTTCGAAAAAAAAGTGTTTCTGTAGCCACATTAATTTCTAGCTAATGTTTACAACCTCACGACGCTATTATACATCTGGCTTTTACTTAATTTGAAATCGTGCGCCATCAAACCGAAAGCAGATGGCTAACACTAAACTCGCGAATGATAGTAACGCTTGTGTGTTTTAACAAACAATATAAGTTTCCAAACTCCTATTCGTAAGATTCTGCGTAGAATTTCCGTGCAGTAAGAATCTACCTTCGTAGCTCTTAGTATATCAGTTTACACTCAGAATTTCAATATGCATTGTTAACGGTAATTGATCATAAGCGAAAAAGCTATATTTTTAAATACAGCCTTTCCACTTACCATAGTAGTCCTGACAGTGCACGTGGTGTACCTGAAACAGAAAGGAGTAGTATTACTTTCAAAATACAAGTGAGTGGTTTACAGAAACGTATGTTTCACATCATCACGAAAACGTTGTAATATATCGTTTTGTGGAAACATAACAAATAATCTATTAGGAACCCCTTGGAATCGAATTTGTAGTTTCTTATGTGGGAATAGGACTGCTGAAATCTGAGCTCCATAGAAACAGCTAACTGTCTTACGAGGAAACATGTATGTTAGTGTCAACTAGAAGTATTGCAAGAAAAACAGAAGACTCCACAAAAAAATCTGTGAAAGGAGAAGGAGAAAAACGAGAATAAGCGAAAGAAGAAGAAGAGGAAGAAGGCAGAACACTATTAGATGAAGAACAACTACACTCAGTGAGCTCCTCTGTGATCACGAACATATCCTGTGTAGTATACTGACGCGGAAAGTAAATTTGTAGAGCAATAAATATAGTTTAAGGACAGGATACATTGCCATTTCTGTAAATTACGGAGTTCAACAGAAACTAAAATTTAATTCTAATAAGAAAGTATGGAGACAATACCGTCATTAAGCCATAGCTTCACACTGTCAAAAATATTACACGTTTTCATCCACAATCTAACCATTTGCATCCAGATATTCATTACTTTCAGCTTCAGGCTAATAGGCTGGAAAAACGGAAGTAGCTCCGGCCACTCGCGTCACATGGCCCTGTCCGTGACGTCACATTGGTCTGTCCGTGACGTCTTACTGCCCTGGCAGGTCGGGGCTACAGCGCTCTTCTTGTGTCACCAGCTCAAATATGAATCATATTGTCTCACCTCCAGTAGGTAGGATACTGCACCAGCCATGGAAATCAGTTGTCATTGTTAATGATAACGATTGTCATATCCGTTGAAAGGTGTATTTAATTTGATGGAGTTTGAAAGACAATGGTATTTTATTGAAGCACCAAACCGTCAAATACTGCCAGATAAAAATACGACTGCTGTTCACCTGTTACATGCACCAGAGGGCAAAGCTCAGGAAGAAGGTGGACAGTGTGTCTAGGGACACAAAGATAGCAATGGCAGACAACTGTCGTTTATCTTTCTGTCAAACTATTTTCTCAAACGTATTTTGTGACCTCTGTTTTTCTACACTACTGACCATTAAAATTAATACACCAAGAAGAAATGCAGATGATAAACGGGTATTCATTGGACAAATATATTATACTAGAACTGATATGTGATTACATTTTCACGCAATTTGGGTGCATAGATCCTGAGAAATCAGTACCCAGAACAACCACCTCTGGCCGTAATAACGGCCTTGATACGCCTGGGCATTGAGTCAAACAGAGCTTGGATGGCGCGTACAGGTACAGCTGCCCATGCAGCTTCAACACGATACCACAGTTCATCAAGAGTAGTGATTGGCGTATTGTGACGAGCCTGTTTCCCGGCCACCATTGACCAGACATTTTCAGTTGGTGAGAGATCTGGAGACTGTACTGGCTAGGGCAGCAGTCGAACGTTTTCTGTATCAAGAAAGGCCCGTACAGGACCTGAAATTTAGGGTTTCGCAGGGATCGAATGAAGGTTAGAGCCACAGGTCGTAACACATCTGAAATGTAACGTCCACTGTTCAAAGCGCCGTCAATGCGAACAAGAGGTGACCGAGACACGTAACCAGTGGCACCCCATACCATCACGCCGCGTGATAAGCCAGTATGGCGATGACGAATACACGCTTCCAATGTGCGTTCACCGCGATGTCGCCAAACACGGATGCGACCATCATGATGCTGTAAATAGAACCTGGATTCATCCGAAAAAACGTTTTGCCATTCGTGCACCCAGGTTCGTCGTTGAGTACACCATCGCAGGCGCTCCTGTCTCTGATGCAGCGTCAAGGGTAACCGCAGCCACGGTCTCGGAGCTGATAGTGCATGCTACTGCAAACGTCGTCGAACTGTTGGTGCATATGGTTGTTGTCTTGCAAACGTCCCCATCTCTTGGCTACGAAGTCTTTCGCGACGTATTTCTTGAATAAAAATCTCTCGGTGTACATGCCGCGTCAATTCAGGATAAAACTCAAGGTTTCGACCACTACCTCCATGGTCGTCGTCAGGGCTAAAACTGACTGTCGTGAACTAGCGAGATTCCCACTTTTATATGCCAAGGACGGCTTCTGATTGGACGGAATACGTCATAGCAACAGCGATATGGCGCGTAGTGAAGTGGTGCCCTGTACTTCCATAGATGTAGTTTCTATCCTGCGTTGCTTGCAGCGCCATCCCTTGAATCAGGAGGTAAAGTGCGGGAAGTTTTTCTCTGCGATCTCTTGACTCCGGGATCGAGACGTGGCTGCACGATCCGTTACAGCCATGCGAATAAGATGCCTGTCATCTCGACTGCTAGTGATACGAGGCCGTTGGGATCCAGCACGGCGTTCCGTATTACCCTTCTGAACCCACCGATTCCATATTCTGTAACAGTCATTGAATCTCGACCAACGCGAGCAGCAATGTCGCGATACGATAAACCAAAATCACGATAGGCTAAAATCCGAAATTTATCAAAGTCGGAAACGTGATGGTACGCATTTCTCTTCCTTACACGAGGCATCACAACAACGTTTCACCAGGCAACGCCGGTCAACTGCTGTTTGTGTATGAGAAATCGGTTGGAAACTTTCCTCATGTCAGCACGTTGTAGGTGTCGCCACCAGCGCCAAGCTTGTGTGAATGCTCCGAAAAGCTAATCATTTCCATGTCACAGCATCTTCTTCCTGTTGGTTATATTTTTTGCGTATGTAGCAGGTCATATTCGTGATGTAGCAACTTTAAGGGCCAGTAGTGCATATTTGGGAGTGACATATCATATGAACAAAAAGTGGAACAAAAATAAAGAAAACTAGGACGAAATGGATGGTGATTTGTAAGAACGAGAACAATGACTTTCTAAACATCAAAACTTAGAAAATAGAGGACTAGAAGAGGAGATAGAACTCAAATACCTAAAAAAATGTATAAAATTGTACAAACTGGTGAACCAACGAAAATAACGGGGGTGGAATGATCCAGGTAGAGGAGGCTTATTTCTTCGGCAAGAAAGCTTTGCTCTTATTAGACATATACAGGAAATTGAGGAAAAAGTTCCTGGAGCGTAACATTTGGAGCAAATCATTACATAAAAATCACATGTGAACGCTGGGGAAAATAGAAATGATGAAACTGGGAATATCTGAACCAATATTCTACAGAAGTTTTGTAGAATCAAGATGACAGATGCTGTAGAATATGAAGTATGAAATCGAGTAGATGACGAAGAAAGTCTATGGAAGAGTGTAAACGGCAGAAAGAATGTACTAGTAAAATTCCGAAACTGCATTCACGAACAATATGTTTGTCAACGAATAGAATCATACAGGGGGAAGTTGTAGGAGCATAAAAACCTATCCAGATGCTTGGATCAAAGGATGTCCCTACCGCACTTATTCTAATCTTGCACTTTCCAGTGTTTTTCTTTCTCGCACCTTATGTAATACCAACCAAGAAAATTTCTTTGTGGGCGAAAATGCACTTTGAATTTGGATTAACGACATCTTTATCTCCGAACCAGTAGCTTTCTACAGGCTTGGTATCCAAAATATGCCTGGGCTCATTAGTATGTTTTAGTTAATGTGAGAAGATATATTGTTGATGTTTAATTTCCCTCTTACGTTTTTCTGTTATGTTCAATAAACCAACGAGAAGCGCTAGAAAAATATGCACTGTTCTAATACAAATTAGTTACAACTTACTATGATAACCTTATGAAGAAAGTCTAATTTACTGAAACAAAAACTACCCGTAACACGAGCTTGGCCAAAACTTCACACATTGGTAGGAATAACGCACTTTTGCCTTGATATGCTCTGAGTCAACGTGAAGTCCTGTGTACTACCGAAGAAACATATTGCAATTACCGTGAAAATATATAAAACTGTCCAGGAGAGTAGACCCAAAAAGAAACCCAGTTAAGAAATCATTCAATGCCACATATAAATCAATCAAACTGTGTATTCACAAAAAAATTACAGATTATGTTGGCTTAAGCAGAACAATAGAAGCTTTAACAAGGATGCAATGTTGAAACTTCTTAAAAATTTCGTATTTGGATCAGTGAGGTACTAAGTAAAGTTTGCGGGAAGAATTAAGATGGAGGAGTTAAGATTACGTTACTGATTATCGGTCTGACTGCTTGCAGCTCAGTAAGAGAAGAAGTAAAAGTATAACAAATTCTCTAGGTCTGCAGTGAGACTGGAACCAAGAGCAATGGCATCTCCCCCCGTCACAAAGCGGCCACATGACCACTTTGCTAGCATGCCAGTACAACCTGCAGTATGCTCTAATCAATGTAGTAATTGATTATGCACATAATTTGCAGCTTAAAATGTGGGATTAGTGGCATGTACCTTCATGGAATGAAATCACAACTTTGATAACCCAGTGTTACACCTTAAGTGAGAATAATTCAGATTATTTATTGGAAATGACAAGAAAATATCAAGTGAATTTAACAGGATAAGTCTGAATGATTCTAGGACGTAAATCGACATCATTTGCCAAACGTATATTTCAATGTTGCCACTTCTCGGTTGGAGTAGCAACAGGAAGATACATTTGCACAGCTGATGTGTTTCTTATCCGGCTAGCACTTGGCATGCTCTGTCTTCAGAAGAGGCTGTGGCGCCGACTGCCACCACTTCGACTGTGACCCAAAAAACCTAACGAACAGCCCAATAAGTCTCATTTGCATTTCTGTAACTATGATTTTGATTTAAAGCATAACAGGCCAATGAGTGTTATTTGCGTTTCTGTAAGTATTATTTGGATCTAAAGCATAGTTACAAATAATTCCGATATGCATCTGTTGCAACTCGAGCATCATAAATCAAGAGAAGTTGGAATTATTTAGACGGCCCTCAGGAATTATTTAAACAGCCCTCCTCTGCAATAACTGTCTTAGCTATATTTGTTTTTCTGTCTTAAGCGTACTGAAAATTAAGAAGCTCATTCAACAGAAACTATACATCTTTTCCATCACCATATGTGTTAACATTATGAGTAAATAACATTTTTTAATACTATATATTTAAAACAGTTGTGCTTAAGCATGCTCTTCTTGGCACCCCCTTAACATATATCAACAACATAAGACTAATTACAAAACTCAAACATCTTCAAGGAAATTTAATAAGCTGTGTAAAATACATAGTTTAGAACCAGAAAAGCAAACTGTGCAATGAAATATAGCACAGCGACAGGAAAACAGGACTCAAAAAGCCGTGAAGAAATTGAAACAACTGAATGAGTGCAGTGCACGTTCGATTCAAGCGCCGGGCTCAAATCCTAGTAAGACAAAACTTTCTTTTTTCGTCATTTCTGTTTCCGTCATCTCGCTACTGGTGAAGAAGATCGATATCGAACATTTGGTTGTGCTTCTTTAGCAATGAGATTAGATTCTGAGTTCGCATACCCGATCAACACAAGCTTTACGTCATGTCATTTCAAGATTAAATATGAGCGCACGTTGTTACGTTTAACTGAAACCACATTTAAAATCTTTCATGGTTAGTTAACAGGAACAATAGTTGCTGGACAGGATTTCTGGATGACGTACAAAATTTTCGTAATACACTCCTGGAAATTGAAATAAGAACACCGTGAATTCATTGTCCCAGGAAGGGGAAACTTTATTGACACATTCCTGGGGTCAGATACATCACATGATCACACTGACAGAACCACAGGCACATAGACACAGGCAACAGAGCATGCACAATGTCGGCACTAGTACAGTGTATATCCACCTTTCGCAGCAATGCAGGCTGCTATTCTCCCATGGGGACGATCGTAGATATGCTGGATGTAGTCCTGTGGAACGGCTTGCCATGCCATTTCCACCTGGCGCCTCAGTTGGACCAGCGTTCGTGCTGGACGTGCAGACCGCGTGAGACGACGCTTCATCCAGTCCCAAACATGCTCAATGGGGGACAGATCCGGAGATCTTGCTGGCCAGGGTAGTTGACTTACACCTTCTAGAGCACGTTGGGTGGCACGGGATACATGCGGACGTGCATTGTCCTGTTGGAACAGCAAGTTCCCTTGCCGGTCTAGGAATGGTAGAACGATGCGTTCGATGACGGTTTGGATGTACCGTGCACTATTCAGTGTCCCCTCGACGATCACCAGTGGTGTACGGCCAGTGTAGGAAATCGCTCCCCACACCATGATGCCGGGTGTTGGCCCTGTGTGCCTCGGTCGCATGCAGTCCTGATTGTGGCGCTCACCTGCACGGCGCCAAACACGCATACGACCATCATTGGCACCAAGGCAGAAGCGACTCTCATCGCTGAAGACGACACGTCTCCATTCGTCCCCCCATTCACGCCTGTCGCGACACCGCTGGAGGCGGGCTGCACGATGTTGGGGCGTGAGCGGAAGACGGCCTAACGGTGTGCGGGACCGTAGCCCAGCTTCATGGAGACGGTTGCGAATGGTCCTCGCCGATACCCCAGGAGCAACAGTGTCCCTAATTCGCTGGGAAGTGGCGGTACGGTCCCCTACGGCACTGCGTAGGATCCTACGGTCTTGGCGTGCATCCGTGCGTCGCTGCGGTCTGGTCCCAGGTCGACGGGCACGTGCACCTTCCGCCGACCACTGGCGACAACATCGATGTACTGTGGAGACCTCACGCCCCACGTGTTGAGCAATTCGGCGGTACGTCCACCCGGCCTCCCGCATGCCCACTATACGCCGTCGCTCAAAGTCCGTCAACTGCACATACGGTTCACGTCCACGCTGTCGCGGCATGTTACCAGTGTTAAAGACTGCGATGGAGCTCCGTATGCCACGGCAAACTGGCTGACACTGACGGCGGCGGTGCACAAATGCTGCGCAGCTAGCGCCATTCGACGGCCAACACCGCGGTTCCTGGTGTGTCCGCTGTGCCGTGCGTGTGATCATTGCTTGTACAGCCCTCTCGCAGTGTCCGGAGCAAGTATGGTGGGTCTGACACACCGGTGTCAATGTGTTCTTTTTTCCATTTCCAGGAGTGTATGTTTGAAGTTGAAACTTGTATTTTGAAATCTCATTTACTGTAATTAATTTTAGCTTACAAGCTTTAAAGACTGTCTCATGTATAATGAGGTGTTTCCTGATATTTACGTTATCATGATATTAGCTGACATGTAGACTAATAGCCATAGTGAGCAGCCGGCCAGAGTGGCCGCGCGGTTCTAGGCGCTACAGTCTGGAACCGCGCGACCTCTACGGTCGCAGCTTGGAATCCTGCCTCGGTTGTGGATGAGTGTGATGTCCGTAGGTTAGTTACGTTTAAGTAGTTCTAAGTTCTAGGGGACTGATGACCGCAGAAGTTAAGTCCCGTAGTGCTCAGAGCCATTTGAACCATAGTGTGCAGTGTACTCTTAGTGGTCTCTTGTAGTATCCATTTTGTATAGCCGAATGACTGTGCCGAAAAGAGGTTAAAGTACCTGCAAGAAAGTTACGTTATGTGTGTTGCATACAAATCAAGTGGAAGCAATTCAGGTCGTTCGGGTACTTTTGAGCATGATAATGCCGTAGAAATTTTATAGTTTACAACTACTTAAATGTTTGTACCAAGTTACTTAGTGTGTTAAAGCGCATGTTTTTTTGTGAAGGACAACCTAGTTTATTTCCCCACAGAATGTGCTGTTACTTAATATCCAGACATATTAACATTGTGTGCTGGGCGGTGGGCACGACTCATTCATCACCCGTGTATCTCTCGTGTTTTACCAACTGGACTAATGAGGCATGGCCCACGGCCTGCTTTCAAGCTTTCATATGCCAGCAACTCCCTCATACATTACGAATTTCTTAGTAAACAATCAACCCAAAGTATCTGGGCTTTAGTTCGCTTCGGCAGTTTCAATCTGGAAGTTTCAAAGTCTAGAGCGTTTGACGATGTCCAGATTTGTGCTATCACGCGAATGTTCAAAAGAAATATCCCATTATGATTTATTTGTATATTCTCGCATATAGACACCTGGTTTATGCATCCAGCCATGCCGGTATTAGCAAGTTCTGCACTATGTTGGTACCCTGGAACTCGGCACTCCCAGTTGAGCGGAAGGGCAGGAGACATTTGCATTGTATCGATGTCTACATTCTTTCTATCTTGCCCAGCCATTTATCTGAATAACCAAATTTGTTGCCGTTTCTCATGAATTTTCAAGCCATGCGCATGCATAAAAGCGGGTAGATTTTGCATTCCAAAGGTTATCCGTATTGTAAGGCTGCCTGTGACAGCATGAGCAATATTCTTTTGTGCCAGAGTTGTTATGCGTTATTTATGGAAAATCGAAGGCAGGACACGATGAAATCCAGTGGTAGAACACAGCATCCATATTTGGATTTATGATTACGACTTATCTCCCGTTTCCGACCAAGAACTGACAATTAAAGTTTCTTCCATAGTCAGTGTTCCAATGGGCTATTTCTGAGGTGATCACCAACGTGCATTACTGATCTTGGATATGGACACCGTGCTCATTATTTTCGTTTTTGTTACTCCTGTACCGTGACTGATACAGAGACAATAGAGCCTTCTCATTTTCAAGACTGCAGTCGGAGGATATTAGGTAAAAGCAATTGGAAAAGCACTGGCTCGAGCATACAAAAGGCTGTAAAGGCTTTTCCTTTGATCATACGTATTTTTGATAAAATTACTCATTGTCAGTTCAACACCCGAAATAACGTGCATAAAATGGGTAGAAGAGAAACCAAAATGACAGAGTAATAAAACTGTGTGGTTTGACAGTTACATTATTTCAGATAATAAGTAGATCATACTCTTTTATACGAGTGTAAGAGTGCATCATACATTTCAATAGAACGGACGACTGTTTATGCACCTTGCTCCTAGTACATACCTATATTCGATAACTGATTCCAGCAATATTTCCAGCATGTTAGTTTTCGGTATCTCCAATAAAACCGAGAAATAAAAGTGCATTACTGTTTCAGAAATGCGCACTCTGTAATTTTTCTGATGATAATCCTCAGTCGCAAGCGACGAAAAGAATTTTTAAAATTTTTGTTTTCGTTAAACTGACGAACATACGTCTACTTCGTTTCACAAAACACTCAATGGAAGTTTGTGTTTTTGCTCAAGTCCTACTTGGTCACACTAATCATAATGACTCATTGTAATTGCAGAGAATTACGATTGCAGAGAAGTGGACAATTTTTATAAGATGCTATTATCGTTTCTTCTGAATTCCTCTTTTCTGTTACGATTCCCTTTCCTGTCACCATTAGCTTCATTAGAAAAATGGATCAGCTCTGTTTCGACAAGATTTTGAATGAAGTACATCTGTAGCATTCCTGTAGGAAACGTTATGAGGGTCGTCATCGGTGATTTGGAGAATCCACAGAAACGAATCTGTCTGACTGAGCAAATATTTGAAGTCAGTTCGTCAGTTCCGGGTAAATATGAGTTTCAGCGACTTTTACATTGAAGAACTGTGTTACACGGAAGTAACATGTCTGACGCATCTTCCCAAGAACTGTCTCTGCAGACCACCAGTAAGCGGAGCACAGCGTTCGATAACCGGCTAAAGAGCGATAATCGATGTAAAGGTCCTTCAGATCCATTCAGGAACGAGTCATATCAATAAATGAGGTCAGCCGCAGCACGCATCACTCTCGATTAGAAAATTCTTCTTTACTTCGTTGCTGCTGTGCGTACACGTACGTGTATTGTGTGTCCAAAGTTCATATTTGTTATATATGTTTGACATTGTGTCAAGTATGATGTTGAACGCTGCAAAGTTACTCCATGCTCTTGCATGATTACGTATGTATGTTGTGAGCACCAAATTACACAATTGCCCCGTATCTCTTACCCATTCCCGTAGACAAACGTGTGCATTTTTTAAGCTCTTCATGTACTTGTTTAAACAGGTAATTGTTTACATTGTGTCTCTACTTGGCTTTTCTCCCCTAGTGCACTTTCCATCACAAGATTAGCTATCCTTTAGTGCTCCCTATCCAGCAAGTTTTCGGTGTTTCATGTAAAATCGAGAAATAAAAGTGCATTACTATTTCAGGTTCAAATGGCTCTGAGCACTATGGGACTTAACATCTATGGTCATCAGTCCCCTAGAACTTAGAACTACTTAAACCTAACTAATCTAAGGACAGCACACAACACCCAGCCATCACGAGGCAGAGAAAATCTCAGACCCCGCCGGGAATCGAACCCGGGAACCCGGGCGTGGGAAGCGAGAACGCTACCGCACGACCACGAGATGCGGGCTACTATTTCAGAAATGTAGTGTTCTTTGGCATAGATTTCCCATTAGTTAGTCTAATAGCTCTTTCGTTTTTACTTTACACGGGTACATGATTTCTGACATTGTTCAAATCCTTCCGGTTTATAGATTCCCACTTTTCCTGTTATCCACATTTCCTTTCGGCTATGTGCTGGCCTTAAAAACAGTCTTTCTTCAGAAATTTCTTCTACCCTTTCATCTAACTCAGGTGAAATTTCATACTTCTTTTGCTGTACCATACCAAATTTTTCAGTTAAGACTTAGTTGATCTCGTACGTGTTTTGTTCATCCTTCCTCCCCTAATAACAATTTTGTTTCTTCCTTGCTAAGGAAGGTAATGTCACACATAAAACTTGCCACTGCTAAACTTCATAATTTTTCACAACTTTCTTAGTTATTATTTAATTTATCTCATTTTCTTTCTAACAGAAAAGTAAAAGCTAGCAGTTATGACTTGCTATCTTGACTTTTAATAATCTTAACAAAGACTTTAGTAGCAATCGGCAGTAACAATGAGCATCTCACTCAATTACTTGGGCAGTATTACATAGCAAGAAACGGAGAGATAAATCGTAGCTTTCAAGGGAGCACATGGATTGAAAGCAAAAAAATTAACTTTAAAGTCCCGTGAAGACATCGGTATAAGACTTAAAGTTTACGTTTGATTGGTGGAGTATGGTTTGAAGTATTCTCATTCACGGTACGAATTTTTGTGCGGTCAGCTTGCTCTCATTCATATCTAGAACCTAAGTTCAAAGCTTCCAGGTAAACCTCTGTCTCTTACCTTATCGTCACAAACTTCGTCCCGCTTTCGAAAGAATATTCTTTTTATTCTTATTTTTCTTTTTCACGTCATGTAATGAGCAAATTGCCTGTTACCGTATTCCTTGTCTTGTATTTCTCTGCAACCTAATAAAAACAGACTGATTACCTGTTCCTGCTATGCTGTCGTATATTTAGTGGCCTCGAATAGACCCAGAAATTTATGGGTCGTTAGAAGAACAGAGATAAAAAACGAGAGCCCACGTGCGGCACTTCAGCTAACTAACCGCTGGCGCAGTATCACAGCCGAATGGGAAAGGAAACAACGTGTTAAGGAAGCGAGGACTGGCCGTAAATGAAGGCGAACAGAAACGTAACGGTCCCGACTCACCGTTTAATGTGTGACATTTTCCAGTTCGTTAACGGATCCTCTCACTACGGCTTGCTTCCGTGGTCCACCTGTCCGGCATCAACTGTTCAGGCGAATATCGCAGAGCTCTCTATACCAACTTGATGAAAAAAATACATCACTCGAGGCTGGGCTTATTGAAAATAAAATCGCCCTGCATCAGCACACCGCATCTGTCCAAAGTAGTGCTTTGTTAAATCGGAAAATTTCCAGTTTGGTACCATCTTCTTTTAACACGTGTTTATTAGGCCACATTCGTGTCTGTTTGTTCGTTACAAATTTTGCAGCTGATTTTAAAGTAGCTTCCCAAAATGAGCTACAGACTAGAAACTTTGAACATAGCTCAGTACTGGATGACAATGCAGTATTAATTCGCTTCCTTGTTTAGTGTGTGGCAAACAGTACTTTATTTAAACTGTTATTTCCCAATGAGTTAGGGACATGAAACTTTCAGCATAGGTCAGAACTCGATGACAATGCACTGTTAACCTGCTTTCGTGTCTGATGTGTGGCGAAGTGCACCGCTGTTTCATCCCTTCTCCTCTTCACTTGCGAATGTTTCGTGGTAAGAACGGTTGTGTTAAGTCCCCGTGTGAGCTCGATTCCGTCTAATTTTTGCCTTCGAGGTCTGTCCGTGATATAATCGTAGGACGAAGAAATGTATTGGTTCACTCAGGTGAAGAGAACCTGAAATAATCCGGAAGTTTACCACATGCCCCTGTTGCAATCTCATCAAAATGTTTGAAATTGATTGAAAAGTTATACATACAGAAGACTAAAAAGTATAAAATAATTATTTAAATAAAACATTTTTAAATATAACAGATTTTTAATACGGACTAAAATGTATAAAACAATTTCTCCTAGCCTCATACAGTTTCCTATCCCTATACAAATAGGTCTAAAATCTGCGTTTGTGAATCTTTAATAGCTATGAAAATACTTGTAGAAGTTAAAACGAAAAACGCGGGACTGTGCTATATGCCTAATTGATGACCGTAAAGTTCATCTTGTTACTATAATATATTTTATATGCCCCACGTTTTGCTTTTTAAATTCTACAAGTATTTTCATACCTGTTTCAGATTCTGAAATACAAATTTTCAGGACTGTTTGCATGGGGCTAGGTACCAGTATGAGGTTCGGAGAAATTATATTATACTTTTTAATTCGTTTTTAAACACGTGTTATACTAAAAAATTTCTATTTAAACAATTTTTGACCTATTTCCCCACTTAAGAACTTTATGGGTGGAAAATGTTTTCAGTTCAGTGATGATGGTGTATTCTTCGCTGAGGAAACTGATATTTGCATTTTTAAACAGACTTCCTCATATTTCCATTGATTAACGATAAACTTCGGGGCACTCTGCAGATCTAAATAATAAATAAAGGTATAGTAAAAATTGTCTGATTTGAGTTTCATCATCGTTAGCATTCGTCAGCAAATTTGAAATTTTATTGCAACAACGCTTTGTTGGCATCAGGGGAAAAAGGTGTTCGCAAATCAAGAACAGTAATAATATTAGTGATAATTGACGTTTTGTCTTGTTTAATTTTTTGGCTGGAGTTTCGGGTTTTGCGGTTAAATGATTTTGTGTAGCAATAGTGACAATATGATACGATATGGCTTGGATAGTTAAGCGATTCTCTGAAACTTATTGCCGAGCGGTCTAGGGCGTCTTGTAACGGTCCGCGCGGCTTCCCCCATCGGAGGTTCGAGTCCTCCCTCGGGCAGGAGGGTGTGTGTGTCGTCCTTAGCGTAAGTTAGTTTAAGTTAGATTAAGTAGCGTGTAAGCTTAGGGACCGATGACCTTAGCATTTTGGTCCAATAAGTCCTTACCAGGAATTTCCAAAAACAGAAACTTATTTGGTGTTAGTGGCTGGTCATGCTGCTATGTTGGAAGTGCCTTATTGTAATGGATGGTATTTGTTTCCGAATACATTTACATTGGGTGGTGTTATGAAAAGGGCAATATTTTAAATTATAATATCGGCGTCTTACGTGACAACGAGTTCATTGCGTCTGCCTTTCAGGCAGTGGAAATGGGGTCATGCCACACAAAATCAATTATTAACTACTGTATAGTGTGAGCTCATTATTTCCCAAGGAAATGTATGTTTTCTGTCGTAGCCTGACACAAACTATGAAGCTCACTACCACGAATCACGTAGCGTGTGGACGCCTAGACGGCCGCCATATCGATGGCCAAAAATGTAGTGGGGAGTAAACATTTAAGACTGTAGATAGCAAGAACTCTAATCAGTATCAATGAATAGAGACAAAATCGTTTTGAACAATAATAAACATGATCAGAGATCCACTTCAAAGCCCAGGTCCACAAAGCGAGTTAACAGTTGTATTCGTGGATGTGCTTGAAGATACTTCAGTTCCAAGATACGAACTGCTGATATAACCTCCACCGGATATTAATATCATGCAGTGAGCCAAAGACCATATCCAAGTGAGGTGCCCGTTGGGACCCCTGAAGTTGCGGCAGCTGAAAACAGAACTGTCTGGCAGATGCAAAATCCCCGTCACTCTCTTGAGTTGTGGAATATTAGAAGCTAGATACATCAGTGGAAAAATGCTTCTATCGCAGCACAAAAAAGACTAAGAAGCTCCTGTTTTAAAAGACTCTGACTGAAAAGTGTGGTCAGGCCGCTGCGGCTGAGCGGTTCTAGGCGCTTCAGTCCGGAACTGCGCTGCTGCTACGGTCATGGGTTCGAATACTGCCTCGGGCATGGATGTCCTTAGGTTAGTTAGGCTTAAGTAGTTCTAAGTCTAGGGGACTGATGACCTCAGATGTTAAGTCACATAGTGCTTAGAGCCATTTGAACCATTTTTTTGAAAAGTGTGGTACCACCTGCCTCATTCTACCTTCCACAGCACATGAAAACATGTTGTGCTCCTTTCAACGTGCAACTCACATCTCACTCCTACAAGTTCCTCTAACTGTAACTCGATCACCCCCACTAGTCCATCGCTGTTAAGTCACTCGTACCCACCCACCCCAACTTGTCCATTCTTACTCTCTAACTATCACTGTCTCTTATCTCACAGCCACAGTCTCCTTGTTCTACTACTATTGCCTCCTCTTACTGCCACTGTCTGCCTCTTGCTATATCTTACTGCAACTGACTCATTCCTTCCTTCCAACTGCTGCTGTTTCTTCTCACTGTCACTGTATTTCACTTTCTCGTTACCACTGTCTCGAACTCTTTCTCTCACTATCACTGTGCCTCACACTCTCCTCTTTATTTTTCACCCACTCGCACTGTCTCTTTCATTTTTTTCCCAGCACTGTTCTGTCACTGTCAACTATGTTCAACTGCCACTGTGTTCATCTCTTTCTCTCGTATCCTTCGCTCATTCTTTTCCACAATCACTGTCTACAACCTTCCAGTATTTATTACTTTTCCGTTTCTTTCCCATTGTCAGTCCCTCCTTCCCTCTCAGCATGAAAAAAGCGCGAACACTTTGAAAGGGGGTTAGGAAGATAGAACTCATCAACTTGTGAGGTGGTATTGCGTGCGCTTTTCGCTTTGGGACTTACGACGATGGATGTTGTTTTCTGTACATAGTTTTGAAGCCCTTGAAATTACTTAACGAGTCAGGTACTATCAGAATTTCGCAGGAACTTATACAAACTTTAGAGGATGCAATATTATCACTGTTTGTGCTCTGAACGCATTTCCCAAGGTAAGGAGTATTTCTTTGTTCTTCTTGGAGGTCAAGTATGTACTGTACGCATATCGTTGATCACACAATTTGAACGAATTAATAGTTACGTTGATTGTCATTGTCTACTACTTTCACATTCATTCTAATAGTATTTTATTATGTTTTAACAGCAAACATTAGTTAAGGAACTAATGGGATGGGATCTTTCTGTCTTTATTACACACGAAATTGAGTTATGTACTTCAATTTTTGAGATTTCATTGTTCCACAGTGACGATGTATGGTGCATTTAACCTTTTGAGTGCCAATGTTCTCAGACAAATATTTTTTTTTTAAACCACCGAAGTTGTTACAAAATAGAGATATCTAGTGCAACAATAAGGTACTTCTACGCTTGTAGCGCATTGTAGCAGTCACTTGTCGCGTTCAATACAACAGTCGGCGCGGAGATTGTGCTGTGGGGCTGTAGGAGGTTGTGGCATGTAATTTTTTTCCCTATAGTGACGATATTGAGGAGACCATTGACAGTGAAAGTAAGTAAATCTAAATTTATTGTAACTCTAATTTGACTTTGTACTCTTGCTTTTATGAGTGGTTTCGGAATGAAACCATTGAGGCAGTATGTAGTTTCGATAGAAAAGTTATTAAATTTTAGCCCCTTTTTGATTGTCATTTAGGACTATAATTTGTCTTAGGCATTATGAATTCATGGACGTTTAGAGATGTATCTAGGAAAAATGCGAATTTGCTTTATATCACATGAAATGATGAGCGGTTGAAAACTATATGTCCTAGTGGTTCGAAAGTGAAACCACTACCTTAGAACAATTGACTGTTTATTTTTTGCCATTTTTTTGTATTCGTTGCTTATTATGATGACAGAGGTCAATTTTGTGAACAATTTTAAAATTATATTCCGAAGTGAAACCATCTCCTTAACAACTGAGCGTTTACTTTTTGACAATTTCCTCTTGTATTCGTCACCTGCTATGATAATAATGGTTACTTTTACGAAAAAGAATCAAAATTATATTTGTTTCATATTGTTGGGACTAGAAGGGGTAAAGTTATTGTGTGTGAAATTTGGCAATGGATTGTTTTACACAATGGTAGGAGTTTCATCTCTTGTCGGTTACAGTTATGGCGAATATGCGTCCTTAATTTATTCTTTGTACAAACCTATCAGCAGAAAATACGAACTTAGTGATTTTGCTATGTTTGTATGTATGTATGTTAACATCTCTTCATCACAGTTTCGAATTCACTGTTTTCATATTTGTCGGCACAAATTACGAGAACGTCTCTGAACAACTTGAATGTACATAGCAAATAATCCACGTCCACACTATTCGCAGATAGAGCATATGTATCACGCATGGTGTTTCTTCTCTTAGACGAAGGTGACGTTGTGTCATCGTGAAGGGCTTCAGCCAATAGAAACAAGTGGTACACCAACAATGATCCGAACTATGCGTAGCACGTTGACATCAGGAAGAAACCGAACATATCACAGCTTCTCAGAAAATAGCAGCTCATAAGGCTTATAGGGAGACTTGGATAAGCAGCCGGCTGCGGTGGCCGAGCGGTTCTAGGCGCTTCAGTCCGCAACCACGCGACTGCTACGGTCGCAGGTTCGAATCCTGCCTCGGGCATGGATGTGTGTGATGTGTTTAGGTTGGTTAGGTTTAAGTAGTTCTAAGGTCTAGGGGACTGATGACCTCAGATGTTGAGTCCCATAGTGCTCAGCAGCATTTGAACTTGGAAAAAAGCGACTGGCCTAGCTCGTATAGGCCAGCACGTAGCGGGCACGCCTGACATTTGCGCCCTCCGTCGTCACGCGTAGCGAGCCAGTGTAGCGGCAGGAAGGCGCGTAAACGACTCGCGGTAATCAGGGCGTACCGACGCAGCGGGATAGCCACCCAGATACGAGACTAGCTCAGACGCGTCCGGCCAACTTACATGTTTATAACCCTTGTTTGATTCTTCATGTTTTGCGTCAACAGGCACGTTGCGCCATATCCAGCGCTCAGCCATCACAGGTAGTAATGAAAAATGAAAGTAATGGAACTTTTGATGTACATATAGGGAACTATCAGAACAATGAATCTCAGCATTAAACCTGTCATAAGCCTGAATAGCCAGAGTGGCCGAGCGGTTCTAGGCGCTACAGTCTGAAACGGCTCGACCGCTACGGTCGCAGGCTCCAATCCTGCCTCGGGCATGGATGTGTGTGATGTCCTTTGGTTAGTTAGGTTTAAGTAGTTCTAAGTTCTAGGGGACTGATGACCTCAGATGTCAAGTCCCATAGTGCTCAGAGCCATTTGAACCATAAGTCTGAATAATCACCTTTTGCAGCGCGGACCGCTGAAAGACGTGCAGGAAGAGAATCAGTGAGGTTCTGGAAGGTGCCGGCAGGGATTTGGAACGATGCCGACTCCGGTGCTGTGGGCAGCCAGCTGCGGTAGGTTTCTCGGTTTGCGATTGGGTTTAAATCCGGGGAGTTTGGTGGCTAGGGGAGTACGATAAAGTCATCCTGGGGCTCTTCGAGTCACGTACGTATACTGGGACCTGTGTAACACCTTGCATTCTCCTGCTGGTAGATATCATCGTGCCGAGGGAAAACAAACTGCATGTAAGACTGGACACGGTCTTAAAGGATAAATGAAAACTTGTGTCGGTCCCTTGTGCCTTCCAGAATGACGAGATCACTCAGGGAACGCCACGATAACATTCTCCAGACTAGAATGCTCCCTCTCCGGCCTGGACCCTTCTGACCGACTCTTGTACATTGTTTGCTTTAAGACGTTTTACGCCATGTATGCCAACGGCCACTGTCCGATGGAGAATACAAGACGGTTCATCTGAAAAGAGCACCTGTCGCAGCTCACCGAACGTCAGGTTGCTGTATTAGCATGCCAATTGCAGCCTTCGTCGCGATGAACAGCAGTCAGCTTGTGTGCATGAACCACGCGTCTGCCACGGAGGCTCATGAGTAGCAAAGTTCACTGAACGGTCACTGACGAGACACTGTTGATAACCCGTTGGATAATCTGGGCGGTCAGTTGCACTTGTGTTCTTGTGTACACATCTCTGCAGCCGCCGTTAATGCCCGTCATCTATGTCCCTTGATACATCACAATTGCTTCGGCGCTGGTTTTGGTTAGCATCATTTTTCCACATACAGTATACTTTAACCACGGCGGCACGCGAAGGCTTTACATAGCCGTTTCGGAAATGCTTCAACCATTGACTCAAAAGCCAGTGATTATGCTATTTGGACGTCAGCTAAATCTTTCCGTTTCCGCCTTACAAAACGACTGCACTCATCTACGCGTCCCCCTGACACGTTTTATATGCCCTGCACTGCTAGTGGTGCCAGATGCATTCTGTGACTGATTATTGCAAGAACACGTCAATCACAGACGGTGGCCACATCAAAGTGACTGCACTGCGTAGGAGGCCAGATTTTTCTGAAGTGAGAATGTGTCCAGTATTTTGCGAAATGCAGAAGTAATTTTTATATGTTAAGTGCTGACCATTAAAACACTACGAAGGATAACAAATAACGAAATTTTACTTATTGTGCGAGTACAGTGTAGTAGGGGGAATACGTGATTGTGCGACTTTCAGTAGACAGAGCTGCCATCTCTGACAGAAACGACGTCTCTAACCTGACTGGGTAGAGAGTCGAACCCGGCTTGGATGACAGATACTGTTAAGTCATTCTATGCTGCCGCCCGCCCCCCCCCCCCCCCCCCCCCACCCTCTATGCCAGAGGTCAACACTCATAGTGGTGGCGAGCTAGTCTCTCGGCAAAGACACTGAATGTGAGTGACACATGAAGAAAGTGCTGGTCAAGGTAACAGTCGATCACCCTCTGTATCGAAGTAAACCAGGACAGCATCGGCAACCTGCAGTCCTCACTACGAAGATGGAGCGCAGTCACTGATCTTAACACGTCAGAATAATCATGGTGTACACAGAATCTAGATTCTTCTCAAAAGGCGATGTAGTGTTTTTCCTGTGTCTAGTGTTATCGGTGGGCGCACCACCACCGGCGTGCCTCTCTCTGTTGCCGTGTCGAGGGGAAGTCGCAACAATCGCCGCCATGGCGACAGGCCATTGTGCTCGTGACGTCACCGCACTGTCCTGGGGATATTCGTCTTGCTGCACGCAGGCCCATTTCCTGACTCAAGCTGAATGACGTGGCTGCAGTTCATTATCCCGCGATGTTGCTGATCATGTAGGTTGGGATCCCACGATTGTCACACGAATGTTGAATCATGGGTCCAATAAGGCCACGCGAGGTTTCAAACCGATTATCCGCAGCAGCCGAGGATGCACGCCTTGATAAGTTCCACCAAGGACGCAGTCAATAAATTAAATACTGCAGGAGTACATGAACTACGTTGTGAGTGAGGAGCTGACTATATACACTAATGGCCATTAAAATTGCTACACCAAGAAGAAATGCAGATGATAAACGGGTATACATTCGACAAATATATTATACTAGAACTGACATGTGATTACATTTTGACGCAATTTGGGTGCATAGATCCTGAGAAATCAGTACCCAGAACAACCACCTCTGGCCGTAATAACGGCTTTGATACGCCTGGGCATTGAGTCAAACAGAGCTTGGATGGCGTGTACAGGTACAACTGCCCATGCAGCTTCAACACGATACCACAGTTTATCAAGAGTAGTGACTGGCGTATTGTGACGAGACAGTTGCTCGGCCATCATTGACCAGACGTTTTCAAATGGTGAGAGATCTGAAAAATGTGCTGGCCAGGGCAGCAGTCGAACATTTTCTGTATCCAGAGAGGACCGTACAGGACCTGCAACATGCGGTCGTGCGTTATCCTGCTGAAATGTAGGGTTTCGCAGGGATTGAATGAAGGGTAGAGCCACGGGTCGTAACACATCTGAAATGTAACGTCCACTGTTCAAAGTGCCGTCAATGCGAACAAGATGTGGCCGAGACGTGTAACCAATGGCACCCCATACCATCACGCTGGGTGATACGCCAGTATGGCGATGACGAATACACGCTTCCAATGTGCGTTCACCGTGATGTCGCCAAACACGGATGCGACCATCATGATGCCGTAAACAGAACCTGGATTCATCCGGAAAAATGACGTTTTGCCATTCGTGCACCCAGGTTCGTCGTTGAGTACACCATCGCAGGCGCTCCTGTCTGTGATGCAGCGTCAAGGGTAACCGCAGCCACGGTCTCCGAGCTGATAGTGCATGCTGCTGCAAACGTCGTCGAACTGTTGGTGCAGATGGTTGTTGTCTTGCAAACGTCCCCATCTGTTGACTCAGGGATCGAGACGTGGCTGCACGAACCGTTACAGCCATGCTGATAAGATGCCTGTCATCTCGATTGCTAGTGATACGAGGCCGTTGGGATCCAGCACGGCGTTCCGTATTACCCTCCTGAACTCACCGGTTCCATATTGTGCTAACAGTCATTGGATCTCGACCAACGCGAACAGCAGTGTCGCGATACGATAAACCGCACTCGCGATAGGCTACAATCTGACCTTTATCAAAGTCGGGAAGGTGATGGTACGCATTTCTCCTCCTTACACGAGGCATCACAACAACGTTTCACCAGGCACCGCCGGTCAACTGCTGTTAGTGTATGAGAAATCGGTTGGAAACTTTCCTCATGTGAGCACGTTTTAGGTGTCGCCACCGCCGCCAACCTTTTGTGAAAGCTCTGAAAAGCTAATCATTTGCATATCACAGCATCTTCTTCCTGTCGGTTGAATTTCGCGTCTGTAGCACGTCATCTTCGTGGTGTAGCCACTTTAATGGCCAGTAGTGTAGGTGAGACAGGAGGCCAGTCAGCACGCATGTAACTGAACATGAACGCGTTGTGCGATTAGCACAGCACAGTAAATCGCCGATGGTGGAACACTGTCGTAACTGTGGACAGATTATCATGTTCCAGGAAGTCTGTGTGGCGGCGAAAGGCTCGTGGACACGCAAACGCAAAGTACGAGAGGCGATTGAAATTATTAAGCAGCCTGACAACATCAATAGAGAGGACGGCTACAAACTTCTGGCGTCCTGGCTGCAGGCTACCCGTGCCCAAAGGGCCGCGAGTAGTCGCGGGGCAGAAACCTCGCTGAACACTGACACGACAGCATAATAAACAGCTATAGAGGAACTGTCAGTGCATGACCGCTCACACCAGGAAGAAAACATGCACACCAGAAACCAATTGCTGATTTGCAAACTTTCGCCAGTAGCTGATAAGCCAGATAGTCAACGAACTGCTTCTTTCCTATCCTCTCCTTTTCGTCATGCCTATCCTATTAATTCTAGGGCATATGAAGTTTCACAAATATGACGTACTGACACCATTTTTCTGCAGTAAGTAATGGCCCCTTCCCTCCGCCAAAACCGTTATTACCCTCAGGAAGCCAGAGTAATACGGTCAAAACGTCGGATTTTCATAATTAAAGTACTTTATACAATGACGCGCCACAACAGCCAGAAGAAATTTAATCATGATGATTTTGTAGCTCAACAACTATAAAATGAAGTAAGAAAGAAGGGCAAGCGCGAGTTTAAAACTATACTTACATGACAATCTTTTGGGTTACTATAAGAAAATTCGATGAATTAAAAATGACAGGTAAACGATTTTGTACAACTGTTAGAAATCCTAGGCAAAACGATGTTTATGTGCTGTGAGGCAATTACGGCGATGTAGTATTCCTTACGCAGATCTTGAAGTTAACACTATAAATTAATAAATACATACAAGGTGAATCAACTGAAATTTGCAACGCAAATATTGCGGAAATGGAAAATACTTTTGATGCGCGGTTTTCACAGACTCGATTGATAGTCAAGGGCTCGTATTGTTAGCCAATCAAGAGATTGTAATAATACTTAGAAAGTGTACTTATTGTGCAATCATATATTTTTTAAATGGAACGATGCCTATTGACTTTAACAGACTAAAGGTGCGGCAAATTAAAATGTCAATGGTGTTTGCTGCAGGATTCTAGTGCGAGTCGTTCACGAGATATCGTATTTTGAAAAGTTCCCGCACCAACACTTGAACAATACACACCCCAAAGAACAACATACACATGTGATCAAAAGTATGCAGACACCTGGCTGAAAATGACTTAAAAGTTCGTGGCGCCCTCCATCGGTAATGCTGGAATTCAATATGGTATTGGCCCACCCTTAGCCTTGATTACAGCTTCCATTCTCGCAGGCATACCTTCAATCAGATGCTGGAAGGTTTCATGGCGAATGGCAGCCCATTCTTCGCGAAGTGCTGCACTGAGGATGTATCGATGTCGGTCGGTGAGGTCTGGCACGAAGTCGGCGTTCCAAAACATCCCAAAGGCGTTCGATATTATTCAGGTCAGGACTCTGTGCAGGCCAGTCCATTACAGGGATGTTATTGTCGTGTAACCACTTCGCCGTAGGCCGTGCATTATAAACAGGTGCTCGATCGTGTTGAAAGGTGCAATCGCCATCTCCGAATTGCCCTTCAACAGTGGGAAGCAAGAAGGTGCTTAAAACATCAATGCAGGCCTGTGCTATGATAGTTCCACGCAAAACAACAAGGGGTCCAAGCCCCCTCCTTGAAAAACACGACCACACCACAACACCACCGCCTCCGAATTTTGCTGTTGGTACTACACACGCTGGCAAATGACGTTCACCGGGCTTTCGCCATACCCACACCCTGCCATCGCATCGCCACATTGTGTATCGTGATTCGTCACTCCACACAACGTTTTTCGACTTTTCAATCGTCCAATGTTTACAATCCTTATACCAAGCGAGGCATCGTTTGGCATTTATCGGCGTGATGTATGCCTTACGAGGAGCCACTCGAGCATGAAATCCAAGTTGTTTCACCTCCCGCCTAACTGTCATAACACTTGCAGTGGATCCTGATGCAGTTTGGAATTGCTGTGTGATGATCTAGATAGATGTCTGCCTATAACACAATACGACCCTCTTCAACTGTCGTCAACAGACGAGGTCTGCCTGTACGCTTTTCTGCTGTACGTACCCCTTCACGTTTCCACTTCACTATCACATCGTAAACAGTGGACCTAGGGACGTTTAGGAGTGTGGAAATCTCGCGTACAGACGTATGACACAAGTGACACCCAATCACCTGACCACGTTCGAAGTCCGTGAGTTCCGCGGAGCACCCCATTCTGATCTCTCATGTGACTAATGGGGTCGCTGACATGGAGTACCTGGCGGTAGGTGGCAGCACAATCCACCTAATCTGAAAAACGTATGTTTTGGGGGGTGTCCGGATACTTTTGAGCATATAGTGTCAGGACATAAACCAGTTATGTTGATTCTGACGAGTATCAAGACAACTGAGCATCACGGGCTGTGTTCAAACTAACCACCGGCAGCGGCAGTACAAGTAATACGTCGTTGCATATCATCGGATGTAGTTGGTAGGTGACTTGTAGACAATGTCTTTCAACTTTACCCACAGAAAAGTGTCTGCAGTCGTCAAATCCGGGGAACGGATCGGGTAAGGCACAGGTCCTCTGCGTCCAGTCCAACGATTTGGAAAGAATTCGTGAAGACATGCTGTAGTATATCGTGCACTATGGGCTGGACAGCCATCGTGTTGGTATCACAGGTTCCTCCTAGTCAGCAGGGGAACGTCTTCTAGCATCCGTGGAAAATTGTTACGAGGATGCAATACTTGTGCGCGTTCTGTGTTGCATCTGTGAGAAACTATACCACACCACGCGTTTACACTGCATGGACGCTGACGCTGAAGTTCCAATCGATGAAGCCAAAGGGGATTTCAGCAGATTAATAGTGCATGTTTTGGTGGTTAACCTGGCCATGATCCGTAAACGTGGCTTCATCACTAAACAAGATACATGACACATCAGGAGTATTCAGTTATAATGCTCACGTACAGAGTTAACAGGATTCTCATAATCGTTTCTGTTGTGGACTGACAAGACAGCCAGTCCACAGTGTCGGGTAACAGAAAGGCACGCACTTAAACTCACGCAGGATGGCGTGAGGTCTGAAACAGGATACGTAATGAATGCTATAAAGAAAAATACGTAGCTTCTGGAATACTTAACTTTAATCCATCATTTGTATACATCGTTCTTGATGAGACATGCTTCATACGATAACTATCAATTGCTATGGCGCCTTGCTAGGTCGTAGCCATTGACTTAGCTGAAGGCTATTCTAACTATCTTCTCTGCAAATAAGCGAGGCTTCGTCAGTGTTGCATCGCTAGCTAAGTCGTCCGTACAACTGGGGCGAGTGCTAGTAAGTCTCTCGAGACCTGCCGTGCGGTGGCGCTCGGTCTGCTGTCACTGACAGTGGCGACACGCGGGTCCGATATGTACTAACGGACCGCGGCCGATTTAAAGCTACCACCTAGCAAGTGTGGTGTCTGGCGGTGACACCACAGTTTCCATGCAACTCTTGATGGATAGAGATGTAATAGGGATGGAACCTATGTCGACGGAGAATACGTAGGACCCTTGCCTGACTCATACTACTTCCTCGTTTAACTGCGCGGGAGGTAAGGTGTGATCATCTGCAACAGCAGCAAGAACATTAATTTCCCCCTCTTCTGTCGTCACTTGTTTCCTGCTATTACGTTGTCTAGGTGTTACACTACCACTTTCATGGAACTGATTGAGCGATTGATAAAAAATTGCCGAGGCGGATGACGTCTATTGGGATATCTTGCCGCATACACTGTGAAAGAATGAAATTCTTTTTACTACACTCTCCATACACCATGAGCATGTCGGCTTTTTCTCCATTGGTAAATCCCATCGTCCACTTGCGAACTACTGCTTCGACTGTCACACACTGACTATCAAGTCGCAATGCACTCAAGGAACACACAAGTACACTTTAAGCTGACATAACAACATCGTTTCAAGCAATTACACAGGTTGAATGATACAAATGTCGGTGTGGAAGTTTCCAAAATATGATGTCTAGTAAACGACTCGCACTTGAATCTGCAACACCACTGCCATTGCGATTTACAGTACTTTTAGTTTGTTAATGTCAGTTGGCGTTGTTACATTTAAAAAGTGTATGTTTGCCGAAAAATATACTTCCCACGTATTATTACAATCTGTTGAGCAGCGAAAAGTGCGACCCCTTACTACCAGTCCATCAATACCACTTTCCGTTTCCGCAATATTTGCGGTGCAAGTTTTGAGTGTTCCGCCGTGTATAATGACCAGATAATTCTAATGTTAAAAATAAGGATAGGGCATTACATCTGACACGAAAAATTTTCCATTTTTTCTGATGTATTATCTATCATTTGTTCGGAAACAGATTTTTGTACCAGATGTTTTAAAGCGTCACACAACATCTGAAAAAGCGCCTATGTAGATCATAGTTATGTGTTTTGGCTTCTTTTCTTTAATAAGATTTGTATCTTTCCTTTGGCTTAATTACTTTGTATATATACCACATATTTAGAAAAGTGCGTGAGACAACAGATACTGTATTTTCTTTTACATCATAAGAATGTGGAAATCGTTCGATCAAAAATATACCCCATTGTAAGGTATCATTCTTAGTAGAATTTTGGCGCAGTTATAGTAAATTTGTAAAGCATCGTTGGGTGGGGTACACTCAACAATAAGTTCATCTGTCGAACTGGGAAATATTTCTCCTCGATATTTTATGTACACTGAAACAGCAACTTTAAGGTGGTATCATTTTTAATAGTTTGCTAACGGTTCAGAGCTGAAATAGCACTTTGGAGCTCATGAATATGAACCTCCAAGTGTCATCTGCTTATGGGGAAAGAAAGTCTCTCCTTCTCGTTGCACCTTTCTGCGACGTTTTTCCGTGTTACACCCACTTGAGGCGTAAGGGCTACGGCTTCAAAGTTCCATGCTAACATGCTTAATCTACATTCCCTGATTGCCCGAACTCGGAAAAATACTGGGATGGTTCTTCAGCCAAGTTTCGACCACTGATCTGCACCGACCTTCTCCAGCTGAATAAGAGCTTTGTTTCTAATGTAGCGATAGTGACAATTTGTTAATTCTGTACATTCCCTCCGGTATCAGTACATACATACGATCATACAACGGAAAGATGAAAAACTCTCTGTCTGGAATAGAGACGTCGTTGATCCAAGGGATTCTATTTTCGTTACGTTGCTACTTGTCGTGCAACAACATAAGTAAAGTGCAAGTTAGTTTGTATCATAGTTTCTTTATGTGATTCTTTAAATAGGTCGTGTTGAGTATCTTCCATTGAAATAGTTAGAGTGGCCTAACATTCCGGCATAAATGCTTGCGTTCGACGCCTCTTCATTGATAGATATTCGTTCAAAGTTAGTGAAGAGTAATACAGATCATGCTTTGGAGAAATGGGCTGAAAAATTGAATTCAAGTGTGGCGGTTCTCCTCTTGAAGATTAGATGTGTAACGGACTTCGCAAAACCCGAAACCACGGTATTCGATGATCGGCATTTAAACTACCCTGAGAAAGTTTCATGTAAGAAGGATTGCCTTAAATCCAATGTCAAACAAAGAAGTTTTGAAGCGAATGTCTCAGCAATGTTTGCGCAATTTTAAAAATAATGAAACTGGCAACTAACTTTATTCGTCGATGTGCACCTCTGGGCGAAACGTAGTTCCAACAAGCAGACAAAGAAAAAGGGCTAAGTCGATCAACGTGAAAGTTTATGGCCACTCCTCTCTGGTATGCAGAATGATTATGTTTGCTAATTATTTTGGGTAGGTATGCGTTACACCAGTCTTCTGGCCCAATTTATTCTAACTTCAGTCTGTATCGCACCTTTAACTAACTTAATTCTAGTCATAAAGCATGCCTCGGCAGGCATTCATAACCAGATACCGATCATACGCCGAAATTGTTATGTGACAGATCTTGAATAATTTAAATTTGCGATCCTGAAATAAACTGGTGTAAAGAATTCGAACATGATCGCAAATATACATGTGGAAATTATTTCTTTCGTTGGTGAAACTTTCCGACCCATTGATGAAAAAATGCGTTACAGGTTGCTGCGATGGACGAAGAAACAATGTATAATTTTTTATCTGGCCAATTCACTTATTCAGAAATGACATTTGGCAATGGAAACTCTGAAGCAATTAAAGTAAGAAATGGTGAATTATTTTCCAATTAATGAGATTAGTTTCCCTCCTACCATCAAGACTGAAGTTTTCCGAGGTTTCCCTAAATCAGTTAAGTCAAATTCTGGACAGTTCTTTTCTAAAGGACGGCGCATGTTTGCTCCACAGTCCTTCCTCTAACCCAGTCGGTGATCCGTCTTGTCGACGAAGCGATCTTCCTCCTTTCAGTAGACTGGACACCATGTGGATCCACACATTCCACGTATAAAGACAGTTGTGGTTGTAAAAGTTTTGGGACTATGTTATGGTGGCCATGGATTGGTATAGTAAAGACAATCCAGAATCATACTTCAAAGAGGGAATTTACTTAAAGTGCATTGACAAAAGGGAATACGTCGAAAAATAATCACGTTTTTGGCACAAACGAACACAGACATTCAATACAATGGTGAGACCTTTTCAACTTGTGGCCGAGTGCACAAACCTCAGTGAAAAAGCAAGCGGCCGGTGTGGCCGAGCGGTACTAGGCACTTCAGTCTGGAACCGCGTGACCGCTACGGTCGCAAGTTCGAATCCTGCCTCAGGCATGGATGTGTGTGATGTCCTTAGGTTAGTTAGGTTTAAGTAGTTCTAAGTTCTAGGGGACTGATGACCTCAGAAGTTAAGTCCCATAGTGCACAGAGCCATTTGAACCATTTCTGAAAAAGCAAGGTAACCAAGGTTCCCACCTGTGATCACCATTAAAAGTAAACTACGCTAAAATGTCTCTGCGTTGCATTAACGTTAGTTGGGGGTCAGCAAACCGTCGTCAGCAAAGAGTGCATTTGACCACAGTTAACTCCGTGTATTTAAATAGAAGAATCCCTCGAGGTGCAAAGATGTTAACAGAGATATGAATTTGCCCAGGGCCGCCTATATACATAAGTTACGGCAATTGGCGCTGAGTTACATCATTGTCGAATGTTCTCACTTTCGTTTCTTCAAGAAGCAGAAGTGTGTTTATATCGCCTTAGTAGTCCGGTCGTTTATATTTGGCGAAATATAAAACAAAATAAGAACACAAAGCTTTTCGAAAGTACGAGACAGACATACTTCTCAAATTGGTGGTGCAAATGCATCAGTTCTTGAAAAAAAAAAAAAAAAAAAAAAAAAACTGACTGCTACAATATAGATGAAGAAGTGTACAGTGTCTCGTTTCGGTCATTATTTTTTGAACTTCTTTTCTTTTCCGTTCTCATATGGAAGTCATTTAAATATAAAATTCATCAAATATATTATTTTATTTATTTATTTATTTATGCATTCATTTTACCTGGCAAGATTAGGGCCTTCAGGCCCTCTCTTACACCTAACCAGACATACCCAGATTCAACAAATTTCAGTTTCTACAGAACATTAATGACATATAACATATTACACAGTATTAATGTTAAAGAAAAAAATAGAGATTATAAAAGTAGTACAATGATAATTATAACAATCAAAAAATAATTATAACAATCAAGAATAATAATAATAATAATAGTAATGACTATGTATACGAAAGTAAACATATTTTTCTTTTATGAATGTCAGTCCTATTGCTAGTTGGGAATTTTCTCGTTATATTCTTGCAGCTTGTGAGTTATTGTCATCAAGCAGAGACATAAGACGATAGAATGGGGTGAAAGAGATATTGAAGAGGTAGATGGGTTAGAGGGAGAGAAATAGAATGGTAAAATTCGAAGCTATGATGGAGAGGAGAAAGAAAGAGATGAGAGGGGCACAACAATGGTGGCTTTTTTTTTTTGGTCATCAGTTTACTGACTGGTTTGATGCGGCCCGCCGCGAATTCCTTTCCTGTGCTAACCTCTTCATCTCAGAGTAGCACTTAGAACCAACGTCCTCAATTATTTGCTTAACGTATTCCAATCTCTGTCTTCCTCTGCAGTTTTTGCCCTCTACAGCTCCCTCTAGTACCACGGAAGTCATTCCCTCATGTCTTAGCAGATGTCCTATCATCCTGTCCCTTCTCCTTATCAGTGTTTTCCACATATTCCTTTCCTCTCCAATTCTGCGTAGAACCTCCTCATTCCTTCCCTTATCAGTTCACCTAATTTTCAACATTCGTCTATAGCACCACATCTCAAATGCTTCGATTCTCTTCTGTTCCGGTTTTCCCACAGTCCATGTTTCACTACCATACAATGCTGTACTCCAGACGTACATCCTCAGAAATTTCTTCCTCAAATTAAGGCCGGTATTTGATATTAGTAGACTTCTCTTGGTCAGAAATGCCTTTTTTGCCATAGCGAGTCTGCTTTTGATGTCCTCCTTGCTCCGTCCGTCATTGGTTATTTTACTGCCTAGGTAGCAGAATTCCTTAACTTCATTGACTTCGTGACCATCAATCCTGATGTTAAGTCTCTCGCTGTTCTCATTTCTACTACTTCTCATTACCTTCGTCTTTCTCCGATTTACTCTCAGACCATACTGTGTACTCATTAGACTGTTCATTCCGTTCATCAGATCATTTAATTCTTCTTCACTTTCACTCAGGATAGCAATGTCATCAGCGAATCGTATCGTTGATATCCTTACACCTTGTATTTTAATTCCACTCCTGAACCTTTCTTTTATTTCCATCATTGCTTCCTCGATGTACAGATTGAAGAGTAGTGGCGAAACGCTACAGCCCTGTCTTACACCCTTCTTAATACGAGCACTTCGTTCTTGATCGTCCACTCTTATTATTCCCTCTTGGTTGTTGTACATATTGTGTATGACCCGTCTCTCCCTATACCTTACCCCTACTTTTTTCAGAATCTCGATCAGCTTGCACCATTTTATATTGTCGAACGCTTTTTCCAGGTCGACAAATCCTATGAAAGTGCCTTGATTTTTCTTTAGCCTTGCTTCTATTATTAGCCGTAACGTCAGAATTTCCTCTCTCGTCCCTTTACTTTTCCTAAAGCCAAACTGATCGTCACCTAGCGCATTCTCAATTTTCTTTTCTATTCTTCTGTATATTATTCTTGTAAGCAGCTCCGATGCATGATCAGTTAAGCTGATTGTGCGATAATTATCGCACTTGTCAGCTCTTGCCGTCTTCGGAATTGTGTGGATGATGCTTTTCCGAAAGTCAGATGGTATGTCGCCAGACTCATATATTCTACACGCCAACGTGAATAGTCGTTTTGTTGCCACTTCCCCCAATGATTTTAGAAATTCTGATGGAATGTTATCTATCCCTTCTGCCTTATTTGACCGTAAGTCCTCCAAAGCTCTTTTAAATTCCGATTCTAATACTGGATCCCCTATCTCTTCTAAATCGACTCCTGTTTCTTCTTCTATCACATCAGACAAATCTTCACCCTCATAGAGGCTTTCAATGTATTCTTTCCACCTATCTGCTCTCTCCTCTGCATTTAACAGTGGAATTCCCGTTGCACTCTTAATGTTACCACCGTTGCTTTTAATGTCACCAAAGGTTGTTTTGACTTTCCTGTATGCTGAGTCTGTCCTTCCGACAATCATTTCTTTTTCGATGTCTTCACATTTTTCCTGCAGCCATTTCGTCTTAGCTTCCCTGCACTTCCTATTTATTGCATTCCTCAGCGACTTGTATTTCTGTATTCCTGATTTTCCCGGAACATGTTTGTACTTCCTCCTTTCATCAATCAACTGAATGGTTAGTACCTCCGTGGTCTCGGGATAGCGTCTTTGATTTCTTATCAAAGCGTCATCGGTCCTGGGTTGAAGTCCCGCCGGCAGTTAAATTATGATTGATAATCAGCCTTTGGCGGCCGAAGACTTCCAGCACAAGAGGTCGCCCTGTTCCTGACAACGGTCTTGTCAAAGAAGTCAGAGGACCGGACAGAGGTTCAGGGCACTCTCTTGCCCTTGTATTTCTTCTGTTACCCATGGTTTCTTCGCAGCTACCTTCTTTGTACCTATGTTTGCCTTCCCAACTTCTGTGATGGCCCTTTTAGAGATGTCCATTCCTCTTCAACTGTACTGCCTACTGCGCTATTCCTTATTGCTGTATCTATAGCGTTAGAGAACTTCAAACGTATATCGTCATTCCTTAGCACTTCCGTATCCCACTTCTTTGCGTATTGATTCTTCCTGACTAATGTCTTGAACTTCAGCCTACTCTTCATCACTACTATATTTTGATCTGAGTCTATATCTGCTCCTGGGTATGCCTACAATCCAGTATCTGATTTCGGAATCTCTGTCTGACCATGATGTAATCTAATTGAAATCTTCCCGTATCTCCCGGCCTTTTCCAAATATACCTCCTCCTCTTGTGATTCTTGGACAGGGTATTCGCTATTATTAGCTGAAACTTGTTACAGAACTCAATTAGTCTTTCTCCTCTTTCATTCCTTGTCCCAAGCCCATATTCTCCTGTAACCTTTTCTTCTACTCCTTCCCCTACAACTGCATTCCAGTCGCCCATGACTATTAGATTTTCGTCCCCCTTTACATACTGCATTACCCTTTCAATATCCTCATACACTTTCTCTATCTGTTCATCTTCAGCTTGCGACGTCGGCATGTATACCTGAACTATCGTTGTCGGTGTTGGTCTGCTGTCGATTCTGATTAGAACAACCCGGTCACTGAACTGTTCACAGTAACACACCCTCTGCCCTACCTTCCTATTCATAACGAATCCTGCTCCTGTTATACCATTTTCTGCTGCTGTTGATATCACCCGATACTCATCTGACCAGAAATCCTTGTCTTCCTTCCACTTCACTTCACTGACCCCTACTATATCTAGATTGAGCCTTTGCATTTCCCTTTTCAGATTTTCTAGTTACCCTACCACGTTCAAGCTTCTGACATTCCACGCCCCGACTCGTAGAACGTTATCCTTTCCTTGATTATTCAATCATTTTCTCATGGTAACCTCCCCCTTGGCAGTCCCCTCCCGGAGATCCGAAAGGGGGACTATTCCGGAATCTTTTGCCAATGGAGAGATCATCATGATACTTCTTCAATTACAGGCTACATGTCCTGTGGATACACGTTACGTGTCTTTAATGCAGTGGTTTCCATTGCCTTCTGCATCCTCATGTCGTTGATCATTGCTGATTCTTCCGCCTTTAGGGGCAATGTCCCACCCCTAGGACAAGAGAGTGCCCTGAACCTCTATCCGCTCCTCCACCCTCTTCGACAAGGCCGTTGGCAGAATGAGGCTGACTTCTTATGCCGGAAGTCTTCGGCCGCCAATGCTGATTATTTATCAAAATTTAGGCAGTGGCGAGGCTCGAACCCGAGACCGAAGACGTTTTGATTATGAATCAAATACGCTTCCCCTAGACCACGGGTGGCTATACCGTCCCTGATATGTAAGTCTTGTGTTCCCTCTTGAATGTTGAGTGGTTCTGGATAAGACGCAGATCACAGGGGAGCGCGTTCCATATTCGTATGGCTGAGATGGAGAATGACACGGAGAAAGATTTTGTGTTATGTAAAGGTACAGCCAAGATGCTAGACGTATCCGATCTGGTATTGCGGTTGTGGAATGATGATAGGTGTTTAATGTGAGAAGATAAGTATTGGGGGCACCAGTGGCTAAGAAATCGATGAAGTAAGCACATCGTGTGGAGATCGCGTGCCTTATGTGGGCGTATCCAACTTAGCTGGGAGTATGAAGGACTGATATGATCATACAACCGTATATTGCATACGTGTCTAACGCAAGCATTCATCACTAGCTCGGGGCATCTCAAATTTTCACTATTTGTGCCGTGTTGAACTACATCACAGTAGTTAAGATTAGGCAAGACTAGTGTTTGGACTAATCTTTGATTAACATGGGTTGGAAATATTTTTCAAAATTTTTGAATTGCATGTAGGGAGGAGAGCGATTTCCGGCAAGCTGTGACTGTTTGTTCTTCCCAGTTTAGGTGTTCATCCAAGATTATTCCAAGGTCTTTTACTGTTTTTTGGTATGATAGTTGGGTACCATTGAGGAGTATTTGAGGGACTGTTTCGCGAAAGTACCGGCTGATTAACTTTGGATGAGATATAAGTATGACCTGGGATTTCTTGGTGTTTAGTTTCAGACCTAGGTTCTGTGCCCATCGAGAAACAGAGCAAAGATCTGCGTTCATACTCGCTACTGCGTCACCAATGTTCTTGGGGCTTGCACTTATGTACAGTTGGATGTCGTCGGCATATAGATGGTAGTTGCAGGAGTGAATAACTGAAGAAATATCATAAATGTACAGTGAGAAGATTAATGGACCAAGGACGGAGCCTTGGGGAACTCCAGAGCGCACGTTTTTCCATGATGACTTTTCCGACCCACAAATGACTTGTTGACTTCTGTTTTTGAGGTAGCTGTCGAACCAGTGTATTGCGCTGTTTGAGAAATTCAACTGCTTCATTTTAATTAGTAATATATCAAAGTCAACTGTATCAAAAGCCTTGCTAAAGTCAAGCAGTGTTAGGATGGTAGCTTCACGTCTGTCCATAGCATGTTTAATGTCATCAGTTACTTTGATTAATGCAGTTGCTGTACTATGGTGCTTTCGAAAGCCTGACTGATATTTGTCGTGGATGTTATGAGTTTTGAGGTAATCCGTCAGCTGTTCATGGATGATGTATTCTAGGGCTTTAGATATTGCAGGTAGTATGCTGATCGGCCTGTGGTCACCTGGCGACTTAGGGTTGTCAGTCTTGGGTCTAGGTTGAATTAAACTTTGCTTCCACTCAGTAGGATATGTACTACTGACAAGAGACAGGTTGAAGATGTCCGTGATAACTGGAGTAATAGTGTCTACGACGTTCTTAATCATGCCAATGCTCACTCCATCATTTCCTACTGCCTCGAAAGAGATTCTCATAATTGCCTTGTGTACTGTGCCGGTAGTGACATGTTTTAGGAAAAACTTGTCTCTCGAGAGATTGATATCTTGGGGCTGGTAATTTGTCGCTGCGTGGCAGTTTACAGCTGTTGAGAAAAAATCGTTTAATTCTTCTGCAGACGCTTGATAAACAGCGTCAGATCTTCGCTTTCCTATACCGAAACTTCGCAGCTTTTTCCACAGTGCAGCAGGTTTTGATATGCCACATACGACAGAGCGGACATGTCTGATTTTGGCATTCCTCACGCTTTGCTTGGTTCTGTTTCGGAGTTTCCTATAAGCTTCGTACGCCTCGGGAGTTGGGTTACGCTTGAAGGCCCTATGTGCAGCATCACGTTTATTCATTAATTGGCGTAATGCAGTGGTGAGCCACGGACCGGGAGCTCTCTTTACCTTGACAGTACGTTGAGGAGCATGTTTATCATACAGTGCAATAATTTTGCGACATAATTCCCGAATTTTTCCGTCTAAAGTCGGTCCATTGCTTATATCATGCCAAGGGATGTCTGAGCAATCCTTTTGAAGAGCGTCATGGTTAACATTTTTTAGGTTTCTGTAGGTTACCAGGTGAGATTTTTCTTTGGTAGTATGCACTGAGTAATTTAAGAATATCACGTCATGAGCAGAGACTCCCGGAGCGGATGTCTGATTGGCGCGAATTATGTTATCTGGTCGCTTTGTTGCTATTATATCTATGAGTGTATGGCTGTGTGGCGTGTGATGAGTTGGGTCCAGCGGTGTTAAACTCATATCATTGGAGTGGAACAGACTCCTTAGTTTTTCTGCAGAGGGAGATTTTAACCGTAAGTCGATGTTTGTGTATGCTAATAAACACATTTATTTGTCATTATTAAGACAAATGCCCGTCTTCTTATTTCTAACTACAGGGTGTTTCAAAAATGACCGGTATATTTGAAACGGCAATAAAAACTAAACGAGCAGAGATAGAAATACACCGTTTGTTACAATATGCTTGGGACAACAGTACATTTTCAGGCAGACAAACTTTCGAAATTACAGTAGTTACAATTTTCAACAACAGATGGCGCTGCAAGTGATGTGAAAGATATAGAAGACAACGCAGTCTGTGGGTGCGCCATTCTGTACGTCGTCTTTCTGCTGTAAGCGTGTGCTGTTCACAACGTGCAAGTGTGCTGTAGACAACATGGTTTATTCCTTAGAACAGAGGATTTTTCTGGTGTTGGAATTCCACCGCCTAGAACACAGTGTTGTTGCAACAAGACGAAGTTTTCAACAGAGGTTTAATGTAACCAAAGGACCGAAAAGCGATACAATAAAGGATCTGTTTGAAAAATTTCAACGGACTGGGAACGTGACAGATGAACGTGCTGGAAAGGTAGGGCGACCGCGTACGGCAACCACAGAGGGCAACGCGCAGCTAGTGCCGCAGGTGATCCAACAGCGGCCTCGGGTTTCCGTTCGCCATGTTGCAGCTGCGGTCCAAATGACGCCAACGTCCACGTATCGTCTCATGCGCCAGAGTTTACACGTCTACCCATACAATATTCAAACGCGGCAACCCCTCAGCGCCGCTACCATTGCTACATGAGAGACATTCGCTAACGATATAGTGCACAGGATTGATGACGGCGATATGCATGTGGGCAGCATTTGGTTTACTGACGAAGCTTATTTTTACCTGGACGGCTTCGTCAATAAACAGAACTGGCGCATATGGGGAACCAAAAAGCCCCATGTTGCAGTCCCATCGTCCCTGCATCCTCAAAAAGTACTGGTCTGGGCCGCCATTTCTTCCAAAGGAATCATTGGCCCATTTTTCAGATCCGAAACGATTACTGCATCACGCTATCTGGACATTCTTCGTGAATTTGTGGCGGTACAAACTGCCTTAGACGACACTGCGAACACCTCGTGGTTTATGCAAGATGGTGCCCGGCCACATCGCACGGCCGACGTCTTTAATTTCCTGAATGAATATTTCGATGATCGTGTGATTGCTTTGGGCTATCCGAAACATACAGGAGGCGGCGTGGATTGGCCTCCCTATTCGCCAGACATGAACCCCTGTGACTTCTTTCTGTGGGGACACTTGAAAGACCAGGAGTACCGCCAGAATCCAGAAACAATTGAACAGCTGAAGCAGTACATCTCATCTGCATGTGAAGCCATTCCGCCAGACACGTTGTCAAAGATTTCGGGTAATTTCATTCAGAGACTACGCCATATTATTGCTACGCATGGTGGATATGTGGAAAATATCGTACTATAGAGTACAGACCGCAGCGCCATCTGTCGTTGAAAATTGTAACTACTGTAATTTCGAAAGTTTGTCTGCCTGAAAATGTACTGTTGTCCCAAGCATATTGCAACAAACGGTGTATTTCTATCGCTGCTCGTTTAGTTTTTTTTGCCGTTTCAAATATACCGGTCATTTTTGAAACACCCTGTATATAATACTCTCCTGGAAATGGAAAAAAGAACACATTGACACCGGTGTGTCAGACCCACCATACTTGCTCCGGACACTGCGAGAGGGCTGTACAAGCAATGATCACACGCACGGCACAGCGGACACACCAGGAACCGCGGTGTTGGCCGTCGAATGGCGCTAGCTGCGCAGCATTTGTGCACCGCCGCCGTCAGTGTCAGCCAGTTTGCCGTGGCATACGGAGCTCCATCGCAGTCTTTAACACTGGTAGCATGCCGCGACAGCGTGGACGTGAACCATATGTGCAGTTGACGGACTTTGAGCGAGGGCGTATAGTGGGCATGCAGGAGGCCGGGTGGACGTACAGCCGAATTGCTCAACACGTGGGGCGTGAAGTCTCCACAGTACATCGATGTTGTCGCCAGTGGTCGGCGGAAGGTGCACGTGCCCGTCGACCTGGGACCGGACCGCAGCGACTCACGGATGCACGCCAAGACCGTAGGATCCTACGCAGTGCCGTAGGGGACCGCACCGCCACTTCCCAGCAAATTAGGGACACTATTGCTCCTGGGGTATCGGCGAGGACCATTCGCAACCGTCTCCATGAAGCTGGGCTACGGTCCCGCATACCGTTAGGCCGTCTTCCGCTCACGCCCCAACATCATGTAGCCCGCCTCCAGTGGTGTCGCGACAGGCGTGAATGGAGGGACGAATGGAGACGTGTCGTCTTCAGCGATGAGAGTCGCTTCTGCCTTGGTGCCAATGATGGTCGTATGCGTGTTTGGCGCCGTGCAGGTGAGCGCCACAATCAGGACTGCATACGACCGAGGCACACAGGGCCAACACCCGGCATCATGGTGTGGGGAGTGATCTCCTACACTGGCCGTACACCACTGGTGATCGTCGAGGGGACACTGAATAGTGCACGGTACATCCAAACCGTCATCGAACCCATCGTTCTACCATTCCTAGACCGGCAAGGGAACTTGCTGTTCCAACAGGACAATGCACGTCCGCATGTATCCCGTCCCACCCAACGTGCTCTAGAAGGTGTAAGTCAACTACCCTGGCCAGCAAGATCTCCGGATCTGTCCCCCATTGAGCATGTTTGGGACTGGATGAAGCGTCGTCTCACGCGGTCTGCACGTCCAGCACGAACGCTGGTCCAACTGAGGCGCCAGGTGGAAATGGCATGGCAAGCCGTTCCACAGGACTACATCCAGCATCTCTACGATCGTCTCCATGGGAGAATAGCAGCCTGCATTGCTGCGAAAGGTGGATATACACTGTACTAGTGCCGACATTGTGATGCTCTGTTGCCTGTGTCTATGTGCCTGTGGTTCTGTCAGTGTGATCATGTGATGTATCTGACCCCAGGAATGTGTCAATAAAGTTTCCCCTTCCTGGGACAATGAATTCACGGTGTTCTTATTTCAATTTCCAGGAGTGTACATACAAATTCTTAATTACCGATCTTTTATAAATGATTGTTAATCAAGATTGTATAGTTAAAAAACTAAAAATTAAATTATTTTCTATTTTTTTCTATTTTATGATTCACGTAAACGCACATAAAACACGGTACCACAGAGCCATACTGCTTGTCCGAAAAGCCCTACTAATTTTTGCATATTAAACATGGTCGGAAAACTTAGGGAGTCGATTTTCTCGTGAATTTTTGAGAGTTCCATCGACCTGCTTTTGGAGAGGTATTTTGAATTTTGAACTTCATGTACAATAAGCATAAAACACTGCAAAAGTCCTATTATAATATGGTCCTCTTCTAGGAGAAAAACAGGCAATATGGTCTCATGTAGAGATACAATTTAATTCTACTCCTGGTAGGTTTGATTCACACATTAATACATTTTCTGCGTTCATATTACGTACAGTGTACAGTACACGATGCCTTGAGTCCGTATAAGTACACCGAAACGCGCCGCCATCTTAATACCGTACGTTTATAAAACCCTAGTCACCTAGCGAAAATCGGGCGTAAGCCACGGTCAAATTTAATTGCAATCAACTCCATCGTTTATCTTTAACATAGGTTGGTGCACCAGATTTTTGCGTTGAACAGGGTTAAATGCAGACTTTACTGCAAGTAACTTTTAATCATGGTTGGTGCACCCGGACGTTGGTCTCGTAAATCTAAGGCACGCCTTCTCCTATTCAGATGAGGCGGTTTTCTATTTGATAGTACAAATTGTTTAACTGAAACGAGGCACCATCTTTCGATAGTTTTTACTAAACGAATATTGTTGAAAAGCGGTATTCGTTTGAGATGGGTGAAATAATATTTATATTGTTGACACGCTGGAACTGGAGCGAGAGGGCTGTTTGTTGCTTGCACATTTAACTTGTACCAGTCATGATTAAGCATTGATTTTTGAACAAGGTTGCGTAATCGTGTCTTGCAGTTTGTATAAATGTGCTTAACTGTTGCGGACGTGTACTCTTGATTAAAACTTATTTTGTGATGAAATCTCATGATATGTGTGGGTGAAGGTTCACGGATAAATTTGAACCGGAAGCAACAGTGAAAAGAGTTGGAAATCCTGAGAAACAGGTTCAGTGGTAGACAAGAAACGTTCCAGACAAAAGTCAGTTTTAAGAATGCAGGTCATTCAGGATGTCAAAGCAGTAGCTACATGTCGCTCTAAATCTTTGCGTGGATTAAAAGCCGGGAGAAGAACATTTCACTTGGTTCAGTCCACACTGCAGCGAGAAGAATACTGAACTGTTATCCGTATCAGATACAAGTTTATCCTGAGCCGAACAATGCTGATAATGTCAGAAGGATTCACTACTGTCAGTGGTTCAAGATCCTCATTAGAGGCAATAATAGCAATTTAGATCAAGTGTTTTGCGCAGACGGAACTTGGATTCATCTCGGTCGGTATGTTAATAGCCATAATTACCGGACCTGGGGTACTGATAGCCAGTCACTTCCATTGTGTCTCCCCTACATCCATATAAATTGGCGTATCACGTGCGGTTTCAAGGTGACGAATAATAGGACATTTGTTTTTGGAAACAAGTGAGGTTGCTACCCTCTGCCAAGACATTATCCAACAGTTCGTAGCCTTACTGCAAGAGGATGAGCGTGACTGCTGATTGTAACAGGATGGCGCCACTTGGCGCCCTACTATGGAGATGATACATAATTTTTTGGTGAAGGAATCATTTCGACAGGGTTGTGGCCACCACGATCCCGTGATATTAGTAGTGCAGGCTTCTTTCTGCGGGGCAACTTAAAAAGATAATGTTTACAGGACCTATCCACATCGAAAACAAACATTACGAAAGCCATCAAGGAAATAGAGAGTGTAAAGCTAACAAGAGTGGCCAGGAATACGGTCAAACGTGTCGACAAGTGCATAAAATGGATGGAAAGCATTTCCAACATGTACTGCAATTTATAGTATGTACCGGAGCCACGGCATAGATCAGTCTCTTTCATGGATCTGTCTGTCCGCCCTTTCATTTATGCCTTCTCCTAACGCTAGTACAGTTCCCGCCACCCCCCCTTTTTTTTTTAAAAAAAAAGACAATACTGTACAGCACCTCGTCAGATTTTCTCCTGTTTTTCGCTTTTCGCTAAGAAGTTCCTTCACTTGACGCTACCAGATGTCAACCTTTACTCTTCTTCATTTTATATCTTACACTTCCTTATACTTAAATTACCTCCTTTTATCCAAAGCCCCGGGAGTAGACAACATTCCATTAGTATTACTGACAGCCTTGGGAGAGCCAGTCCTGACAAAATTCTACCATCTGGTGAGCAAAATGTATGAGACTGGCGAAATACCCTCAGACTTCAAGAAGAATATAATAATTCGAACCCTAAAGAAAGCAGGTGTTGACAGATGTGAAAATTACGAACTATCAGTTTAATAAGTCACAGCTGGAAAATACTAACGCGAATTCTTTACAGACGAATGGAAAAACTGGTAGAAGCCGACCTCGGGGAAGATCAGTTTGGATTCCGTAGAAATATTGGAACACGTAAGGCAATACTGACCCTACGACTTATCTTGGAAAATAGATTAAGGAAGGGCAAACCTACGTTTCTAGCATTAGCGGACTTGGAGAAGGCTTTTGACAATGTTGACTGGAATATTCTTTTTCCAATTCTGAAGATGGCGGGGGTGAAATACAGGGAGCGAAAGGCTATTTTCAATTTGTGCAGAAACCAGATGGCAGTTATAAGAGTCGAGAGACATGAAAAGGAAGCAGTGATTGGGAAGGGAGTGAGACAGGGTTGTAGCCTCTCCCCGATGTTATTTAATCTGTATATTGAGCAAGCAGTAAAGGAAACAAAAGAAAAAATTCGGAGTAGGTATTAAAATCCATGGAGAAGAAATAAAAACTTTGAGGTTCGCCGATGACATTGTAATTCTGTCAGAGACAGCAAAGGACTTGGAAGAGCAGTTGAACGGAATGGACAGTGTCTTGAAAGGAGGGTATAAGATGAACATCAACAAAAGCAAAACGAGGATAATGGAATGTAGTCGAATTAAGTCTGGTGGTGCTGAGGGAATTAGATTAGGAATCGAGACATTTAAAATAGTAAAGGAGTTTTGCTATTTGGGGAGCAAAACAACTGATGATGGTCCAAGTAGAGAGGATATAAAATGTAAACTGGCAATGGCAAGGAAAGCGTTTCTGAAGAAGAGAAATTTATTAACATCGAGTATTAATTGAAGTGTCAGGAAGTCGTTTCTGAAAGTATTTGTATGAAGTGTATCCATGTATGGAAGTGAAACATGGACGATAAATAGTTTGGAGAAGAAGAGAATAGAAGCTTTCGAAATGTGGTGCTACAGAAGAATGCTGAAGATTAGATGGGTAGATCACATAACTAATGAGGAGGTATTGAATAGAACTGGGGAGGAGTTTGTGGCACAACTTGACGAGAAGAAGGGATTGGTTGGTAGGACATGTTCTGAGGCATCAAGGGATCACCAATTTAGTATTGGAGGGCAGCGTCGAGGGTAAAAATCGTAGAGGGAGACCAAGAGATGAATACACTAAGCAGATTCAGAAGGATGTAGGCTGCGGTAGGTACTGGGAGATGAAGAAGCTTGCACAGGATAGAGTAGCATGGAGAGCTGCATCAAACCAGTCTCAGGACTGAAGGTCAGAACAACAACTTATGCAAAGCAAATCCACATACTTATTACATTTTATACAATAATTACCCATCCTACCTATTTTACTAAAGCTGAGAACTTTATACCTATCATTACATTACGTGCCGTGCCTCATGCTTTTCACTATTTAACTTTGTTAACGACGTTATTCGCTAGTACATGTGAGACAGTATTACTTTGTGTTCGTAACTAGTATATGTTCTTTGGTTCGCCCATCTGCTGTCCAAATAAATGACGCTTCAGTCACCATGTGTTTAGCGCTTCACCTTCTATGCCTATTCTGCTTCGCGCCTGCTCATTCCCTGAAAATTTTTGACGCGCCTAAACCTATTGGCACTTAAATTATTTGTCGTTGTTGTCAACGTCTTATGTCATACGGGAATAAAGCGATCTTGGCAATCCTGCGAGTACAGGTTGAAGGTAAACAAATGGTTCAAATGGCTCTAAGTAGTGATGGACTTAATATCTGAGGTCATCAGTCCCCTATACTTAGATTTAAACCTAACTAATCGAACGGCATCACACACATCCGCCCGAGACAGGATTCGAACCTGCGACCGCAGCAGTAACCCGGTTCCGTACTGAAGCGTGTAGAACCGCTCGACCACTGCGGGCGGCAAGAGGTAAACAGAAACGAAAAGGGTTATATACTGGAAACTATTCCTTGTAGAAAGAGGGAAAATAAAAATATTGCTGACAGAATAAACTAAGTGATGGGGGCCCCTTTTCGGTTCAACACGAGGTAATAGCAGTCTTGGTGGCGGCAGCTGACTTACCGAGAGGAGAGCGGCCAGTAGCGATGGCCAGAGGCTGCTGGGAAGACGCTGCATGTCGCGAAGGAGTCGGGAGCCAACTGGCGGGACGGCGGAGGCGGAGGCGGCAGGAAGGGTGGTCACGGCCCGCCACGCAGGCTTGCGCGCGAGTCCTGTTACCCGGGCGGCCCGTGGCTCCCGGCGGGCAACAGCTGGGTAGCACTCGTACCGGGCGCGTGCCGTCCGCTCCACTTGCCCGCGCCTGCAGGAAGGCCTCTGGCCCATCCGAGCGAGGCACCACCTTACTCGCTTACCTGTTGTCTTACTTGCACACTCCGGTGCCCCCTAAACGGGATTTATATTGTTGCAGGTGTGCGCTCCAAGACAGTCGGCTGGCCGGAGTGGCCGAGCGGTTCTAGGCGCTACAGTCTGGAACCTCGCGACCGCTACGGTCGCAGGTTCGAATCCTGCCTCGGGCAGTTAGTTAGGTTTAAGTAGTTCTAAGTCTAGGGGACTGGTGACCTCAGATGTTAATTCCCATAGTGCTCAGAGCCATTTGAACCATTTGAGCCAAGACAGTCACGCGGTTAGGCCCATATTATGTTACATCTTTGTCCCCAAATGGTAACTTTGTCGTTCAAGTAGTCTATTGACTGACTTGCCTCGATAGCCACGCTCGTTAAGCCGTCAGAACAAGGGGCGAGGTAGCAAATGTTGTCGTGCACGCAGACGGGATATCCAGAGTCACGAGACACAGCGCCGTCGGCAACGGGACGATCTGGTTAACGTGATTTTGCGCTCTTCAGCGACATGTATCGCCTTTATTTGGCTCGTAAACCACACAGTTGTCCGCCCCTGGTAGCTGAGTGGTCAGCGCGACGGAATGTCATACCTAACGGTCCGGGTTCATAAATTTTTTTGAATGACAGCCTTTACTATGTGCTTTATAAAATTTATATAGTTTACTCACACTTTCCTCTCTGCTTCTCTTATATAATATGACATAATTTTTCTTCAATTTATTTATAATTTGTAGTATATGTAAAAAACTTCCTTCCACATCTAATAATTTCCGGCTATGCAGCCGGATCCCGTCGACATTCTGCCACGATATTTCGGCCCGGAGACGTCCGGCCATCATCAGGTGTTGACATGCGCAGCATAGCCGAGTTGTACGTGCTGCCCTCGGTGGTGGAAATAAAGGTTCATCTAGTCATTGAGTATCGAATGATGGCCGGACGTCTCTGGGCCGAAATATCGTGGCAGAATGTCGACGGGATCCGGCTGCATACCCGGAAATTATTAGAAGAAGAAATACGCCGGGAAAATTTCAGAAGTCACAACTTCCTTCCGCTTCTGCTCCATCTGTCATGCTGATGTTTTCGCCTCATACTGTTACACCTAACAGTGATAACTAGAGGAAGAGAACAAACCAGCATGCACAATGTGCCTGTGGCAGCACAAGTGCATGACATACACAAATTTGCCGGCCGGTGTGGCCGAGCGGTTCTAGGCGCTTCAGTCTGGAACCGCGCGACCGCTACGGTCGCAGGTTCGAATCCTGCCTCGGGCATGGATGTGTGTGTTGTCCTTAGGTTAGTTAGGTTTAAGTAGTTCTAAGTTCTAGGGGACTGATGACCTCAGAGGTTAAGTCCCATAGTGCTCAGAGCCATTTGAACCATTTGAACATACACAAATTTGAATTCAAAATCACTGTGTCTCCGGTAGATATAAATTACTATGCGTGTCCTGCAATGTTTATACCCATAAAAAGGACAACAAATCGCCATTGAAAAGTGTTCGAAGAAGAACAATAAGAGAAAAACGAAAAAGGAAAGAATATACAAACGAAAACCTATAAAACGACAGTAATGTTAACTAACTGTAGAAATATATTAGATAAATAGAAGAATGTTTTTAAAAATGTGTCGTTATTAATATTTTAACTAAATATATATGATTACAAAAAAGGTTCGATTCCCGGCTGGGTCGGAGATTTTCTCCGCTCAGGGACTGGGTGTTGTGTTGTCCTTATCATCATCATCATTTCATCCCCATTGACACACAAGTCGCCAAAGTGGCGTCAACTCGGAAGACTTGCACCAGGCGAACGGTCTACCCGATGGGAGGCTCTAGCCACACCATACAATTTGTTCACGAAAACTGACACACGTAAAATTCCTACGATAGCTTTATTAAACAGCATCTTTCATCTCTTGTCCATATGTTAGTCACGTTGTTCTGTTTGTGGTATACATAAACAACAACTTCAATACCCGCAAACATGTAATAAGACATCAGCTTATAAAAGTTGACCAAATCAATCAAACTCACTCCTGGCGGAGAAGTACTTACTTTTAAATAACAGGAAATATTACAGAAACTGTTTCTTTTAATTTCGCAAAAAAGTCCCACAACTTCGTTGAAAAAGTGAAAGTGAAAAAAAAGTCCATACAGCTGGACCTAAATGTTCTACCGACCTACCCTCTGTTCTGCAACATGGTGCCTCTGGCAACTACCCCAAGCTGTAGCTTAGTGATAAGTGGCTTTCTGTTTAATATTACAGTCTTTTATATGCTTTAATTGCCAAATGTTATTAATTTACATTTAATTATAACAAATCCTAACAAGAACGACAGATTTTTCACGAATCTTCAGTGCCTTAAAAGAGCTTATTCTTATAACACGCGATTTATAATGCAAAAATAAATACACTGTTGGCAAAAATTAAAGCAACAAACCCTATTTCCCCGTCCTGTGTCTAATTCCTAATACAATCATACAAACTGTGAACAGATGTCTGGAAGATGGCATTCCAATTAACGGACAACCATCCAACGATGACGTCAGGCACCTATCAAATGGGTTGAGTTTGACGGGCAGTCTCACATCCACAGTCGCTGCGTTCACAGTCACAGACGGTGTAGTATGGCTCAGAGAGAGGACCCCTACCAGACTCTCTGCGGTGGAGGAAGGCAGAAGGAATGGAAACAGGACAGTCGCAAACTAATGCGACCCAATAGCTTAATGTCAATTGTTCTATTGTGTCTCGGATGTGGCGACAGTTTATAGAGACTGAAGCAGTATCCCTAAGACCAGGACAGGGCCGACCACGTGTGACATCAGAAAGAGAGGACCGTTGTTTGGCTGTAAGGGCATGACGATACCGCGTTAGTACCACACGACTACTGCCATTTGATCTTGCAGCATTCACTGTACGTGTTTTATTGAGGCAAGCGGTGTACAGAAGCCCGCGGCAGAGCGGCGTCTATTGTCAGAGGCCCTTCTGTACGTGCAACTCTGACTCGTCTTCGCAGAAGGAAACGTCTAGAGTCGAGTCGTCAACATACCACCTGGACGGTCGAGCAGTACGTCAATGTTCTTTTCACAGATGGGTCCCGATGTGGTCTGGAGAGAAATTCTCGACGGACTCGCATCTGGAGGGAACGTGGAACACGATTTCAGGGCCATAACATTGTGGAAGGAGAAGATATCGTGGAGACTCCCTAATAGTATGAGCAGAGATTATGTTGACTTCTCGAATACTTCTTCATGGAAATGTACGGGTGAATCGATAGGATTTAACTGTTGTCAGGTATCGTGACGAAATCTTGGGACTTCATTTACGGTTGTTACGAGGTGCTGTAGGCCCAGACGTCGTGTTGATGGACGATAATGTTCGACCTCCACAGACCTCCACAATGCTTGAAGTTTTCTTGAAAAAGGAAGATATTGCACACACGGCGTGGCCTGCTCGCTCTTCCGATCTGAATTCCATAGAGCATGTTTCGAATGCGCTAAGGACACGGGTTGCATCACGTCAGGATTCACCAACCACTCATCAGGACTTGAGAGCAGCTTTGCAAGAAGAATGAGCGTTAATGCCTCAACATGAAATTGATGACATCGTTCACAGCATTCCCCGTCGCTGCCAGTTCTGTATTGCTGCCAGAAGTGGTCACACCCCATACTGAGCACATTAACCAGTTGTCAGAATGTATGTGCAAATCGCTAAGTTGAAAAAAATGTTGAACATTTTTTCTACCATTATGCATGTTGCAGTTGTTTACGTTTTTTTCATATTTTCTACCTTACTATCACCTGCTTATACTGTTTTTTGACAAAATAAACGCAACCTTGTTAAACTTCCGTTTCTTGCATTAATTTTGGACACCAGTGTATATATGAAAATTCTTTGGCCACCAATATGACGCAGCACGGTCTAGGGCGCATTGCCACGGCTCGGGCGGCTCCCCCCTTTGGAGGTTCGAGCCCTTCCTCGGGCATGGGTGTGTGTCTTGTCCTTCGCGTACGTTAGTTTAAGTTGGATTAAGCAGTGTGTAAGCCTAAGGATCGATGACCCCAGCAGTTTGGTCCCACAGGAATTTACCACCACCATCAATATGACGTTTCCGTAGTTTTATTACAGCAATTAGTACCAGCAAAGATTTGTTCCCCAGACATTCAATGTACTGGAGCTTAAGAAATAGCACATATTCAATGAGTATCAAGTATAACATAAATCCTCCTGAATGTTGGCTTCTACTGAACGCGATGAATAAAATATGCCGTATTGCTTTCTGCGGGCCTCAACCTTTCTGCTTTTGTCGTAAGGAGAATTCTTGCTTCCTATTGGTTATACGCTACTGGCCATTAACATTGCTACACCAAGAAGAAGTGCAGATGATAAACGGGTATTCATTGGACAAATATATTATACTAGAATTGACATATGATTACATTTTCACGCAATTTGGGTGCATAAATCCGGAGAAATCAGTACCCAGAACAACCACCTCTGGCCGTAATAACGGCCTTGATACGCCTGGGCATTGAGTCAAACAGAGCTTGGATGGCGTGTACAGGTACAACTGCCCATGCAGCTTCAACACGATACCACAGTTCATCAAGAGTAGTGACTGGCGTATTGTGACGAGCCAGTTGCTCGGCCACCATTGACCAGACGTTTTCAATTGGTGAGATCTGGAGAATGTGCTGGCCAGGGCAGCAGTCGAACATTTTCTGTTTCCAGAAAGGCCCGTACAGGACCTGAAACATGCGGTCGTGCAATATCCTGTTGAAATGTAGAGTTTCTCAGGGATCGAATGAAGGGTAGAGCCACAGGTCGTAACACATCTGAAATGTAACGTTCACTGTTCAAAGTGCCGTCAATGTGAACAAGAGGTGGCCGAGACGTGTAACCAATGGCACTCTATACCATCACGCCGGGTGATACGCCAGTATGGCGATAACGAATACACGCTTCCAATGTACGTTCACCGCGATGTCGCCAAACACGGATGCGACCATCATGATGCTGTAAACAGAACTTGTATTCATCCGAAAAAATGACGTTTTGCCATTCGTGCACACAGGCTCGTCTTTGAGTACACCATCGCAAGCGCTCCTGTCTGTGATGCAGCGTCAAGGGTAACCGCAGCCATGGTCTCCGAGCTGATAGTCCATGCTGCTGCAAACGTCGTCGAACTGTTGGTGCAGATGGTTGTTGTCTTGCAAACGACCCCATGTGTTGGCTCAGGGATCGAGACGTGGCTGCACGATCCGTTACATCCATGCGAATAAGATGCCTGTCATCTCGACTGCTAGTGATACAAGGCCGTTGGGATCCAGCACGGCGTTCCGTATTACCCTCCTGCATCCACGGATTCCAATCGGTTAAATTTCGCGTCTGTAGCACATCATCTTCGTGGTGTAGCAATTTTAATGGCCAGTAGTGTACTTCACGTGACACGTCTCCCGAATATCGCAGAATTTACTATGTGTTTCACGTGACGAAATGGCTCCTCAGCTTGAAATAGGACAAGTGACGTCACAAAACTCGTAGACCGCGACGTCAGTGTTAGCTGACTCGTTCCGCGTGCCGACGGCTATAGCCTGCCGCTTCCGGGACGCGCAGACGCGCTGACCCCGGATCCAATCCGCCCGGCTGATTAACGACGAGCACCGATATACTGGCCAGCCTGGATGTAGTTTTTAGGTAGTTTCCCACATACTGGTAGATGAACGCGGAGCTGGTACCCATCTTCAGCCTCAGTTACACGATTTGCAAATATTTCAAAAACGTTAAGGGGCAACACTAGAAGCAGACAGCAGGGATACAGCCGGGCGGAGTGGTCAGGCGGTTCTAGGCGCTTCAGTCTGGAACCGCGCGACCGCTACGGTCGCAGGTTCGAATCCTGCCTCGGGCATGGATGTGTGTGATGTCCTTAGGTTAGTTATGTTTAAGTAGTTCTAAGTTCTAGGGGACTGATGACCTCAGATGTTAAGTCCCATCGTGCTCAGAACCATTTGAACCAAGTTGGGATACACAAATTCCGTCCCAAGAGAGGGCCCGTGGGAGTGGTTGGGGAGGGGGGTGGGGGGAGGTCCAAATCGCTTTGAGCACTATGGGACTTAACTTCTAAGGTCATCAGTCCCCTAGAACTTAGAACTACTTAAACGTAACTAACCTAAGGACATCACACACATCCATGCCCGAGGCAGGATTCGAAACTGCTACCGTAGCGGTCGCGCGGTTCCAGACTGTAGCGCCTAGAATCGCTCGGCCACCCCAGCCGGTGGGGGGCGAGGAAGGGGTGGCGACAGTAAGGGCATCTGTGAACTTCTTCCGGTGCTCATAAAGGAACAGCTCATGGGCGAACGACTGCATCTCACTGTCCAGTCAACTGTTTATCAGCGCACCTGATGGCAGCAGCGTAGTCGCTTGCCTAAATATCGTGCTCGTTGGTCACTGACATCCGGCCCTTCACCTGGGAATTATTTCGTCAGAAAAATATCAATTTATTGACTGGTTTCATGAGTACCACTATGAATTTCTCTCTTGGGCCAACCTCTTCAAATCAAAGTTGAGCTTTTACACAACATCCTCGACTATTTGTTGGATATATTCTAACTTCTATCTTTTTCTACTGTTTTCGCTCTTTACTGCTCCCTGTAGTACCATGAAAATTATTCCATGATGTCTTAACACATTTCCTTATAATTCTGTCCCTCCTTGTCAGAGACCGAGCGAAGTGGAGCAGTAGTTAGCATAAGGGCGTCGCATTCAGGCGGACGACGACGGTTCATATCCGTGTCCGCTCATCTTGATTTAGGTTTTCCATGCTTTCCCTAAATCACTCCTGGCAAATGCCGGGATGGTTCCTTTTTAAAGCACGGCCGATTTCCTCCCCTATCCGTGACACAGACCTAGTTTTTGCTCCGTCTGTAACGTCCTCGTGATGAATGGTGTGTTAAACTTAACTTTCTTCCTTTTTCGTTCTTCTTGTCAGCGTTTTCCACATATCGAATTTCTTATCTGCCCTCGTAATTTTCAGTACTCCTTTACGGCACTACATCTCAAATGTTTCAGTTCTCTTCTTTTCTGTTTTTTTACGCAGTCCGTGTTTCGTATCCATACAGGCATAAATTCTCAGAAACGTTTTCCTCAAATTAATGTCTGTGTTTGATACTAGGAGTCTCCTTTTAGGAACGATTGCTCTCGTTGTCTGTACTAGTCTGCTTCTTGTATCCTCCTCGCTCATCCGTAACAAGTGACTTTGCGAACTACTTTTGAACAGGTTTTCTGAAAAGTGTCTTGAGCAACTATCTCGGCAGCCAAAATGCAATGGAAATATCTTAGACCTTGTAGCTACAAATAGGCCGGACCTAATCGATACTGTCAGTACAGAAATGGGGATTAGCGATCATGATGTCTTTGTAGCAACTATGATTACGAAAGTTAATAAATCAGTCAAGAAGGCATCGCTTAGTTCCAGTAAGATGGATGTAAAGGAGTTATTTACAAAGTTTAAGCAGATCGTAAATCGTGGTCTGGAGAGTTACATTCCTAGTAAGTGGTTAAAGGACGGAAAAGACCCACCATGGTTTAATAATGAAATTCGGCGGATGCCGAGGAAGCAGAGGCTGTTGCACTCTCGGTCCAAAAGGGAATGCATGAACAACGAGAAGCGAAGGTTAGTAGAGATTCGTGCGTCTGTGAAAAGTTATATGCGTGAAGCATAAACCACTACCACCGTCACACCTTAGCAAAAGATCTGGCAGAGGAGCCGAGAAAATTCTGGTCGTATGTAAAATCCCTAAGCGGGTTTAAGGCTTGTTGAACAGTCTGGTGTGGCAGTTGAAGATAGCTAAACGAAAACCGAAGTTTTAAATTTCAAGTTCAAGAAATAGTTTACACAGGAGAATCGTGCAAACATACCGTCACTTGGTCATCGGACCGAATTCCGTATGGACGACACAGTAATAAACATACCTGGCGTATAGGAGCAACTGAATAAATGAACAGGTCCGGATGCAATCCCAGTTCGATTTTACAAGGAGTACTCTACGGCATTGGCCCCTTACTTAGCTTGCATTTGTCGTGAATGTCTCGCCCAGCACAAAGTCCCAAGCCACTGGAAAAAAGAGCAGGTGACTCCAGTATATAAGAAAGCTCAAAGAATGGGTCCTCAAAACTAAAGACCAATATGCCTAACTTCTGTTTGCTACAGAATCCGTGAACATATTTTCTTCTCGAATAGAATAAACTTTCTTGAGACTGCGAAGCATCGCTCCTACGAAACTCAGCTTCACACGTATGTGAGTGGCTCGAAGTCTTCTTAAGTAATAGAACCCAGCATGTTGTCCTCGACAGTCAGTGTTCATCAAAGACAAGGATATCGCCAGGAGTACTCCAGAGAAGTATGGCAGGATCAGTAGTGTTCTCTATATACATAAATGATTTGGGGAACAGGGTGGGCATCAATCTGCCTCTGTTTGCTGATGATGCCGTGGTGTACGGTAGGGTGTCGAAGTTGAGTGACTGTGGGAAGATGCAAGACTTAGACAAAATTTGCAGTTGCCTTGATGAATGGAAGCTAGCCCTAAATGTGGAAAAATGTAAGGTAATATGGATGAGTAGGAAGATCAAACCTGCAAAGTTCAGGTACATTATTACTAGTGTCCTGGCTGTCCATTATTATTTTACCGTCTTGAGATTTATATGAGGCTTAAAATTGCGGAAGAGCAGGGCAGGATCTGTCTTGCCCAACTGGTTTGTGTTGAATCATTCCCGTAGCTATTTCAGTTTGGCCTAGCGATGCAGTCGCCAGCGGTGGGGTTCGTGGACTGCTGAGGCCTGTTGTGGGGTTGTGAACCACTGAGGGCTACGGCGGGGACGGAGCCTCTCCGTCGTTTCTAGGTCCCCAGTTCCATAGAATACAATATCATGCTAAGCACAAATAGCTCAATCGGCACTTCATGTTTGGTAACGGCGTTTTGTAAATGATAACTGGCATTCAACATCTATTGTTCAAACACAACACTTTATAATAATAAATAATTGTAATATAATCGATTTACATTTCTGCAGCTGATGCACCTAACCATTTCTTTACCACTAATTTAGAAATTGCACATTCAAGAGGAATTACACTATAATTAATATTGTTATTAGAAATACGACTACTGCTGTGTACTATCACAATGTATCGCAATCTCATAAATAAGTTGTTGTTGTTGTTGTTGTGGTCTTCAATCCTGAGACTGGTTTGATGCAGCTTTCCATGCTAATCTATCCTGTGCAAGCTTCTTCATCTTCCAGTACGTACTGCAGCCTACATCCTTCTGAATCTGCTTAGTCTATTCATCTCTTGGTCTCCCTCTACGATTTTTACCCTCCACGCTGCCCTCCAATCCTAAACTGGTGATCCCCTGATGCCTCAGAACATGTCCTACCAACCGATCCCTTCTTCTCGTCAAGTTGTGCCACAAACTCCTCCGAAGTTCTATTCAATACTTCCTCATTAGTTATGTGATCTACCCATCTAATCTTCAGCATTCTTCTGTAGCACCGCATTTCGAAGGCTTCTATTCTCTTCTTGTCCAAACTATTTATCGTCCGTGTTTCACTTCCATACATGGCTACACTCCATACAAATACTTTTGGAAACGACTTCCTGACACTTAAATCTATACTCGATGTTAACAAATTTCTCTTCTTCAGAAACGCTTTCCTTGCCATTGCCAGTCTGCATTTTATATCCTCTCTACTTCGACCATGATCCTATACTACTTTAAGTGTCTCATCTCCTAATCTAATTCCCTCAGCATCACCCGACTTAATTCGACTACATTCCATTATCCTCGTTTTCCTTTTGTTGATGTTCATCTTATATCCTCCTTTCGAGACACTGTCCATTCCGTTCAACTGCCCTTCCAAGTCCTTTGCAGTCTCTGACAGAAATACAATGTCATGGGCGAGCCTTAAAGTTTTTATTTCTTCTCCATAGATTTTAATACCTACTCCGAATTTTTCTTTTGTTTTCTTTACTGCTTGCTCAATATACAGATTGAACAACCCTGTCTCACTCCCTTCCCAACCACTGCTTCCCTTTCATGTCCCTCGACTCTTGTAACTGCCATCTGATTTCTGTACAACTAGTAAATAGCCTTTCGCTACCTGTTTTTTACCCCTGCCACCTTCAGAATTTGAAAGAAAGTATTCCAGTCAACATTGCCAAAACCTTTCTCTAAGTCTACAAATGCTAGAAACGTAGGTTTGCCTTTTCTTAATGTAGCACGTATTTCTGAGGAATCCAAACTGATCTTCCCCGAGGTCGGCTTCTGCCAGTTCTTCCATTCGTTTGTAAAGAATTCGCGTTAGTATTTTGCAGCTGTGACTTATTAAACTGATAGTTCGGTAATGTTCACATCTGTCAACACCTGCTTTCTTTGGGATTGGAATTACTATATTCTTCTTGAAGTCTTAGGGTATTTCGCCTGTCTCATACATCTTGCTCACCAGGTGGTAGAGTTTTGTCATGACTGGCTCTCCCAAGGCTGTCAGTAGTTCTAATGGAATGTTGTCTACTCCAGGGGCCTTCTTTCAACTTAGGTCTTTCAATGCTCTATCAGACTCTTCACGCAGTATCATATCTCCCATTTCATCTACATCTACATCCTCTTCCATTTCTATAACATTGCCCTCAAGTACATCGCCCTTGTATAAACCCTCTATATACTCCTTCCACCTTTCTGCCTTCCCTTCATTGCTTAGAACTGGTTTTCCATCTGAGCTTTTGGTATTCATACAAGTGGTTCTCTTTTATCCAAAGGTCTCTTTAATTTTCCTGTAGGCAGTATCTATCTTACCCCTAGTGAGATAAGCCTCTACATCCTTACCATTTGTCCTCTAGCGATGCCTGCTTAGCCATTTTGCACTTCCTGTCGATCTCATTTTTGAGACGTTTGTATTCCTTTTTGCCTGCTTCATTTACTGCATTTTTATATTTTCTCCTTTCGTCAATTAAATTCGATATTTCTTGTGCCACCCAAGGATTTCTACTAGCCCTCGTCTTTTTACCTACTTGATCCTCTGCTGCCTTCACTACTTCATCCCTCAAAGCTACCCATTCTTCTTCTACTGTATTTCTTTCCCCCTTTCTTGTCAATTGTTCCTTTATACATTCCCTGAAACTCTGTACAACCTCTGATTTAGTCAGTTTATCCAGGTCCCATTTCCTTAAATTCTCACCTTTTTGCAGTTTCTTCAGTTTTAATCTACAGTTCATAACCAAAAGATTGTGGTCAGAGTCCACATCTGCCCCTGGAAATGTCTTACAATTTAAAACCTGGTTCCTAAATCTCTGTCTTACCATTATATAATCTATCTGAAACCTGTCAGTAGCCCCAGGCTTCTTCCATGTATACAACCTTCTTTCATGATTCTTAAACCAAGTGTTATCTGTGATTAAGTTATGCTCTGTCCAAAATTCTACCAGGCAGCTTGCTCTTTCATTTCTTACCCCCAATCCATATTCACCTACTACGTTTCCTTCTCTTCCTTTTCCTACACTCGAATTCCAGTCACCCATGACTATTAAATTTTCGTCTCCCTTCACTATCTGAATAATTTCTTTTGTCTCATCATACATTTCTTCAATTTCTTCATCTGCAGCGCTAGTTGGCATATAGACTTGTACTACTGTCGTAGGCGTGGGCGTCGTGTGTATCTTGGGCACAACAATGCGTTCGCTGTGCTGTTTGTAGTAATTTACCCGCATTCCTATTGTTTTATTCATTATTAAACCTACTCCTTCATTACCCCTATTTGATTTTGTATTTATAACCCTGTATTCACCTGACCAAAAGTCTTGTTCCTCCTGCCACCGAACTTCACTAATTCCCACTATAACCAACTTTAACCTATCCATTTCCCTTTTTAAATTTTCTAACCTACCTGCCCGATTAAGGGATTTGACATTCCACGCTCCGATCCGTAGAACGCCAGTTTTCTTTCTCATGATAACGATGTCCTCCTGAGTAGTCCCCGCCCGGAGATCCGAATGGGGGACTATTTTACCTCCTGAATATTTTGCCCAAGAGGACAGTAAAGCTGCATGCCCTCGGGAAAAATTACGGCCGTAGTTTCCCCTTGCTTTCAGCCGTTCGCAGTACCAGCACAGCAAGGCCGTTTTGGTCAGTGTTACGAGGCCAGATCAGTCAATCATCCAGACTGTTGCCCCTGCAGCTACTGAAAAGGTTGCTGCCCATATTCAGGAACCATACGTTTGTCTGGCCTCTCAACAGATACCCCTTCGTTGTGGTTGCACCTACGGTACGGCTATGTGTATTGCTGAGGCACGCAAGCCTCCCCACCAATGGCAACGTCTATGGTTCATAGTGTTCATGTAGGGTACAGGGGATTCCATTTGAAAAGTCTACAACTTGGATTAGAAAATTTGTGAACTGTCACTAACAGTCTTCAAAATGGTTCAAATGGCTCTGAGCACTATGGGACTTAACTTCTGAGGTCATCAGCCCCCTAGAACTTAGAACTACTTAAACCTAACTAACCTATGGACATCACACACATCCATGCCCGAGGCAGGATTCGAACCTGCGACCGTTGCGGTCGCGCGGTTCCAGTCTGAAGCGCCTAGAACCGCTCTGCCACAACGGCTGGCAAAACTTGTATCCCGTACTGCAGTTAACCAGTACAGTTCGAATGTGGTTCGAGATACAAGCCATACATACATAACGTGAGGTATTCTATACTACCAATATTTCCATCCATTTTATCCCCTTCATTTTCCACAGAAATAATACGATACAAACATGAGATATCCTTAACATGAAAATACTACTTGCCTTGATATATGTCAACTAGATTTTTCATCTCTCGCATTCCTTTGTTTCTGAACAGTCTTGTCAGGTCTTTCATCTGTGTAACAAATGTTCTCTGGCCAATTCGGACGTCATTAGCCAAAGCCTACGGGTTGTATCCCCTGCTTCACTAGACCCGAACACTTACTCGTGGGGCCGAAATCAAACTAGAATCCTGAGACCTAATGCCATTGTTGTCACTAATTAAATGTGTGTATAAAAGCATATAATTAATTAATAAAACGTTTCCGTTACATGTATTATACGCACGGGAAGGACGGAAGGCTGCCAGAGTATCTGGTTAAGTGATCGCATACCCACGCTGTTCTTTACATCCAAGATAGACCGAGGTAAGGAATCGAATGTACACGACCAGGTTTTTAATTGAAGCTAGTCAGTGGTACCTGGGCGCATGCAATTAATAACAAACTTTCCACTTAATTGTCTTCTACCATTTCGATTATAACTATTAGCGTAGAAAGTGTTGTTTATTTATTGTCTGATACTTGCGTGTGACGCTATTTACATCAGTTAGCACCATGGTTAGACCGGGTACAGGACGTAACCGTTTGGAACTCGAAAATTATGAAACCGACGATCAGGTGGAGAATATTCCTGGATCGTTGGCAGGGGGACGGATGTTTGTCAACAGAGTTTACAATCTCTGGGGAAACAAGAGACTGTCGGACCTGCGGTTGAAATCAGCTGCGAGAGAACAGCCTAAAGTGAACGAACACAGGCAGAGCTAGCAAATCAAGCGGTATGCTAGCATTGCTCTTCCAGAAATAATGGAAATAATGGAACAGCAGAGAAAAAGAGAGCGCGAGGAAGATATCCAATGGCAAAATGAGTTTTTTTGGAAAGGTTGAGACTAACATAATCGCTAAAGTAGACCAAATGTTAGTCAAACGCGAACAAGCGTTAGTACAAAAGCTCAATAGTGCTCTAAATGACAGGGATTAACGTATATTAGAACATTATAATAACGAAATAGATAAAGTAGAATCAGATGTATGAGAAGTGAAGAAGGGTTTGAAAGATTCACCAGACAAAGTAAATAACTTGGCTATAGAAGTATGCAAGGTCAAATAGGTACAGGAATCTCTCGATGCCAAAGTCAAACAACTAACCAAGTGCATCGAGGAGATTTCATTAAATATAGAACGAAAAGTAGAAGCAGAAGTGAAGTTAGTAATACTTGACCATGTTGGACATAAAAGTCATGAAGTACAAGCATAAACCACGAACCTTTAAAATCTGAAATTACCGGAAAACCATTGGGTGACTGTGATCATAGAATCGTGAACTGTGCCGCACCTAGTCGAAGCTGCAGTAGTTCGTTTAATGTACAGCAGGATGGAAATAATGTGTCACGTCGGGACACGTACGGAAATTCACCAGCAACTAATGTGACTGTTAGTCCATACGAAGTGACTGCATGTAGAAATAATGCGATAGATGTGCGCAATAATGTACCACTCTTGCTACCGTGAAACATGAAGAGTCATTGTTGAATGACTGGCAATCTCAGGTGTTTTCCGAAGAAAAGAAATCTACTCATCCGGTAGCATTAATAAAGAGTTTAGAATGTGTTACCTGCATCTTGGCACGAAAGGCAAAAGATACAGTTTGTTATCTCATATATTACCGGAGACGCCGCATTATGAGCATCAGAGGTGGTAGAGAACTGTCATACTTTTAGCGAGTTCGAACATGTTTTGGCCTTTTTTTGGTGAGTTAGTACACAAGAAAGACTACGGAAACAGTTATATAACCCTGAGATGTACAATTTCAAGCTGAGAACGCTCAGAAAATATTTTGAGAAGTACATCAACAAAACGAGGTACTGGTCAGAGCTGGTTGCCACATGCGACGTGCTTAGGATATTGAAATCCAAGTTGCCTATCTCAATACGGAGATAATTGTTACATGTACCTGACAATTATTTAGAGACATTCATATCGATCGTGGATTCTGTGGATTTGATACAAGAGGATGCACGACAACAAAATAATAAGCGACAATTAATAACCACAAACATAGGAATAACGGTTATGGAAACCAACACTAGAATAATAGGTGGGTATACGAATGTGTTGTTAATAGCTATGAGAGATCGAACGGACAAAAATGAGGGAATGGAAATGGAGTAAATCGTATGTCAAGCGGTAACTACTCTCCCAGTACGAGTAGAATCGATATGATGGATCGGAAAAGGAGGAAAAAGGAGAATTACGGAAGTAATTTTCAGCCCAAAAGTATGAAACAAAGAGGTGGTCAGTGGCGGCAGAATATGGCTGCTAACTGGTCGACACCGTCAAATAGACAGGAACAGGAAGTCCAGATCAATAGTGTCGAAGCCATTCCCATGCCGGCAAATACTCCGACGTCGACATGGGTTAATAACCCGGGTACCACACAAAATAATACAGACGGAACAATGTGCAAATGGTAGAAGTTACAGGTGATAAACAGCCAACAAACTACAGGGGGTTGATGTAAGCTTTCGGCACTCGGCCAATTGGAATGGAAGCGAAGGTAAACTAGAAAACAATAATAATCAGATTGCTATGCTGCGTTGTAATGGCGGCCAGGGTTTGCGGGACGAATTAGTCACAGAACCGCGTAAATGTTCTGACCAACAAAGCGAGATCGTGCAAGCTGCGGTACATGTAAAAGTAAATGGAGTATTCACACGGGAGCGGCTGTGTCGGTCATGTCTGACAATTTCTTTAATGTCGCTAACTAAACTAAAAGACTGGCTACGTTGCCGGTTCAAAATTGTAAAATTAAGTGGGCAATAAAGGGAAAGTCGCAAAATGTCAAAGCTGAGGTGCAGGCAGGAATAGAAATAGGAAATGATACGATATTATGCACGTTCCTCATTGATAAGAATTTAATTGCAACTTGCATCCTGGGATGGGACATACAATCGGAAAGAAGCGCTATAATCGACAACCCTCAGGGCTTGTGCCTTCTACCAACGCCTACCAAGAATTTGCAGTTACCATTGTTCAAAACAATGACAAAGCACAATAGGTACTGTCGGTGGTTCGAACACGTAGAAGTGGAACCCTTTGTACTTAATCTACAGGATAATGTACCACTGAGGGCGTACCCTGAAATCAAAAAACAGTATGATGAAGAAATCGTTAAAATACAACAAGAGATTCAATTAAAAGTCAAGGAGTCAGAATATTTAACTAGCGAACAGCAGCATGGGCTTCCTCGATTATTGAGTAACTATGCTGGTACATTTTTGGAAAAACCCGGAACAATTCGAGGATATGTATACGATGTGCAGGTATATCCGCACCAGACGTTCTGTCGTGCTTTCTGTTCCGTGCCTTGGAGTACACGCGAAGCTGTGTTGAAGGAAATAAAGAAAATGGTGTATTGGGGTATCTAGAATAAGACAAAATACGCGGGTTATTCCCACATCATGATTTAAAAATGTACGTACAGGGAAAGATAAACCGTTAAGAAAAGTAATGTTTGTACTTGAAATGTAATGTAAATAGTAAAACACTTTAGTGAGTAATGAAGGTTTATATTCATATGTTAAATATCATTGATAGTTTGTAGTCTTATAATATGGAACTGCATTAATAAGACCTTAAGTCTTAAGCGTAACCCTGACACTGAAATAAAATAGAATTAGCAAGAAATAATTGAAGTAATAACTAAGAGGGAGATTTCAGTTTTATGTGTATATAGTAGGATAAGAACTTCTTTTGCATTTTTTGTGATTAAATAGTTTTAGTAAGTAGGAGAATAGTGTGATTTAATGATATGAGCAAGTACTTATAGGAGTGCGTACGTTGTATCAATGCGTAGTTGTGACGGTTAAATTATTTTTAGGAGTGTGAATGTGAACAGGCATGTTTTAATTACTAAAGAACACTGCTCAGATCTAAGTAACAGTTTTCTTTGCTCCAGTAGTGGCCTTCAGCCATGTAATTGCATGCGTCTGGGGGGCACTGTTGAGAATTAAAGGAATATATGTTCTCGTGTAGAGAAAGTAACTGCATCGCATAAAGTTTAGAGCCGCGGTACAAAAGGAACGATGCGCGCGAAAGCAAACCAGGTCTCAATTGCATGTGTGCACACATGCAATTGAGACCTGGCTTTCGGCAAACGGTTCCGCACTTAAAATTATAAATAGCTAACAGTGTGGATCTGTGACAAGTGATGAATAACACACATGTAACTGCCTGAGGATCGGTAGTCCAAATGGCCAAGGGTCTACTTTCGGCAAGAAAGGTTGAGGGAAGTCTATGACACAAAATTTATGATAATAACATCAAACCCTAAAGGGGTTCAAATGGCTCGGAGCACTATGGGACTCAACTGCTGTGGTCATCAGTCCCCTAGAACTTAGAACTACTTAAACCTAACTAACCTAAGGACATCACACACATCCATGCCCGAGGCAGGATTCGAACCTGCGACCGTAGCAGTCGCACGGTTCCGGACTGCGCGCTTTGAACCGCGAGACCACCGCGGCCGGCAAACCCTAAAGGGGACTAAATGTTAATGTCATGACTTGCAAAATTGAAAAATGTAATGTCAACGACAAAGCCAATATATATCGTAACATGGTGAATAATGCTGCGATAGAAATAATATGTAAAGCAGTTTAATTTGTAAAAGCATCAGCGTTTGCTACGAAAGTAAAAAAAAGTCTCGCAAACACATAAAGACAGTGAAAGACTGTGTCAATGTGCACTTTAATCAGTTAAAAGTTTAAAGAGAAAGGACTCTGAAATCTGAGTATGAAGGTTGGCATAGTAATTTGTTTTATTCATGTAAAAATTTGATTTTAGTGTATTAAGATTACGGCTGTGCAGCAAAGATGACTTCACGGAATAATATGAATATTAATATATCATGTGAAGCTGAAATGTGTTACAGCTAGCGGACACTGTGAACACTATAGTGAGTGTGGACAAAAGTAATCTACCTTTGGACACCAACCATAGTGACAGGTAGATCAACTCAGTGAATGATATACATCTGTGCACGCACGTATTGTGAACAACGGTACAGAGTTGCAATTTTATCTAAAGTGACTACAAGAGTTTACAGGACACTCAAAGGATGAGAAACTTTGCTAGTCATGAACCAATAGACTGTGTAATTCTCAAAGGAATTAATCAGAGAATACATCGTGTTCCGAAAACTGGACTAAAGATTGCTCGGAAAATTAAATACATTACAGAACATTAAAACGAACATTTATCTATGAATATCGGGTGAATGGACCACTAAATAATTCTCTTTCCCCACTAGCCAGTAACATCTGTTACGTAAATAGCTAAAATTAATCTAGCGTGGTTTATTTCATGTTCACGCGCCTGCAACGGACACGATGTTGAGACGGCGCAAGAGCAGAGGCGAATCAGATGATCGGAGAGCCCGACAATCGCCTCTCCGTGTGTGTGTGTGTGTGTGTGTGTGTGTGTGTGGAAGGGGGGGGGGGGCGCCCGGGCGCCCGGCGGCTCCGTCACTTGCAATATAGTCGCAACACCGTCTTCGTCATACTGCAACGGCTGAAAATTGGCGATCGACGACGTGATGAGTGCACATTTGTTGTGGTAACAAACTTCAGTAGTATCACTCGAAGTGTGTGTTCCATTATAAGTGAGAAATTCTCAGCTTATCACCTGCAAGAAGATTGTTTTTTTTATTTCCATTTGTGTGATCATAATGTCACTGTTTTCTCATGTTGTATTCTTTGACGTGGTTCACTTTGGGAACATTCGATCAACATGTCCTTGACTAGAAGCAAAATGTAAATTTTGATTTTTGGAGACAATGGATGAATGTGGCCATACAGTCCGAAGATCCTGGGCTGGTTTTTAACTCCAGCGACCCTAAATAGGGGGTTAATTAAAGGCATTTTCCGGTGAGATTTGTTAATACCTTTCCGGACTGAAATATCTGTCACACGGGTAGGGAAGCGTTGTAGTTATTATAGAATTAGGTAAAGCACGTATGTTAATTACTATTGTGAGCAACCTACATTTGGAAAAGTCATGTAAGAAACATACATGTGTAATGTTGTGAAATTTGAAACTATAGTCGAACAGTGCTGTGGTCTGACTGATACGCATAAATAACTTTGTCCCAGCCATCCCAGGGGGAAAGTGTACTGTATCTTGTTGTAATGGTTCTTGAATTACGTAACCATTACGGCACCTCACCTCAACCTCTCGATACCAGCAATATTCTACTGTGTTTCTGTAAAATAGTTAACATATTTCTGTGACAATACTCAGATTTGATTCCATTAATGTAGAGGTACTTCGATACATCGATATGTATATATTGCAATGATATTATTCTTATGTGTATTTTTTCTTTTGTCACTATGATCTTTGACGTACTTGTAACTCTGATTTTTGGGCGCGTAAGCGGTTATTAGAGAGTCAACTGTCAAGCTTTGGTCGTCATGTTAAAAAGACGCAAATTGTAGACAGTTTATGAAATGTGAACTTTAACAGTGAGGAAGTTATTTTCAAGTATGTTTTATATTGTGAAGTGATGTTTTGGAACGAGTTACGTGATATTGCAACAAAAGTAATAAAAAAAGAAGTGTAACTTAAATTCGGAGTGCTGATTACTTTTTTACATCACCATTGTCCTAACTTGCAAAAGTTTATTCTTCAAGAGTGGTTTATGAAACACATCTATAAAACTTTTGAATATCGCAGAATAACACCTGGCCTCTTTGCATCCGAGCTTGGATTCATCACTACCTAGATTTTCGACGATGGAGCCATGAGTTCACAACGAGACCAGCGTGGGAAACACGAAAAGATGAATGCCTAGTTTATCCATTATTTCAAGAAATGACTTTATTAACCGTGCTCTAATGACACCTGCCACATAATATAACTTTGTTGTTGCCCGAAAATGCAATATTTAGCAGCGTGAGCAACACTACAATCATAATTAATTTTTGACCTTTGTTGTGGTAGCGTTATTAGAATCTCCTGGGGTGGTCATGAAATTGAAATTTATGAATTCCATGTAGTGATGATTATTGTGTGAATAGCTGACGATTATGCCAAAGATTAAACAAATGCATTGTATTGCAATATATTCCATGGACATTCGAGATTCTGTGACTGAACTTTTTTATGGTCTTCTTCTGTTCTTGGACTCGAAGAGGAGAGAACGATTGTCTGAGGTTCATCTTGCTGTAACAACCTGTGTAAGTTGTAAACGAAACTAAAGTATACTTGTTCCCGACTTAAAATTTGTGTGCGGTATGCAATAATTTGTAAACCTAAACCTTGCTTGTCTTGAGTAGACGTGGCCTTAACGGAACATTGACCACTGTTAGGAGCCATACTAAAAAATAATTAATAACTTTCTTTCAGCTCATCTTCGAGACGTACCGCCGTTTAGGACACTAAACTTTCTTTCAGATTCCACGAGCTATGCGGCCGCTACGAATAATTTAATATATTTCACTTTCAGATTTTCTCAAAGTTGCGAGATAAACATCCCAGGCAGAAAGGCTTCTAGTTCTAGTATAAGATTTCATCAGCAAAAGATTGTGCTTGTGATCTTATACTGGTATTCGAGATGAAACCACGATCTGAAGTTACAGGTTTTATTACTTCACATTGAACTGATCTATGAAATATTATCTGATGCTGTAAGCACAAGAGCTTTAACTATACTTTTGATATATGCTGAGGAATATCTGTGATAATCCCGTAACCACCCTGAGTACTGAGCTAGTTTGCTGATTGCTGATCCGTGTCGGGCTAAATTAAATTAAATTACACTGTTTGTAGCATCATTGGAATTATTTCTCTTTTGTTTTGACGTCACTTTATTAAAAGCTATCAAAGGATATAGAAATTAAAATAAATTACATTACACTGTACATAAACAAGTTTTATCAGTTTCGTACGATACGTTTCACAACAATAATACGATTCGTACAGACAGACATTCTACACGACACGACACGGTACGCACCATACAATGTCGTTATTACGTTTTGCATTTCTGTGAAACACTATAACCATCAGAGCTTAATATAAGAAGTTTTTCTTTTCATTACGGATTTTTCGCTTTTATTTAGAAACCTACAGTTGATTTTGTATTCATAGTGCCGTGTTCCTCAGTGCTGTGACCGTAGTCATTTCTGGCCGTGTACCGAACCACTCGTCTTGCGGTATGCAGGCGACTATGAGTTCGTACGGTGACAACAATCACTTTAACTAGTAAGCCTTCCACTTGTCTACCTGGCTCATGCATCTGCTAAACTGATTTTCCCCTTTGACTATGACTGTCGTTGCTGGCCTGCATTCGAGGTTGTCACTTTTATATACTTGCGTGCTGAAATAATTTATCGAAATGGAGCCCCTGTCATTATTGTAGTCAATTATTAATGTGTGATTAATACATCAACACAGAGTTGATCTCTTGTAATAATATGTTAAATGTTTATCGACATTAAAACAGGGCAAACAACATGTGTTAAGCAGAATGACAAATGAATCATGAACTGTTGGCAGTGCAAATAGGTGCAACCAATAGTTAACTCTCTATGGGTGGCGATTGGTTGACAAAGACTAAGATTTGTATGATTAATCTATTTACTTTGGCTCAAATTTCAGATAACGCAATCTGAAATTACCTAACGCTGAATAGCCTTTGATGGATTTATACTAAGTTGATGCCGCTGAGAACAAGTGGCGAGGCTGTGATTATGTTTGCCGTAACAAGCCGGAGCAGCAATACTGTACCCCTTCTCGATGTGTAGCAGTGTCTCAGGCGACATTCATGGTGCACGCTCCTATAGAGTAGTGATGTGCTGCAACTGAAATTCATTACTGCGGGCGCAAAATATGCTAATTTGGTCTGGTGAACTGTTGGACAGATCGCAGTTACTCTCTAATGGAACCCTGAAATCTCGGCAGATTCCAGCGTGTGACACTCACATTCGCCGGTCATACTACGGAGCAATTTGACTCATACAGCAGTGCGCACAAGAAGAATAAACGTCAAGGCGGCAGACCTAGTATGAATAAGATTGCCATTGGCGCAGTGGGTTGTTTGACATGGAGGTCTAAAACGTCAGTGTTGCTAAGACTTCACCACCAATGACAGTGCGAAGCCACACTGAGGATGAGAGACACAAGTACATCCCACTCATAACAAGAATGAATACAAGAATCCTCTCCAGGCCAGAGTTTGAATCAGAAGACCAAGTGTCTCCACCCCTCACTTTCCATCAAACCTCGGTAAACTCGGCAAAAGCTCTCACGCAACCATACCCACAAAGATTTCGTGCCAATCACAAAACTCCACGAGCTCCATGTCTCGCCTCTAACTTGTCCGCTCTACCCACTAGCCAGTCCTAATCAAAGTTAACCATATTCTTCTCTCTTCTGGAGAAGCAGCGAATCCCTGATTCGTAAATTCCCACACAGGGAGGAGAAGATGTTACGCTCCAGACTTGTTTCGTGTTTTGTTTTGAGTTTCCATTTAGGCTTAAAGTGAACAACACATTTATCACAGAGATCATTATCTGGATGGGCCGAACGTTACAGTGTGTCATACTAGGGGCCTCGGCTAAACTAGGAGAAGTGCTTTCGTATCCCAGCTGCCATAAATGTTGAGTTCTGTTCTAAAATTCTTCTCAAGGCTTTCCAAAAAGCTCGGCAGGCAGAGGGACGGTACCTCATGATGGCTCCCTCAATAGCACCCTGTCCAAAGTGAACATGGAAACCCGAAAATTTTTATGGCCGCCGTCCCTTTATGCAGTGGGCATTTACTGGATGAACTTTTCACTTGCGTCCCTGACCCTGACATCGCTAGGGGCCTAACAAGTAAATCCAGGTGGGAGTTTTTTTGTTCTCTTTGGCTGAAAGCATTGCCCGCATACTTGGGCGAGAAATTTTTGGGACCGGCGTTCTGTCCTCAGTAAGCGCTTCAAGATGTTTCTTTCCCTAATAGCTGAACATGTCGTGGATGTTTTTGAACGTTTGTTACAGACAGGGATGAATCGATACCCAGACAACCTCCAAACCGATCACAGCGGAGAGTTTTACAGTAGGTATTTCAAGACTGTGATGCAGCGATATGGAATACATCACTACTCAACATTCACTCACCTGAAGGCAAGTATCGTGGAGTGTCTGAACAGAACAATAAAAGGTTAAATTTGGATGCGTTTTAACCTTCGCGGCTCATACAAATGGACCAGATATAATTGGCTCTGAGCACTATGGGACTTAACACCTGAGGTCATCAGTCCCTTAGAACTTAGAACTACTTAAACCTAACTAACCTAAGGACATCACACACATCCATGCCCGAAGCAGGATTCGAACCTGCGACCGTAGCGGTCGCGCGGTTTCAAACTGAAGCGCCTAGAACCGCTCGGCCACACTGGCCGGCCCCAGAAATAATTGCTCAGTATAATCGAATCAAACATACCACAATAAAAATGAGACCAATCGATGTTCGTGATAATGGACTCATGGATACGGTATACTATCACATTAAAATGCTGGAGCCATGTAGACAGAAATTGAATGTAGGTGATTTGGTACGTATTTCAACACACAAGACGGCATTTGAGAAATCATACCTACTGAACTGGTCAACAGAGGTATTTACAGTTTCAAAGGTGCAAAGAACGAATCCTAGAACTTATATATTGAAGGATAGTAAGGGTGAAAGAACGAATCCTAGAACTTATATATCGAAGGATAGTAAGGGTGAAGAAACTGCAGGCTGCTTCTACACCGAGGAGTTGCAGAAAAGCTCTGAGTCGGATGTTTTTCTCGTGGAGAGAGTCATAAGACGTCGTGGAAATAAAGCACTAGTCAAATGGCTTAGTTTTCCTGCTACACAAAACAGTTTGATTGCTGCCGACGATTTGCTATATAATGGGGGTGCATAGTTCACAACCACTGCAGTAGCATAACATGCGTGCTAGGAGACGCATTAGAGGAGGTGGTGGTATTCTAGACAAACTGCGAGTGGAATTACACATCCCTGGGTACAACTACTGTGGACCTGGGACAAAGCTTCAGAAACGCTTGGCACGAGGTGATAAGGGAGTTAACCTGCTCGACGAAGCGCGCATGGGACATGACATTGCATACTTTGCAAATAAAGATCTATCAAGTAGTCACATTGCAGATAGGATTTTACCGGATACGGAAAAGGCGATAATAAGAAGAAAGGATGTTGGTACAGGTCAACGCATCGCAGCATTTGCAGTTGGTAAACCCGTGCAGGGAAAATTTAAGTTGGGTTTAGGAGTGATGAATTTCAAGCGAGTTATGAATGCTGCACTTTGTGCTCTAAACAAGAAGAAGGGCGAGAAGCAGAGCTGTTTGAAGAACTGTATCCTGACAGCGATGTATACAGCTAAAAACGCACTGAAGCAGAAAGATTCGGGAAGAAGAAGAAGAAGAAGAAGAAGATGATGATGATGAAGAGGAAAGGTTAAAGCACCTCGAGTTCTACCAATACCCAAGACATCTGGTGGTTTTCTTCCATTTCTCATCCCGGCCCTCTCTTCGCTCTCGGCGGTAGGTTCCCTTGCTGGTGGTGCTGCAGCCATCGCTCGAACGGTCAAGAACGCGCAAAACTCCCAAGCGCAGTTAGAAGAGGCAAGAAGACATAACCGCATGATGGAAGCCGTAGCCATCGAAAAAGGGCTATACTTGAAACCATACGGAAAGGGCTTGGTATATTCATAAATAAAAAAAATCCCATTAGCGGTCCTACCAGATCGACCACTCACAAATACTGATCTTCTTAAGTTTGTTAGAGACAAATTCCACATAGATTCTGTGGTGTGTTTATGTGGGGGACATTACCGAAGACTTTGTGGACGACTGGTGAATGAGGCATTGTGAATTAAGATGTTGCTGGAGGCCCCAGCACCCACTAGGTATCATATGTAATGAAAAATTCGGATACCGTCTACTATTTCGACTATTTTGGTGACCTGCAACCACCAGAAGAATTACAACTATACTTCACTCACAGAAGACGAGTGTTCTACAATTACCGGCGCTATGAGGACTTTAATGCATACTTCTGTGGACATCTATGAATCAAGTTTCTCTTGACGTTCGCAAAGAAGAAGAAGCATGCTATATAAGGGGGAGCTTTAAACATTCCATCATCAGTTGAGGTTCAGATGCAATGTTCTACATTTTGACGTTAAAAGTACGATCATTTGTATTGCGCATAAATTACTTCCCGCCAATTGGTTTGAGCGTTGGTCAATGGAGTATTGCACTGATTGGACGAAGACATACAACGGCATCCTAAATATCATTGAGACTAAGAACAAACTGCATCGGGATATTAATGGTGAAAAATATATTGCGGAAATAGAACTGGATGCATAAGATATCAATGATTTAAACGGAGTCTTAAAACAGTCTGGAAAGCTTATTGAAGTACATGCAAGCATCAATACATTTAATCTGAAATAAGGACTGTAAATGCAACGATTGAATTTAACCACAAAGGTTCAATAGGGCGTCTGCTGGGTTTCACAAAATGGCAGGTTTTGAAGAAGGATCCAAGTAAATTTTACAAGTCACATCAGACTATGGGAATACTTCCTGTCAGCACAATCCGAGTGGAGTGTAACATTGCAACAAACGCCTATCTCAACGATAGTCTGATTCATGCTATTTCCAGATTCTTCCCCTCAGTTGCAACGAGTTGCAACGCAGTATAAGATCGTTGAGACCCCTGCCAATGCAGTATACCTTCCAGTAACAGCTCAGACATTGGATTATTTGGAGATGCGTATTATGGACCAGAATAACTAACTTGCTGGCTTTCGTGGTGAGGAGATCGTTGTACGATTACATTGTACGATTACGGGATGGGCGTACGGTATGAAACAAGCGCACGCAATCCACAGCATCTCGCTTCGCTACCGAACAGCAATGCGATAACACGTGCAAACTACGAGTTTCTTAAATCAGTTGGCTTGAAACTATGCAGTAACGTCCTCAGGCAATGTAACCAGTCCGGTAGAGGTTGATGAGAGAAATGTACATCAGGAATACTTCTCTCATAAGATTCACTTACGCTTCCATGCAAGAGTTTCATATATCTAGAGGGGTCATTCAAGAAGACCGATGGCAGGGACACAGTGGGATTCAAGCTAACACGTAATGCTTTAGAATTCCTGTTCCAAGAGATACGCTACGAACTCAATGGGTCTGAGGTCGACTGTACAAGCAATGTCGGCATAAAATCGACCCTTAAAACATAGTTTGTGCATCACCCACCGATTTGCATAGTTCAGAAAATGCGGGATGGCTCACTGACAATCCGGAGGGTAGAACAGTCGCAGAGTATACACGATTTACTGCATGCATACCTCTAGAAATGCTTATGGGGTACTTTCAGGACATGAGACAGATTATTATGAACACCAAACATCAGCTCATACTAGTGCAGAGTGCGACAGATAGTAACTCATACATTCAAGGAGCTCAAGAGGAGAATATGATTACAATCAGCAAGGTAATATGGAAAATGCCTCACACCAGCGTATCCGACGAGGAGCGTTTGAAGCTTTTAAAAGTCCTGAATTGCGGTACGTTCCTGTCACTATTTCGCTCCTGGGAGTTTTTCGAGTACCAAGTGTTACCGACTGCGAGCAGACAAACATGGGCTATTAAAACGTCTTCCTAGATTCATCATACTTGCATTTCAGACTGGTAGAAGACACAATATAGCAAATGAATCCACTGTGTTCGACAAATGCAAGTTAACTAATGTCAGAGTCCACCTAAGGTCAGAATTCGACCCATATGACAATTTACATCCGCAGCCGAATCAAAATGTATACAGTCTAGCTTATAACATGTACGCAAGGTTTCCTGCTTCTTACTATGAAATTGCCGAAGGACAGGGAGGAGGGTGCCTACTCAGTCTACGTAGGTTCAAGAAGCTTTCACTGATCATCATAATAGACTGCTCGAAACAGAACAAGATAATTAAGTCTGTACCTATAGGCGTGCGAATTGAATTTGAATCTTAGACAAATTTCCCAACACACTGCCGCGTATGCTCTAGTTCTACATGACTGTGTGATCAACTACTGCCCGCTCACTGGTGTTGTGCAATGAGCTGTAGAAATGAATAGGTGCTGCACCATACTAGACCATTTCACAATGGCATCTCAAAGTGATAACATCATTGCAGACGCTCAGGGATTCTATGATGGTGAGCATAGACAGTTCATATTTAAAGATGTTGCGTTTGTAGCCTACACACAAGCTGCTGGTATAATAGAGACATTCTCAGCAAACATTGCATCGCCGAGGTCTTCCTAGTACGTGAAGTGTGCCAAGACACAGATGAGTGCAAAGTGGTTAACACATTTCTACCATGGAATCCACTTGGATGTTCCTAGCATATCCTATAAAGATGTGGTGACGGCAATTAAATTATTCAGTCAGATAGATACCATCGTCTGTATGAAGGGGAAGGAGAAAATCTCATGGATGCGTCGAATCTTTCAGTTTGCTGCTATTCAAGACCTGAATTTCTATGGGTGTCCTTCTCTCCATTGACTCAAGAACATGTATGAAAAAAGTGTTGCTATGTCTACTTATATAAAAAGTAAAATTACTTTTAAGTTGGATCAGAAATAAATGAATTTTTACCTCACAAGCTCTGTGTTCTTTTTTCTCAATCCTATCCCGCTGTGATAGTGTACAGTTTTCAACCACATGCTATGTCTGTGGTTTTCTTCAAGTACAGGAGATATAATTTTAGACTGTCTGCTGTATATCTTTGGTAGCAGACACAGTCATGTGCCTCCTGCCCCCATAACCCAATTCGTGCTACATGATAGGCGTAATTCCAAGCAAACATTGTATATATTTTGTTATCTTCACCTCCTTAATAGCACTCATCTTCAGCAAAAACTAATGTCATTTGAGACGGTGCTCCCACACCGGCAGCACAGCAGCTTGATGGGTAAATTCAGTGTCGCTCACTAGGAAGAATGCACCCTGTGCTATTCTGGGGAGCTTTGGGGCACCATCTTGGCTCTAGACCCGCACCACAGCTATGCGTCATTGCCCCAGCAATGCTACCTAGGTGAACACATGTTTCGAAAGGAATTTCTTGGGTGTCATGTATGAAAGAAACGTCACCGCCTCATCCTCGTGGGACCCGAACTGACACCTATGCGTCGCTTGCCTGCTGACGGCGGCGGCGGCGTGCGTCGAGTGGGATGGATGTGTTTCTTATGAGCGACCTTTTGTTTAAACTGCATTACATCGAATTCACCTACCAATAGGATCCTGCGAATTAAAAAAAAAACTACGCCATAAATGTGAAACATAACGCTATTTTAATTTGCATAAATTTTTTATATCAACATGGTGTTAGCTGTACAATAGTTAAGGGGGGGGGGGTGAATGAATGGGTGAAATGGGGCAGAACAGCAGTTTAAGTGCATAACACTAGGTTAATTTGCATAATTTTTATGTAACACTCATTACAATAGTTTAAGGAGGTGGGTGACAAACGAAGAATGCGCCAGAAGTGGCGTTCAAAAGTGTGTGAAATTCGAAAAGTGCACCAAAAAATGGTGGGAGGACATAATTAATTACTTAATTTGGCATAAAAGGCGGTACAATAGTTTAAGAAAAAAGGGAGTGACATAGAAAACCACTTAACAGAACAATAGGTTAAGTAAGACTTGTGTCCGCCCTATCCAGCCAGTTGTGTAATTTCACTTTAAATCTTCAAACCCAGAGTTGAACTTGTGTGTAAAGACTTCCATGACCGAAATGTAGACTGAATGAAAGAGGTGCTCAAATATGAGAAAATAATTGTTTCTTCTATCACTTTGGATAGGAGGCACAACGGTTACAGAGATATGTCAAGTCTAATGTGGGATTATTTGATCAGTTCTTAGTCATAACCAGTCCCACACTGCAGACTGGAGGTAACGTCTCTGTACATTTGATTTTGTATTTATAGCCCAGTATTCATCTACCCAGGAATCCTGTTCCCCCTGCCACCGAATTTCACTAATTCCCACTATATCTAATTTTAACCTATCCATTTTGCTTTTTAAATGTTCTAATCTACCAGCCACATTAACGGATCTGACATTCCATGCTCCGATCTGTAGAACGCCAGTTTTGTTTCTCCTAATAATGGCGTCCTCCTGAGTAGTCCCCAGTGGGAGATCCGAATGGGGGATTGTTTTACCTCCAGAATATTTTACCGTAGAGGATGTCGTCATCATTTAACCGTACATTACAGGTGCATGCCCCTGGAAAAAATTACAGTTGTAGTTTCCTCTTGCTTTCAGCCATTCGCAATACCACCACAGCAAAGCCGTTTTGGTTGATATTACAAGGCCAGCTCAGTCAATCGTCCAGGCTGTTGCCCCTGCAGCTACTGAAAAGGCTGCTGCCCCTATCCAGGAGCCACACGTTTGTCTGTCCTCTCAGCAGCTACCCCTCCATTGTGGCTGCACCTACGGCAGGGCTATATGTACCAAGGAGGCACATAGGCCTCCCCACCAACAGTGAGGTCCGTAGTTCATGGGAGGACGAATTGCGTATGAACATATAAAAATAAACAAAGAATAGTTTTGCAAACCGGTGAGACTAATCCCACTTGACGGCTCACACAGGCTCTAAAATCGGGGGACGATATCCCTTTACTGGAGACCACAGTAAAAATGGATAAAAAGGATGTAGCTCTCAATAGGCAACCTCCGAACACAGACTTCACCAAGGAGCATGAAAGTCGATGGCGTTTACTATGCCTTGATCTTTTTAATACTTTGAAGGGCAGAAATCTAGAGATTGATGTGTACGAGTACAGTAAACCATCAAGAACCAGTGGAGTAAGTCACAATTTGTCAGAGTACTCGAAGCCGTATAAAGCAAGCTTTTGGATCATTGCAGCATAGTCAAACGGTACGGCCGGGTAATAAAAAAGACGCGGCTGAGCAAGCCCATTCTGTTAACGAGATACAGGCGTGGCGCTAGTATTTTGACAGCTGAAGGGGCGCGGGACCGGGCCGGGCAGGGCTCAATAGCAGCTCAAGCTTAGCGATGTCATCAACAGATGGCGGCAATCTTTAAGCCTTACTGATTGGCGGACACACTGAGTACTAGAAGTACCAAGACTGCAGGTAAGGTAAACGCTGTAAGTAAAACCCGGCCGTTGGTGTGAAACATGAATGGGTAAGCACCACTGCTGAATTATTTGTAGAAGTAAGACTAAATCCAATAAAACCTGAACCCAAGTTGTTACATAGCAAGCCACTGTCATGGTTCCAAAGACCAAATTAAGACGAATGCGTTGGTGAAAACGTGCCATTGGTACAAAGTGTAATTTTTAAGTTATTTCATGCTAAAAGTTTTATGCGTAGCATGAAATTTGAAAATTAATATGCCAATAACGCCTTAAGCGATTTGCATAAACTGAGTGTCTATAGATAGGTTCCATGAAGCAATATTGGACTACCATAGTACATTTTACATAAATACCAGGGGCGTTTGAAAAGTCCGTGCAAGTCCGAGAGATGGCAACACCAGTGCGTATCGAGGTCATGTTTAGTTAGTAGCATATGTGGCATATTTGGAAAGAACCCACACCAAGTTTCAGCCATATTGGTCTATTTCTTTGTGTTTGGCATCCGTGTGAATCAAGGAAGTCGAGTGATCGTCAAGAGATGGACGAAGAAGAATTTCGTGTGGTGATTAAACATTACTTTATGAAAGGCAAAACGCCTCAGGAGACTAAAAAGAAGCTTGATAAACATTACGGTGACTCTGCACCTTCGATCAGAACAGTTTATAAGTGGTTTCAAAATTTTCGGAGTGGCAATATGGGTACAAGTGATGCTGAACGTTCTGGACGCCCTGTGGAGGTTACGACTCCAGAAATTATTGATAAAATCCATGATATGGTGATGTATGACAGAAGACTTAAGGTGTGTGAGATTGCTAGTGCTGTGGGCATCTCGAATGAACAGGTACGTAATAGTTTGCATAAAAATTTGGACATGGGAAAGTTATCTGTAAGATGGGTTCCGCGATTGCTCACGTTTGACCAAAAACGGAATCATGTGAAGTATTGCAAGGATGGTTTGCAACTGTTCAGGAGGAATCCGTTGGACTTTAAGCGTCGTTTCGTCACTACGGATTAAACATGGACACATTACTATACTCCTGAGACCAAAGAACAATCTAATGAATGGGGTACCAAGGGAGAATCAGCACCAAAAAAGGCGAAGACCATTCCTTCGGCCGGAAAGGTTATGGCGACTGTCTTTTGAGATTTGCAAAGGATAATCCTCATCGACTATCTGGAAAAGGGTAAAACTATTACAGATGCATATTATTCATCGTTATTGGACCGTTTTAAAACCGATTTGCAAGAAAAAGTCCGGTGATTGGAACGCAAAAAGTCCTTTTCCATCACGACAATTCACCGGCACACACCTCAGCAGCTCAGCAGTTATGGTCGCAAAATTAATGGAAATAGGATTCCAACTCGTTTCACATCCTCCCTATTCTCCAGACTTGGCTCCCTCGGACTACTATTTGTTCCTCAATTTGAAGAAATGGCTGGCGGGTCAAAGATTCTATTCAAACGAGGAGGTGATTGCAGCAACTAATAGCTATTTTTAGACTTGGACAATTCCTATTATTCGGAAGGGGTCAACAAATTAGAACAGCGTTGGACGAAGTATATAATTCTAAAAGGAGAATATGTCCAAAAATAAAAAAGGTTTACCCCAAAAACGTAAGTAGTTTTTATTTTTGCACGAACTTTTCAAACGCCCCTCGTATTAACTATTTGGAATTATGGGCTGGTGTCCATTCCACATGTAAAAGATGAGTTTTTACATAAGTAATGAAACATCAAAAGTAGTAGCAGCATTACGAATTAGGCAGAGCTCGTGATGTGCAAACGTACTTAGTTTTACTGCTAATATTTATTTGTAACAGAACAATGCACAGTGATGTTTACCTGATAAGAGTTAGAGAAGAACTAAGAGCACCAATAGAAAGCTGAAGAATTTGCGTGCAAGCTCATATATGATACATGTATATCACTTTAAACTGATAGGTTTTAAGTACGTTTCAGAAAATGGAAGTGTTTGCCTTTGACTCACATCAATGCAAAGGCTTAAATAGCAGCAGTCATCATGGTGTAGGGCTCCCTTTGCATTCCTTCAGTAGTCGGGATTGAGATCTTGGAGAGATGGCATGTTTGAGCAGTAATAGGTCATCTCTCGAGTCTGTCGAAATTATTGTGTGTTCAGTAATATTTACTATATATTTATGTGTGTTGCTAGTGAATATTCTGAAATATTTTTCAGCTTGGTGACATAGAATGTTTGGTGCCAAGTGAACTGATTGAGTTGTGAAGTTCTGATATTCACATGTGTTGCTAGCAAATCCTCTGAAATAATTTCAACATGCGGACTGGAAATTTCGTAGGTAAACGAGTCTGAGCTGTAAAAGTTTAATCCTGTTATTTTTTGTTAGTAATCTGCATTCTAAATTTAATTAATTCCAAATAGTAAACATGCACTTGTGGTAAAGGAAATCGGATTACTTTCAGAAATTTTTCACAAGGTTATGCAAACGTGAGATACTGTTCCACTCTATTTAAAACCTGGGTCATACATTAATTAATTAAATGTTAAACCATTATTGACTTGTGGCAAATGCAACAGTGATTAAACTAAACTACGTTTTGTTACAATTTTAAACGCTGTGAGCAGTGAACATTATTTTTCACTTCAAATTCCTTTCTGCGTTTGTGGAATTTTGTGACGAGTTTTCTTGATTTTTAATGAGGCAAATGCACTAGCTGGCTCCTTGACTGTAACGAAGCCAACATTTAAAAACTGAACCACTCAGAGACACTGTGAACAGTGGCATACTAAATTCTAATTTATTATTCATGCTGATGCACAAGGGGACTCACGAGCTAAATGTTTACTGAACTGCTGTTTTGTGGAATCAACATGTTTTAGCATCTTTCTCTCTCCATTTATTATCTCCTCATGTTGCATATGTTGGTCTTGTCTAAGATCAGCCAGGTATTTTCTACCCGTTAAGTCACAACAGATTGTTAGAAATCCCACTGAATACTAGTGCTGTTAAGAAATAGCATTAAGCTTAGATCACAGAAAATAATCACTCTTTCTCTTGAATGCTAAATGTTGATTGTATCAGATTACTAACAAGAAGAGAAAGCGAATTATCTTAATAATGGGAGCTGAGACAGAAATTGGCGTAATCAATTATAGCTGGCTTACTGCTAACAAGGTGATGCATGACTGTAAGAAGAAAGATCAATAATTAAAAACCAGTATTTGCAATGCAAAGATTCTCTAAGAGGTATCAGACTTCATAATATGAATTTAAAATAAATACAGTTCTTTTATTGATAATGCAATGTACATTGAAGGCTGCACCAGTGGCGGGCTATCAATAGCATCACCATATTAGTAACATCCAACTTAACTCGACTCTCGCCGTTAAAAGAGGCTGCAAAAATATTTAAAAACCAAATTTAGAAAGGAGAATAATGACAGTATTGATTAGAAACATTGCACCTTTCAAGCAAATATTATTAGTCTAAGTAACGCAAAGGAAAAAAAAACAAAAAAACCAAACGAGGCCATCTTATGCTAGGATCTCACTAATAGTTCAATACCTAATGATAAAAAGTGTTAAAGTAAGCTGCCCAAGACTCAGCAATTGTTTTTTAAAATCAGAAGAAAATTCCTATCATAGAGTCTATACATCTCACAAATATTCTTAGCATTATCTGCGAATTTCTTAGGTTTATAAAGCTTTTTATATAATGCTCAGTTATACAGTTCCAATGAATAGCATTGACACATTTCTTTTTGCAACTTGACCACTCATTCAGTCAATCATCATTTGATATCCAGACTAACTTCATTAAGTTCACTATTCTTACTGTTCTTTATTGTTTCAATACATTTCTGAGTTAAAATCAGTGACCACATGCTACATTATATACAGGGTGTCCCATTTATCTTGACCACCCTACATAACTGTTTGTCCATATGAAAATTACAAAATGTTTCAAGCAAAATTTCTTTGACCGTCAGGGGGACAGCAATCAGCATGATTGCCTTCGTTGTAGTTTTGTTTTTTACAACGATATCAACAGTGGTATGACTTTTAAATGGCACCCTCTATTTTTTATTCGGAAATTCATTTCCTCTCTTACAGACGTATTAAAAATGTATCACAGTGCACCATTCGCTGAAACACAACTTTATTAATTACATAACAAAACATTGACGTTGCCGCTCCCAGCGCTTAGTGCAGGTACTCGGGGTAATTGAACACATCCACGTGCTTACGTTGACAGAGGACAAATGTAAACATAAGTAGAATGCATACCCATCATTCCGTCAACCATTGTCAGTTGAAGACTTGTTGAGTCAGTTGAAGAGAAGGTAGAATTGATACTCATACATGGGGAATGTAAGTCAGCGGAACTGTAATTGCAGTATTGTTTTCTTATGTACAAATACATTTAGTACATTAGTTTAGTACTCCTAAATAGTGTTGTGTAGAATAGTCAAACAGTAAAGGCTGTGCTTCCTACAAACTGCATCGACATAACGTTTCTTTTATGTTGTTGTTGAAGGTATGCGAAATGCTACACACAGGCAGCAGAACTGCACAGAGAGCGATATCCTGACAAGAACCCACCTTCCCGATGGATGTTTCCTTGTCTTGTTACGACGCTTCTGGAAACGGGAAGTTTCAACCCGTGACAACGCAATCGTCATAGCACTCGCACAGACGAAGCTGCCGAAGTTACTGTTCTCGCTTTCATTGCTATGAATTCACATGTGACCACACGACAGCTTGAACACGAGATTGGCATTCCTAAAATCAGTGTACATCGTATTCTTACACGTCACCGGTTCCATCCTTACCATGTACACCTACATCAAGAATTGCATGGAAATAATTTCCAGAATCGTGTACAGTTCTGTCAGTGGGCACAACAGCAAATTCTCGCCAACCCGAACTCCTTCTCTAATGTTCTATTTACCGACGAATGTTCCTTCTCAAAGAAAGGACAGGTAAATACAAGGAACACGCAGTATTGGTCCAGAGACGACCTGCGATGGCTTAGACAGGTGGAACATCAGCGTCAATGGAGAGTTAACGTCTGGTGTGGGATGCTTGGTATTGCAATTAGTGGCCCTTATTTCATCAATGGTAGTCTAAACGGCACAGCATATGCAACTTCCTCAAACGAATTCTTCCTCCTCTTCTGGATGAAGAACTACAATGCTTATATGGTATCAACACGATGGATGTCCAACACATAATTCCTTTGTGCATGTCGTGTTCTGAACCGAAGGTATCCTGCCAGATGGATTGGTCGAGGAGGAACAGTTACTTGGCCTGCTAGGTCTCCTGATTAAGATCCTCTGGACTTTTTTCTTTGGGGGATGCATTAAAGCCGTTGTCTATCCCGATATTCGAACAACTCCAGAGGACATGCAGAAACGTATCGTGCTTGCTTGTAATCTCTTAAGCGGTCAACACTGGAAGCAGTGAATAATTCTTTTATTCAACGAGTGCACCAGTGTGTCAGTGTCCAGGGTCACCACTTTGAGCACCTTTGAAAGTTATACTCCTGAGCATTGGTACAGGAGAGTCAAATTCTATTTTGTGTTATGTTTTTACTTGGTTTTCATTTGTTTTCTAACAACTCCAGCAAGTGGCAGAGTATGTAATCCTGAGCTCAAAAGCAATATTGTGTTATGTAATTTAAAAAGTTGTTTTTCAGTGAGTGGTACATTGTGATACACTTTTGAGTAAGTCTTTAGGAGAGGAAATGAATTACTGAATGAAAAATACAGGGTGCCATTTAAAAGAGTCATACCGCTGTTCGTATATTTGTGAAAAACGAAGCTACAACGAAGGTAGTCATGCTGATTGGTGTTCCCCTGATGGCTAAAGAACATTTGATTGAAACATTTTGTAATTTGCATCTGGACAAATAGCTATTTAGGGTGGTCAAGATAAGTGGGACACTCCGTATACACACACACACACACACACACATATTTTACATCTAAAATAATAAAATTTCTTTTCGAGTTCATAAACCCTGTTACTTCAATACATTATTTTTAATTCATTGTTCATGTATGTGAAACCTGTAAACAATTTTTCAGCATTACTTCACTTACAAAAGAACCTGAAACAGTTTTGTGAATGGATGTCATGAAGTGGTTTCATGAATAGGTGACACGTGATGACAGTGGTTACTGGATGGCACCAGTTAAATAGGTAGGACCTGTGCGATGAGTTACATGCCTGGACTGGTGCAAGATATCTCATACTAACCAGGTTGTCACTCGTGTAGACATCGGGTGTTCCGTATGCGCCATGTTTCATGAAACAGTCATGAAGTGGGATCAGAAACGTCTTTTCACAACTCATAGTGATACTGTTGGAAAAAAAGTTTTTATTACGAAACACCAATCTTTTCCATCCAAGTTATACGTAGATTATATCTGAAACACAAGTAGAGCTAAGAAATCCGCGCGTTGCAATAATGAGACATCGTTTTATAGTTTATTTTTCATAGTAATATTTGTTTATGTCATGGGGGATTCTGTTGGTTCTTTGAATATTCTGTACCACAACGTGTATTTAATGAGTCTCATACATCGCTAATGATCACAACAGGCACAGAAAGCGTCCTTCTTAAACCTGTTTTCGTAATTATCTTGGTAATTATATTGAATATTATTCAACGGCTCTATGGGCGCGACTCTCAACGCCGACAATGAGGCTCGTCTTGTGTCACTGGGATTGTCATCGGGTACACCTGCGGGTAGGTTTAACAGCAATGTGATAATACAGCATAGTGGATCCTGTGTTAACGTTTTGTGTGTGTGTGTGTGTTTTAGTGTCTGTGTGTGTGAGTGGCAAACGCCTCATCGATCTGCTTGAGAACATCCTCCTTCTACAAGCAGCACAAGCAACACAAGCAACCAATTGCTCACAGGATTGAACATAAGTAAGTGATATTTTCACTTTTTTGAAACTTCTGCGTCAGAAAAATTGTCCGGTTGCGCTATGAAACACACGCCTATGAAACACACACCTATGAAACACACGTGAGCCACGAGATTTCACTCACATTTTATCCTATATGCTAGTGCCCTTATTCCAGTCATAAATATTTAATTGCCCTTACGTGATTACACAGATTTCACAATAGCTTTAACACAGCTTCTCACCTTAAAGTTCTATCATTTATATTACATACACGTATTTCAAGTTCGTTCCTGCAGAGCTTGTTATTTTCTCATGGAACGTAAAATCTTTTCATGACATGTACATACAGTAAATTAGTTTGACATTTATCCTTACATTCTTTTTTTGTCCTTTACAAAAATATACACATTGTGTAATAGTACATCTCTATCGGTGAAACTGGTTACATAGGGATCAGATCGATTTCGTTTCATGGATTTGTTACGGTATTGATTAAGCACTACTCAAGGATTGGACACCAGACTTTTGTCTATTCTGAGCAAATAGTTTCCTCTGGTCATAGCTGAATAACAATATGTACATCCAAAATAAATGGAAATCTAACTGATAGTTCTGAAGATAGGCCCAATCAGATGAACATTTAGTTCTATTATCTAGGCAACTTCCACATTAAAATTTGTCCATCACTTTACAACACCTACTTACTTGTATAAATCTGATGGACTAGAAGTTGCCACATTTAGGCTCATGAATCTTCAGTTCATAAATACAAACCATTGAAGTATAACACAGCTATAGATAAATCATTTATTTCGTCAGAAACATTTAAATTTTGTACTACGTGTTGTGTTTGAGAGTTCATATCAACTTCAATCATTTCAGTGTCACAAACAAATAACTATTCATTACGCACAACACAACTTCAAGAAGCATATATACACATGCAGATACCAGCTTTTGCTATGAGAAATGTAGTGATTACACTGAAGGTAAAAACTACTTCTTTAATCTCTACTAAAGAAGAGTAAGGGTTCCTTTATTGAAAAAATTTTAGTGTTGTACTGCAGTACTTCTTTATCTTAAGAGTCACATATTGGTGTACTTCACACCTGGTATATCTTATTGCAATAGTTGATTTTCTCTTTTACAATCAAACTATTACATAAGGACATATTGTATATATCTTTCATGGTTCAAAGTGTCATTCAGAATTCACTACACTTAAGATACATTGGTACATTACAGCAAAACTATTCAGAGACTGGTTTACCTTCCAGTATTGCTTTTAAGGGTAACTGATAATTTAGTACTCTCTCTACAAAAAAATTTGGATCCCTCCTTTTTTATACATTCACGTATGAAATAGCTTAGAGTATATTTCCATATGAATCACTTGTCAAGGATTTATACTTTATACATTTACTCAATTCAAACCATAGCGTCATCACTATTTCCCTTGCAGATACTTTTCCAAACTCTGTTGCCTGTAAAAGCCTTTAATTTTATTTGTTTTTGTAGAAACCAAGAGGTAACTAACTAGGTGTGGAATCCTGATAATCCTGGCTATTTACTAATTCTTTTCTGTAGGTCAGAAGATTTTAGATGTGATTTAAGCAATACAGCTTCTCCAATTCAATATCCCTCCACACATCCTAACTTTTTGTTATAGATGTTATTTATAATTCAGGCATTCTTCAGAGTGCAATTAGCATGCTCCTTAACTTTTCCTTCAATGTCGGTTTTTCTCCAGACATGTGTGGCAAAGGGGTTATCCAGCCATTGACATCTTTTTCTATTAGTTAAAATGTCTAAATTTGCATAGGGAGTTGAGAAATTGGCAAATTATTTACTAAGTCTTCAGGAGGCTTAATAAATTCCACCTCACATGTATGTTGTGCAATTTCATAAATTTGCACAAACCTGTTAAATTCCTTTAAAATATGTGCAACTGGGTTACTTTGTGGACGAAATTTTGATATCAGAATCTGTTTGATGTTACAGTCTTGTAGAAAGTCTTTCTATTTCTTGCATATAAAATCTGATGAATTAACTGTTAGGAATTCGACAAGCTTACCAATGGTCAGTGTGTGGTCTATAAGAGTTCTTCTGAGGTTACACACTGCTGTCGACTTGGAGGTATATAGCTTGATATATTTCGAAAAAAGAGCTGTTAACTCCACCTCATGTAGAAGGTACGGGACTGGCAACATCGACAGATACTATGTTGATAATTTAGAATGTAGTTCTGTATAGTGGCACTTGGTGTGGGTTTGTTCTCTGAGATAAGTTTTCAACAAGTGTTCTGCATGTCTTCACATATTTGGCAAGTAACAATAAAGATTTAGCTCTCTCAGGTGTTTCATTGCAGGACAGAGCCCCAAAGCATAACACATCTGCCAAATTAAAGTGTTTCTGCAAGCATTATGTGTACACAAACACTACTTATTGTATTGAGCATCACATCTATAGAACAATACGTTATTTTGCATTTTGCAGTGTTGAAGGAGCTTTTCAGATGAATTTTATGTGAGTGATATCTTTATTTTGTGCCATCTAGGATCTGCATCTTGTAATGTTCCATGTTAGCACAAACATATAGATAGTATTGCCTATACTGAGTGTCTTCCACTAAGAGAATTTGGTAATTAGTATTTTCTCAGATAAGTAAGTCAGATCAGTTAGAACCTGTAGCAGGTTTTGCTACTACATTGTCTTTACCTTCCACAAGCTTTATTTCAAAACTATATTGCTGAAGGCATGTTGTCCACTTTGCAGTTCTAACATGAAATAACTTGGAATTTAACAAAAAAGCTCAACATCTGGTGATCAAAAAATTATTTAATGCGTTTGCTGTAAGTGTAGCCAATAAATTTCTTGAATACCCTTGTTACAGCCAGAGCTTCCAGCTGAGTAGCCAAATATGCATGCTCACATTATGAAAGTGTTTGACTTACAAAACTAATCATCTTAATTTCAATTCTATTGTCCTTCTCAGGCATTAAAAACACACTTGCTCCAAGACCACAAAAAAAATTCTGTCCACTACAATATATAAATCCAAATTCATGTTGGATTGACACAGGATTTCAGAATTTACCAAACCATTTATACAGCATCAAAATTTTACATTCGTCAATCCAGCATCTGACTGCATTTTTCTTTCGTAAATTTAATGGTGCTGGGCTATTGAGCAATTGATTCACAGAGACCAATGAAATACTTTAGCTGCCACTTTGTTTTTGGAGCTGGAAAATTCTTTATTTTACTAGGATCTGATATTATCCCTGAAGCAGATATTTTACTAGGATAGAGTGTTATTCCTGAAGTAGATTTAATGAGTCCTAGAAATTTAATTTCTTCCTGGCCAAATTTCGACTTTTGTCGGTTGGTTGTCACTTCAGCATGTGAAAATTAGCATTAAGATCTATCAAACAAGTCAATCTCTTACTCTCAAATCGCAGTAGCAATTAAAATATCATCTACATACAGTGTCAGTTCATCTATCGGGTAATGGTCCTAGAACTGTAGCTATTGCAGAAATAATACACTTGGAACTTGCACTGAGCCCACAGTGTTACACAAAATACTAACTGCTGCCAGCATGGAAAAAAGCCACGTAGTTGCTAGATTCATTAGACAATAAGACTATCCAGTATGAAGCTCTGAAATCTCTGCTAGCAAGGAAGTGTACACCATGAAATTTCTTGAATAGATCCTCTAAATTTTCAGGTTGTGTATGAATCGACACAATTATGTTGTTAATAGCACATTCATCCAAGACTAAACGAATTTGGCCATTAGGCTTATCTACTGCTAGAAATGGACCACAGTGTGGGAAGTGAGATGGTTGAATGCCAGTCCAATGAAGCATTCGTTTTATTTCTTAGGTAAAAATGTCCTGTTTCATACACAAGATGGAGCAAGATATTCAGAAAAATGTGTTATGTATATGTGGTATTCATATGTATTTATTACATCTGGTTTCTCATGAAATACATGTAAATACTTCATAATTATATTTCTTAATTTTAATTTTTGTTCTGTGTGGAGATAGGATGATTCCATTACCTTATCAAGAATATAAGCTCACTTTTACTACAGAGGCTTGAAACATTATTTTAAGGTGCACACTTTGATTTTAAATTTTTTTTAACATCCTGACAGTATTTGCAATGTCCTACTGGGGTTTATGTTAAATAGGCTATGATGCACATACACCATTTACCCAAATAAAAGATTAATCTTAACTTCATTTCCAGGAAAAATTCCATGCCAAATAAGGATTCAACCAAGAGATCCTTCAAAATTAGAAAATGGTGTAAGATAACTCCATTTCCTATTATAACAACAGCCTATGTTTGCGATTTTACAGGTTGCGATTTTGCACCCAGAGGTCCAGCTACATGACAGTTCTGTACCAGGTAAGTTGGCATTTTGTTTATCTCCTTGATCTTATTGAATAAATTTTGAGACACAAAGGCTGATTCAAAAAGAAAGAACAAATTTCAGGCTTATTACTGACAAACTATTAAAGATAGAAACACACTGCGTATTTCACTGGACAGGAAAAGGTTCAAAGATGTATGTTTGCACAGACTCTGTACCATAAAACTCAAATTGAGCACCATGGGTTGTTCGAGAAACACCGGAGCAGTAGTCCATTTCATTCCACACACAAAGCAACAGATGTCTTTTCTTATTGAATCGATAGCTTTATCACTTCGATTTCTCAGCTATTGAAAAGTAGCTGCCATATATGGACAAAGACTCTTATCTTTTTATGTATCTCCACAGAAAAAATCGCAAGATGTGAGGTCTGGTGATCTCAGAGGTCAGAAGCAGTCAAAAGGATCATGTTGTCCACCTCTTCCAATCCAATGTTCTGAGATGATGATGTTAAGATAACGCCAGATCTCAAGGTGAAAATGAGATGTGGCGCCGTCACGCATAAAAATGAAATCATTGGAGTTTTCGTGAATTTGGGGCCACAACCAGTTCTGCAGCTCGTCCAAGTATGACATCCCTGTCACAGTTTCCTACACAAAAAAGAAAGGTCTTTAAACTTTTCAAACAGGAATGGTACAAAGGACGTTAAGTTTCATTGAGTCTCTTTCGTGTTTGAAGATGATGCCAGAATTTTATGACCCCAAAATTTTTACATTATGGTTGTTTGCTTTAACCGATAGATGAAACGTCGATTCGCCCAAAAAGATGAGTCATTGGGAAAAAATGTCCTCTGCCATATCCTGGAGAACTGAAATGCAAAATCCCTACTTCCTGTTATGGTCGCCAGTAACTGCAATATGTGAGGCTTCATATGCAGGCGTCGTTTCACAATAACCATACTGTTGTTTGAGGAAGTTGAAATTCCTGGCTTGCCCATCTTGTGGACTTCTAAGGGATCCGTGTGAATGAATCTGGATACACTCTACATATTCATCACACGTGCATGGCCGACCAGTGCTCTTCCTTTGCATATGCAACCAGTTTCCAAGAATTTTCTATGTCAGTCTAAAATCTGTTTCTGCAGAGGTGGCTTCTTACTGAATTGACGGCGGAATACACGTTGCTCTTGGACAATGGCTTGCATTCGTGCAAATGCTAACACAAAATATGATTTCTCTTGTGGTGTAGTCGCCAAGTTGCTGCAGACAAACAGCAGTGCAGCTTATAACACTAGCTTCGTTATATGTCACTCTTCCCTAACTACCGAACATTAAGTCCTGTCATGGTCGCCACGTATAACATTCGCTTGCTATTACACAAACCAATGTTACCCTCTGAGAGCATTTATAATTTTGAACATGCGTGTGTTTAATGGATGAAGGCATCGGACTGTAATTTTGAATATTTTGCAGTTTAACAGAAAACTAAACAGGCTTAACTTTGAAGTTTCATGAAAGTAAAAAGGTGATATGAATGAAACAATAACCGGTCGCAAGCCCAATTAGGCACATTAATTTGAAATATAATGTTTCAGACAATTGAATATTAGTTGTTGATGTGCCTTTCATTAAGATTCCCTTTGAATAGCATACTGGATACACACGAATACAGGGCAATCTAAGTTGTGGCTGGCAGTAGTTACCATTAATGCACAAACCAGTAATTATAGAAAGCAAAATTGCACCCAACTCATAATAATAAGAGTTACATTCACGATCATTACGTTTCTCTGTATTGAGATGTTACTGCAGGAAGCACCGAACTAAAGTTGGACATGGAGGGGCTTCTGACTTAACTGACATATAAATACCACAAACAAAATTTAAGTCATACCACAGATACACTGTTTATACTCCCATTTATAGAAATGTATCAGTTTTCTTTAGTAGCAATAACATTCCAATTATCTTTCTAATAACAGAAAATTTTGGTGGGGATCCATAAACTTTTACTGTCTCACTAATCAAACACTATGATCATTTCAGTGGCAAAATTATATTCTATTAAATTTAATTCTAGCCTCACTTGGAATAGTTTATGTTTTTAATTTTTAAAGCTAATTATTCAACATTGAGCTCTATCAACTTTAAAAAAAAATCCACATAAACATTTCAGTGGCTCCACAAAGAGTGAGAAAGTGAAAGTTTTCCTGGACCCATTCACTAAGGGATGGGCAGTGTAAAGCAAACATACACTTTGAAGGGCACTGAGAGAGTCTGAGCAGAGGACACGATTGAAAAGTCTGTGTGGCTGGACGTACTCAGTGACCTCATACAGAGTGAAGGGCTCGGCTGTAAATACTGAGCAGTGTGCCGAAAGCCGTTATCGAAAGACGAAGGCACACCCGATACCACGGTCAGTCTGAGGGACCATGTACAATGGGCTGCCAGCTAAGAGACATGGGAGGACCAAGAGGGTTTCCTATCGAACAAGAGCCCCAGGAATTGCGTAGTTTCAACGAATGGAAGAGCAACAGGCCCAAAACGTAAAGATGATGGGAGAATCAATTTGCGCCGACAGAAATTCATACAGACGGTTTTGCCAGTGGAAAAACGGAAGCCATTGTCGATGCTCCAGGAGTAAAGACGATCAAGACACCATTGATGACGCCGCTTAGTGAGACAGGTCCGTGGAGAACTGCAATATATGGCAAAATCGTCAACAAAAAGGGAGCCAGAGATGCTCGGCAGGAGACAGGCCATTATAGGGTTAATGACGATAGCAAAGAGGACGCCACTCAGGGCAGAAGCCTGAGGCACACCACATTCCTGGATAAAGATGTCTGATAAGGTAGAACCCACACGCACCTTGAAAACTCGGTCTTTAAAAAATTCCTGAAGGAAACAGGGGAGGCGGCCACGGAAGCCCCACGTGTTAAGAGTACGGAGGATACCAGTTGTCCAGCAGGTGTCGTAGACCATCGCCAAATCTAAAAGCACGGCCACAGTGTGGGATTTCCTCAGAAAACCATCAATGACATGGGTGGGCAAAGTAACGAGATGGTCAACTGCAGAACAGTGAGCTCGAAATCCACTCTGTGCAGTGGTCAGTAAATTGCGAGACTCGAGCCACCATACCAGGCGGGTATGAATCGTACATTCCATCACCTTGCAAACACAGCTGGTGAGGGAGATGGGGCAGTAGCTAGAAGGAAGGTGTTCCTCCTCACTGGGCTTAGGTATGGGTATGACGGTGGCTTCACGCCAACGTCCATGAAACTTGTTCTCTGCCCAGATGCAGTTGTACATATTAAGCAGACAGTGTTTGCCCACAAGAGAAAGGTGCTGCAACATCTGACTGTGGACAGCATCTTGCCCTAGGGCGGAAGATCGGTAGGAACTGAGAGCATGGTCTAGCGCCCTCATAGTAAAGACGGCATTGTAGCACTCACGATTCTGAGAAGAGAAGGGTATCGCCCGAACCTCCTCCGCTCGTTTCCGATGGAGGAAGGCAGGGTGATAGTAGGAAGAGCTCGAAATTTACGCAAAATTGCGGCCCAAGATGTTGGAGATAGCAATAGGGTCCACAATGACGTCGTCTGCTACTGCCAGGCCGGAAATTGGCGAATGGATCTGGGTCCAAAAGAGTCGTTGGAGGTTGGCCCACACGACAGAGGAAGGGGTGGAACTGTTAAAAGAACTAGTGAATGACATCCAGCTCGCTTTTTTGCTATTCCAAAGAATGCGACGACACTTTGGAGGTAGCTGTTTATAATGAATGCAGTTTCCCATTGGAGGATGCCGGTTAAAAACGCGGAGAGCACGTCTCCTTGCGCGAATTGTGTTGAGGCATGCCTCTGTCCACCAAGAGACTGGGATACGGCGTGATAAAGAGGAAGTGCGAGGAATTGAACGTTCTACAGCAGTAAGAATAACGTTTGTCAGATACTCCACCTGGTCATCACAACTGGGGAAAACTTGCCTTCCGAAGGTCGACAGGGAGGATTAAAGCCGCCAGTCACCTTTAGTAAGCTGCCATTTGGGTGTGCACACAGATGGGGTAGGAGTCAGCAATCGGATAGCACATGGGAAGTCAGGTGTCAGAAAGAACGGACCACTCACGACGATGGGCTAGCTGGGCAGTGCAGAAGGATAGGTCCAAATGGGCAAAGGTGTGCAAGGAGCCAGAAAGGAATGTGGATGTTCCAATGTTGAGGCAGGAGAGGTTACATTGATTACGAAGATGAGCCAAGAGGGCACCTCTCTGACAGGTTCTGGGAGAACCCGAAAAGGGATGATCTGCATTAAAGTCACCGAGTAGCAGAAGTGGGGGAGGTAGCTGCTCAATGAGCTGAAGGAAATCTTCCCTGGTGACACTGAATGATGGAGGGTCATAAATGGTACAGAGGGAAAAAGTCAGGCGAGGAAGGAAAAGGCGAACTGCAACAGCTTGAAGATAGATAGTCAGGGAGGTGCATTGACTATGAATGTCATCCCATATGAGCAGCATGACCCCAATTGATATGGAATGCTGACCTCAGGGGGAAGGTAAAAACGAAATGGGAAGAAATGTGAAAGCTCAAAGCGGTTGTGAGGACGCAATTTCGTTTCCTGAAGGCAGAGTATATGGGAGCGCTGCGATGCTAAAAGCAGCCATAAATCCTGTTTGTCGGACCGAAGGCTATGAACGTTCCATTGGAGGAGAGTCATGATGAGGAAAGGAAGGGGATGTCACCTTGGCAGCTGCCGAGTGACAGCCTGCAAAGACTCGCTGTTACAGGGCAAAGAAGCAGGAGGATCCTGCTCTATCAGGTCCACAGAAGCATCGACTTGCTTGTGCTGTCGGCCTGTGGAGTCCAATGCAGAAAAACGGTTGGTGGTGCATACCGGTGACACACAGGCTGGCCGGACTAAAATATCACATAGAAACATCGTCAAAGAGGATCTTCAAGTTGGAGAAGGAGAAGACCATTTGCCTTCATTGGACTTCTTCGATCCTTTCCGCTTAGTAGAGGAAAACTCAGGTGTTTGGCTGGAGAGATGTAGGAAGCCTTCGTGGGAGTACTCCTTCTGTCCTTTCTGACCTACTAATTGTGTAGCCGGTGGCTTTGCCCCTTGAGGCGAGAATTTGATGGCTTGTTGCACAGCTGGACCGGAGTATGGCGATGCTACCTTGACACTGGGCCATTTCACAGAGCTGCATTTGAGGTCGCATGTCTGCATGGCCACGTCCTTCATGGAGCGAGAGCTAACAGGAACAGAACTATAAGTGCCAGACGAGAGAACGCAGTTTGCGGCTAGCCAATAACTTGCGAGCGATTGGGTAAGGCACTTTTTCTTTTACCCAGATCTCCTGGACCGCCCGCTCATCAAGATAGATGGGACAATCCCGAGAAGAGGCAGTATGGCCGCCATTGTAGTTGAGACAGGGGGGAGAAGGAGGCGGACAATCGCCCTCATGCACATCCCTACCACAAGTTACACAATTGCCTGGGTGTCGACTAAACGTAGTGTGGTTGAAACGATGACACTGGTAGCAGTGCATTGGATCCAGAATGTACGGTCACACTGTGATAATTTCATAGCCTGCTATGATCTTGGACGGAAGCACCACTCTATCAGAGGTGAGAAAAAGCACTAAGGAGGAATCTACCTTTTTCATCACCCAATGGATGCCAATAACACCCTGATCAGAGGGGTAAGATTGGATCTCGGCCTCGGTCAGACCGTCAAGAAGCCTATTGTAAATAACACCACAGGAAGAATTCAGAATTCTATGGGCCTCGACACAAACAATATAGCCATGAAGAAGTGAGGCGGCAAGCAGTTGCTGAGCTTGGGAATCAGAAGTAGTCTCCAAAAGCAAAGTGCCATTCCATAAACGAGAGCAGGATTTCACAGGGCCGGCAATGGCTTCTACACCTTTCTGAATAATAAACGGACTTACCATTGTGAAAGACTGGCCGTCTTCAGTAAGTGAAACCATGAGGAACCATGGTGCAGCTGGAAGGCTCTTTGAATCTTTAGCCTCATTCCGTTTACGTTTCGTAGATGTTGATTGTGGAGACGATTGGCTCATTGCGAGAAAATCCCCCTGATTGCCAACATCTCCGATGGCGTGCTCCTTCCAACTGCAGGTCCCCATCTCAAGGGGGCACACCCATCTTAGGAGATTGTTCACACCTCTGGTCACACCTCCTGAACACCTGACAGAGAGACCAACTGGCAATTTGGGAAGGTAGCAGCTCAGGCAATCACTCCTCCCTGGGCCTGGCCTGTATCAGGGGGTACGTGAAAACCCTACCTGTCTAACTGGGGCTGGGAATTACGCGTTACCCAGTCACCTGTTATGTGTCAGACGCGTGTGCCGACCTTCAGGAGAGCACAGGGGGGGGGGGGAGAAGAAAAAGAAGAACCTCAAACGCCGAAGCGGAGGAAAGAGAGGAGAAGGGAAAGAAAGAAAGGAAAAGGAAACGAAAAACAGTGGTGAGACTGTTCCCATGTCAGCGACAGACAATGCGGAACATTCCCAATAACAACCCAGACATATTTCCTAAGGGAAGGGAAAAAAATAGTAAGAGGATAGACATGCAGCACGGAAGGGAAAAGACGCTGCAAAGGCTGGGCAACGTGGTAGCCAAGCACGAACCTACTAAAGAGTGGCGAGTCCCCTGGGGGGAACTTTCATGTGTGCTTATTCTAACTTAGCTCATTCACCGGAATTGTTATATTCAGACATAGCGGCTGTGATCGATTCATTTACCATAAGTTCTAATTTGAATCTAGCTTGCTATTAAATTCTGCGTCCTTGTGCGAAAGTCAGTGTCAAAAGTCATTAAAAGTGTGCTTGCACTAATCATCAGATTGTTTCTGTACTTTAGTCCCCTCCTCTCCCAAAAGCATCGATTGTTTTTTGTAACTTTTCTACAGCATCTTTTAATCGTTTTTGTCCCTTTATGAAAGAAAGTATGGCTTCCAGAAAAACACGATAAGCTGTCTTTACTTGTGAAACTTCACCTGTGAAGATATCACACTGTAGTGATAAACTGTTAAAATCAGTAGTCAGTTTTGTAAACTTGTTAGTTTATTTTTTAACTGCGCCGATATATCGTTAAAGTTCAATTATTATTCAGTTGTAAGACTTCTTATGCTTTCTTCCATTGTTTGACAACTTTGTAATGACAGTTTCATTCGATCAGTTGGCTGATTACTTATTGCACTTTCGATTCATGTGAAATATCATTCACTGAAACATTTACTTCACATGCTACTTCAAGGGGTTGAACAATTACATTCCATGAACATCAACTTCACATAGATATCAGTGGGCGATTCTAGATCATGTTCTGAAATGCGTGAATTTTTAATTTCTATGTTAGGGAATCCGTTTTGTTCAGTGTTAAGCTCCATGTTATTTTCTTCCGTAGTCGACTTCGCAATCCTCCCTATTTTTACCATAACACTAATGTAAGTAGAAAATGTTTAAAACTTTTGAATAAATTATGATCTCAAAGAGTATATAATCCATGATAGTGCTCAACATAATTCATGCTCATCTAAATCAATAATTAAGTGTCTTATGTACAACAATATGGTGTGACTTTGCCATTATGTGGTTTATGTCACTAGAACAGCCGTCTTGTGGCCCAAAAATTATCGAATAGTAAAAATTATGTTGTTTGAAATTACAATTTTTATTTGTAATAGACGAAGATCTCAATGTTAAAGGCTGCACGCACGCGAAAGACAAGCGAAAGAAAACTGTCGTCATTACCTTAAGTAGTGACGTGTGTAGTTTCTGGATAACAGTTCCCATTTTTTAAAATTTCCTCGTAAATTATTTCCTTTCCTTTTATTTATTCCTTGTTCCATTCCCTTTTTCTTTGGTATTTATTGCGTAACAGATCATCCCCATCAATGTGTTGAACATGAAACATAAAAGAGAAATATGAGTTATCTGGAAGTCCTGCCGCTGTCTTGCCATTATAATTCACCTTTCTCTTGAACCGAATGTTGATTATATAAGATTACTATCAAGCAGAATTACCTTAATGACGGGAGCTGAGACTGAACTCTGTGTAGTCCATAACTGTTGGCTCATTGCTAATAAGCAGATGCAAGACCGTGAGAAGAAATATCAGTAATTCAATGCAAGTATTTGCTTTCTGTTGCAATTGTTCTTTAAAAGGTGTCGGACTTCATAACATAAATTTAGAATAAATACAGTTCTTTTATTGACCATGCGATGTGCATTCAAGGCTATAGCAATGGCGGCCGATCAATAACATCACCATATTAGTGACATCCAACTTACTTCGAGGCTCACCGTTCAAAGAGGCAGCAAAAAACATTAAAAATTTGAAGTTAGGACAAGGAATAACAAAAATATCAATTAGAAACATTGTGCATTTCAAGCAGCTGTAAATAGTCTAAGTAGTACATAGGGAAAAACGAAACCACTTTACGTTAACTGTTCAGATAGAGAAATCCAACGAGAGAGAGTGATACAGGAAGGTAACCAAGACTCAGTAACTGTGTTTCGGAACAGAATAAGTACCAAATTCCACATCATAGATTCTACACATTTTCAAATCTTTTTAATATTATCTGAGAATTTGTTAGGCTTATATGCTTTTTATATATTCTTCTGTTATAAGCAGAATGGTTATTCAATGAATTTATTCAACGATTTGCTTGGAAAAAAATGATACAAAATAGGAAGCTTCAGGAAAAATAGAGTAGATCCTCCATAGGCTCGGCTACGAGGTGGGTGTGAATAATAATAATTGTGGAATCCCTTATTGCTGTCTTATATCAGCTAAATTAAGTAGATAATTGAATTCTGTTTATATTACCTCCAGATTTTTGATATCTAAAAGTAATGAGCTATGATGGATCTATCATGAAGAATGTGTGATTTGTCCTTATATAATGGTGGTATGTATGGCATTAAATGCCCATAGTATGAGTAGAGACATTTGGGCATACAGGGAGAAATTTCCGAAGTAGGTTTAAAGAACATGGAGTCATCCGTAATCCTAAGTCAGCATGAAAGGCGCATTTGGACCTAAAAATCACAGCTTGTGTAACATCAAAGATGTAGAAACTTTGCAATTTACAACCAACAGCACTGCCGTTCAAAATTATGGAGGAGATGGAAAACATGAAATGCAAGTTGCAACATCGTGACAATGGTCTCAATGAACAAACTGAAGTTAAACGTAAAGAGATGATCGACTACTATCAACAAAATTTACAGCGGGCTCCGACAAAATAGGTTTCTACATACTGTTATTTTCGTATATGAATTATATGTTGGATCTCGACGCCCCTATTTTGGAGGTTTCATGTGGTGCCAATTGGGATTTGTTTCATCCTTTTTCTAAGCTATTTAAATTTTTTTTTGTGTTTTCATACGTAATACGTAGATCCTTAGGCACGTGTGTAAAGAGCATTGTATGCTGTCTACTTGTTGCACTGACTTACCCATCACTTTGGACTGTGTACTCAATGGTTATTTCAAACCGGGCTCAATTTTGGATGTGGTATGTATCTTTCCTTTTGTGCTAGGACACAACATCTTCTTTCTTATACTTTTCAATTTTCGATACTTTTGTTTTTTGTTTATGTAATATATCTAGTATTATTGTTGATTCCAATGTTTCACGTCTATTGTACTATCGTTTTATTTTCCTGAGAATTGCATTTATTGTATTGTTCTGCACATCTTTCAGCTTAGCCACGTGCCTTCCTTTTAGTAATACTGTCGTAGCATATTTATATTGGGTTGCTTTGTGAGATAGTGTGGGAGTGAGGCGTGGCTAGTATTACCTGATTTCTTTCGGTGTTCTTCGCTGTCCTTCGCTGCTAGCTCATGCCACGGTCACGTAGTGACCTGTGCGTACTGGGAGTAGGTTACGTTAGGTTAGGTTCCTTGCGCTTCCCACGGCTGTCAGTTATCCGGATCACTCTGGGTGTTCTTGACATGTGGATCCCACAGCTCTCATATGATTCCTTTTTGGTGATCGGCAATTGGCATTTTGGTTTTTTGTAACTTGATGTTGCCTTTCTGAATTTCGTGTCACATCTCTGGCCGTTCGTTGTAGGTCGTCAAGTTGTGTTAGTTTCGTCTATGAGTGGATTTAGTACTATTTTTTCGTCAGGTTCTGTTTGCTTCGAGTCTCATCCGCTGATCCCTCACTTTTAGGCATCCGCACAGGCTCTCTCACATCACTGGATAAATTTGCTAATGTTTCCACGTGAATTATACGTTATGTCGTTCGCAATTAAGGTATGTCTTGGTTTATAGCCTTAACGGCCTTTTTATGTTCATTTATTTTGTTTAGTGTCCTACCTAGGCTTTATTAACTGTTAGAGTAGCAGCTGAAGATGGGATTAGTGTCCCGAAACCGGTATAGTGTACATGCCTTTATCCAAATAAATGAACTTGGAAGTTACAACTGCAGCGGATTTTATTCATCTTGAACAATCCAAGTGACAGCTGTGGATGTCCCACTAAGAATACATTAGATACAAAGCTGTTTGGTTATGACTTGTAAAGAACTGAAGCATAGAAACCATGGATAATAGTTGGGTAGTCTACCATGAGTTAGTAAGATCTGGTGCGCAATACTAACGCTCACAGAAGACTCAAAAAAATAAATTCAAGCGTTGCAGTAAGCAACGACAAGTGGGAAGCGTTATTGTTCATTTACACCCAGAATCACATAATGAAACGACTGACTAAGCACTGTGCACTTACTAATTACTGTAGCTGCTGATCTCTCGAGAGTTTGTGCTGCAGTACATCAGGCACTAGGAGCTCGGCTTCCTTCACTTCACGTCGCTTAGAGGGTCCAGAGTGCTGCTAAATGGCGCGCCACGCAAAAGTAAAAACAAGGAAACTGTTAATGCTTGTTCCAAGTTTCCGACTCTGTTTCCTTTGACCCTCTTTAGCGTTTGGCCTAGAAATCTGGGTAATAAGAGCTCAAACATTACTACCTTCGCGACTGCCCGAGATGTGGCGAAAAACTGTAAATGAATGTAATTCCAGAGATTCTTTCATTTCCTAAAACTAACTGTTCAGTTTAGAAATTATCACGATGAAGGACGAGTTTAAGGTTTGCAAAGAATAGTACAGGTTGTTAAACATCTCTGTGTTACTTAGTTAAATGGTATGCAGATAGATGTTGAACACGTTACTTCTTTGAAAGTTATACTTATTAGAAAATATTTGTGGCAACATACTATTCATTTAGATATTTGTGTATCATTAGTTGTCATTATCCCATAAATCATTTATGGTACATGAGTTGCCAAGGGGAAACAACTTCCCTTTACTTGAAAGCAAACTTTCTTCTGTCTGAAATTTTAAATACAGTCACCTCTGAAATTTGTAGCTGCGAATAGCAGTTTTTTCTGAAACAAAATAAAAATCATTACAGGTTTATGTAAACAACTTTTCCTTTTGGTACTGTATTTGCAAACATCATTTGAATTCTCAGATGGAAATTGATACACGTCAAGTTGCTGATTTAAAACCACAAGAACAGTCAGAGGAACGTACAATAGTTGAACCTTAATAGCTTAACTAGTTACGTAAGGACTGTATCAACTTAAGTTTTCATGAATATGTACTTGCTGTTTCTTATGTACTTTTAATTGTATTAAATCTCTATGATGTGTCTTTACAACTGAGCGCAGTTCCTATTTACTGAACCACTTAATACGTTGCACAGTCTGAGATGGGCATATTTTAGTACCCTTTGATGTCTAAGTAACAGACCCCCCAATAGTGTGATATCCCATAGAAAGCATTATAAAAACTGTGCACTTTTCTATTTTTTGTTTGTTTCGAATTTTTTCAGTCATTTTGGGATCTTATTTGTGTGAATATGTGATGTGAAGTTGTTATGTAACTTAATACTGTTATTTTACTTAATACTGTTATTTTGAATCGCAATATTATTCTCAATGTACTTGCGTGTACTGCCTATGCATTTATGGAAGTTTCGACCCAGTAGGAAGAATGATATGTGCGTAAAAGTTTTACGAAAACAAGAGAGACAACTGAGTGAGTTCAAAGAGGGATACAGCAGTGTTAAGATAGGCGGTTGTGATAAGATGGATTATCGGTGGAAAGAGCAGTCATCTGTTGTAAAGAGAAGTGTTTGTAAATACTACTGGTCGGTAGATGAACTTTGGAAGAAGAGAAGATACAGACTGGGAGAAGAGGAGTTCAAAGCGGGAGGGTGGAAGTGGTTAGTCGATCGGTCGCGATCGCGGTGCAAATCGGTGAAAAGTTTCATTAAACTGTAGAAAGTATAATTGCCGTAGTGGTGGAAGGAGGGAGAGTTTGGAGGCAGTTCGAGGTAATGATTTTGAGACGAAGAACAGCATTATTCGCCAGGAAATGTGGTTCGAACTTGGAACATTCCAGAACACGAATGCTGCGGTATCGAGACTACAGTTCGCTAAAACTGTAAGGAAAAGAATTTATTTTGGAATCAATGCATAAGGACCGCAAGGGTAAATCACATCAAGAGCAGAAAGAAGAAATTACAAGCAAGAACATTTAGAAGATCATCGCAGAAGAAGCCGGGGAGAGGATATCATTGAGCCATAAAATCTTCTAGAATCAACAGCAACCCGGGTATGAGGTATCTATTATATCGTGACGTTTATCAGCTGCCCACCAGCCTGCTTTGCGCGGTATTGGAGGTCGGAAGAGTCTGTGAAATTTATGGTTCTACAGCATTTCGAGAGATTTCAGGCTTAGAAATGTGATTTATTTTGTTTCTAAACTGTGTTTAATAGCGTATGAGGGTCAAACTCATAACCACTTATTTAAACGGTGAAAGAAACTGACGGCGTGCTTTTTAAATACACTACTCAGTAGACACAGTTAGAAGTGAAAATCTGTGTTCGTAATATTAATCCGTCTTATCCCATTCCTTAACTTCCAAAACAGTCTTGAGTTTTATCTACAGTGTGTCCCGCTACGAAACTGCACGCTGGTGCCATAACATAGTTTTAATTTCAATTTTTTGGTTATTAATAATAATGTGTGTGAAATCTTATGGGACGTAACTGCTAAGGTCATCAATCCCTAAGCTTACACACTATTTAACCTAAATTATCCTAAGGACAAACACACACACCTATGCCCGAGGGACGACTCGAACCTCCGCCGGGATCAGCCGCACAGTCCATGACTGCAGCGCCCTAGACCGCTCGGCTAATCCCGCACGGCTTTTGGTTATTAATTTTGTTAAATAATCAGGCAGGTATAGCCAACTAATGCTGTCATACCTAACAGCAGCCGTTTACACCAACACGACGGTAAAAACAGGTCCATTAGGGGACATGATGGTAAACCTACTTTCACTCAGTTTCAAATCGTGATGGACAGAAACTAGACAAAATAGAAACTGATATGAAAGAAGTAATGGCAGAGTAAAGTAAACTGGAAAAGCTAGATATAATAGAAATTAGCCAAGGCGCCCTAGAAATAAGTATTTTTTTAATATGTTCAAACCCAGTTGAAAACAGAAATGCAAGCAGTACACAGAAAGCTCGAAACTGGAATGCGTGTAGGATGTCGTAGGATTGAAAAAGGAATAGATGAAAAGGGTAACTGAGAAGCGGACTGAGAATGTTAGCAAACATGTAGGGGTCAGAGTTGTAGAACGAGTACAAACAAAGATCGCTGAACAAGTAAAGCCGGTAGGGAATAACGTACGTGAAATTACTGAAAGGGTAGAGGTGGTACAGGAACAAACTACGGCAGTACGACAGAAAATAAGTGAGATGAATCAGCAGCTACAACAAGGGGGCGAGAAATGTTGATATGAGTGGTGTTCTACATGAGGACACTGAGTGACGTTGTGAGAACGCTAAATTAGAATTTAAAAAACGAGGATCCATAAATCACCAGGAATTGGTGGAAGGGTTGAGGAGAAAAATGTCAGTACAACGGATTGGTTGGTCGGTTGGTTTATTTGGGCAGAGGACAAAACAGCGAGGTCATCGGTCAATCGGGTTAGCGAAGGATGGGGAAGGGACCATCCCGGCATTTGCCTGAAGTGACTTAGGAAACCTAAATCAGGATGGCCGGTTGCTGGTCTGAACCGCCCTCCTCCCGTATGCCAGTCCAGTGTGCTAACCACTGCGCCACCTCGCTTGGTCAGTACGATTGAACGAGAATAAGAAAATATATGTCGGTTAACGAATGACCACGCTCTATACTGGGCGAACAATGTACGAAACCAGTTTCAAAACCTTGAGAAATTTAATCAGAAATTAATAGAAAGTTATTGGTGACCAGGAATTCATACTAATGTAGCAATGGAGTTTCGGTGAGGTCCGCGATGTGCTTGTGGAAGTGTATAAGCATGTTGTGAGAAGATATTTATAAAATTACGCTATACAAATCAATTTGGGGATGATGAGCTCAAAGACACGGCTTTATGGAAGAAGTTACCGGAGACAGTGCAAAGAGTAGTGGGAGGAGGTCATTGGAAGGATAAAGAGACCTTTCTGAGGAAAGTACAGTGGGAGGAATCGCATTTATCATACAGCACTGGAACTGCGCATGAATTACATGAATGGATCGACTCGGATCAACAATAAAGCACCACGAGGTGGGAGAGGAAGAAACGATCGAGGAAGACCCACCCATGGAGGGAGAAATGGAAGAACAGCAGAAGAAGGGAGAGAGATCAAACCCAGAATCGGCTGGAAAATTATGGCACTCATATGTGGCGGTCTACACACGCGCGAATTAATGGCCAGGTCCAACTACACTGAGATGACAAAAGTCGTGGGATACCTCCTAATACGGTGTCAGATCTCCTTTTACTCCGCGTAGTGTAGCAACTTGACTTGACATGGACTCAAAAAGCTGTTGAAAGACCCCTGGAGAAATTCTGAGCCATACTGCCTCTATAGCCGTCCATAATTGCGAAAGTGTTGCCAGTGCAGGATTCTGTGCACGAACTGACCCCTCGATTATGTCCCATAAATGTTCGAAGGGTGTGTGTAAGTGTTCTTCAAGAGTGTTCTTCAAACCAGTCGCGAACAGTTGTGGCCCCATGGCGCATTATCATCATCCATTAAAATTCCATGGTTGTTTGAAAATATGAAGTGCATGAATAACTACAAATGATGTCCAGGTAGCCGAACATAACCATTAGCAGTCAATGATCGGCTGAGTTGGACCAGAGGACCTAGTGTATTCCAAGTAAACACAGCCCACACCAATATGGAGTCACCACCAGCTTGCACAATGCCTTGTTGACAACTTGGGTCCTTGGAATTGTGGGGTCTGCACCACACTGAAACTCTACTATTACCTGTTATCAACTGAAATCGGGACTCATCTGATCAGGCTAGTCGTCTAGCGTCCAACCCCAATATGGTCACGACCCCAGGAGAGGCGCTGCAGGCGGTGTCATCCTGTTAGCAAAGCCATTCGCGTCGGTCGTCTGCTGCCACTGCTTATTAACGCCAGATTTAGCCGCAATGTCCTAACGGATATGTTCGTTTTACGTTCCACATTGATTTCTGCTCTTATTTAACGTAGTCTTGCTTGTCTCTTAGCATTGAATACTATACAGAAACGCCGCTGCTCACGGTCGTTAAGTGAAGGCTGTCGGCCACTGCTTTGTCCGTGGTGAGAGCTAATGCCTGTATGTCGGAATATTGAATTTATTAACGGTTTCCGAAGTGGAATGTTCCACGCGTCTAGCTCCAACTACCATTCCGCGTTCAAAGTCTGATAATTCACGTCGTTCCACCATAATTACGTCAGAAACCCTTCCACATGAATCACCTGAGTACAATTGACAGCTATGCAATGCATTGTCATTTTATACTTTCTGTACGTTGAAAGGTGGCTACACTGAGTCACAGCGCCAGAGATTGCGCCAAAGATTATTATTCCGCCGCCTCCACTGGCGCAGTAGTTGTTGAGAGGATGTCGAAAGCAGTGCTTGTTGAGAGGATGTCGAGGGCAGTAGTAGTTCAGAGGATGTCGAGTGCAGTTGTTGTTCTGTTGGGCGAGGGAGTAGATGCTGTTTGGTTGGTGTAATGTATAGATGGAAGATTTTGCAATGATCACAATGTATTTTTCGTCAATATATATTGAGTAAAAAAAAATTATTTCACATTTCTTTAATGACAATGCCTCTTGGTCACAGGTTCAGTCAACAAAGCATCTGGCTCGTGTTTATGTATTAGACTTGTACTTCTGGTTTCCATGTGCAATTATGGTATTTCTGTTTTTTCGATTAGTTCGTTGTAAATGATGTTTAAAATATCTTGTCGTATTGAGGAACAACCGTGCCTGATACATGTACGTTGAATCACACTACCACACACAGAACAGTTACACTTGTGCTTTGTTGTTTTGTAGCTTTTATAGTTGCAGGGGACTTAATAAATCAATTGTGTTAACGGAAATTTCTTGTCATTCTTTATTGTTATTTTATGCAGTCAGATTGCGTACTAATACTACTCAGGGCCAACTGGTTACGAAGTCTCGTAACCGGTTGGCCCTGAGTAGTATTAGTACGCAATCTGACACATAGCTACTAAAATTATTGCATTTTAATTAAGCCCCCATGCACGTGGCGACCGCTGCTTCGGATCGTCCCTTGGAATTAATTTGACAGTAAAAATAGCAGAGAGTAGTATTGTGGTAGCAATTTGTAGTTTAGTAATTGTAGTCTATATTGCGTGTATATATTTGGTAATTGAACATTTGTAGTTGTCTTGCCATTCTTCTAATGGTATTTTTGCAGAATTTAATTTTTGATGTCCCGTATACGGGTTTGACAATTTTGTGCAATTGTGAAGGTTTTAATTGTTCGTTAATCGTGTTTGTCGGGAAGCATTTCGGTGAATGGTATTGTTGGTGATAAAGTGTTACATTGTGTGTAATTTTCGTATAGTGACGAGTTTTGTATGTTTTTGTAAATGATTACGCGATCGATGAAAAAGGCAAAAATGATGGATAGTCAGAATGACGAAATTGTTAACATGGCGAATCGCCAACGCAGAACAGTATGATGAATAATGAAGTGGAAAACAATTTAATAAGCCGGGAAAATGGTCCAGAACCAGTTCAAAATTTTTCACAATCAAAAAATTCACAGAATACGAGATTAACGACAGAAGATTCTGGAATAGCATCGAACACAGATAGCTGGACAACTATGACGAAGGAAGTTGGCTTTACGAGAAATGTTAGGGTCGAAAAGAATTTCGAACCAGTTAATATGGAGCAGTTGATGAGTGCAATATTAAATTTGGGATCACCAATATGAACAATTAAAACTGATATGGGAACAATAGAAACACGGTTAGACTCACGAATAGAGATGTGTTTTAAAAACATGAAAGATGAATTAAAGAAAGAAATTAGAGAAGAAGTACAACCGATTTTGAATGCTCACAATAATAGATTAATTTCAATAGAAATTAGACAAAAGGAACAGGATAGAGAACAGGAAGAAAGAGATCGCGTGTTAGTACAAAAATTTTCAGAGTTAAATTTACAACGTGCACACGATAAGGAAGAAATATTTGAAAGAATAGAGGAATCCGTACCAAATGACAGAATAAATATCCTAACACAACAATATGAACAGTTAATTGCTAAATGTGTCAATACTGAAACCCGAGTCGCGACACTTACGGAAGATGTAAATAATCAGAAAGAACAAATAGGTGACTTATCGGAAGGAGTTGAGGAGAATTCAGATAAATTGACAAGTCTTAGTTTAAATGGGGAAGAGATTCAGATGATACAGCTCCATTGTCATTTGCAGAAACGGAAGAGTACCATAATATAAATAAACATGTTGAAAATTAGGGAAAATTGAATGAACGCGTTAAAAGGGAATTTGAGGCGTTACGAAAGCACGTTAAACAAATCGAAAGCGAAATCGTAGGAAAAGGCAGTAGAAGAAATTTAGAATCACCGATAGCAGCGGGTTTTGAAGAAAATAATTTATTTCATTTACGAGATGCAACGAGAGAGCGCCAGGCGCCCGAACTCGACAATAATCGACATTCGGACTGGGACAGACGCGGTAGGTCTTCGTCGCCACGAAGTGAAAACTTTGACTTTAAACACTTTTTAACTGTTCGGAAATTTGAAATCTTTCGCAATGCTAATAATGATATACATCCATGTTCATGGTTAGATCAATTTATGTACGCACTTCCGCCAAATTGGCCACCTAAGTCACAAACTGGAATTTGTGTGTGGCTATTTAGGTCCTCAGGGGATTCACTACACTAAGTGAATATGTGCCGTAGCGTGCACAGGGCCCCGAACTGTAGTGGTGCTATTTCCCTTTTAGTTTTCTGCACTGCTCCCTACTCTTTTACTATTCTTTGTATCTATCAAAACAACTCTTGAACTATCAATCTATCTAGAAAAGGAGTCAGTAAAGAAAACCGGATATGACTAATTTACCCAAAAGTGGCAGTTTTCAGGATATTGATGAAAAAAGACCCGGCGACGCGCATGCGCGCACTTATTAGAGATTGTAATAATTTAAATGATTTTTATTATGCATTCCTATCGGCATATTGGTCCGAAAATACGCAAGACAGAGTCAAACATAGTCTTATTATGCAGCATAATTTTAAACAGTCTGAGTTCCGCACGCCGGCATAATACTTTGAAGACATGATTCGAAAGATTCAATTCCTTTCCAACCCTTATAGCCCGACTGAATTAATTCACATTTGTTTAACTAAGCTGCCACAATCGATAAGACACATTGCTTTAGCCGGAAGATGTAAAGACGACATTGAAACTTTTAAGACTTTGCTACAAGAACTTGAGTATGACAACGACGACGAAGTTCTTGTAATTTTTTCAGTAACGGTAATCACAATAGATTTTCAGAGAAAAGGGATGATGATCGGAACGGACGTTATAGCGGTAATTTTGAAAATGAGAGACGAAACAAACAGGACAATAGATACCAGCCTTATGACAATAACAGACGTTCTAACAGAAATTACACAGACGATTATAATAACGGAAATTCCTACCGGAATGATCAATCATGCGGAATCAGTAATCGGTATCCTCAAGACAGAAATTATTCATACAGTAGTAGAAATTCTTACTACGGAAATAACAAGGGTAGTAGATCTAACAATAATTTCAGAAGTGACAGTCGAAATTACACAAGAAGTAGTTATGCAGATAGCCAGGAAAATAGAAATTTTAATAACAGACACAACCAAGAATTTACATCTAACAGACAGGAGGGAGCTAAATGGCATCCTCCACGTGACAGAAATTCAGAGAGTCAAGTGCAAATCGTAGAAATTGATCCGCGAAATGACGCGAATAATCAAAGACGTGACGCAAACAATCGACAATGACTTGTAGCTTCGGCTTCTGGCAGCAATATAGACGGTTCAGAAAGTAATGAAACTACGACTTTGCACTATTTCGGAAATTACTGTTTGGACTTACTGTATTTCAGCAGCATTCATTCGTGGTTTAAACGAAATATTACCTGTTTATCTTCGTAACAATATTACTTTATATTTTGACGATAGTCTTATTGCTAAACGTTCTTGGAGTGAGCATAACAGAATTTTGGATTCATTATTACGTATTTTTGCAAGAGTTGGCATTACAGTGAACTTGGAAAAATCTGAATTTGGTTGTTCTCAGGTGAAATTTCTTGGTCATATTATTTCTACAGAAGGTATTCTTCCTGATCCAGAGAAACTAGACGCTGTTCGTAACTATGCTGTTCCTACTACAAAACGTGATGTTCGTAGCTTCCTTGGTGTCTGTAATTTTGTTAGACGCCTTGTTAGATTGGACAATTTGGCCACACCTCGTTTATGTGAACTTTCTGGAAAGAATTCTAATTGGTGTTGGGATGAGGAAGCTCAATTAGAATTTGAACAACTTTAGTTGCTGCTCCACTTCTTTCACACCCGGATTTATCTAAAGATTTTAGCACACTGGACTCGCATTAGGAAGGATGACGGTTCAATCCCGCGTCCGGCCATCCTGATTTAGGTTTTCCGTGATTTCCCTATATCACTTCAGGCAAATGTCGGGATGGTTCCTTTGAAAGGGCACGGCCGATTTCCCTCCCCATCCTTCCCTAACCCGAGCTTGTGCTCTGTCTCTAATGACCTCGTTGTCGATGGGACGTTAAACACTAATCTCCTCCTCCTCCTCTTAACAGGCCAATAGTACCGACTGTGTGAAGTCAACGGCTGCACGGATAGTTGTGGAGTAACAAACAATGGAGACGCCCTTGATCGAAACTGACATCATGCGCTCATGGCAAATAGATGAAGCTAGAAGAGAAGACGCGAAAGTTGTTGGCAGCCGAGCTCAATTCAACACGGAACAAAACAGTACATGGACAGTGTCGGATAAATGCAACTAAGCGCCCTGCAATCGACCGGAGACAGGTTAATAATAAACTCAAGTACTAGAAATCGGGAGAGAGAATGAAAGCAGTAGCTTGCAAGAAAGTAAGGATGAAGAAGACGAGGAGTACGAAGAAAGAAGACTAAGAATCCGTAGCATAACATCCATAAACAACGGGAATGAATTTCTACAAATTGAGGAGGCGTTTAGCAGAATTTTCGGTAGGGAGAATTACAATACAATAAGTGATGAAAGAATCAGAATCATCAATACGCAAAAAATCCGAGGCGGATCGTGGTCATCCAGGTAGTGAAACAGTTAATTTGTGTTACTCAGGTCGACCCGCAAAGAAAGGTAGAACGTATGGAGATAGATAGATATAGCCAGAAACGATATTACCCGTAGGAGGCAGAGGCGCTACAAATCTAAGCTTTAGAAAAAGTCTAGTAGCAGAAGTCATTGAAGAAAGCGAGAACAATAAAGGTGACAACAAAGGGGATGTAGACGCAAGACAAGAATGGAGGAACGAATATTAAGATAAGGAATGAAGAGAGGATAGAAATGATATAGCAGCTGAAGTCCATAAGGTGCTAAGAGAACATAGGAAGGGAACTTACTGATGAAGAATGCGAAGAGGAAAACAACGAAGATGACAGTAAACTAGAGAGTGAAGACGGTAGACAAGAAGAAGATCTAGCTGAAGACGGAGAAGAGGAGGATAATGTGAATGGCGAAGGGAAAACGGACTTGGATGGGGTGACAGAAGAGGAAACTATGGAAGAGAGAGAAGAAGAAAAGAAAGCAGAGCGAGTCGGTGGGAGAATGAAGGTGATGAATACGAAAGAGAAGACGTTCAGGATCAAGAGTAGCAGGAGAAGTGGCTTGGAAGGCACAGCAGGTTAAAGGATGCAGAAGAACAGGAATCTGATGCATCGATAGAATGAATAGAGAATTGTATTAATTGGAAAAAGGAAGGATGTTCAAAATTCCGTGAACCAAGCTAACAAAAGATGAAAATTTGACATTATTCGCTATTTGGTCAGACTCATCAGAAAACCTGGATGAAGACGAGGAATGGGCAGATTATTGGATTAGTTGATCTTGAGATGTTGTTTAAAAATATAAATTTAACAATGTTATTTTAAATTTGTGTTCCTCGTTGGTGTTATATATACTGTAGTGAGTCAAAGTAGGTATACTGTATTATGCAAACGTTAAAGGTAAACCACAGAACCTGGAGACTGCGCTGCAGTCACAACAGTGAACCTAACAACGAGTACAAGTGATTATTAAAACTAGTAAATCTTAATTGTTAAAGATGAGAAGTGGTGTGTCTGCGCGAAGAATTTGTTTTAAGCGTATGGGCGTAGCTTAGGGGGCACTTGTCGCTGTGCGAGACGACAAAACAGTTGAAGGCATAAGCAGTGTTTTTAATTATTGGGTTGGTGCATAAGTTCTTAGCATTTTGCCTAAGTTTAATAAACACAAGAGAGAAAAATAAGAGCGACTTTAGTCATCAATAATTATTGTCCTTCACTATTTTTTACAGTCTGCCAACGCTGGGATACGTTATCGATTCCGCGACTGTAGAAATCACATGGCTTTGAATCGGAGAACTCATCCAGCCATGTTCGGAGCCCATTTTTACCCGGAAAGGATGTTTCTTGAAGGTTGTTCTTGAATTGCGTCAGCAAGAAGTCTCAGTTTTTGACAATAAATGTTAGCAGTAATGATTACACCTCGGGGAAGCAATTCGCAGTCCACTACACCGTCACTGTTCCATCAGATGCATAATATTATCTTTTATGGACGCACGCAGGTCTCTGCTATGTATGGGGAATTGCTGCTTTGTTTGGGCTCAACCATTCCTTACATTTTTTATGTTAGCATAGTTTTTCTGGGTTTTTCTGGGAAAACCTAGCGTAGTTTTCGCGTCTCGTATTTCAGTGAGTGTTTCTTGATTATCAGAGTAGCTCATCAGAAGATTATCTTGGGAATTTGTCACCGTATAGAGTAGGGTAAACATAGTCATGTGTAGGGACTGTGGTTGTTGTGAGCGGACGCAAGGAGAATTGGCCACTCTTCGGGGGCAGGTGGAGGCTTTGTCTGTTAGGCTCATCGAGCTCGAGGCGCAGGCGTCGGCTCGTAGTGGCGTTGGGGCAACTGTGGTGAGACCTATGCCTACTTCGGTGGCCTTGGAATCACATGGAACCCCTGATGTCGCTGCGTCTTCCGGCAGTGAGCATCTTACCGGTCAGCCATCACTCCAGGGTGAATGGCGGACAGTGGTGGGCTCGCGCGTGCCTGGCCGAAAGGCGAAGGTGGGATCTGGCCGCGTGGCAGCTGCCTTACCCCTTTCCAACAGGTACGGGGTGCTTCCTAGTGGTGATGACATCGTTTCCGAGCCACCACAGGATGCCTCGCCTGTTGCGCCAGTGGCCGATTCTCCGGCAGGGTCCCGACAGTCACAGAGGGCGGGCCTATTAGTTATAGGGAGCTCCAACGTTAGGCGGGTTATGGAGCCCCTTAGGAAAATAGCGGGTAGGTCGGGGAAGAATGCCAGTGTGCACTCGGTGTGCTTGCCGGGGGGTCTCGTCCGTAATGTGGAGGAGGCCCTTCCGGCAGCTATTGAACGCACTGGGTGTGACCGGCTGCAGATAGTAGCACATGTCGGAACGAATGACGCCTGCCGCTTGGGTTCTGAGGCCATCCTTGGTTCCTTCCGGCGGCTGGCTGATTTGGTGAAGACAACCAGCATCGCACGCGGAGTGCAAGCTGAGCTTAATATCTGCAGCATAGTGCCCAGAGTCGATCGCGGTCCTCTGGTTTGGAGCCGTGTGGAGGGTCTAAACCAGAGGCTCAGACGACTCTGCGACTATAATGGTTGCAAATTCATCGACCTCCGTTATTGGGTGGAGAACTGTAGAGGCCCCCTAGACAGGTCAGGCGTGCACTACACACCGGAAGCAGCTACTAGGGTAGCAGAGTACGTGTGGCGTGCACACGGGGGTTTTTTAGGTTAGAGGGACCCCCCCTTGGGCGAAACGATAAAATACCTGACGGCTTACCAGAGAGGACATTATCATCGTTGATAAAGAACGTCCGTCCTCAGAGACCAAAAACAGGAAAGTTAACGTAATATTGGTAAACTGCAGGAGTATCCAGGGCAAGGTTCCTGAATTAGTATCTCTTTTTTTTTTTTTTTACACTCCGTCTTCAGGCCGCAAGCGGCCCATCGGGACCATCCGACCGCCGTATCATCCTCAGGTGAGGATGCGGATAGGAGGGGCGTGGGGTCAGCACACCGCTCGCCCGGTCGTTATGATGGTTTTCTTTGACCGGAGCCGCTACTATTCGGTCGAGTAGCTCCTCAATTGGCATCACGAGGCTGAGTGCACCCCGAAAAATGGCAACAGCGTATGGCGGCTGGATGGTCACCCATCCAAGTGCCGGCCACGCCCGACAGCGCTTAACTTCGGTGATCTCACGGGAACCGGTGTATCCACTGCGGCAAGGCCGTTGCCGAATTAGTATCTCTTATTGAAGGAAATAGTGCGCATATAGTATTAGGAACGGAAAGTTGGTTAAAACCGGAAGTGAACAGTAACGAAATCCTAGACACAGAATGGAATATATACCGCAAGGATAGGATAAACGCCAATGGTGGAGGAGTATTTATAGCAGTAAAGAATTCAATAATATCCAGTGAAGTTATTAGCGAATGCGAATGTGAAATAATCTGGGTTAAGTTAAGTATCAAAGGTGGGTCAGATATGATAGTCGGATGCTTCTATAGACCACCTGCATCAGCAACCGTAGTAGTTGAGCGCCTCAGAGAGAGCCTGCAGAACGTCGTGAAGAAGTTTCGTGATCATACTATTGTAATAGGGGGAGACTTCAATCTACCAGGTATAGAATGGGATAGTCACACAATCAGAACTGGAGCCAGGGACAGAGACTCTTGTGACATTATCCTGACTGCCTTGTCCGAGAATTACTTCGAGCAGATAGTTAGAGAACCAACTCGTGAAGCTAACGTTTTAGACCTCATAGCAACAAATAGACCGGAACTTTTCGACTCCGTGAATGTAGAAGAGGGTATCAGTGATCATAAGTCAGTGGTTGCATCAATGACTACAAGTGTAATAAGAAATGCCAAGAAAGGAAGGAAAATATATTTGCTTAACAAGAGTGATAGGGCACAAATCGCAGAATATCTGAGTGACCACCATCAAACGTTCATTTCTGAGGAAGAGGATGTGGAACAAAAATGGAAAAAATTCAGAAACATGGTCCAGTACGCCTTAGATAAGTTCGTACCGACTAAGGTCCAAAGCGAGGGGAAAGATCCACCGTGGTATAACAATCATGTACGAAAGGTACTACGGAAACAAAGAAAGCTTCATCATAGGTTTAAGAGTAGTCGAATCATAGCTGATAAGGAAAAGCTGAACGAAGCGAAAAAGAGCGTAAAGAGAGCAATGAGAGAAGCATTCAACGAATTCGAACATAAAACATTGGCAAACAATCTAAACAAGAACCCTAAAAAGTTTTGGTCATATGTAAAATCGGTAAGCGGATCTAAATCCCCTATTCAGTCACTCGTTGACCACGATGGCACCGAAACAGAGGACGACCGAAGAAAGGCAGAAATACTGAATTCAGTGTTCCGAAACTGTTTCACTGCGGAAAATCGTAACACGGTCCCTGACTTCAGCCGTCGCACGGACGCCATAATGGAAAATATTGAAATAAAGGATATCGGAATTGAAAAACAACTGCTATCACTTAGTAGCGGAAAAGCATCCGGACCAGACGAGATACCCTTAAGATTCTACAGTGATTATGCTAAAGAACTTGCCCCCTTTCTATCAGCAATTTATCGTAGATCGCTGGAAGAACGTAAAGTACCTAGCGACTGGAAGAAAGCGCAGGTCGTTCCCATTTTCAAGAAGGGTCATAAATCAGATGCGAATAATTATAGGCCTATTTCGCTTACGTCAATCTGTTGTAGAATAATGGAACATGTTTTGTGTTCTCGTATTATGACGTTCTTAGATAATACAAATCTCCTTCATCATAACCAACATGGATTCCGCAAACAGAGATCATGTGAAACTCAGCTCGCTCTATTTGCCCAAGAAATTCACAGTGCCGTAGACACTGGCGAGCAGATTGATGCCGTATTCCTGGACTTCAGGAAGGCATTTGATACGGTTCCGCACTTACGTTTAGTGAAAAAAATACGAGCTTACGGAATATCGGACCAGGTTTGTGATTGGATTCAGGATTTCCTAGAAGAAAGAACACAACATGTCATTCTTAACGGTTCAAAATCTGCAGATGTAGAGGTAATTTCGGGAGTACCGCAGGGAAGCGTGATAGGACCTTTATTGTTTACAATATACATAAATGACTTAGTTGACAACATCGGTAGCTCCGTGAGGCTATTTGCAGATGACACGGTTGTCTACAAGAAAGTAGCAACATCAGAAGACTCGTACGTACTCCAGGAGGACCTGCAGAGGATTAATGCATGGTGCGACAGCTGGCAGCTTTCCCTAAACGTAGATAAATGTAATATAATGCGCATACATAGGGGCAGAAATCCATTCCAGTACGATTATGCCATAGGTGGTAAATCATTGGAAGCGGTAACGACCGTAAAATACTTAGGAGTTACTATCCGGAGCGATCTGAAGTGGAATGATCACATAAAACAAATAGTGGGAAAAGCAGGCGCCAGGTTGAGATTCATAGGAAGAATTCTAAGAAAATGTGACTCATCGACGAAAGAAGTAGCTTACAAAACGCTTGTTCGTCCGATTCTTGAGTATTGCTCATCAGTATGGGACCCTTACCAGGTTGGATTAATAGAAGAGATAGACATGATCCAGCGAAAAGCAGTGCGATTCGTCATGGGGACATTTAGTCAGCGCGAGAGCGTTACGGAGATGCTGAACAAGCTCCAGTGGCGGACACTTCAAGAAAGGCGTTACGCAATACGGAGAGGTTTATTATCGAAATTACGAGAGAGCACATTCCGGGAAGAGATGGGCAACATATTACTACCGCCCACATATATCTCGCGTAATGATCACAACGAAAAGATCCGAGAAATTAGAGCAAATACGGAGACTTACAAGCAGTCGTTCTTCCCACGCACAATTCGTGAATGGAACAGGGAAGGGGGGATCAGATAGTGGTACAATAAGTACCCTCCGCCACACACCGTAAGGTGGCTCGCGGAGTGTAGATGTAGATGTAGATGTAGATGTAGACACAATTTCTCATCACCAGTAACGATACAGGGCAGGAATGGTCGTTATTGTTCACGAGCAACTGATTTTTGTGATTTTGGCTTAAGAGTTTGCGGAACCCACACACCCGATATCTGAACCTTCCCAAACGGCAAGCAACTGTCGCACAATGGTGGAATGATCACAATTCATAGAGTACGCTGATGTGGGCTTTTGTGGATAAATGAATGAAAACGATCTTCATTAAACTCCGAAGGTATTCCTGAACGTGGAGAATCAGTAATGTCAAAACGATCCTCCTTAAAACAAGAAAACCGTTTTCTGGCCGTGCTCTGTGCGATGACATTATTTCCATACACGGCACAAATGTTTCTGGCTGCTTCGTTGCTCTCACCCCTCTATTGAACCCAAACAGAAGAAATGTCTGAAATGTTCCATTTCTGGGCTTCGCACTCCTTTTTCTAGTGATCGCAGCTAAAAAAAAAAAAAAAAAAAAAAAAAAAAAAAGTTCATATGTATGTGAAATCTTATGGGACATAACTGCTAAGGTCATCAGTCCCTAAGCTTACACACTACTTAACCTAAATTATCCTAAGGACAAACACACACATACCCATGCCCGAGGGAGGACTCGAACCTCCGCCGGGATCAGCCGGCTCGCAACTCAATTCACTACCTCCAAATGACAAAACGACAATACATAAATTCAGATAGCAACAGTGAATAACAAATAAAAAATGACAATCGATAAATAAACGCATAACAACAGAAATACCAACATGTGAAACAAAACGCAACGAACTTATGCACCAACCTAATATAATAAAGCAAAAGGCAACTGAATAAGAAGCAGGAATGAACGAAGGGAATGAAGGTATGAGTGTGAGTGGATCTGAATACAATTTTATAAATGTCTCATGCATGTAAATAGGTGACACTAGTAAATGCTAAAATAACAAGTAATTATTATTAGAATTTTGGAAGCATATGAATTGTTTATTTTAATCCCCTTTGATACTTACGTGACAGACCTTGCCGCTAATGTGGTATCACGTAGAAAGAATTATAAATCTGTATGCATTTTCTTTGTTTTATTTCTTTTCAATTTTTTTTATTCATTGCCTCATTTTCAGTATATGAATGAATTATGTGAAATTTTCATGCAAATTAATAGTGTTATTCTGAATTGTAACATTATTCTCAGTGTACCTGTGTATATTGCCTAAGGATTTATGGAAGCTCTGGTCCAGTAAAGAATGAAATATGCGTAAAAATTGTATGAACGCAGCCGAGGTAATTGATGAGTGGGTTAATCCAAGGAGTGACCCAACAGTGTTATGACAGGTGGTTGCGTAAGTCAAATTACTGACAGAAAGGGCGGTCGTATTTTGTAAAGAGAAGTGGTTCTCAATAGAAATATAGGAAGAAAAGTACGTGCAGACTGGAAGAGTAGGAGTTAAAAGCCGGACGGTGGATGTGGTAAGTCTGTCGGTTAGAATACTGACATTGTAGATGGTTATATTAGCTGTATGGTGCAGCAGTACCGAAGCCCAAACAAAAAAAAAAAAAAAAAAAAAAAAAACTTAGCTATATTATCTATGGTTTCAATGTCTCATTCTGTTATTTATCTGGATACTGCTCTCTCTGATGCCGATGAAATATTGTTGTCTGACTGTAGCTTCACTAGTCGAAGCCCCCCACCCCCTCAATTCAACGGCTAAAGAACGGAAGCGGAATATTTGCAGTTTTCCGATCTTAAATGTGACAGTGTACCACTTAGTAGCGAACGCATTTGTCTAATCTTGTTCTGTACCATTTATTCTTACGGTTCATAGTAAAAATAATTACGTCCTTACGTCCTATTTTAGAGAGAACAATTTCTCGGCTTCTAAACTGGACGCACGGCGAATCGATTCCGTGCTGACCTTATTACGAGAGAACCTGCTGCGTCATCCCTGGCGTGAAGCGGCGGTGTTCGAGGGGGGCGGGGGGGCTGGGAGCACCAGAGGGCCACTCCCTTACCAGCGCTGAGGCCGCCACGCCTACGTGTCTAGTCTATTATGTCGACGTTCGCCCAGTTTTCATGTAGCTCGGACGCGCGGAGACAGGTTGCAGCAGAGCATTAAATAAAGGAGTTCCTCATAATAATTTTCAATAATGTTAGCTTTTATGTTGATCTAAGAAGCACACGTCTCCGATTGTAATTTCATAGAAGCATAGTTTTCTTGTGGATGGCTTTAACCAAAGACTTCAAAATACAACTTATAATAGAAAATATTTTTAAAATTTGAACCAGTAATCTGCTGTGTAAAGGTTCAGTTTAGCTACATAAATCTCTTATAGACAAGTTGTAATCGAAAGGAACGTAATGTGTGTGAGTGTAAACATATTCGTGCTTAATAATCAGTCTACCAAAGATATGTCACAAATATTTAGATCCACTATTTCTTGGAAGGAGTCGTAATGTATCTGCAAGGCGTGGACGACTCTGTTAAGAAGTTTATCTACGTAAGAGGACTGAAACGAGTACTTAATAACCTCGATATTTCATTGATATCTGAAGAATAAAATAAGTACTAGAAAATCACACATTATCCATGAAATCATACCTATCGCAAGAGTCGTCTATAATGTTGACTAGCTGCTATCCAAGTCAACCGCAATTTTTTAAACCAGAACAATGTTCGTGCAGCTTTTACCGATTTTAGCTGGTGTTTATAGCACAATAAGTCTTATTCTGTTTACAACAATGTTACTCAAGAGAAGCTACTGTACTTCCAGCGCACTTCTGGAGATACTGTTCACATTATAGCGAATGATGCTGCATATCACTGAAGAGCCAAATAGACAGGTACATCTGACTAATATCGTGTACGGACCCGCGAGCACGCAGAAGTGCCAGAACACGACTTGGCATGGACTCGACTAATGTCTGAACTAGTGATGGAGAGAATTGACATAATGAATTCTGCAGGGCTGTCCATAAATCCATAAGAGTGCGAGGGGGTGGAGATCTCTTCTGAACAGCACGTTGCAAGGCGCCAGAGATATGCTCAATAATGTTCACGTCTGAGGAATTTGGTGGCCAGCGGAAGTGTTTAAAATCGAAAGAGTGTTCCTGGACCCACTCTGTAGCAATTCTGGACGTGGGGGTGTCGCATAGTCCTGTTGCAATTGCCAAAGTTTGTCGAAATGCACAATTGAATGAAAGGATCCAGGTGATCCGATGGGATGCTTACGTACGTGTCATCTGTCAGAGTCGTATCTAAGACTCGTCCGATCAGGCAACTTGTTTCCCGTCATCAATAGTCCAATGTCGGTGTTGAAGACCCCAGGCGAGGCGTAAAGCTGTGTGTCATGCATTCATCAAGGGTACACAAGTCGGCCTTCGGCTCCGAAAGCCCATATCGATGATGTTTCGTCGAATGGTTCGCACGCTGACACTCTCTGATGGTCCAGCATTGAAATTTGCAGCAATCTGCGGAAGGGTTGCACTTCTGTCAAGTTGAACGGTTGTCTTCAGTCGTCGTTGGTCCAGTTCTTGCAGCAGGGTGGTCTAAGGGGCCTAGCCATGTTTCTCGCGGCTGCCCCCGTCGGAGTTTCGAGTCCTCCCTCGGGCATGAGTGTATGTGTTGTCCTTAGCGTTAAGTTAGTCTAAGTTAGATTAAGTGGTGTGTAAGCCTAAGGACCGATGACTACAGCAGTTTGGTCCCATAGGAACTTACCACTACCACCACCTGTTCTTGCAGCACCTTTTTCCAACCGCAGCATTGTCAGAGATGTAATGTTTTACCGAATTCCTGATATTCACAGTACACTCGCGAAATGGTTGTACGGGAAAATGTCCGCTACACCACTACCTCGGATAAGCTGTGTCCCATCGCTCGTGGACCGACTGTAACACCACGTTCAAACTCACTTAAATCTTGATAACCTGCCATTGTAGCAGCAGTAACCATTCTAACAACTGCGCCAGCTACTTTCTGTCTTGCCGGCCGCTGTGGCCGAGCGGTTCTAGGCGCTTCAGTCCGAAACCGCGCTGCTGCTACGGCCGCAGGTTCGAATCCTGCCTCGGGCATGGATGTGTGTGATGTCCTTAGGTTAGTTAGGTTTAACTAGTTCTAAGTGTAGGGGACTGATGACCTCAGATGTTAAGTCCCATAGTTCTTAGAGCCATTTTGAACTTGCTGTCTTATATGGGCGGTGCCGGCCGCAGCGCCGTATTTTGTCTGTCTGCATATCTCTGTATTTGAATACGCTTGCCTATACCAGTTTCTTTGGTGCTTGAGTATATATGGAAGTATACGTTTATCGAGATATTCATGAACAAATTAAGGGAGCTAAGGGAGGAAACGTATGGAGTGTCTACTGCTTCTCAATAAAAACATTGACTGAAATACATGACATTGCCTTCACATGAAGTTTGCCGTGCAAAAATATCGAGTAGAGCAACTCTAGACAACAACAACAACAACAGCAGCAGCAGCAGCAAAAAGACGCCCCACCACAAGGAATTATCCGAATGTGTCGGAAATCAGTAGATGTGATGTACGTGTACAGGCAAACAAATGAGTACAATTTCAGAAAAAACTGTATGATTAGTTCAAGAAATGGTTCAAATGGCTCTTAGCACTATGGGACTTAACATCTGACGTCATCAGTCCCATAGAACTTAGAACCACTTAAACCTAACTAACCTAAGGACATCACACACATCCATGCCCGAGGCAGGATTCAAACTTGCGACCGTTGCGGTCGCGGGGTTCCAGACTAAAGCCCCTAGAAGCGCTCGGCCACACCGGCCGGCGATTAGTTCACAAACTGAGCAAGTCAGTAACGCGTTCGTCCACCCGTGGCCCGTTGGAAGCAGTTATTATAATACTTGGCATTGGTAAATTTTTTGGACATCCTCCTGAGGAAAACTGTGCCAAATTCTATCCAATTGGAGCGTTAGATCGTCAAAATCCCAAGCCGACTGGAAGGATGTGCTCATACTGCTCCAAACGGTCTCATTCGGGAGAGATCCGGCAAACGGGCTGGCCAAGGTAAGGTTGGACAAGCACGAAGACAAGCCGTAGAAACTCTCGTCGTGTATGTAAATCGAGGATGGCTTTCGATGAAAGGCAACAAAATGGGGCGTAGACTATCGTCCACGGATCGCTGTGCTGTGAGGGTGCCGCGGATGACAACCGACAGGGGTCCTGCTATCAAACGAAATGGTGCCCCACACCATCATTCATGTTTGTCGGGCCGTACGGGGGCGACAGTCAAGTTGGTAATCCATGGCTGTCCGGTGCGCCTCCATATTCGTCTTCACTGATAATCTGGACTCTGTTCGAAGCGGGTCTCATCACTGAAGACAGTTATACTCCAGTCAACGAGATTCCAAGCCGAAGACGTGTCTGGCGACGCCCCAGACAGCGGTTGGATACCAGCCTGAGTGTCGCCCGCCATATGACCCGACAACCCGGAGTGATGGTCTAGAGTACGATTTGTTTTCGTAGCAGGACCATCCGCGTTGGTTTGCCATCCGCGAAGTTATTCGAATAACAATTATCTTCTTGTTGAATGACTTTAGTGAACAAATCTTCATTAGAATGACACGGTACTCTTTGACAGAAGATCTTCACTACTGGTAGAAGCGTTAAGCCTAAAACACACTAGTCTTGGGCTAGACTTTCGTAATGTTTACTCAAATCATAGTGAAAACATATATTTCTAAAACAACTGTTATCTACCGTACAATTTTAGTTAGTAGGTATAACTCTAAATATTCAAATAGAATTGTCTCTAAATTTTTGCTCCTTATTCAAAAATTCGAAAGCAACTTTCTGTATATTCGTCATGGTGTCTAATGTGACGACAGGAAAAGGAGCTTTCTATATTTTATATATGGAGAGAATCAAGGAGACCTAAACTCCAAATGATCTAAAATCCATCTTTTGCTATTGGCGCAATTATATTGCCAAACTTTTACCCATAGAAAATTGCACCCAGATCTTACAGATTCGTACGTTCTAGCCACGAGTTACAGATTCCACATTATACACTCCACATAACCGTTGAAGGGCATTCGACGATATCACGCGTGTTTGAAAGGTGAAGTATGAAAACAGAATTAATATGATGAAGGGGAAACGAGTGAAGATAAGTAACGGTCACATATTCTTGCCTGATGTTTGTGGGTAAGCACTGAATGTACGCTAGTGTTGTAAGATCATACAAGAGAAACACGTCAAGACAAATGGGAACAGTTTATACTATCTGAATTCCCGTCCTTTGTTAGGGGAAGTAAAGAAGCACATACAGTTTTATACCATGAGAGTTCGTCGTACTCTTTCGGACTATCACACTAATAGCTAGCCTAGTACTGTGAACTGTTGCGGAAAATTCATCCCAATATTTGTAGCTAAATTAAAATAAATAAATTAATTAAATACTTTCATTTAAATCGGCCACGTTGCAGTTTTACAAAGAGAAAACATAAATCCAAGAAGATCTGATTTATATCTGTCAGGTGGTTCACGGCTGGCTCCATTTTTGTTCGAGTTCAGAGTAACTGTAGATATAGTTAAGGTCTGCGGTTGTAGAATTTGTCAGGTTTCACGCTGGCAGGCACTCTCGTTAGTTGAGCTCCTCTGAAACTAATAAGAATTCTCTAATAGATACTGAAATAGTTCCAATAATAATCGCAATTTAATTTCTCAACTAATAACAAGCAGGGTTTCTGTTATGCCACAGGAAACGGTCTCAATATTGGTTGGAGTAAGGGCAAGAAAAGAGACTCCAGCGAAGTAGTCACTAAACATTTAAGGTCTTTACAAGTGGCACATTGTGCTACGATTTTGTAAAAAAAAATCACCCAATTTCTCAAAGCTGCCGATAAAAGCAGTAGTAGGAGCTCCGTTGTAGTTAGAAACGTCTTTTAAAATTCGTTTAATGCTCGCGCCCGTGTCAATAGGTAAGACAATGTCTCAGGCCCCAATTAATGTATGTAAAATTAATGTCTGTATTGAAAACAGGATCAAATAAATACTCCTTAGGAAAACTACCTCCACCGACTTTTGTAGAATACATACGTTGCACATGGTCTGCCCTAATATCACACGTTGCTAGAATTATTTAGCACGTGGTTGGTAAAACTAGTTGTGCAAAAAGTATTACGACAAATAAAAGACGTATTGCAGTTCACGAGAGGATTCAGAGTGTCTGCAAAGATTATTGGGGGACAAGCTTGCTGGACACTGAATTCAAATTGAACGTAAAGGTCATGAATAACAGGTGAAACCGATTTGAAAATCTCGCAATTTAAGAAAAAAAAGGTCTTCGTAAAGGAAATATGTCCAGGACTGCACTGTTCATGATGAAACAAATTATTGAAAAATTAAGAGAATTAACAACTAGAATTCACGTAATCTATAAAAGCTGTCGATGAAGTTAGTAAAAAGCTTAAGAAATATAATAGAAAGAAGCACTTGTCCAATATATTTGACACATGCCTTGACAAGCCTGTACAAAGATAATCGTCTTAAATTTAAATGAAAAATTAACTTGGCTTTACTGGCAAAGGGACAATTCAAGGGTGTGGTGTCACCACCCATGCTTTTAACGCATTTCTGGACGATATAATAAAAAAAAAACACTCCGTCTACAGGTCACAAGTGGCCAATCGGTACCATCCGACCGCCGCGTCATCAGCAATGGAGGACGCTAATAGAAAGGGCGTGGGGTCAGCACACCGCACTCCCGGCCGTTATGATGGTATTCTTGACCGAAGCCGCTCCTCAATTGGCATCACGAGGCTGCAGGCACCCCGAAAGATTGCAACAGCACATGGCGGCCTGGATGGTGACCGATCCAAGTGCCAGCCACGCCCGACAGCGCTTAGCTGCGGTGATCTCACGGGAACCGGTGTATACACTGCGGCAAGACCGTTGCCGAACGATATAATAAAAGAAAGTAAATCTCAATTTGATGCAGGTAAACCTATAGATAAGTACATTATTTTATTATGTTTCTTAAATGTGGATTTGCTTGCTTTTCAGAGGAAAAAGGTTGTATACAAATACCAGTTGCCAAGGGTGTATGAAACAAACAAGCAGAAAATACCAACAAGAAAAACAAACTATGACTTTAACAGAAAAATGACTGGTAACAACGAAATACCTTCTTATGAAACCTGATTCACAAACTGAAAATCTAAATTAACTTCATTTGTACTATTTATCTGTACTCGAACCTGAATTTCTCTCTTGACGTGAATGGTAGCTTTAACCACTTCGGCTACCTGAGCTCGCATTCGGTACCCACCTAGACCTCCATATCTCAACACAGACATTGTACAACAACATAATAAGTATTGCATGCCTCGACGGGTTGAAACGGCGATCCCATCGAACGTCCCTCTCTTGTGGGAATAACATAATGTGTGTAAAAGCATTAGGAGGTGTGGACAAGTGTGACACATGGATGTTTGGGCAGGTACGTGAGCCGTGCTTACAAGGGAACCTCCCCATCGCACCCCCCTCACATTTAATTATAAGTTGGCACAGTGGATAGGCCTTGAAAAACTGAACACAGATCAATCGAGAAAACAGGAAGAAGTTGTGTGGAACTATGAAAAAAATTAGCAAAATATACAAACTGAGTAGTCCATGCGAAAGGTAGGCAACATCAAGGACAGTGTGAGCTTACGAGCGCCGTGGTCCCGTGGTTAGCGTGAGCAGCTGCGGAATGAGAGGTCCTTGGTACTAGTCCTCTCTCGAGTGAAAAGTTTAATTTTTTATTTTCAGACAATTATCAAACTTTAGGCACTCACACATAATCAACTTCGCTCTCCAAAATTCCAGGACATGTTCAGATTTGCTTGGATATATGCAGGATTTGACGGTCTACACACGGAAACATTTGAAAACGTAAAAAACATATGTTTTGACAGAGCACAGGGAAAACTGTGCGACTGTGAAACTGTTGCATTCATTTGTTGCAGTTTATGTGACAAACTCTTATGTTTTCATCACTTTTTTGAGAGTGATTATCACATCCACAAGAAAACCTAAATCAGGCAAGGTAGAAGAATCTTTTTACCCATTCGCCAGGTGTGCAAGTTAGGTGGGTCGACAACATATTCCTGTCATGTGACGCACATGCCGTCACCAGTGTCGTATAGAACATATCAGACGTGTTTTCCTGTGGAGGAATCGGTTGACCTATGACCTTGCGATCAAATGTTTTCGGATCCTGTTGGAGAGGTACGTCCTTTCGTCTACTAATCGCGCGGTTTTGCGGTGCGGTCGCAAAACACAGACACTAAACTTATTGCAGTGAACAGAGACGTCAATGAATGAAAGGGTGGATCGTAACTTTGCGAAAATAAAGAAAGAAAAATCTTCAGTCGAGGGAAGACTCGAACCAAGGACCCATCGCTCCCCAGTTGCTCACTCCAACCACGGGACCACGATGCTCCTCAGCCTACATTGTCTTTAGTATTGCCTATCTAGCGCATGGACTACTCAGTTTGTATATTTTGCTTATTTTTTTCATAGTTCCACACAACTTCTTCCTGTTTTCTCGATTGATCTGTGTTTAGTTTTTCAAGGCCTATCCACTGTGTCAATTTATAACTAAATCTGAGGGGGGCGCGATGGGGAGGTTCCCTTGTTAGATGCCAAAGTGGTTAAGGCGACTGGTCTCGTTAAGCGGGAAAGCTGTGTTCGAGTCCCGGCCAGCACAAATTTTCACATGTTGTTGTTGTTGTGGTCTTCAGTCCTGAGACTGGTTTGATGCAGCTCTCCATGCTACTCTATCCTGTGCAAGCTTCTTCATCTCCCAGTACCTACTGCAACCTACATCCTTCTGAATCTGCTTAGTGTATTCATCTCTTGGTCTCCCTCTACGATTTTTACCCTCCACGCTACCCTCCAATGCTAAATTTGTGATCCCTTGATGCCTCAAAACATGTCCTACCAACCGATCTCTTCTTCTAGTCAAGTTGTGCTACAAACTTCTCTTCTCCCCAATCCTATTCAATACCTCCTCATTAGTTACGTGATCTACCCACCTTATCTTCAGCATTCTTCTGTAGCACCACATTTCGAAAGCTTCTATTCTCTTCTTGTCCAAACTACTTATCGTCCATGTTTCACTTCCATGCATGGCTACACTCCATACAAATACTTTCAGAAACGACTTCCTGACACTTAAATCTATACTCGATGTTAACAAATTTCTCTTCTTCAGAAACGATTTCCTTGCCATTGCCAATCTACATTTTATATCCTCTCTACTTCGACCATCATCAGTTATTTTACTCTCCAAATAGCAAAACTCCTTTACTACTTTAAGTGTCTCATTTCCTAATCTAATTCCCTCAGCATCACCCGATTTAATTTGACTACATTCCATTATCCTCGTTTTGCTTTGTTGATGTTCATCTTATATCCCCCTTTCAAGACACTGTCCATTCCGTTCAACTGCTCTTCCAAGTCCTTTGCTGTCTCTGACAGAATTACAATCTCATCGGCGAACCTCAAAGTTTTTACTTCTTCTCCATGAATTTTAATACCTACTCCGAATTTTTCTTTTGTTTCCTTTACTGCTTGCTCAATATACAGATTGAATAACATTGGGGAGAGGCTACAACCCTGTCTCACTCCTTTCCCAACCACTGCTTCCCTTTCATGCCCCTCGACTCTTATAACTGCCATCTGGTTTCTGTACAAATTGTAAATAGCCTTTCGCTCCCTGTATTTTACCCCTGCCACCTTCAGAATTTGAAACAGAGTATTCCAGTTAACATTGTCAAAAGCTTTCGCTAAGTCTACAAATGCTAGAAACGTAGGTTTGCCTTTTCTTAATCTTTCTTCTAAGATAAGTCGTAAGGTTAGTATTGCCTCACGTGTTCCAACATTTATACGGAATCCAAACTGATCTTCCCCGAAGTCCGCTTCTACCAGTTTTTCCATTCGTATGTAAAGAATTCGCGTTTGTATTTTCCAGCTGTGACTTATTAAACTGATAGTTCGGTAATTTTCACATCTGTCAGCACCTGCTTTCTTTGGGATTGGAATTATTATATTCTTCTTGAAGTGTGAGGGTATTTCGCCTGTCTCATACATCTTGCTCACCAGATGGTAGAGTTTTGTCAGGACTGGCTCTCCCAAGGCCATCAGTAGTTCTAATGGAATGTTGTCTACTCCCGGGGCCTTGTTTCGACGCAGGTCTTTCAGTATTCTGTCAAACTCTTCACGCAGTATCTTATCTCCATTTCGTCTTCATCTACATCCTCTTCCATTTCCATAATATTGTCCTCAAGTATATCGCCCTTGTATAAACCCTCTATATACTCCTTCCACCTTTCTGCCTTCCCATCTTTGCTTAGAACTGGGTTGCCATCTGAGCTCTTGATATTCATACAAGTGGTTCTCTTGTCTCCAAAGGTCTCTTTAATTTTCCTGTAGGCAGTATCTATCTTACCCCTAGTGAGACAAGTCTCTACATCCTTACATTTGTCCTCTAGCCATCCCTGCTTAGCCATTTTGCACTTCCTGTCGATCTCATTTTTGAGACGTTTTCACATGTCATCGATAAATTAGTCAACTTAGATTTGCAATTTGTGATCCAAATTTCGAAACATTTAATGAACAGCTGTGGATCATCACGCATTTGTATAACGTGCATTGTCATCACATACATTGTACAATAACATAATAAGTACAAAACACCTATGTTGATAATGGAATGATGAAGAAGTTATATATTTAACCATTCCGAGATTGCGTATAACAAATTAATTCGATAAAGATGTACAGAAGGCAATTCACAAAACTCCTTAGAACAAAAAGAACCTGATAAACAAAACACAGAAAGATACATAGTTGAAAAACTGTGAGAGCAAGCATGAACTTCCTTTATTTAGTGAAAGGAGAATTCAGGAAGCAGAAATAAGATTTTACAGAGCTGTATTAGAATGCAGTAGCTAGCCAGAATTGGAACTCGTGACATGGAGAATGAAATGTGTATCTATGGATATGAAAACGAAGTCTACGATAGCGAAACAAATGGGGCAAACACGACACCAAAACGGCTAACCAAAGATTGTCTGCATCATTTTCGACACATAAACCAGAACGGAAGAGACATCAAGGAGATATGTATAGCAACTACGAAATCCCTAACGCTTATTGTGTGTAAAAGACGAAGATCTTATACCGAAAAGTCTCCATGAAGTAGCACATAGTCAATTCGTCTGACTGTTAAGTCCAGCGTTTAACTGGTAGCTAGAGTTGTGAAAATACCGTAGATTCCACTGACTGTCATAAGTAAACCCTAACTACCGTACTGTTCCTACTAGCTTCGGTCAATCAAGGTGGCACCCGCATTACCTGTAAGTTAGGTGTGTTGAATGTATATCGGGCTTTACCTAATAACGATCGCCATCATTACATGTGCAATCAGTGTCTTACTAGATTCCTCTAATAACCGGAAACGTTAAATCGTCTAGAAACTGAGTGAGGATATATAAAGGGCTGCATAACTTACGGAACATTTATGTTCTGCATAATTATCCTTCTGTCTGTTACCTAAAAAGAATCAGTATTTATAGCAAAATTGGGCTTGTAATGCGTAATCCAAATTTTACCCGGAAATTATTGATCTGTGTCATGAAACAGAGGGATGTTGTAGGAAAAGTAAGGAAAACATCAGAGATCTATCATATAGCGCTAGAAAACCCAATTTATTAAAGAAAAAGAAAATAATAAAAAAAGAAAACGAAATACAAAAATATATCAACATCGCATCAATACTTCGTCGAATTTATATAAAATATGTTTCTGTTATTCATAAACAACTTTCGCATTTACCAATGACAACAGGAAACTGTTACATATAAGCATGATGAAGAACATTGTTTCTTTCCTTTGCTATTGCCTGCAGGGCGCAGGGTCGGCAGGGTTAAGGACGGATTTGGCAAGTTTAATTTTAAGGGGTTTCCGGATGCCCTTCCTGCCGCCGCCCCATACCATCTGGGACAGAATTAGTGTACCCCAGCTGTCTACGTCTAGTGTAAATCGTGAAATAGTGTGAATGTGTTTCAAATATCTGCGAATCGTGTAACTGAGGCGGGACGTGGGGACCAGACCGGTATTCACCTAGTAGGATGTGGAAAACCGCCTAAAAACCACATCCAGGCTGGCCGGCACACCAGCCGTCGTCGTTAATGCGCCGGGCGGATTCGATCCGCGACCGGCGCGCCTACCCAGGTCCAGGAAGCAGCGCATTAGCGTTCTCGGCTATCCTGGCGGGTGATAAAGGACTTTCTATTGAGTACAAAATAACAACAGTTTATGTGTGTGTCCATGTAAACTTTACTTGCATCAAGAGTAACTGCTTTGTTCGCATGAAAGCGGATAAGTTACGCGATCAACTAATTTTTATTACTTGTACGGTGCAATATATATTCTCTATGAATATAAAATGCACAATGGACGAACACCGAATGATGTGCGGTTCTAATTGGTTCAAAACAAATAAAAAACAAAGAGAAGTTCTCGGCTCCCATTTTCTCTCTTCCACACTCATTTACATTCCTTCCTACCAGTCTTAAAAATACTACCCACAATTCCTACCATTTACTACGTCATTTATGTGATGTTCCAAAACCACCGAACTGTATTTTTGTTAGGTCACAACTTTACTGGTAGCGTGTTGAGGCTGGTGCGGGATGGGCAATTACCCACTTTGCGGCGGCATGCCGAGAGCCTGTTTTGGTGGCGCGGAGCCTCTTAGTGGAGTGCATCCAGCAGACACAGCGCCCCAGCGACCCACATGTGAGTGCACCGAGAAGCAGGCGGCGACCCGCGTCGACGGTCCGTTAGCGGCCCAACAGCTGCCCGCTACGGGCTGCCAGCACGCGGGCTGGGTTGTGCGCTGACTGCCTGCCGCTGAGGTCGCAGACGGCAGTCTTGTTCAGGCAGCAGTTTCCGAAAGGTACCCGCATACATAGAACTACAACTGCGGTCGAGCTCTGATTTCATCAAATTTAAACTGTTTGTGACTTAGAAGTAGTTACTTCAGATTGTCGCTGATGCTTGGAAACTATCAGAAATGACCTGCCGGTTTCCCTGAAATCACAGTCATAACACTTCTGTTCATTTTTGTTTGCTGCAGCAGCGCTCCAAGTGGCCATTAAGCTACACGTTTGAGTAAGGTATCAGATGAGTGCGAATAGTATTGTTTATATTGATTTACAACATTGTTTTTACGATGGTGAGCGTACTTAGTGTCATAAAAATTGAAAGTAAGTAAAAAGTGACACCACAGTTGTCTTTCTCTAGCTTTCTAAGAACCTTGGGAGATATGAAACGGTACATTAGAGAACAGTTCATATTTGATTCTCTTGTAACCTATAGATACACTACTCGCCATTAAAATTCCTACACCAACAAGAAATGCAGATGGTAAACGGGTATTCATTGCACAAATATATTATACTAGAACTGACATGTAATTACATTTTCACGCAATTTGGGTGCATAGATCCTGAGAAATCAGTACCCAGAACAACCACCTCTGGCTGTAATAACGGCCTTGATAACCCTGGGCATTGAGTCAAACAGAGCTTGGATGGCGTGTACAGGTACAGCTGTCCATGCACCTTCAACACGATACCGCAGTTATTGCGTATTGGCGTATTGTGACGAGCCAGTTGCTCGCACACCATTGACCAGACGTTTTCAATTTGTGAGAGATCTGGAGAATGTGCTGTCCAGGGCAACAGTCGAACATTTTCTGTATCCAGAAAGGTCCGCACAGGACCTGCAACATGAGGTCGAGCATTATCCTGCTGAAATATAGGGTTTCGCAGGGATCGAATGAAGGGTGGAGCCACGGGTCGTAACACATCTGAAATGTAACGTCCACTGTTCAAAGTGCCGTCAATGCGAACAGGTGGTGAACGAGACGTGTAACCAATGGCAGCCCATACCATCACGCCGCGTGATACGCCAGTATGGCGATGACGAATACACGCTTCCAATGTGCGTTCACCGCGATGTCGCCAAACACAGGTGCGACCATCACGATGCTGTAACCAAAACCTGGATTCATCCGAAAAAATGACGATTTGCCATTCGTGCACCCAGGTTCGTCGTTGAGTACACCATCGCAGGCGCTCCTGTCTGTGATGCAGCGTCAAGGGTAACCGCAGCCATGGCCTCCGAGCTGATAGTTCATGCTGCTGCAAACGTCGTCCAACTGTTCGTGCAGTTGGTTGTTATCTTGCAAACGTCCCCATCTGCTGACTCAGGGATCGTGACGTGACTTCACGATCCGTTATATCCATGCGGATAAGATGCCTGTCATCTCGACTGCTAGTGATGCGAGGCCGTTGGGATCCAGCACAGCGTTCCGTATTACCCTCCTGAACGCACCGATTCCATATGCTGCTTACAGTCATTTGGATCTCGACCATCGCGAGCAGCAATGTCGCGATACGATAAACCGCAATCGCGAAAGACTACAATCCGACGTTTATCAAACTCGGAAACGTGATGGTACGCATTTCTCCTCCTCACACGAGGCATCACAACAACGTTTCACCAGGCAACGCCGGTCAACTGCTGTTTGTGTATGATAAATCGGTTGGAAACTTTCCCCATGTCAGCACGTTGTAGGTGTCGCCACCGGCACAAACCTTGTGTGAATGCTCTGAAAAGCTTATCATTTGCATATCATAGCATCTTCTTCCTGACGGTTATATTTCGCATCTGTAGCACGTCATCTTCGTGGTGTAGCAATTTTAATGGCCAGTAGTGTAGTTATTGAAGCGTGTCGTTTTCTTTTAAGAATGAAAAATGGATAGTAAACAGCAGAGTACCTACCCTACCCCGCACCGCCGTACTAAGCGAGATCCTAATTGAGGTGGTTTGCCGTTGCCTTTCTCCGATCGTAGTGGGAATAAATGACGATGATGATGAAGACGAAGACGACACAACAACACGCAGTCATCTCGAAGCGGGTGAAAATCGCTGACGCCGCCGGGAATCGAACCCAGGATCCCTTGCTTGAGAAGCGAGAACGATACCGCTAGACCACGAGCTGCGGTCTTTGTGCACCATACTTCCAGTCAAATCAGTGAATGTGGAACGTAGGAAACTCGTATGGAACCCAGTTCCTACATTATTTACCGTACTAAATAAGCCATCCCAGTTGTAGCATACGGGAGAAGTACATAGACGTGATAATAAAATGTCAAAAGCAAGGACACTCTTTCCCCAACACAGAACGGACCAATTCCACTAATATCGCTACATCTGAGTCACAAAACGACAAGAATCTTCAACATATTCGCTTTTGAAGAAAAGTGGTTAAATTTACAGAAATATTCGTGTATTCGAAAGTCGAGAGAGAAGTGTAAGAATTTGCGAATCATTACGCGCAATACAAAATTTGTACGTGCCAAAGAAGCGCCATCACAGTAAGAAGAAACGACATTAATATGTTTCTCATGCATGAAATGTATGTTTACATTCTCTTGACTTTAGGGTATGAGATGGATACGCATACTCCAAAGAATTTATTCGTGAGTAAGTTGTACCATATATCACCGTGTCAGTGAGATTCGGCTTTTTTCACATTTATTTAACTATCATTCATGTCTCTCCATAATCTACTGTCGCTTTGAACGCGGAAATACAATGACTACAATATAATTTAAAACAAATAATAATCTTGCGATTGCCTTCTCGTCGCTAGGGGCGCTAGTGTCGTTCCAACCATTATACGGTAGCAATTTTCACAGCAATGAGTATGGTGACTGTATGTGTTAGTCTGCGCCTGAAACTGCAAAAACCAGGGCATTCGCAGAGCTCTTTGTATGCACTTGTAGCTATCGAACAATTAAAAATAAACAATATTTTGTATTGTCAATTTCGTTTTGTTATCACGTATTTAGCAGATCGACTATACAGCGTGGTCCATTGATAGTGACCGGACCAAATATCTCATGAAATAAGCATCAAACTAAAAAACTACAAACAACGAAACTCATCTAGCTTGAAGGGGGAAACCAATTGGCGCCAGGGTTGGCCCGCTAGATGGCGCTTCCATAGGTCAAACGAATATCATCTGCGTTTCTTAAATGGGAACCCCTATTTTTATTACATATTCGTGTAGCACGTAAAGAACTATGAATGTTTTAGTTGGACCACTTTTTTCGCTTTGTAATAGATGGCGCTGTAATAGTCACGAACGTATAAGTACGTGGTATCACGTAACATTCTGCCAGTGCGGACGGTATTAGCTTCGTAATACATTACCCGTGTTAAAATGGACCGTTTACCAATTGCGGAAAAGGTCGACATCGTGTTGATGTATGGCTATTGTGTTCAAAATGCCCAACGGGCGTGTGCTATGTATGCTGCTCGGTATCTTGCACGACATCATCCAAGTGTCCGGACCGTTCGCCGGATAGTTACGAAATTTAGGGAAACAGGAAGCGTTCAGCCACAAGTGAAACGTCAACCACGACCTGCAACAAATTATGATGTCCAAGTAGTGTTTTAGCTGCTGTAGCGGATAATCTGCACATCAGTAGCAGACAAATTGCGCGAGAGTCTGGAATCTCAAAAACGTCGGTGTTGAGAATGCTACATCAACATCGATTGCACCCGTACCATGTTTCTATGCACCAGGAATTGCATGGCGACGACTTTGAACGTCGTTTACAGTTCTGCCACTGGGCACAAGAGAAATTACAGGAAGATGACAGATTTTTTGCACGCGTTCTATTTAGCGACGAAGCGCCATTCACCAACAGCGGTAACGTAAACCGGCATAATATGCACTATTGGGCAACGGAAAATCGACGATGACTGCGAAAAGTTGAACATCAGCGACCTTGGCGGGTTAATGTATGGTGCGGCATTATGGGAGTACGGATAATTGGCCCCCATTTTATCGATGGCAATCTAAATGGTGCAATGTATGCTGATTTCCTACGTAATGTTTTACCGATGTTACTACAAGATGGTTCACTGCATGACAGAATGGCGATGTACTTCCAACATGATGGATGTCCGGCACATAGCTCGTGTGCGGTAGAAGCGGTGTTGAATACCATACTTCATGACAGGTGGGTTGGTCGTCGAAGCACCATACCATGGCCCGCAAGTTCACCGGATCTGACGTCCCCGGATTTCTTTCTGTAGGGAAAGTTGAAGGATATTTGCTATCGTGATCCAACGACAACGCCTGACAACATGCGTCAGCATGTGCGAACATTACGGTGAAGGCGAACTACACGCTGTTGAGAGGAATGTCGTTACACGTATTGCAAAATGCATTGAGGTTGACGGACATCATTTTGAGCATTTATTGCATTAATTTGGTATTTACAGGTAATCACGCTGTAACAGCATGCGTTCTCAGAATTGATAAGTTCACAAAGGAACATCTATCACATTGGAACAACCGAAATAAAATGGTCAAACGTACCAACGTTCTGTATTTTAATTTAAAAAACCTACCTTTTACCAACTGTTCGTCTAAAATCGTGAGCCATATGTTTGTGACTATTACAGCGCCATCTATCACAAAGCGAAAAAAGTGGTCCAACTAAAACATTCATATTTCTTTACGTATTACACGAATATGTAATAAAAAAGGGGTGTTCCTAATTTAAAAACGCAGTTGCTATCCGTTTGACGTATGGCAGCGGTATCTAGTGGGCCAACCATAGCGCCATCTGGTTTCCCCCTTCAAGCGAGACGAGTTTCGTTCTTTGTAGTTTTTTCGTTTGAGGCTTATTTCGTGACATATTTGGCCCGGTCACTATCAATGGACCACCCTGTATGTTGCCTTTCACTCTGCAGTGGAGTGTGAGCGGCTTTGAAACTTCCTGCTAGATTAAAACTGTGTTGTCACACCGGGACTCGAACCTGGAGCCTTGCTTTGTGTTGCCTTTACCGACTGGGCTGTCGAGGCATGAGTAATGACCTGCCATTACACCTTCAATTTTGGTAGTACCTCTTTCCAAATTTCATATACACTACCAGATCAAAAATATCTGATCACCTATTAGTGCCATCAATGGTCATTAATATGTGGTGTGTCCAACTTTCACCTTTGTGACCGTTTGAACTCACTGAGCCACTTTCAATGCTATTTCTGAATGACTTTGGGGGAAGAATAGTCAGCTCACCCTCAAGAGTCGAAACCAGAGAAGGTAGTGATGTTGGAGGCTGGAGGGAAGTCGACGTTCTAACTCATCCTAAAAGGTGTTCCATTAGTTTAAGGTCGGGGCTCTGGACAGCATCCATTTTAGCGATGTTATTGTCTACAAACCGTTGGCTCATAGAAGGTGCTTTATGAAAGTGTATAGTGTCTTGCTGATACAAACAGTCATTGTCTTCGAACGGTTCCACTTTTGTATGCAGTACCTAACCCGAAAAAAGTGTTCCTATCCTCCATTCTTAGTTCTCTTAAACAGTATGAGGGGACCACACTGTAACCACAGAAAAAACCATACTGTGACAATATCTCCTCCGTTGTTCACTGTTGGCACTACACATGACGGCACGTACAGTTCTCCAGGCATTTGCTGAATTCAAACCCTTGCATCTGATTGGCACAAGGTATAGCTAGTTAGTTAGTCTGTTAGTTTTATGTTCTGTGGATCACTTGTATGATTAATTGTAATGATGTGGAACGAGTCATTTTACATCCACAGTACACATTAATGTGTATATATGGCTATGTGCTGATCATCAACATAATTGTTTTGGGTCTATTGCGAGATAATAATTCTTATCCATCACCTTTCACACATTACAAAATTAAAAATTCTTTTGTGGCATAGAAGGAGTTGTCAAAGAGAATTTTTTTTCAGTTTGTTTTCAAATTTAACTCGGGTGTCTATCAGACATTTTATATTATTGGGTAAGTAATAAAAAATTGGTGGCAACATATATCCCACTTTTTATGCTAAAACAATCTTAAAATGGTTTAATGAATATAATTTTTTCTTCTTCTGCTGTAATTATCACATCATTATTCCTTTTGAACTGTAGTGGAATATTTGCAACAAATTTCATGAGGGAATAAATATACTGTGTGGCAGTAATCAAAATGACTAACTCCTTAAACAGACGTCTGCAAAACGATCATGGATGAGCATTGCATATTATTCTTACAAAACGTTTTTGAGCCATGAAATCTTTCTTTCTTTCTTAAACATCAGTTACCCACAAACTTTATTCCACATGACATTATCAAAATATGCTATTTCGAGTGTAATTCGCATGAAAGTGAGCACCTAAAAATCTGATGTTTGCATCTTAGACATTATTTCCTTACTAAGGTTTACACTTATCATTGGTGTAGTACCCCTAGACGTGGAAAACTGAATGTGCTGTCTCTTTTTCAAATTGAGAGTGAGACCATTTGCAGATACTACTCAGTAATATTTTTTGAACAGTTGCTGCATGTATGTTTGCACTGATTACAACACTAGCATCATCTGGAAAAAGAACTAAATGTTAGACAAAGGATGTTTACTTGTATGACAAACAATAGTGGACCTAAGATTGAGCCTTGTAGAGCCTGATCAGTTTAAATATAGTTACACACTGAACATTTATGAGGCTTTCTTCCAATATACAGATATCGCTTACTAATTCCCACCCACCATCTTTTACACATTACAGTAATAGAAAAATTATGTACAGAGTGAAACATTTTCTGGTTGTTTTCAAATTTTACCTTGTTGTCTGTCAAACTTTTATATCACTGTGTATGTGGTCAAAAAGTTTTGGTCGCAGCATTGTGCACCTCTCTTGCGCTAAAGAAACCTTATTGTTGAATAATGAATGTCATTTTTCCATCTGATATTTTAATTATGTGCTACGTCATTGTCTCATTTGAATTCTAGTGTGTTATTTACAACAAACTTCATGAGGGAATAAATATATTGTGAAGCATTAGTCAGAATGCCGAACTCCTTAAACAGATGTCTACAAAATGATTGTGTGTCAGTACCACATATTGTTCTTGCAGCAAGTTTTTGGGCAATGAAGACTCTGTTTCTTAAAGATGAGTTTCCCCAGAACATTATTCCACATGACATTTTTAAATGAAAATATGCAAAACAAGTCAGCTTAATGATTGTCTCTCCCCAAGTTTTGCAATGATTCTAAGTGGAAATGTGGCTGAACTAAGTTGTTTTAGGAGTTCCAAAATGTGCTTTTTCCAGTTTAAATTTTCATCAACATGGACACCTAAGAATTTTGAAGTTTCCATCCTATTTATTGTTTCCTCAGCAAATGTTAACGCTTGCAATCGGTGTAGTGTCCCTAAATGTTCAGAACTGAATACATTGCGTCTTTTTGAAACGGAGTGTGAGGCCATTTGTAGGAAGCCACTCAATGATACTTTTGAGGACATTGTTTACAATTTCTTCTGTTTCCATATGTGTATGTGGACTGACTAAAAATACTAGTGTCACCTGAAAAAGTAAGTAATTCTGCTTTTTGAGTATCAGACGAAAGATCGTTCACATGTATGACAAGCAATAGTGGACCTAAGATTGAGCCTTGGGAAACCCTTAAGTGATCTCTCCCCAGTGAGAATTACGTCCACAGACTACTAAGTACAGCTTTCGGCATTCTTTTGGTTTGGTATGACATTGTCTATTGATTGACTATACTACCAATCCATATAACGTCAATTTATCTAGAAGAATACTGTGATTCACACAGTCAGATATCTTAGATAGATTGCAGAAAATACCAACCAGCTTTATTTTATTATTTGATCGTTGTAAAACTTGTTGAGTGAGCATGTGAGTGGCATTCTCAGTGGATCAATTTTTCTGAAATCCAAACTGTGATACGCTGAGGATATTATTGTTGCTAAGGTGAGATATTTTCCAGAAAACATCAAGTTTATCATAAATTGTGGATAACGACGTCAGCAGCGAAACAGGTCGGTAGTTATTGAAATATTTCTTACCATCTTTCTTAAACAGGGTTTCGACAACGGCATATTTCAGTCTCTCTGCAAAAATGGCTTAAGTTAGTGATGCATTAAATATTTCCGATAAGACTGGGCTAATCATAAAAGAATATATCGATCACTCCAAATAGCTCGTCACCAGTGATGCACGGTCTAGTGGCGTTTCTCTTTACATCACCTCAAGCCTCACTTAGCACTAACTACAGAAATGTAAGCTGTTTAGAGAACTCACAAAAAATTTAAATCAGTGTAGTCATATAGGAATTCGAATCGGTGCTCCCTTGAATAAGATGACAGCATTTTATGACGAAATGTATCTTCTGAAAGAAAATAAATTATTCCAGCAACAACATAAAAACTATTTGGAACACAATAAAGATGAGGCAGGAAAGTGGAATCAGGAAAAAATGAAGAAGTTTTTAAGACTAATTATGAACTGATCAAAGATAGATCTAAAATTATGGACGATATCAGTAAGCTTTTTTACGTAAGATGCAGATAGACTGCACTTTCTTAGTGGATACGTTACAGTTTCCAAACAAGTTTAATACTTTTCAACTCTTGATTTTTACGAGTATTATTCAACATACACAGTTTTGTTAAACATAACATATAATTTTCGATAGCAGAACTTCCTGTCATAATGGCTTTTGAAATACTGGTTGAAATTACTTGCTAAATCGCTAGTGTCTGACTGACTGCAGGCGACAATTGCTCGCAACACTGTCAGTGATACATCACTCGTGTGTGGATCGCTTATTGAACTTGTCGCCTATGAAACTTCACGTTGGTCAGATCACGAGACACACAATGATCTAAGAGGTCATATATAAATGACACTCATTACTATAAACTACGTATCACCGAAATGAATCACGGCATTGTTCAAGAACGTCTATAGTGTGCAAACCTATGGCGGAAAGTATGACTTCATCACCAAAGTTGGTAGCGAGTGGAGTCAACATATCGACAGCTCGAATTCTAGCGACCTCTACAGATACATTACAACGGAGCCAAGAAAATGTGGGCGGAATGTACTGGTATTGAGGATTCGAACTACAATGTTACGAAGACTATTTACCTTACCCACTTTATTCCGTGGTAGGGAAGCAGAAACAACAATTTCAGATCGCATGAATAAGATGCCTATGATTTAAAAGGAAAATCAATTTTCCGACAAAAATACAGCTTAATACATAAAATCCGCCAACGCCAACCATGCCTTAGACATTTTTACAGAAGTACATTATTGCTTACGATACATACATGAAAACCATGAATTTCAAGATACCATGACGATGTACTCAACTTGCTGAACGCTCTTTGTATGAATGAATGCATTTTTTAAATTTATTTATTTAACCTTCAGCGTGAATACAGCATTTAGTCATTAACATTTAAAAGGAAAACTGAAATTTCTTAAACTTAGACATGAGCTTATTTCATTAAAATAACTGAACATTGCTTCACCATTGGGTAAACAAAGACAAGCTAAACAATGAAGTAAAAAACAAAATACTCTGAGGTTTGTGAAGTCACTACTCTTGCTAAGTTCTGAGAGGAATTGTTCTCAATCTTGATCGGCCTCGGGCGGGTGAAACCTAAATGATTAACATTCCCCCCGCATCTGAGTTGCTGCAGTCACAAGTGTCACAAATTCAAAGTTGTGAACACGAAATAAATGAGCAAAAAGGCCGGTGTGATTAAATCTCATCCTCGCGATTGTAAAAACCGCTCTGCGGTGTACTACGGTGAGCTGAATATGTGGCGTTATACCCAACAACAATATTTTCCTTTATTTATAAATGATGTTTCCCGTTTCTCTTCCCATGCTATCTGACTTCCATCTTAACTTGATGTATGAAGTCGGTGAGAGGCAACTGGATGTCTAAGAACACTCCAGATACAGCAGCTCCCATGGCCAACTGGTCTACGGTTTCGTTATACAAAACTTGAGCTTTAATCCAAAGTAGACAAATACATTTATTTCTTCGAGTGCATTCCGTTACTTCATTAGCCACGTCGATAACAATTTTACTGCTACCATTCTCCAAATTATTGTTCTCTATGGCACTAACAATCCTTTTAAAATCAGAAATAATCAAAATGTTTTCCTCATTCTGGGTTAAGGAGTACTTACTGACCTTTATGACTCCTGTTTCTTCCACCGTATAAGAGGAGGCTGATAAAGGCAGCTTTTACTGTTCAAAGTGACCCGCTCTTGGACATAAAACAAGACACCCTGCTTAAGACAATATTCTTGATCCATCCGCGTAAATACGAAGAGCTTCCAGGGAGATACGTGCTGGCTATCAGATTAAGGTTATTGCCAGAGTATGCACTAAATTCAAATTAAAGAACTGGAGCGAAGAACATGCAGAGACGGAAAGACAATACATACAGAGGAAGTCTTTTTGTTGTTATAATACTTTTGGATAGGTGTTTCAACGATAAAAAGGTTCTAAAAAGATTTGGACGAACGACTACAGAAAGAACTTGGCTGACAACTTCGTACGAGCATGTATAATTTGTAGTATTCCCATTCAGTACTCTTCTTAAACACAGCAGTCACGAAAGAAACTCTGGATTAAAGTATCGAAACTATGAAGGTAAAAATTCAAAATATACACATTGCAGAGATGTAACAATGTAAAATCTGAAACAGGAGGCGAATGCTCGTAATGACTAGGAGTATTTTCATTTCATTCTGTAGACAAGGATCGTAACCGATCCTGTCGAAACGTATTCCAAAAACATCACTTCTGTAACAGCTGTTATCCACAATGTACAACAATAAAATGAAGTAAGATCATATGCAGATTGCACATTTAGTCTTAAGGCAGAAGCATTATTGGCAATAAAGTAAAATGATAAACAATATGACCACGACACAGTTTCCGTGACACTTTGGTCTGATATCGTACGTCGTAATAAATACAGGTGAAGCGAACCGTCGTTCTGATGTACGCTTCCTTAAAGTGTCAGTCAAGAGAAAACGTCTTGATAAAAGTGTCTAAACTACGAGGACAAAAATATAAAATATAAAAACCTAAAAAGCATAAAATATCTTAAAATTTAAAAACATAAAACTGGATCTTCTGCCCTTGAGAAACACCGGTCTTAATTATTTGTTTCTTGTACATATGGTATACTGGTCATCTTACCCTATACATTGGAGCTGTTTTCCTGAGAATTTCGAATACTATGGACCATTTTATATTGCCGATCTCCGTATCTAGGTCGAAAAATCCTATAATCCTGTCTTGAGCCGCGTGGGGTAGCCTTAGCGCAAGTTAGTTTAAGTTAGATCAAGCTGTGTGTAAGCTAAGGGACCGATGACCTCAGCAGTTTGGTCCCATAACATCTTACCACAATTTAATTAAACTCGTCTGGGTTTGATTCCATCTTCGATTTTACCTTAATTACTTTTCTGGTTTTGAAATGTCCGATATGTAAATGTATATTGAAACTGCTGTTGTTTATCGGCGAAAAAGCGCTATGAGAATAGTAATAGGTAGATGTTGAGTTCTATAAAATTTCAAAATTTATCAGTTTTTTAATAAAGCGTTTCACAACAGAATTTCGCTCTCTTGCGCATGGTAAATGAGGAAATTCCTTACGTACTACAGCTTATGTAGTAGTGACGCAAGCAGCTTTTGCTATTTATAGTGGCATCAAGATTTAATAACAGCTGTACGACGCAGCCATGGACGTAACTACAGTCTTGGGGACCACGGGATAAGTCTGTACTTAAAGCGGGGCCCCCTCCTGCATGCCCACCCCATTGTCACCTCATCAAAATGCCACCCACATATCGTCCCTCATCCCTGTAACGCGATGAGATCAACAAATTTGTAGATATTCTCAATTTTGTCGAAAAATAGGGCTGATTTCTGACTAGCATCTTAACCTCTGCAGACCCTTTAATGACTAGACTCAAATTTTGACTTTTTTTTTTGCACACAATTGCAAACGCTACACTTGTTGAATGCTCTTTCATAACCTTGACCAAAACGCTTGCTTATATCTTGTCCCTTTCGTACTATAGCTTCAGTTAACTGGTGTTCTAGGCCGATCGTTGACCTGAGTGAATGGGATAACTTATTCTGATGTCTTAATCTCAGAATGATTTTCAAAATAATCTTTGATTATTTGAACATAGCGACAGACTTGTCTCTTTGAACATAGCGAAAGACTTGTCTTGTGTGATCAATTTCACTAATTTTTCCACTTTTCCTCTCTATTTTAATTTTCCCTTATTTCTTCCCCTATCCTTTGGGGATAACGGCTCTGTATCTTGCCGCTCAACGGTTTCTTTAATTGTACGGTGGTTATTTTCCTCATACCTTCTTAGGGAAAACAAGACAAATCACGACTGACGCAGTTTTCAACAATACAGTGGTCTCTCCAGCGTCCTATGCCGTTGACTAGCAACAGACTGAGACGAGTCGAATGGCGAGCAAGACGAATGCTTCCGTCCCCATTCAGCAAAATCTTAAGACAACCGTGGAACACAGTGACAGCACGGAGCCAATCCTTGACACCCGAAAGTCAGACGTCAAATCGGTTGCAGCTGTCTATAGTCGCATCTTCTCACAAGCATGTATGTTTAATGAAAGGGGAGACTTTCAACACCGATTTATTTTGTTTTGCAGAACAGTCATCCAGACAATTTCTCGTGATTTCTCTGGGGTATTTTATGTTGGAGAAACAAGAATTTTGTAAATCTTGTAATTACAGAAAATTCATGTTTCTCCAACATAAAATACCGCAAAGAAATCACGAGAAATTGTCTGGATGACTGTTCTACAAAATAAAATAACTCGGTGTTGAAAGTCTCCACTTTCATTAAACATACGTGCTTGTGAGAAGATGCGTCCATAGTCAGCTGCAACCGATTTCACGTCTGACTTTCTGGTGTAAAGGATTGGTAGAAATCAAATGCTGTCTGATGGCTTACCTGCTGACTGCTATCGTTGCTCCGTGCTGTCACTGTGTTCCACGGTTGTCTTAAGATTTTGCTGAATGGGGACGGAAGCATTCGTCTTGCTCGCCGTTCGAGTCGTCTCAGTCTGTTGATAGTCAACGGCATGGGACGCTTGAGAGACCCTTGTATTGTGGAAAACTTCGTCATTCGTGATTTGTGTTGTTTTCCCTAAGAAGCTACGAGGAAAATAACCACCGTACAATTAAAGAAACTGTTGAGCGGCTAGTGTTGGGAACATTCATATTTTACTCTTTGATGTGTTATATGTATGGTAGTTAATGTTTTCTCCTTGATCTTCGTTATGTACATCGCTGAATAAATGGTCTCTAAAAATGTGTGTTCCTGGCAATATGATGTATTGCGTATTTGATTAAAAGGTCAACTTTATAATCTCACAGAGGACTAATTAGAGTCAATACTAATAGGTTATTGGCCCAAGAGAGTTTAGTGAACTTTCCATACCAAAGAAATAAACTGATAAATCAAGGTTACAAAATTTTCGGGTGTGCTCAACGTGTTGCTATCTTTTTTTTTCAGAGAAACTTTCAAGATTTATTTGTTTAACTATCTGAACATATTCTCGATGGCTTTGGGTGGACAATCACTGTTTGATTTTGAAAAGTTGAAAAGTTGACCGACATGACAAACTACAACGATTGGAAATTCACGATGGAAATGTACCTGAAATATGAGAGACTATGGGACACAATTGCTGGCACTGACGAAGATGAGAAGATTGTACAGAAAGCATCATCCAAATTATGTTTATCTGTAAATTCATCAGTGTATCCAAAACTTCGTGGAGCAACGACTGCTAAAGAAGCATGGCAAAACTTTGAAGATAAGAGTTTATCTAGTTATATTGGGCTGCTACAATGCTTAATGAATATACGATTGGCTTCTGAGAAAAATATGGAGGCGTATTTGTCGAAAATTATGTCACTTGCTCAACAAATTCGAAGTATTGGTAAGAAAATGGACGATGATTTCGTTGCTGCAATTATGCTAAGTGGATTTCCAGCAGATTTCCAACCCTTGATTACGGCAATTGAGAATTCGGGTGTCAAGATTACTAGTGATTTAGTTAGTTAGCGATTAATTCAAGAATCGACGAAACGTCAGTTTGCATCCACAAATGAGACCACAGATTCGGCGCTGGCAGTTAGTAAGCAGGACAGTAAACACGAGAAGACGAATATCCAACGTGATGTGCGAAATATCAAGCCCTTTAAGTGTTATAAATGTCAGAAACCTGGCCACAAGGCGAATGAGTGTAGAACAAAGAAGAAACCAAATAAATTTTCAAATTCTGCGAATGCAGTGAGAACTGAAAACGAAACTGTGTTAATGGCTCTAACTGCATCTTCGCATCATAATGATGGCTGGTATGTGGATTCCGGGTGTTCACTATACATGACGAATCAAAGAGGCTCGTTCAACACTTCCCAATCGACCACAGCTGCTAAAGTGACAGTAGCAGATAATAGCAATCTTCAGGCTATTGGAGAAAGCGATGTTCATCTTCGAGTCACTTGTGACGACAAGAATAAACAGGTAACTGCTAATGATGTTGCGTATGTTCCAAGCCTTGCATACAACCTACTGTCGGTTAGTCAGATGACAAGACGTGGATTGTGTGTATTGTTTGACAATGTGCAGTGCGGTGTATACAATAAAAGTGATGTAATTGTTTCTGGAACACCAGTTGCAACTGCAACTCAAATAAATGGTATGTATCGATTAGATGAAGTGCATCATTACGCAAATGTTGTAGAAATTGACAGTTATGAATTGTGGCATTGAAGATTGGGACATTTGAATTGAGTAAGCATGCATTTATTAAAAGAAAAAATGGCTGATGGACTCAGCTGCACGAACTTCAATTTAGATCCGTGTATTCCCTGCATAAAAAGTAAACAGTCTCGACAACCTTTTCCTAAAACATCAAGTAGAAGAGCAAAAGATCTACTTGACATTGTGCATTCTGATGTTTGTGGACCAATGTGCATCACGATATCTTCTCACTTTTACGGATGATCTGTCAAGAAAATCTTTTGGTTATGTGTTAAAATCAACAACAGAAGTCTGTGACACATTCATCGAATTCAAAGCACGAGTAGAAAATGAAACTGGTCGAAAAATCAAAATACTTCTAACAGACAATGGAAAAAGAGTTCGTCAATCGCCGCATGAAGCTATTTTTAAAGAGGAATGGAATTCAACATGAAACAACTCCTTACACGCCAGAACAGAATGGTGTTGCAGAACGCTTCAATCGGACAATCATTGAAAAAGCAAGATCAATGTTAACAGATGCAGGTCTAAGTAGACAATTTTCCACTGGAGCTGTAAACACAGCAATTTATTTGAAGAATCGATCTCCAACAAAAGTTGTTAAGAATGTCACTCCTGAGGAATTATGGAGTGGTAGTCGGATATATCTGCGTCATTTACAAATCTTATGCCGAGCATTTGTACATATACCAAAAGAAAAAAGGACGAAATTAGAAGACAAATCTGAGGAACTTATCTTTGTTGGATATTGCGAAGATTTTAAAGCATTTCGTCTGATTGATCCAAATTCACCAAAGGCAATTGTGAAAGCCCGTGATGTGCAATTCATCGAAAACTCAAAGTGCACTTGTGGAAACAGTATTCCAAAACAGTAACCCAATTGACGAAAATCGTATGGACAGTCTTCAACTAGCGCCAGCAACTAACATCATTGAAGAGGTAACTGGACTGACACAACCTGTTGAAGTTGACAGAAATGAAGTTTATCTTGAATTACCACAAAGTGACACAGAGAAAACAGTAAATAGCAACGTACATAGTCACACGGAAGTTGTGCAGCCAAAAATGCAACCAGAAATTAGAAAATCATCACGTGAAAGAAAACCAAATACTAAATATTGTAATGATGATTTTTCTTGTCTTGCTTGTATTTCTGAACCAAGTTCGTATGAAGAAGCAATGAATTGTGATGACTGTGAAAATTGGAAGGAAGCCTTAGATAATGAATATAAATCTTTACTTGAAAATGAAACATGGATTTTGACTGATTTACCACCAGGCAGGAAGGTAATTAATTCGAAATGGGCGTTGAAGGTTAAAGAAACGTCAAATGGTGAAATTGAGCGTTATAAGGCTCGTTTTGTAGCGAAAGGTTATTCCCAAATACCAGGAACAGACTTTAATGAAACGTTCTCGCCTGTTGTTCGTCATTCTTCACTTGGCATCCTGTTAGCTTTACAGCTGAATTTGGTCTTGACATTGAACATATGGATGTTCAAACTGCATTCCTATAAGGTGGCCTCGAAGAAGTTTACATTCGTCAACCTGAAGGCTACATGAAGAAGGGGGAGGAGATGAAGGTTTGCAAGCTGAAGAAGGCAATTTATGGTCTAAAACAGGCGTCACGCGATTGGAATATGAAATTAGATGTGACATTACATAAAATGAACCTAAAGAAGTCAGAATGTGATTCTTGCATTTACTTCAGAATTGAGAAACAAAATATACTCATTATAGCTGTTTATGTAGACGACTTGATCACTTTCTCTAATAGAAATAATAGGTGGAAGAAAGAATTAAAGAAAGAACTAATGAATCAGTTTAAGATGAGAGATCTTGGTTAACTTAGTTGGTGTCTTGGCATGAGAATACAACGAAACAGGAAACAAGGGATGATTAGTATTGATCATGGCTGCATCGTACAGCTGTTATTAAATCTTGATGCCGCTATAAATAGCAAAAGCTGCTCGCTTCTCTACTCCATAAGTTGTAGTAAGGAATTTCCTCGTTTACCATGCGCAAGAGAGCGAAATTCTGTTGTGAAACGCTTTATTAAAAAACTGATAAATTTTGAAATTTTATAGAACTCATCACCTGCCTATTACTATTCCCATAGAACTTTTTCGCCGATAAACAACAGCAGTTTCAATACGCATTTACATATTGGTCATTTCAAAACCAGAAAAGTAATTAAGGTAAAATCGAACATGCAATCAAACCCAGACGGATTTCATTAAATTGTGGTGAGATCTTACGGGACCAAACTGCTGAGGTCACCGCCCCTTAGCTTACACACTACTTGATCTAACTTAAACTAAGTTACGCTAAGTCTACCCCGCTCGGCTCAAGGCGGGATTATAGGATTTGTCGACCTAGATACGGAGTTCGGCAATGTAAAATGGTCCATAGTATTCGAAATTCTCAGGAAAACAGCTCCAATGTGTAGGGTAAGATGACCAATATACCATATGTACAAAAAACAAGATAAATAAGACCGGTATTTGTTAAGGGCAGAAGATCCAGTTTTATGTTTTTAAATTTTTAGATTTTTTATGCTTTTTGGATTTTTATATTTTATATTTTTGTCCTCTTAGTTTAAATACTTTTATCAAGACGTTTTCTCTTGACTGACACTTTAAGGAAGCGTACGTCAGAACGATAGTTCACTTCACCTCTATTTATTACGACATACGATATCAGACCAAAGTGTCACGGAAATTGAGTCGTGGCTATATTGTTTATCATTTTTCTTTATTGCCAATAATAGTTCTGCCTTAAGACTAAATGTGCAATCTGCCTATGATATTACTTCATTTTATTGTTGTACATTGTGGATAACAACTGTTACAGAAGTGATGTTTTTGGAATACGTTTCGACAGGATCGGTTACGATCCTTGTCTACAGAATGAAATGAAAATACTCCTAGTCATTACGAGCATTCGCCTCCTGTTTCAGATTTTACATTTTTACATCTCTGTAATGTTAATATTTTGAATTTTTACCTTCATAGTTTCGATACATTAATCCAGAGTTTCTATCGTGACTGCTGTGTTTAAGAAGAGTACATGAAAATGAATGCTGACTTGACCTGCATCGAGTATTACGTTCGACATAAAACTAAAATGTCACGAAAATAGTGCCACGTTCATTTACATTGTTTACCTTTCTACCTTAATGTACCTAACGGGTTTGTTTTTAAGAAGGAATATTCTGTACATTATCTTACTTAATTTTTATTACTGTAAACTGTGATTTTTTCTTAGTCATCGATCTTCTGACTGTTTTGATATGGCCCGCCACGAATTCCTCTCCTGTGCCAACTTCTTCGTCTTAGAGTAGTTCTTGCACTTGCGTCCTCAATTATTTGCTGTATGTGTTCCAGCCTCTGTCTTCTTCTGTAGCTTTTAGCCTCTACAGCTTCCTCTAGTTTCATACAAGTTATTCCCTGACGTCTTAATAGATCTCCAATAATTCTATTTCTTCTTTTTGTCAGCGTTTCCAACATGTTCCTTTCTTCACCAATTTTGCGGAGAACCTCCTCATTCTATACGTCATCAGTACACTTAGTTTCCAATATACTTCTGTAACACCACAACTCATTGCCTCGATTCTCTTCTGTTCCGGTTTTTCCATAGTACATGATTCACTACGACACATTGTCCTCTAAACGTATATTCTCAGAAATTTATTCTCATATTGAGGCCTATATTTCGTAGATGTCTCTTGGCCAATAATTCCATTTTGCCCAGTGCTGGTTTTTATGTCATGCTCCGTCCATCATGGATTATTTTGCTGCCTAGGTAGTAGAATTCCTTAACTACATCCACTTCGAGAACCTCTAATTCTGATACGTTTCACACTGTTCTCACATCTTCTACTTCTCATTACTTCGTATTTCTTCGATTTTCTCTCAATTCATGTTCTGTAGTCATTAGACTGTTCAATACATTCAACAGATCCTGTAATTCTTCTTTACGTTCACTGAGGATATCAATGTCAGCAGCGAATCTTGTCATTGATATCGTTACATCTTGAATATCAATCACACCCTCACCCCCATCGCTTCCTCGATGTATAGATTTAACTGTAGGGGCAAAAGGTTGCATCCCTGCCTGACACTCTTTTCAACCGGACCACTTCGTTCTTGGTGTTCCAGTCGTACTGTTCTTGTTTCTTGTACATGTCGTATATTACCCGTCTCTCCCTGAGGCTTATCCCTATTTTCCTCAAATTTTGAATATCTTGCACCATTTCACATTGTCGAACGTTTTTTCCAGGTCGACAAATCCTATGAACGTGTCTTGATATTTCTTCAGTCTGGCTTACATTATCAACCGCAACGTCAGAACTGTCCCTCTCGCTGCCTTTACATTTCCCAAAGCCAAACTGATCGTCATCTAGCAGATCCCAAATTTTCTTTTCCATTCTTCTGAATATCGTTCTTATCAGCAACTTGGATAAATGAGCTATTATGCTGTTAGTACAATACCTCTCGCACATATCAGCTCTTGCTGTCTTTGGACTGTATGGATGATGTTTTTTCTGAAAGTTTTATGATATGTCGCCACTCTCAAAGATTATACACACCTTCGGTGAATAGTGGTTACGTTGTCACTTCCACCAATGGTTTTAGAAATTCCGATGAAACGTTATGTATCCATCTGATCTTAAGTCTTCCGAAGCTCTGTTAAGTTTTCACTCTTACTGAATCCTCTACATTATCCATATCTACTCCAATTTCTTCTAACACGTCATCAGACAATTGCTATCCCTCGGACAGGGTTTCAATGTACTCTTTGCGCCTGTCCGCTCTCTCCTTCGGGTTTAACAGTGGACTTCTCATGCACCCTTACAGTTGCCGCTCTCGTATTTAATTTCACCAAAGATGGTTTTGACCTTTCTGTATGCCCAGTCCTTCAGACGATCATTTCTTTTTCTGTTTTTTTTTTTTCGAATTTCCTACAGCCATTTCACCTTGGCTTCCCTGACGTTCCTATTTCATTCCTTCCCTGAAGTTCCTACTTCATTCCGAAGTATCCCTGTTTTCTCCCTTCTTTCGTCATTGAGATGCAGTATTTCTTCCCTTACCCATGGTTTCTTCGCAGTTACCTTCCTTGTACCTACATTTTTCTCTCCAACTTCTGTGACTGCTCATTTCAGTGATGTCCACGCCTCTTCAACTGAACTTCCTACTGTATTCTTCCTTATCTCGGTATCTACAGCTTTCCTTTCTCAGTACTTCTTATCCTATTTATTCCAAGCTGATTCTTCCGTACGATTCTCTTAAACTTCAGTCTGCTACTCTTCATTACTAAACTGTGATCTGGGTCAGAATTTTCTCCTGGTAGTTATGACTTCCTTTGCAGGCTGTATGGTTGTTTAGTGGATACAGAAGCGAGGATTAGATGCTGTTTATGAACAGAGAATTCAGATATTAATTTATCCTAGATCTAATATCAAATAGTAAAAATAATACGTAACTTTGTTGCAGTATTTGCAGTGTCAGTTCCTAAAAGTAGGTTTGAATGTAGAAGTGCGTACAGATACAAAAGATTTATAAATCTGTCACTCTTCAATAAAATGTCTATTCAGAAGACGCCGAGCCGTGGTACTGCGCAGGTCTGTAATTGTTATTCAACTGGTAATCACACAGAAAGCGGTCAGTGCATGAGTGTTCGAAGTTAAATACACCCGCCGCTGAAGCTCCGTAGAGGGAATGCTTGCCTGTCATTGGCAGCGGCGTAATCGTTCGCATCAGCGCCCTCGTACGACTGTGGCGGCTGTAGGAAACGCGGCGGTGTATCTGGCGGCGCACATATTTAAATGCGCGCCCCACCGCGTGCACCTCATAATCCAATATCTGATTTCGGAATCTGTGTCTGAACATGATGTAATCCCGCTGTAATTTTTACGTGTCTCCAGACCTTCCCTTGTGCTTCCTGAACAGAATATTCTCTAGCTGAGATTCATTGCAGAACTCAATTAGCTTTTCTCCCCTCTCATTCCTACTATCATGCCCATATTTTCCCGTAACCCTTTTATCTACTTCCTCTTTTAACCGCTTTCCAATCCCCCATGATTATTAGATCATCATCTCTCCTTATACAGGATGGTCTATTGATAGTGACCGGGCCAAATATCTCATGAAATAAGCATCAAACGAAAAAACTACAAAGAACGAAACTCGTCTAGCTTGAAGGGGGAAACCAGATGGCACTATGGTTGGCCCGCTAGATGGCGTTGCCATAGGTCAAACGGATATCATCTTTTTTTTAAAATAGGAACCCCCATTTTTATTATATATTCGTGTCGTACGTAAAGAAATATGAATATTTTAGTTGGACCAGTTTTTTTACTTTGTGATAGATGGGGCGGAAATAGTCACAAACCTGTAAGTACGTGGTATCACGTAACATTCCGCCAGTGCGGACGGTATTTGCTTCGTAATACCCGTGTTAAAATGAACTGTTTACCAATTACGGAAAAGGTCGATATCATGTTGATGTATGGCTATTGTGATGAAAACGCCCAACGGGCATGTGATATGTATGCTGCTCGGTATCCTGGACGACATCATCCAAGTGTTCGGACCGTTCGCCGGATAGTTACGTTATTTAAGGAAACAGAAAGTGTTCAGCCACAAGTGAAACGTCAGCCACGACCTGCAACAAATTATGATGCCCAAGTAGGTGTTTTAGCTACTGTCGCGGCTAATCCGCACATCAGTAGCAGAGAAATTGCGCGAGAATCCGGAATCTCAAAAACGTCGGTGTTGAGAATGTTACATCAACATCGATTGCACCCGTACCATATTTCTATACACCAGGACTTGCATGGCGACGACTTTGAACGTCGTGTACAGTTCTGCCACTGGGCACAAGAGAAATTACGGGACGATGACAAATATTTTGCACGCGTTCTATTTAGCGGCGAAGCGTCATTCACCAATAGCGGTAACGTAAACCGGCATAATATGCACTATTGGGCAACGGAAAATCGACGATGGCTGCGACAAGTGGAACATCAGCGACCTTGGCGGGTTAATGTATGGTGCGGCATTATGGGAGTACGGATAATTGGCCCCCATTTTATCGATGGCAATCTAAATGGTGCAATGTATGCTGATTTCCTATTTAATGTTCTTCAACGTTCTACTGATGTTACTGCAAAATGTTTCACTGCATGACAGAATGGTGATGTACTTCCAACATGACGGATGTCCGGCACATAGCTCGCGTGCGGTTGAAGCGGTATTGAATAGTATATTTCATGACAGGTGGATTGGTCGTGGAAGCACCATACCATGGCCCGCACGTTCACCGGATCTGACGTCCCCAGATTTCTTTCTGTGGGGAAAGTTGAAGGGTATTTGTTATCGTGATCCACCGGCAACGCCTGACAACATGCGTCAGCGCATTGTCTATGCATGTGCGGACATTACGGAAGGCGAACTACTCACTGTTGAGAGGAATGTCGTTATACGTATTGGCAAATGCATTGAGGTTGACGGACATCATTTTGAGCATTTATTGCATTAATATGGTGTTTACAGGTGATAACGCTGTAACAGCATGCGTTCTCAGAAATGATAAGTTCACAAAGGAACATGTATCACACTGGAGCAACCGAAATGAAATGTTCAAACGTACCTACGTTCTGTATTTTAATTTAAAAAAAAACCTACCTTTTACCAACTGTTTGTCTAAAATTGTGAGCTATATGTTTGTGACTATTACACCACCATCTATCACAAAGCGACAAAAGTGGTCCCACTAAAACATTCATATTTCTTTACGTACTACTCGAATACGTAATAAAAAATGGGGTTTCCCGTTTAAAAGAATGCAGTTGATATCCGTTTGACCTATGGCAGCGCCATATAGCGGGCCAACCATAGCGCCATCTGGTTCCCCTTCAAGCTAGACAAGTTTCGTTCTTTGTAGGTTTTTCGTTTGACGCTTATTTCTTTAGATATTTGGCCCGGCCACGATCAATGGACTACCCTGTATATAGGATTAGCCATTCAATATTCTAGTATAGTTTCTCTATCTCTTTATCTTCCGGTTGCGACATGGGCTTGTATACATGAACAATCGTTGTCGGCGTTAGTTTGAAGTCGATTCTAATGAGAACAACCTGAACCATGTGGTCCTACTTTCCGTGGTTTTTAAGAATCGCGCCATCTACTCTCTGAATCACTGTCTGTGAAAGTGACGCTCCCTGGCGGCTGTTGTCACGACCTTAGTTCGTAGCGGACAGGGAGGACTACTTCTTTCTCGGAACCTGCAGGAAACGGAACTAGGTACCGGTATGAGCCACCTCCGGCGGTTGTGGTGATACGTTTTCCTCGTTGTATTGCCGTGGCGTGGAGTCATGTATTTGGGTATTGCGCGAGTGGCTTCCCACCGCGCCATTCTGGGCAGTACAGTGGAGTTGCATACTGTTTAGTATTCTTCCGAGTAGCTGAAGTACTTGAAATATTTTGCCTAGTTGTTTCATCGCGGCTACTCATTTGTCAAATGTTGGAAGCATCGTATAAAGTTATCGTTTTCTCCCAATTGTAGAAAGAGATGTTCCTTATAGGGATCGGCAAGTTGACGGCTCCACGGTTTCGCGGTGAGAGTACGTGTGTTTTTGTTTCTAATCTGGCATGAATCACGTATTGTGAAATGCGATACTGCAGTGACTGTGTTATTCTGAATTACTATGCGAAATGCTAAGGCGACCGCTCGCGGCTTCGATTCCCAGTCCGGCACATATTTTCATCGTAATCATTCCATTATACAGCCGATATTGTCCATATCCGCAACTGCGAATACATTTAATGTTCTGAAATGTGTTGGCTGTGTTTTGAGTGTTTTAGCAAACGATACATGGTTAGTGAGTGGGAATACGTGTTGTCTTTGACTGGTGCGCGAATTGCGTATAGGTCTCATGTTTTGCACCAGTTTGTGTGTGTGTTACCGGCAGGTTTAGGCACCACGGCTAGCAAAATCATTTTGGGATCGCTTTGCGAGCCATCCAGCGTGACGTGCTGTTCCTAATGCGGTATTAACGTTTGCCAGCCCGCCGGGATGACCGAGTGGTTCTAGACGCTACAGTTTGGAACCGCGCAGTCGCTGCTTTCGCAGGTTCGAATCCTGCCTCGGGCATGGATGTGTGTGATGTCCTTAGGTTAGTTAGGTTTAAGTAGTTCTACATTCTAGGGGACTGATGACCTCAGAAGTTAAGTCCCATAGTGCTCAGAGCCATTTTTTCAACGTTTTCCATGCATGGAAAACATTTGACGGTTTAATCCTCGAAAGTTTATTCCTCATGCTTGGCACTGCTATCTGTACACTGAGATCAGTGTTGCACAGTCCGACTGAAATTCTGTATTCAGTTTCTGTAGTAGTGATTGCACGGTTCGTATACTGTGTTCAGTTAAGTGCAACGAAACGTGTAGGGTGATATGCGATGCGGTATGCCCCGGGAAGTAGGAGAGTTTCTGAATTGTTTTCTCCGCTCTCAGATGGCTTACTTACTTGCTAATGATGATTCAAATGGCTCTGAGCGCTATGGGACTCAACGTCTGAGGTCATTAGTCCCCGAGAACATAGAACTAGCTAAACCTAACCAACCTAAGGACATCACACACATCCATGCCCGAGGCAGGATTCGAACCTGCGACCATAGCGGTCTCGCGGTCCAGACTGCAGCGCCTAGAACCGCACGGTCACTTTGGCCGGCCTTGCTAATGAAATGTGAAAGTACTGGTTAGCTTCGGTCATGTTCCAGGAGAAGCAGGTTACGTTATGGTTTCTGCGGCAAATGCCGACAAACTGTTGTCGGAGTGTTGGATAAAACACTGTGTTCTGCTACGTGACGGAGTCCGTAACTGCCAGCTACACATCCTCGTCCGACAGGATCCGTCGACCTTTCAGGCCTTTTTCAGTGGGCAGTAGGCCTCTTAACAGGATGGGGAGAGATCAAGACTACATGGTGGGCACTCGACTGTCTCCCAGTTGAATTGGCGTAATTTCTGCTTAACGACGTGTGCTGTGTGTAAACATGAGCTATCATGAAGCAGCAACACGTATTTTCGCAGTTATCCCGGACGCTTCGCCTTAATTGCACGCCGTAATTTCTCCTGTGTTGCGCAATACCGTTCACCCGCGACGGAGACACAAGGTTGCTTGAAATCAATAAGCAATGGCTCCTGGTAATCAAAGAAGAGAGTGGCTATCTCCAGCATGGAACTTGGCGCATCATTCCACGAAGGCTGGCCAACACAAGTTCTTCATTCTCCGACAGATGTCTAACAATGCGTGTCCTATTCCAGCAAAGAAAATAATAACAGCGCGTTAGTCCTATTTAGACGCATTTAGTAATAACGTCGCCATCCCGCCTGGTAGAACTTTCCAGAGAGCGTAATTTATTCATGACGAATACTTGGTTTAAGAATTGTGAAAGAGGGTTGTATACGTGAAAGAGACCTGGAGACACCGGAAGGTTTCAAATTGATTGTGTAATGGGAAGACAGAGATTTCGGAACCAGATTTTAATGTGTGGGACCTTTCCAGGGGCAGATGTTGACTCTGACCACAATTTATTGGTTACGAACTGCAGATTAAAACTGAAGAAACTGAAAAAAGCTAGAAATTTAAGGAGATGGGACCTGGATAAACTGAAAGAACCTGAGGTTGTCGAGAGTTTCAGGGGAGGATTCGGGAATGCCTGACAAGAACGGCGGAAAGGAATACCGTAGGCCGGCCGGGGTGGCCAAGCGGTTCTAGGCGCTACAGTCTGGAACCGCGTGACAGCTACGGTCGCAGGTTCGAATCCTGCCTCGGGCATGGGTGTGTGTGATGTCCTTAGGTTAAATGGTTCAAATAGCTCTGAGCACTATGGGACTCAACTGCTGAGGTCATTAGTCCCCTAGAACTTAGAACTAGTTAAACCTAACTAACCTAAGGACATCACAAACATCCATGCCCGAGGCAGGATTCGAACCTGCGACCGTAGCGGTCTTGCGGTTCCAGACTGCAGCGCCTTTAACCGCACGGCCACTTCGGCCGGCCGTCCTTAGGTTAGTTAGGTTTATGTAGTTCTAAGTTCTAGGGGACTGATGACCTCAGAAGTTTAAGTCCCATAGTGCTCAGAGTCATTTGTACCATTTTTGATTACAGTAGAAGAAGAATGGGTAGTTTTGAGAAATGAAATGGTGAAGGCAGCAGAGGATCAAGTAGGTAAAAGGACGAGGGCAAAGCAGAAATCCTTGGGTAACACAAGAGATACTGAAGTTAGTTAATGAAAGGAGAAAATACGAAAATTCGATAAATGGAGCAGGTGAGAGGGAATACAAACATCTAAAATATGAGGCTGACAGTAAGTAAGTGCTAAATGGATAGCAGGAATGACTAGAGAACAAATGTATGGGTTTAGAAGCATATATCACTAGGGGAAAGATAGAAGCCGCCTACACGAAAACTGAAGAGGTCTTTGGATAAAAGAGAACCACCTGTATGAATATCAAAAGCTCAGATTGAAAACCAGTCCTGGGCAAAGAAGGGAAAACAGAAAGGTGGAAGGTGTGTATAGAGGTTCTACACAAGGGAGATGTACTTGGGCAGTATTATAGAAATGGAAGGGAACGTACGTGAAAATGAGATGGGAGATACGATACTGCGTGAAGAATTTACAGAGCACTGAAGGACCTAAGTTGAAACAAGGCCCCGGGAGTAGACAACAGTCCGTTAGAACTACTGATAGCCTTGGGAGAGCCAGTCATTACAGAACTCTTCCATCTGGTGAGCAAGATGTATGAGACAGGCGAAATACCCTCAGATTTCAAGAAGAACATAATAATTCCCATTGTAAAGAAAGCAGATGCTGACAGATGTGAAAATTACCGAACTGTTGCTTTAATACGTCACGGTTGCAAAATACTAACATGAATTATTTACATTAGAATGGAAAAACCTGTTGAAGCTAAACTCGAAGAAGATCAGTTTGGTTTCCGGAGAATGAAGGATCTCGTGAGTCAGTACTGACCCTACGACTTCTCATAGAAGACACGTGAAGCACTTGCAGACTTGGAGAAAGCTTTCGACAATGTTTACTAGAATACTCTGTTTCAAAATCTTAAGGTGACAGGGGTAAAATACAGAGAGCGAAAGGCTTTTTACAATTTGTAAAGGAACCAGATGGCAGTTATAAGAGTGGAGGGGCGTGAGAGGGAAGCAGGTGTTGGGAAGGGAGGAATACAGCGTTGTAGCGTTTCCCCGATGTTATTCGATCTGTACACTGAGCAAGCAGCAAGAGAAACAAAATAAATGTTTGGAGTTGGAATTAAAGTCCAGGGAGAAGAAATAAGAACTTTGAGGTTTGCCGATGGCATTGTAATTCTGTTAGAGACAGCAAAGGACTAGGAAAAGCAGTTGAACGGAATGGACAGTGTCTTGAAAGGAGGATATAAGATGAACATCAACAAAAGCAAAACGAGCGCAATGGAATGTAGTCGAATTAAATCAGGTGATTTTGAGGGAATTAGCTTAGGAAACGAGACACTTAAAGTAGCAGAGGAGTTTTTCAACTTGGGCAGCAAACTAACCGATGATGGTCAAAGTAGGGAGGATATAAAAAGTAGACTCGCAAGGGCAAGAAAACCGTTTCTGAAGAAGAGAAATCTGTTAACATGGAATATAGATTTAAGTGTCTGGAAGTCTTTTCTGAAGCTATTTGTATGGAATGTAGCTATGTATGGAAATGGAACATGCTCGATAAACTGTTTAGACAAGAAGAGAATACAAGCTTTTGAAATGTGGTGCTACGAAAGAATGCTGAAGATTAGATGGGTACATCACATAGCTAATGAGGAGGTACTGAATAGAATTGTAGAGAAAAGAAATTTGTGGCACAGTCTGACTAGAAGAAGGGACTGATTGGTAGGAAACAATCTGGGGCATCAAGGGATCACCAATTTAGCGTACTAGAAGGAAACGTGCAGGGTAAAAATCGTAGAAGGAGACCAAGAGATCAATACAGTAATCAGACTCAGAAATCTGTAGGTTGCAGTAGTAACTCGGAGATGAACAGGCTTGCACAGGATGGAGTAACATGGAGAACTGCCTCGAACTCGTCTTGGGACTGAAGACCACAACAACAGTTCACGTTTCCACATTTACTGTACGCAGCTCGGAAAGACACGAATACCACACAAATCGCTTGCCTACACATACGTGTTTATACACCCGTATCGAAGTCGCACTACGTTGCATATACACTGCATCAATACCCTCAACTTCCTGATCACCCCCTTATATACATTTATAATACGCGAAGATGTATGTACTTAGAAACACGAGGAACATTAGAAGGCTGTTGATTCGAAATTATAAAAACTTGTAGGAGAAGAGCTGGTAATTATGGTTATGTATTAGAGTTTAGTTACTGATATGTTCTGATATTCAGTCAAAACGTTAAATCACTGTAGAGAAGCCGGCCGGGGTGGCCGAGCGGTTCTAGGCGCTACAGTCTGGAACCGCCCGACCGCTACGGTCGCGGGTTCTAATCCTGCCTCGGGCATGGATGTGTGTGATGTCCTTAGGTTAGTTAGGTTTAAGTAGTTCTAAGTTCTAGGGGACTGATGACCTCAGAAGTTAAGTCTCATACTGTTCAGAGCCATTTGAACCATTTGAACTGTAGAGAATGGGACAGGTCAGAATTAGGCGCACTTTGTCACGCGCTTCTGAAATCGTTGAGTAGCGGCTTCTGCAAAAGCCAGAAGTGCATTGACCGCAATTAGCGGAGAAGTGCGGCAGAGATCAGCCCACCATCTGACCCGTTGTCACTGGCCTTGAGCAAACGCCGAGCTCTGCAGCTGCCGCCGGGTTAGGACCCTCCGGAGATAACGCGGCTGTGGGGCAGAGGGCACCTCGATCACACCACGCCACACAGATCAGCACCCCAAGTCCGGATCGCTCAAACTGAGTGTATGAACCCAGCACAGTGAGAGGACAGCCTCTCTGAGATGTCTAGTGCACCACTTGCTTGTCAGTGCAGTAGGTGGAAAGCTTTTTTTCAACAACTGTTCGACTGATTTGATGCGATGCTCACGATATTTCTTCTACGATATTTACTCTTGCCACAGTCATAGCTATAGTGAGAAGTGTCTCCCTTAATTAGTGCTGTGTTGTGCTGTAGCCTACAAATTTTATCCTCTATTGTTCTCTGAATCTTCAAAATAGTCGACCCTAGATGCCCTCAACCGGTCCATCTACTTGATAACAAATTATTCAGACATCTTCCCTGACACGTTCCACTTGGTACACTGTAATTTCGTACTATAGGGTGCTCGAAATTTTTTTTTTTCTAATTCAAGTCTTATGTATTTTCGCCGCAAGCATGACAGATGAAACTTGTATCAAAGCAGCTAATCACACCAAGAAATTAACACGCAAGTGCACTCATTCAATTTCAAACCCGTCAACGTTACAGGAGACATAGATGAAGTCGCTGTCAATACCCTTTGAGAGTTTCAGCAATGACATGATCTCCAGAGTTACAGTTGTCGTCCTGAAGCCAAATTCCATGGACAAAATTTCAGAGGTTGTTCAGGGATATTTTCTCAGTATTTTGATGTAGTGGTCTCCGGTTTGTCTGGCGATTCTTTACAGAATAATTTCACTTGGGTTGTTTCCTTACTCCCATTTTTATTTTTATATGTACTGCACTGAAATGGCTCTGAGGACTATGGGACTTAACTGCTGAGGTCATCAGTCCCCTAGAACTTAGAACTACTTAAACCTAACTAACCTAAGGACATCTCACACATCCATGCCCGAGGCAATATTCGAACCTGCAACCGTAGTGTCGCGCGGTTCCATACTGTAGCGCCTAGAACCGCTCGGCCACTCCGGCCGGCCTACTGCACTCAAAATAATTGCAGGTCAGTACAAATGTCGAAGGCGTGCGCCATGTGTCTCGTTTGAAAACAAACTTGTTCCATTCATTCATGGTACTTGCTGTTCATGACAGTAAACGCCTATTCGCCTTCGAGTTTGCATTCAATACTGCTCTATTCTCTCTCTAGTTGGTTCTCCCGGCGGTGTCAGTTGTACGTTAACAGCCATAGACAGCAGCATGTACAGGAGTCGGACATCTTGTATGGATTCACAGAATGTAATGTAAGAGCAGCACAACGACCTATGATGAGCTGTTCCCGCACTGACCACAACGACGTCACAGAAATTCAGACATTCGCGAAATAGAGACATATTTTCTTAATGGAGTTTGGGAAGGATAACAGAACAACATTAAGGAGATACTAGATATACAACAGTGTTCAAACGAAGAAATTACACGGTCCAGCCACATTAATGAGACTATCGCCTACTTTCGACGTCAACGTGCAATAACCACTAACAGACGACAGGTGGCCACACGGGCCGTGGAGGGCATACAAAGCGTGTAGAGGGGAAACAGACAACAGTGCAGTTGTTGTCGTAATGCGGAAACGGAGCGGTTTATTTGAAGTCCAAAAGGGCATGGCTTTCGGACCAAGGGTGGAAGAATTTCCGAAATGGCTACGTTTGTAAACTGTACTGTGCATGCGAAAATGGTCCTATCCAAAATCGGTGCCGAGGCAACTGCGGTGCACCAAGGGCCATAGATAACAGTGGTGAAATACGGCTGCAGTTGTTGAGCAACTGACCGCCCAGACGAACCAAGGGGCTACTAACAGTCTCTCCTCACTGACTGTTCAGCGAACGTAACTGCGTATGGGCCTCCGCAGCAAGAGCCAGGTTTATGAATCCATGCTGACTGCTGTTCATTAGCAACAAAAGCTGGAATTTGCACGCCAGTACCGTAACTGGACGTCCTCTGAGTGGCGACAGATGGTCTCTTAAGAAGAATTACGTTTTATGCTCCATCGGACAAATGACCCTTGGAGTATACCGCGAGCAACAACTGAAAATAAAAACCTTGCAACAATTTTGGCTGGCTCTGAGCACTATGGGACTCAACTGCTGTGGTCATCAGTCCCCTAGAACTTAGAACTACTTAAACCTAACTAACCTAAGGACATCACACACATCCATGTCCGAAGCAGGATTCGAACCTGCGACCGTAGCAGTCGCACGGTTCCGGACTGCGCGCCTAGAACCGCGAGACCACCGCGGCCGGCGCAACAATTTTCTGAAGGGTCCAGGTACTTAGTACCATTCGCTGGGTGAACTCGTAGTTCTGGAAGCCACAATGGATCAACAGAAATGTGCATCTGTCCTTGGCGACCAAGTTCACACCTACATGCAGTTTATTTTTCCTCGACACGATGTCATCTACCAGCAGGACAATGCAACGTTTTGCGCAGCTAGCACTATCCGTCCGTGGTACGAATAGCATCAGGACGAGTTTACCGTACTCTCCTGGCCACCAAACTCCCCGGACGTAAACGCAATATAGAGTCTGTGGGACCACCTCGATCGGGCTGCTTTTCTCCATGAATTTTCGACTGGGAAACCTAGCGCAGCTGGCTGGCCTCACTGAAGACAGCATGCCTCCACATTCCTGTAGGTACTCCCAGAACGTCACTGGCCATATTTCTGCACCTATAACGGCGGTCTGAGCTGCGAAGGTTCCTATTCAGGCTTCTGAGCGGAGGTCACATTAATTAGACTGGACAGTGTATCAAAATGACTGTTCCGGAATAAAAAATGTTAATATGCTATATGTTTGTATGTAGCCTCCACACGTGCGTAGAAGCGACGTGGCATGATGCCTATGACGTTGTCGAGAGCCCCATTCCTGAGAAATAGGAAGAACGTATGGAAGAGTCCTTGGTACTGTCTGGCAGGCCACATTTCAGTGCACTCCTGACATATGGGGTTCATAACTTATCCTAATACCTTACTTGCTAGTCCAAGTAAAGAGTATGTTCATCTGCGGCATGTTCATCCGAAGAGAAGAACAGTGAGAATAGACGTTATTGTCCGCGAAGAAAAGAAGGGCGATTAGGGTTTAACGACTCATCGACGACGAGGTCCGTGAAGAGGCACACATGGATAGTGTAACTCATGGCTCCAGTTCACCATCTTTGTACATTTGGAGTCAGCACTATCCTTTCGACCACTGTATACTCATCCATTGTGTTGCTTCCCCAATCCGAGACCCAGCTGCCACCGAAATGGTCTCTTTCCACAATGTTCCTCTGATTGTGCAGTAAACAACTTGAACTTCAGGTAATACACGATGAGAACCAGCCACAAAACTGAAGTAAGTGATATTATTCCGGTGTCTCAATCTAGACTTCATGATAAAGGGCCCCTCTCCACACTGAATTTAGCTGGGCATTCATTACTGTGACACAAAGATCAGTTGGTCTGACTGACTGATATGAAGTTTGTCAGAATTCTTACATTTCAGAAACACCTATCAGCTCTCCAGACAATTGAGGGGCTGAGAGTGCAAGAACATTTAACAAGAATGCAGATTTGGAAAGCTAAAGTTTGGATCTCTTATGAGTAAAATAAATAGAAGCGATTTCCTCCATAGTTTCTTACTCTGTGATGACAAAGTTTCAACTCTCACCAGAGCCTGAACTGCATTTAGAATACAACTAGTATAAGTGAAATGGCGGACAGAAGCAGACTTGCTGTTATCTTGAATGAAGGTTCAGTTATGTATTTTTCTGAAAATACAGCAATAGAATAACGTGTATGATTTTAAGAGTTCTTACAGTAATATTTAATGCATTTTTAAATAGACCAAATTTTGAAATACTACTTGTACAACCTGGCCATACGTAAATGGAAAATGATTAACATTTTGGTCTCTCTGAAGGGACAAAGAAACACTTCAGACATGTATGTGTTCCCTAAGAAAGGATGGAAGCAGCGAAGCAGGTCAGAACAAAGTTTTGTGTAGTGGAAATGAGAACAGAAAACCTTCTTTCAGTTAAAGCCATGTATGCAAACGCAAAGGACAGAGTTGTTAAAGACACAGTATGAGGTGACTCTGAAAATCAGCAAAGAAAATGTTCTAACAATGTAGTGCAAGCTTTGGCTAAACTGTGCTCTTGAGTTTAGAGGAACGGACTTTACGGAGCCCTGTACTGGTCGCCCATCAGTACCTCTTCTGCAGACTTTGCACCAAGATAAGTTTGAAATACAATTTGGAAAGCAGAAAAATCTTCAGGAGATAAAGAACTACATCATTCCACTTTATTGTGAGTTCTATAACCATATATCTCTTTCCGAGACAGCAGTTACCATGGATATAAGAAGATGGAGTGGAGAAAGAAGAGGACAGGGTCTAAGTAGGGGATGGAGAAGACTGCAAAATGGTACACCATCACGAGTATTACCCAGTCTATAGACACTGACTGTGACAGGATTATAGAAAGTGACTAAGAATAATCTCTCGTTTGTGTTGGAACCGCACCAATAGATTTTCCTTCTTGTATTTTAATTTTTTTGCTATTTACCTACTTTTTCAGCATACTGTGTTAATTTTGCTTTAATTATTCATATATCCTTGTTTTATAATGAACGTGTATTGTACCGTGTATGTCATGTATGTTGAACCAAAAAATCTTCAAAATATAACACAGCAAATAAAATATTTTTGCACTTATGCCTGTTTTTCTCCAAAAAGTTTTGAGACGCAAGGAGTATAAGAATTTTTAATGTGCTTTAAAAATAATGCAGGGACACTACAATATCCAACAGTACCTACAACTATACACAGACTAACTGATTATTAGAGAAATATCTGCTGTTTCGATAGTAATTCACATAATCTATAAATACCTATTTAACTTTGGCATCTATTTACTGAGTTTGTTTCAGTTAACACTTGTAATCCTTCTACTCACAGCGTCTCAGTTGTCTTACAGGTATGACTGAATATCATTCCTATAGTGCATACCTTAGACGACGTACTGACGTACGACGTACGTTTCCTGTACCTAGACGCCGTCTCTGTAACCTTGAAACGACTTTATGATGAACATGGAATCCTGGTGAAACCACGGTCGATGTCTAATGGGTTTCAAGGAAACTGGAAAAACTGCTCTGCAAAAGACGGTCCCAACGGCGTCTATATGCTCTGCCTTGTAATCTTCACAAGAGAGTACACTCCAGTTACAACGAAGAGACATTGTGGGTCTGCCTTTCTGTATCTACTGAGCAATTTGGTACGGTGGTTAAGGTACAGCACCCGCTATCGGGAAGAGTGGGTCTTAAATAACCATATTTTCCTAAATAGATCAAGGCGTATTCTGGAATGGGCAACTTGAGAAGGACATGGTCCATGTCCTACCTCGTTCTTATGCAAAACTAGCTTGCTTCGTCTCTAATGAAATTTTCGTTGATGGGACGCTAAATTTTAATCTGCCTACTTTTCTTTTGGTATATTATGTGCCTATTCGAAACTTAAAACACCTCTTTTTTGAACATGCGACAGAATTACGATTTACGGAAAAAATTTCAAGGTCATAAAAATGATTGCCATGTTTTCTTTTCCGATTTTTCTCTGTCTCACAAGAAGTTTAGGCCCCAAAATTACGAGGCTCCACCACGACATATGATAATGATTACTATTATGATAGTTCTACGGTACAATCATCAATAAGACCAGAGTAACATAATACTATCTGCTTCCTACGAATTACTCTTTGACTAATATACTGAAGGGCCAAAGAAACTGATGTAGGCATGCATATTCAAAGACAGAGATGTGTAAACAGGCAAAATACGGCGCTGCGGTCGGCAACGCCTATGTAAGACAAGAAGTGTCTGGTGCAGTTGTTGGATCGGTTACTGCTGCTAGCATGGCAGGTTATCAAGATTCAAGTGAGTTTGAACGTGGTGTTAAAGTCGGATCAGGAGCAATGGGACACAGTATCTCCAAGGTAGCGATGAAGTGGGGATTTTCCCGTACGACCTTTTCACGAGTGTACCGTGAATACCAGGAATCCGTTAAAACATCAAATCTCCGACATCGCTGCGGCAGGAAACAGATCCTGTAAGAACAGGATGAACGACGACTAAAGAGAATCGTTCAACGTGGCAGAAGTGCAAACCTTCCGCGAACTGCTGCAGATTTCAATGCTGGGCCATCTACAAGTGTGAGCGTGTGAACCCGTCAACACCGACATTGGACTGTTGATGACTGGAAACGTGTTGCCTTGTCGGACGAGTCTCGTTTCAAATTGTATCAAGCGGATGGTCGTGTACAGATATGGAGACAACCTCATGAATCCATGGACCCTGCATGTCAGCAGGGAACTGTTCAAGCTGGTGGAGGCACTGTAACGGTGTGGAACGTGTTGGAGTGATATGGGACCGCTGATACGTCTAGATACGACTCTTATAAGTGACACGTACGTAAGCATCCTGTCTGATCACCTGCATCCTTGCCGGCCGCGGTGGTCTCGCGGTTCTAGGCGCGCAGTCAGGAACCGCGCGACTGCTACGGTCGCAGGTTCGAATCCTGCCTCGGGCATGGATGTGTGTGATGTAATTAGGTTAGTTAGGTTTAAGTAGTTCTACGTTCTAGGGGACTGATGACCCCAGCTGTTAAGTCCCATAGTGCTCAGAGCCATTTGAACCATTTGAACCTGCATCCATTCACGTCTATTATGCTTTCCGACGGACTTGGGCAATTCCAGCAGGAGAATGCGACACCCCATACATCCAAAATTGCTACTGAGTAGCTCCCCGGAACACTCTTGTGAGATTAAACCTTCCGCTGCCACGAAACTCCCCAGATTTGAACATTATTGAGATTTCTGGGAAGCGTAGCAACGTGGTGTTCACAAAATATCTCCACCCCCTCGTGCTCTTACGGATTTATGGGCAGCCCTGCAGGATTCATGGTGTCAATTTCCTCCAGAACTACTTCAGACATTAGTAGAGTCCATGCCATGTCGTGTTGCGGCACTTACGAGTGCTAGCAGGGGTCCTAAACGACATTAGGTAGGTGTACCAGTTTTTTGGTCCTTCAGTGTAACAAAATAGGGAACTACAAGCACACGGAAATATGTACATTAAACAACCATTCACTCTTACCCGGCACCATTAGCCTTAAGGAGAGCACGCAACGTCTCAGAAACGTATGTTGTGCATGGCAGTGCTTCAGTGAGGATCTACATCTACACATGCACTGAGGCGACAAAAGTCATGGGATACCTCCCGATATCGTATAGGAGGGGGTTGCCGCGCGGTCTAAGGCGCGGTATGGGGCGCTTTGTCACGGTTCGCGATTCGCGCGACTGCCCCCTTCGGAGGTTCGAGTCCTCCCTTGGGCATGCGCGTGTGTGTGTGTGTGTTGTCCTTAGCGTAAGTTACTTTAAGTTAGATTAAGTTGTATGTAAGTCCAGGGACCGATGACATCAGCAGTTTGGTCCCATAGGAACTTACCACTACCACCTCCTTTTGGCGGGCGTAATGTGGCACTCGACGCAGCATGGACTCAATAATATTGAGCCACGCTGCCTCCGGGGACATCCCTAAATACGAAGGTGTTGCTGGTGCAGGATTTTGTGTACGAACTGACCACTAGGTTATATACACTCCTGGAAATTGAAATAAGAACACCGTGAATTCATTGTCCCAGGAAGGGGAAACTTTATTGACACATTCTTGGGGTCAGATACATCACATGATCACACTGACAGAACCACAGGCACATAGACACAGGCAACAGAGCATGCACAATGTCGGCACTAGTACAGTGTATATCCACCTTTCGCAGCAATGCAGGCTGCTATTCTCCCATGGAGACGATCGTAGAGATGCTGGATGTACTCCTGTGGAACGGCTTGCCATGCCATTTCCACCTGGCGCCTCAGTTGGACCAGCGTTCGTGCTGGACGTGCAGACCGCGTGAGACGACGCTTCATCCAGTCCCAAACATGCTCAATGGGGGACAGATCCGGAGATCTTGCTGGCCAGGGTAGTTGACTTACACCTTCTAGAGCACGTTGGGTGGCACGGGATACATGCGGACGTGCATTGTCCTGTTGGAACAGCAAGTTCCCTTGCCGGTCTAGGAATGGTAGAACGATGGGTTCGATGACGGTTTGGATGTACTGTGCACTATTCAGTGTCCCCTCGACGATCACCAGTGGTGTACGGCCAGTGTAGGAGATCGCTCCCCACACCATTATGCCGGGTGTTGGCCCTGTGTGCCTCGGTCGTATGCAGTCCTGATTGTGGCGCTCACCTGCACGGCGCCAAACACGCATACGATCATCATTGGCACCAAGGCAGAAGCGACTCTCATCGCTGAAGACGACACGTCTCCATTCGTCCCTCCATTCACGCCTGTCGCGACACCACTGGAGGCGGGCTGCACGATGTTGGGGCGTGAGCGGAAGACGGCCTAACGGTGTGCGGGACCGTAGCCCAGCTTCATGGAGACGGTTGGGAATGGTCCTCGCCGATACCCCAGGAGCAACAGTGTCCCTAATTTGCTGGGAAGTGGCGGTGCGGTCCCCTACGGCACTGCGTAGGATCCTACGGTCTTGGCGTGAATCCGTGCGTCGCTGCGGTCCGGTCCCAGGTCGACGGGCACGTGCACCTTCCGCCGACCACTGGCGACAACATCGATGTACTGTGGAGACCTCACGCCCCACGTGTTGAGCAATTCGGCGGTACGTCCATCCGGCCTCCCGCATGCCCACTATACGCCCTCGCTCAAAGTCCGTCAACTGCACATACGGTTCACGTCCACGCTGTCGCGGCATGCTACCAGTGTTAAAGACTGCGATGGAGCTCCGTATGCCACAGCAAACTGGCTGACATTGACGGCGGCGGTGCACAAATGCTGCGCAGCTAGCGCCATTCGACGGCCAACACCGCGGTTCCTGGTGTGTCCGCTGTGCCGTGCGTGTGATCATTGCTTGTACAGCCCTCTCGCAGCGTCCGGAGCAAGTGTGGTGGGTCTGACACACCGGTGTCAATGTGTTCTTTTTTCCATTTCCAGGAGTGTATCATAAACGTTCGATGGGATTAATGCCGGGGAATTTGAGTGGCCAAATCATTCGCTCGAATTTCTAGAATGTTCTTCAAACAAATCGCGAACAACTGAGTTTCGGTTGGCATGGCACAGTGTCATCCATAGTAATTCCATTGATGTTTGTGAACGTGAAGTCTATGAATGACTGCAAATGGTCTACAAGTAGGCGAACGTAACCATTTGTAGTTAACGATCAGTTTATTGTACCAGAGGATTGAGCCATTCCATGTAAACACTGACAACACGCTTATGGAGCTATCACCAACTTGCACCGTATCTTGTTGACAACCTGGGTCCATGGCTAGGTGGGGTATGTGCCACACCCGAACCCTACCATTAGCCCTAAAGCAATGAAATAGGGACTTACGTGATTAGGTCACGGTTTTCCTGTCGTCTAGGGTCCAACCGATATGGCCAGGAGGCCGTGAGAGGCGCTGCAGGCGGTGTGGTGCTGTTAGCAAAGGCACTAGCATCGGTCATCTGCTGCCTTAGCCCACTGATGCCAGATTTCGCCACACTGTCCTAATGGATACGTTCGTCTTACCTCACACATTGATTTATGCGATTATTTCACGCAGTGTTGGCTTATCATTAGCATTGACAACTGTACGCAAACGCCGCTGCTCTTGGTCGTGGTCCGTCGTCCGTGGTGAGAGGCAATGTCTGGAATGTGCTATTCTGGGCATACTCTTGACACTATGGATCTCGGAATATTGAGTTCCCTAACGGTTTCCGAAATGGAGTGTCCCATGATCGTAGCTCCAGCTATCATTACGCGTTCAAAATCTGTTAATTCCCATACTGCGTCGATAATTACGTCAAAAATCTTTTCACATGAATCGCTTGTCTACATACACTCCTGGAAATGGAAAAAAGAACACATTGACAGCGGTGTGTCAGACCCACCATACTTGCTCCGGACACTGCGAGAGGGCTGTACAAGCAATGACCACACGCACGGCACAGCGGACACACCAGGAACCGCGGTGTTGGCCGTCGAATGGCGCTAGCTGCGCAGCATTTGTGCACCGCCGCCGTCAGTGTCAGCCAGTTTGCCGTGGCATACGGAGCTCCATCGCAGTCTTTAACACTGGTAGCATGCCGCGACAGCGTGGACGTGAACCGTATGTGCAGTTGACGGACTTTGAGCGAGGGCGTATAGTGGGCATGCGGGAGGCCGCGTGGACGTACCGCCGAATTGCTCAACACGTGGGGCGTGAGGTCTCCACAGTACATCGATGTTGTCGCCAGTGGTCGGCGGAAGGTGCACGTGCCCGTCGACCTGGGACCGGACCGCAGCGACGCACGGATTCACGCCAAGACCGTAGGATCCTACGCAGTGCCGTAGGGGACCGCACCGCCACTTCCCAGCAAATTAGGGACACTGTTGCTCCTGGGGTATCGGCGAGCACCATTCGCAACCGTCTCCATGAAGCTGGGCTACGGTCCCGCACACCGTTAGGCCGTCTTCCGCTCACGCCCCAACATCGTGCAGCCCGCCTCCAGTGGTGTCGCGACAGGCGTGAATGGAGGGACGAATGGAGACGTGTCGTCTTCAGCGATGAGAGTCGCTTCTGCCTTGGTGCCAATGATGGTCGTATGCGTGTTTGGCGCCGTGCAGGTGAGCGCCACAATCAGGACTGCATACGACCGAGGCACACAGGTCCAACCCCGGCATCATGGTGTGGGGAGCGATCTCCTACACTGGCCGTACACCACTGGTGATCGTCGAGGGGACACTGAATAGTGCACGGTACATCCAAACCGTCATCGAACCCATCGTTCTACCATTCTTAGACCGGCAAGGGAACTTGCTGTTCCAACAGGACAATGCACGTCCGCATGTATCCCGTGCCACCCAACGTGCTCTAGAAGGTGTAAGTCAACTACCCTGGCCAGCAAGATCTCCGGATCTGTCCCCCATTGAGCATGTTTGGGACTGGATGAAGCGTCGTCTCACGCGGTCTGCACGTCCAGCACGAACGCTGGTCCAACTGAGGCGCCAGGTGGAAATGGCATGGCAAGCCGTTCCACAGGAGTACATCCAGCATCTCTACGATCGTCTCCATGGGAGAATAGCAGCCTGCATTGCTGCGAAAGGTGGATATACACTGTACTAGTGCCGAAATTGTGCATGCTCTGTTGCCTGTGTCTATGTGCCTGTGGTTCTGTCAGTGTGATCATGTGATGTATCTGACCCCAGGAATGTGTCAATAAAGTTTCCCCTTCCTGGGACAATGAATTCACGGTGTTCTTATTTCAATTTCCAGGAGTGTATGACAGCTCTGCCAATGCACTGCCGTTTTATACCTTGTGCAGGTGATTCTGCAGCCATCTGGATGTGTGCACATCGCTGTCCCAAGACTTTTGTCAACTCAGTGTTTACTTCACATTTTACAGCACGGTAGCCGTACTTCGTGCTAATATACATTGTCTAAGCCGTTCTGCGTTTCCTTACAGATAGCCAACCACGAAATTCACTGTATACTGCATGACAGGAAGTGCTTCGTCTAATACACTGTGTTCGAACGTTATGAACTACGGTCTATTTACAGAAAGTCAACACGGATTTAGGAAAAATCGTCTTGTGAAACACAACTAGGGTAGCCTTGGTGCTATTGACAAGGGATTTCAAACTGATTCCGTATTTCTAGATTTCCAGAAGGCGTTTGACACTGTACCAGACAAGCGGCTTGTGGTGAAATTACATGCGTATGGAATATCGTCTCAGTTATGTGAATGGATTCGTGATTTCCTGTCAGACAGGTCACAGTTCGTACTAACTGACTGAAAGTGATCGAGTTAAACAGCAGTGATTTTTGGTGTTCCCCAATTTTTGTGTTATAGGCCCTCTGCTGTTCTCATCTATATTAACGATTTCGGGGACAATCTGTGCAGCTGTCTTAGGTTATTTGCAGGTGGTACTGTAGTTTATCGACTAGTAAAGCCATCAGAAGATCAAACCAAATTGCAAAACGATTTAGAAAAGATATCTGTTTGGTGAAAACATTGGCATTTGACCCTAAATAACGAAAGCGTGAGGTCATCCACATGAGTTCTAAAAGGAATGCGTTAAATTTCACTTACACAATAAATCAGTCTAATCTAAAGGCCGTAAATTCAACTAAATACCTAGGAATTACAATTACGAACAACTTAAACTGGAAGGAACACGTGGGAAATTTTGTGGGGAAGGCTAACCAAAGACTGCGTTTTATTAGCAGGACACTCAGAAAATCTAACATATCTACTAAGGAGACTGCCTACAATAGGCTTGTCCGTCCTCTTTTAGAATATTACTGCGCGGTTTGGCATTCTTACCAGATAAGATTGACGGAGTACATGGAGAAAGTTCAAGGAAGAGCAGCAAATTTTGTACTATCTTTAAATAGGGGACAGAGTGTCTCTGAAATAATGCAGGGTTTCGGGTGGACATCATTAAAACAAAGACCTTTTTCTCACGAAATTTGAATCACCAACTTTCTCCTGCGAATGCGAAAATATTCTGTTGACGCCGACCTTTATAGGGGAAACGATCATCATAGTAAAATAAGGGAAATTAGAGCTCACACGGAAAGATATGGTGTTCGTTTTTTCCGTGCGCTGTACGAGACTGGGATAATAGAGAATTACTGTGAAGGTGGTTCGATGAACCCTCTGCCTTCCCTCAACGTTATTTGCAAAGTGTTGATGTAGATGTAGATAGATGCAAACTGCATAAACATATCTGCATTTCCTTACAGGTAATGATATCGTCGGTAAACAACCTGCTAAAGCTACAGACCCTGACTGGTAAATCATTCATGTATATTTTGCTGGATTAGTCGCAGTAGCAATGGCGGTTTTTACTCTGTCTACATAATGTGAAGTATTTCATAAATTCTGTTAAGAATATGAAGTTACTCGCATCTCGACAGTTCAGGAACGTTCCGACGAAGATGTAATAGGTTTGCATCTGAAGCAGGTCGTCCTTTCACTAACGTTTTATGTCAGATAGCAGGCAGGTGAAGCGCTGTCGGCTAGAGACTGGAAGAGGGCGTGGCCCGCCAGCATGTGCAGCTCCTTGTCGGCGGCGGAAGTGGAGGGCCAGGTCGTGGAGCGCGTTGCGTGCAGCCGGCGCGGCGTGTCCGTTGCCAGCTGAGCCTATCGCGTGATAACAGGCGCCGGAAGCCGATCCGTGCCTCCCCACGTGGGGCCTGGCTAGCTAACCAGCCAGCTGCAGCGGATGCGGTGTTTCCTCATGAGTGACGAGTCAACCACTCTGTGGCCACTCACAGCTGATGATCACATTTCAAGGATACTTCATATGTTATTACTAGCAAACATAAAACTGAATGAAACATTTATTTAGCTATCTAAGCATAACTGAGTCCTCTCACATACAGGGTGTAACGGGTATAAGTGAAGATATTTCTATTCGTGGCTGAGGACGGCGTACCGAACAACAGAACATTAGTATTTACGTCATTTGAAGACTATAATTATAGCTGTTTTTAGGCTGGGTATCAATTCCACGTATACGTGGCACAAGCAAGACATTAAAGCTTATTGATTGGCGACTCCATGGCGTGTTGTGTGCACCACGACCAAATAGTGGATAGAATTGGAAGGAAAATCAGCATTCGCCGTATTTCGTTGTCTTATTTATACCAGTGCCTACGAATTTTAATTGTATATGAAAGCACTGAGGATGGTCACTAAGTGACCGAAAATCGATTTTGCTGACAATAAAATAACAAAATACGGCCAATGCTGATTTTCCTTCCAACATTAAAGCTTGTTTTCCCCTGGGCAGCAGGTCAGGGGCTGAGGTCTGGTTGTGTGGACGCAAAACGATTAGTCTTTTTGACAGGCTTTGTCACCGACCATGACAGGTGTAGTCCACGACCGTGCATAAAACATCAGGTCATAACATTTGTGCCGGCCGAAGTGGCCGTGCGGTTAAAGGCGCTGCAGTCTGGAACCGCTACGGTCGCAGGTTCGAATCCTGCCTCGGGCATGGATGTTTGTGATGTCCTTAGGTTAGTTAGGTTTAACTAGTTCTAAGTTCTAGGGGACTAATGACCTCAGCAGTTGAGTCCCATAGTGCTCAGAGCCATAACATTTGTGACGTGTTTGTGGATAGGATGCCCAAAGCGGAAGAAAAACCAACACATTGATGTGTGTACATACACTACTGGCCATTAAAATTTCTACACCAACAAGAAATGCACATGATAAACGGGTATTCATTGGACAAATATATTATACTAGAACTGACATGTGATTACATTTTCGCGCAATTTGGGTGCATAGATCCTGAGAAATCAGTACCCAGAACAACCACCTTTAACCGTAATAACGGCCTTGATACGCCTGGGTATTGAGTCAAACAGAGCTTGGATGGCGTGTACAGGTACAGCTGCCCATGCAGCTTCAACACGATACCACAATTCATCAAGAGTAGTGACTGGCGTATTGCGACGAGCCAGTTGCTCGGCCACCATTGACCAGACGTTTTCAATTGGTGAGAGATCTGGAGAACGTGCTGGCCAGGGCAGCAGTCGAACATTTTCTGTATCCAGAAAGGCCCGTACAGGACCTGCAACATGCGGTCGTGCATTATCCTGCTGAAATCAAGGGTTTCGCAGGGATCGAATGAAGAGTAGAGCCACGTGTCGTAACACATCTGAAATGTAACGTCCACTGTTCAAAGTGCCGTCAATGCGAACAAGAGGTGACCGAGACGTGTAACCAATGGCAACCCACATCATCACGCCGGGTGATAGCCAGTATGGCGATGACGAATACACGCTTCCAATGTGCATTCACCGCGATCTCGCCAAACACTGATGCGACCATCATGATGCTGTAAACAGAACCTGGATTCATCCACCGATTACATATTCTGCTAACAGTCATTAGATCTCGACCAACGCGAGCAACAATGTCGCGATACGATAAAACGCAATCGCGATGGGCTACAATCCGACCTTTATCAAAGTCGGAAACGTGATGGCACGCATTTCTCCTCCTTACACGAGGCATCACAACAACGTTTCACCAGGCAACGCTGGTCAACTGCTGTTTGTGTATGAGAAATCGGTTGGAAACTTTCCTCATGTCAGCATGTTGTAGGTGTCGCCACCGGCGCCAACCTTGTGTGAATGCTCTGAAAAGCTAATCATTTGCATATCACAGCATCTTCTTCCCGTCGGTTGACACGTCATCTTCGTGGTGTAGGAATTTTAATGGCCAGTAGTGTATTAAGCTACACTTATACCCTGTATACAGGGATTCTTTTCCAAACATTAGTGGTATAGCATTATGCTTGGATAATAAAAGCAATATTCTCAACTGTTCAATTTTCTCTCCAGACCGTCACATACATTCTAAAGACAGAACGACTATCAACACCAAGCCTAGTGGAAATAAACGTGCTAAACACATGAGGTAAAATGTCAAAGAGTGAGATGGCTTGTGTATTGCTGCAGCTATAGGCACCAGTGAAGCAAAGATGAAGAAACTGCAAAATCTAGTGCATCATCCAATTCCAGTTCTGACCATCAGCTGTGTCACATCATCGAAGATACGTGCGACAGAGACGGAACTCTGAAGTATTCGCGTTGCTACTACGAAATCAAACTATCGAGTGGTTGTAATTAAACTTTCGCTACTGAAGCCATTATAGACGGAAAACTATTTACTGCGCGGGTACCGAACTTTATAGGAATGATGTTCTGACTGTGCGCTACAGGATTTGCGTTGTCAGTGGTGTTAGTGTAATGATTTACCGTTACGAGCCGGTACAAGACATAGTGTTGAATCACAAGCATTAGTGCGCAATACAGTTGCAGACTATCAACATTGGTCTGCAAAACGTGATGGCCTTATACGCAAAGCTGTTTTATCAAAACAACATCAATAGTAGTGCTGCTCTTCGGGAGCAGCGACGCATTTAAGGAATACGGAGAGGCCCTCCTTTCCACCGGGTTTGAAAAACGTGATTCGGAAGTTCGATTTAACTGGCAATTTGTAACTTGCTCTTGGGACGGCCGACGGGCAATTACGTCACAAATTGTTGAAAAAATTACTGTTACTGTAGCTGAGAATGATGAACGCAATGTGAGACCTTAGCACTGCACGAGCTGTGTCACGGCAGTTGAACATTCCACGGTCCACCGTTCGGGAAGCGCTCCAAACAGTTGTGAAGCGATATCCGTACAAACATCATCGTACTCACCAACTCTACCAGCTGACCCAGATATTCGCGTAGACTTTACCCTTATGTTTCTTGCAAATTGGCGACACTTGGTTTTGGAACATTTTGTGCAAGGATGAAGCACACAATTACTCACTGGGGATCGTCACTATCAACGAACTTTCATGAGTAGTGAATGCATAGTGAATGCGTGACTGTGGTGTGGCTTCACCGCAAAATTCATAATTACTCCATATTTTCTTGAGAAACTCTAACCTCGAGGACCAAGGATACGCAGCGTGAACGGCATAGGTTACTGTTACCTGCTTCGACAATATGTGATCCCTGCTCTACAGGAGAGAGGTACTTTGGACTCAGTTTCTGTGATGCATAACAGAGCTTCGCTGCACGTTACTCATGCGGTCATTCGGTTCTACTGTAACACACTCGGAGAAAATCGAATCATTGGCCGATCGCTCCAAACTGTATGGCTACCAAAATCATCAGAAATGAACCCAGTCATTTGGAAATTTAGATGTGTATCCGTTATTTCTCTTCAGCATCTCCTTAAAAATGTTCCCACAGAGGTTCATGGAACTACGATAACTTAATTTTCATGGGGGCCCTCTCAAGTAGCCGGCCGATGTGGCCGTGCGGTTAAAGGCGCTGCAGTCTGGAACCGCAAACCGCTACGGTCGCAGGTTCGAATCCTGCCTCGGGCATGGATGTTTGTGATGTCCTTAGGTTAGTTAGGTTTAACTAGTTCTAAGTTCTCGGGGACTAATGACCTCAGCAGTTGAGTCCCATAGTGCTCAGAGCCATTTTTGAACCTCTCAAGTAGAGAAAGCTTAATTATGACCACCCTGTATATTCTACGCCTAGTTGCAGCAGAGCTTGGGCTGATGACGGTTGTCAAACCTTTTCCGAGTTGGTTATTGTGTATGGTCTGCAGATGTCTTTAACGCTATCAAACAAATAATTGCTGGTTAGCTGGATAGGCGCTCGCGTAGTAGGAAGGAAGGAAGGAAGGAAGGAAGGAAGATTAGAGTTCAACGTCCCGTCCGTCCCTCGCTGACGGAGGTTATTAGAGAACGAAGCACAAGCTCGGATTACAAAAGGAGGGGGACGGAAATTGGCCGTTCCTTTCTGAAACGAATGATCCCAGCATTTGCCTGGAGTGATTTAGGGAAATCACGTAAAATCTAAATCTGGTAGGTCTTGACGGGGATATGAACCGTCGTCCTTCCGAATGCCACTCCAGAATGCTAACTCTGCGCCACCTCGCTCAATACGTAGGAGACTAGGAGACGCCGTTAACACTGTCATAAGAATCCCCGCTAACTGGGTCACTATCAACACTACTGTGCTGCTTCAGATACCCACAGCCACTGGATTTCGGAGCTCCGAAGAAGTCCTGCGGTGTAGTTATATTATTACGACAAAACGGCAAAGGCGCTCTAAAGGACCATGGGGGGAAATAGATGCTAATCACATCGAGGAGCTTTGTTCTCAGCCCTTGGATTTGGAAGCCCAAATTAATTATGTATTGAGTGTTCGCTGTCATTTTATAGCTTTTGCGGTAGTCGATGTCCACATAGCACCATGGAACATTCTTTTCCCAATCCAAAGTATCGTCCCCTCCCAGAAGGAGAGTTTTGTTGGTTATTTGCTAGCATAGGGTTCAGTCACATGAAATCATGAAATAAGCGCTGTTCAACTAACGGAACTGTGATGGTGAAGAGCACAAGCCCGTCTAAATTTACATGTCATTCTACTCTAAGGATCTCACGCTTCGTGTCGTCCTGAGAGCCTCTGTCCTCTTCCATGCAGAAGAAAAGCAGTGTGTGTAGCCTGCTACACTGGAAAACTCGTATGACCTCATGGAGAACCTGTTAGTCCGAAGCACCCCTCTAAACTGCTGCACAATAGTACAACAGTGAGACACCTCGAGGGAGTCGAAGTCTGTTCCCGGGATCAGTAGCTCTTACTGCGCCCAGGAGTGAGTGTGACAGAGCCACGTTGTGACAAAGACCGGTGAGGCTGGTGTCCCTACTGATCGCTGTTATAGTTCGACAGGAGGACGCTCGATCTCCGATTAAATCTTTTTTTTTTTTTATGTGGCCCGCATCGAATTCGTCTCCTTTGCGAACCTCTTCATCTCAGAGTAGTACTTGCAACCTACGTCCTTAATTATTTGCTGGATGTATTATAATCTCTGTCTTCCTCCACAGTTTTTCCCTCTACAGCTAGTACCATGGAAGTTATTTCTTGATGTCTTAACGGATGTCCTATCAACCTGTCCCTTCTTCTTGTCAGTGTTTTCCACATATTCTTTTCCTCTCCGATTCTGGCAGAACCTCCTCATCCCTTAACAGTCCACCAAATTTTCAACGTTCGTTTGTAATACAACAACTGAAATACTTCGTTCTCTCCCGTTCCGGTTTCCCGACGGTCCATATTTCACTACCATACAATGCTTTGCTCCAAACGTACATTCTCAGAAATTTCTTCCTCAAATTAAGGTCTATATTTGGTAGTAGTAGGCTTTTCTTGGCTCGGAATGCCCTTTTTGCCAATGGTAATCTGCTTTTAATATCGTCCTTGCCCTCCGGCGTGGGATACTTTGCTGCCTAGGTAACAGAATTCCTTAAATTAGTCTATTTCGTGATCACCAATCTTGAAGTTAAGTTTCTCCCTGTTCTCATCTTTTCTACTTCTCGGTACTTTCGTCTTCCTTCTATTTACTCCCAATCCATATGCTGTACCCATTAGACAGTTCATTCCATTCTGCAGGTCCGGTGGTTCATCTCACTTTCCCGGCGAGAGCAATGTCATTAGCGAATCTTATGATTGATATCCTTTCACCTTGAATTTGAATTCCACTCTTAAAACTTTCTTTTATTTCCGTCATTGCTTGTTCGATGCATAGGTTATCGAATTTTAACTGTTAGCGCACCGAATTCTCTGAGGCAGAATGTGGCGACCAGCCAAATGAACATGGGAAACAGGCTAAAAACCACACTTAGGCTGGTCAGTGTACCATCCCACGCTCATCAATCGGCCTCGCGGATTTTATCCACTTTTGGCTCATCTACCTGCCTCGCGGACTAGCGCGATGGGCGTTACACAATACGAGCAAATCGCCACTATCTTTTCAATGGCATACCAAAATCCTCTTTTTATACGGCAATTGAAGCGCATGGAATTCGGATTGCACGGGAAATGCTATTATTATACTAGGAAGCAACGCACCACGTTGAAATAAAAACCGCCTCTAGCTTTGAAAATGTATGAACAGCTCTCAGTTCAACAGCGCTCATTTCAGCGAAGTATTAATACCACTTGCGATCCAGCGCGCGAAAATAAATCTTACTCGGTATACTCGTGACTGGAAATTCACAGAATCAGAACATTCGCAGAATCAGAATCGGATGCGTCACGATCTGGAACATTGCACTGCCAGTCCAATCTCTGGAAAATATAAGGGAGATCAAAATTTTTCCGTTTGAGGGCATTACTGTAGCGTACATACGACGTAGAGCAATTCTACTGCGCGTGTTTTAGCACCGACGAGTAGCCTCGGGATTAGAGTAGCATTCGTTTGCGTATGGTACATGCGGAAATGTGAACTATGGCGAAATTGTTACCAAACGAATTCAAACAGGACCAGCGTACTGTTATTCTATTCTTGACTGCGGAAGGATAAACACAGTTAGACATCGATCGGAAAATGTGTGTGGGTGATGTCTGTCCAGAAGCACCGTTCTGGAAAATTGCGGCAAATTCCGTGCTGGTCGCGATTCGTTACAAAACGCTGGTCTATCTGGGAGGGCAGCCTCATCCATTGCGGTCCTGTTTGTCTCCATCATAGAGGATCAGTACTGCGCAACGCTAGAGAAATGACGGCATGCAATTAAGGTGAAACTTCCGGGAAAACCACGAAAAGGGATGCTGCTGCTTCAGGATAACGCACGTTCCAGTATCGCAAACGTCGTAACGCAGAATCTACGCTAACTCAAGTGATAGAAATTCGGGCACCGGCCTCTTGTGAAGGGTCGACGATTCCTGTCGGACAAAGATGTGCAGGGGGTGGTAATGGACTTCTTCACGCGGCAAACGGGTATCTTCAACCGAATTCCGGTCCGACATATAGTTTCACACGTCGCTGCTGATTCTGTATAAAGTCTGGCTTTCCTCACCTTTCCCTTCTCCCCCCTCCACCTTCAGTTCACATAATATCATTGGAGCTTTGCAATAGAAATGGTTGTCAATAATTGCAACCATTCTTCCTCAGCTGCTACTTCAATTATATTTACATAAGAACAGACGTTATCTGCTCCAGAGGCACATAGCCTCAGCTACACCAGAAATCAAAAATATTAAAAAGCTGGTGAGTAACGTCCAATAAATTTTTGTAGTGTAGAACATTATAAATTTCATCTTCTCTCCTAGAATTACGTTTGGTGAAGAGAACCGTTACTGAAAAACTTCAAAAACCTCAGGTGCCGTTAGTTCATTTTTTGTTCTCACCATTTCTTGAACATAGCTCGCAATGAGGGCCAATGCCCCCACCCCCAACACCCCTCAAATTATAGGCAACACCATCATCAAAATTCATTGTGTTTTACTTGTAATATGGTGACTTTCTGATTCAAGCATACATTTCAATTGCCAATGCTAAAGGCTCTGATGTCGTCGAAAAATGCGAGATGTAGCTGGGGAGAAATTCAAAAACGAAAGAAGGTGATGGTTTTAAATAAAAAGTACCAGCTGGCACTAGTGAAAAATTAAAAAATCCGAGATATAGTGAAGGAAAATTTAAAAAGTGCAAGGTGATGCAACTAGCCCAATTGTGCTAAGTTTAAAATGGTGACAAATTAAAAAAAAATCGAAGATGACAAAGCTAGCCAGTATTGCTTTGCAAGCCCACTGACTCTGTGGTACAAGATGGCGACATTTCAAATGTATCAAAATGATCTGAATTTTGCGACTTGTTCAGAAGTATCTGAATTATCTGAATTTTGCACGATTTTCAAAAGTATTCATTAAAATAAGGAAAAAAACACAGAAGGATATTGACAGTACTAATCTAAGTAGGCACAAGTGATCTAGCTTACAGGTTAAGCAGCACTAGGCACCGAGCTTAGTTCGAACTCTGTACTGCACCTAGTGTAAGTCTCAATGGAACTCTCAAATTAAATATTTCCACATCCAAACTTTCTTTATAATTTGTCAAAACTACTTAAGCACACACACCACGCTAAGCACGCAAGCGTTGACAATTGCACAAATAAAGAGGCACTATGAATCACTGGTGTATAACTGTCAACTACCGGAAGAGTGTTGTTATTGTGCAACTTACATTTGGCACATAAAGTCTGACTCTGGATTCTCACAGTAAGTGCCACTATGCTATTTCCACGTCTATACTGTTGCATAACAATACAATAGTCATGTCCCTGAAAATAACATGCTAAGCTGATAGCTGACACTTCACTTTAGGCCCAATGAAGCTACGTACAAAAATGAAACTGGCCAACCTATAACTGTAGAAAAGACATTTTGTCTATAATACTGTAGTAAATGGTCAAACATTGATAGTTGACACAATGAATTAGCCAATCTGAATTACAGTTCTACAACTGTCAACTACTGGAGGAATACAGATAATGTTTAGCTTACACTTGACACCTAAAACATGACTGTGGTGTCTCAAATTGACTACTACGACTTTATTTCCATGTCTAAACGGAGTGTAATATTTACAAATATGTTTAAAAATACTGGCATTTGGATACTGACTTTGTTACTGCTGGTAGTTTACATCGATTCAACTTTCATCACCTGAGAGATTTAGAAGTTTTTCAGTTACGCTTTACCTCACAAAGCACCATTTTAGAGGGCAAGAAAATAATGCATCATATTCTGCACTATAAAATGTAATCGTTGTTATAGATTGGCAAATGCAGAATTTTTATTTACTTTTTGGTCTCTGATACACTAGTAGTTACGATTCACTGGTGTTGTATACACAGACAACACATTTACTGACACTTCAGCTCAACAAACCATACTAAAAATGATGTGTTGTGACAAAACGATAAATGCACTGTGTGACTTCAACTCCATTTTTATGTAAGGCACTGAGATAACTTCTTAATGCTCCAAATGCAGAATATAACCACACAATATGAATGATGACGGCGAAGGAAAAGGCTGCACACAGGTAGGAAAGTTAAATATCTCAAGAAAATGATCGTTGCATCAAAATAAAATTATCAACCAAAGTAGATAAAGAATTTCAGTTCAAAACACATGCAGGTTGCTTATCATAATACACAAGTGAAATAAAGGTCTCTGACCACAAACAAAAATTCGATATTGTAACGAAATAAAATTGTCTGTATTATTTACGAAAATAAGTAAGATTTTGAGTACTAAACACACGTGGCACTACTGTTGTAACTTAATTGATTGGTTAAAGTCAAAAAAGAATGCGCAATACTGATTATTAGCAATACTGATATAACTGACAGGTTATCCAGCACTGCCAATGAGCTTAGTTTGACATTTGTACCACACATTAGGGAAACAAAAAGTTGTCTGTTTTATTTATCAGAACATATAAAAAATTTTCTCTAGCATTACAAAACCAACATGGCACTACTGGTCACCGAACTTTCATGTTAGAAGTGCACATGTCGACAATAATAGTTTGATCTTTGTTCCAAAGCGAACGACGTTATTTCGAAATTTAAATTTTCTGTGTTATTTGTCAAACCTCATATTAGTTCACCTAAAACCAATGTGGAAATCAGCCAAACATTATAGTGACCCTCATGCTACTGCATTAACTTTACCTTACTGTCTAAAATATTTGTCATTTTCTGTAGATAATGCTAATTAATGTTATGATTCAGTGGAGACTACATGACTCTTTGATGATCTAGCATACTGAACACTAGTAATCATTATTTTAAAAGGTGAGAAAGGAGGGCTGTTCAACTATCCCCTTTCAGCTACTTTTCAAAGACACCCAACCAATATAATGACTTCATGTTAAGATATTAACTTTATTTTGCAGTACAAGGCATTTGTCTTTTCTGTTGATAACGCTAACTAGCGCTATCACATAGTGGAGACTATATGACACTTTATGTGATGCACTGCCATGTTCTTGTGAAACTGTAGCAAATTACCCCACACATCACTAATGTTGCACAAAACTGTAACAAATTTCCCTGTTTTCGAAGCATTCCAACTGATTTCCCATAAATCATTGTCTTACAACAAAATTGTAACAAATTGTGCCACGTACAAAATGTTTTTCATCTTCTACTGATAACGCTAACTTACTTATCAAACAAAGATTCAGAACTGGAAAGGTCTTTTAACACTAGAAGCTGACAGTGTATGTATTATAACTTGACAGTGGATACCAGTTATTGGATCTCAAATATACTCCTGGAAATTGAAATAAGAACACCGTGAATTCATTGTCCCAGGAAGGGGAAACTTTATTGACACATTCCTGAGGTCAGATACATCACATGATCACCCTGACAGAACCACAGGCACAGAGACACAGGCAACAGAGCATGCACAATGTCGGCACTAGTACAGTGTATATCCACCTCTCGCAGCAATGCAGGCTGCTATTCTCCCATGGAGACGATCGTAGAGATGCTGAATGTAGTCCTGTGGAACGGCTTGCCATGCCATTTCCACCTGGCGCCTCAGTTGGACTAGCGTTCGTGCTGGACGTGCAGACCGCGTGAGACGACGCTTCATCCAGTCCCAAACATGCTCAATGGGGGACAGATCCGGAGATCTTGCTGGCCATGGTAGTTGACTTACACCTTCTAGAGCACGTTGGGTGGCACGGGATACATGCGGACGTGCATTGTCCTGTTGGAACAGCAAGTTCCCTTGCCGGTCTAGGAATGGTAGAACGATGGGTTCGATGACGGTTTGGATGTACCGTGCACTATTCAGTGTCCCCTCGACGATCACCAGTGGTGTACGGCCAGTGTAGGAGATCGCTCCCCACACCATGATGCCGGGTGTTGGCCCTGTGTGCCTCGGTCGTATGCAGTCCTGATTGTGGCGCTCACCTGCACGGCGCCAAACACGCATACGACCATCATTGGCACCAAGGCAGAAGCGACTCTCATCGCTGAAGACGACACGTCTCCATTCGTCCCTCCATTCACGCCTGTCGCGACACCACTGGAGGCGGGCTGCACGATATTGGGGCGTGAGCGGAAGACGGCCTAACGGTGTGCGGGACCGTAGCCCAGCTTCATGGAGACGGTTGCGAATGGTCCTCGCCGATACCCCAGGAGCAACAGTGTCCCTAATTTGCTGGGAAGTGGCGGTGCGGTCCCCTATGGCACTGCGTAGGATCCTACGGTCTTGGCGTGCATCCGTGCATCGCTGCGGTCCGGTCCCAGATCGACGGGCACGTGCACCTTCCGCCGACCACTGGCGACAACATCGATGTACTGTGGAGACCTCACGCCCCACGTGTTGAGCAATTCGGCGGTATGTCCACCCGGCCTCCCACATGCCCACTATATGCCCTCGCTCAAAGTCCGTCAACTGCACATACGGTTCACGTCCACGCTGTCGCGGCATGCTACCAGTGTTAAAGACTGCGATGGAGCTCCGTATGCCACGGCAAACTGGCTGACACTGACGGCGGCGGTGCACAAATGCTGCGCAGCTAGCGCCATTCGACGGCCAACACCGTGGTTCCTGGTGTGTCCGCTGTGCCGTGCGTGTGATCATTGCTTGTACAGCCCTCTCGCAGTGTCCGGAGCAAGTATGGTGGGTCTGACACACCGGTGTCAATGTGTTCTTTTTTCCATTTCCAGGAGTGTAGTATTCTTACACTAGAAGTTGATAGTGATATTAGTGGTAAGGTTCTATGGGAGCAAACTGCTGAGGTCATCCGTCCCCAGGCTTACACACTAATTAAACAAACTTTTGCTGAGGACAACACACACACACCACACTCAAGGGGGGACTCGAACCTCCTACAGGGAGAGCCGCACGAACTGTGACAAAGTGCCTCAGTCCCTGCGGCTACCCGATGCTGCAGTCGATAGTGCATGAACCATAACTTGTCAGTGTGTGATCTTTGTATTATAAGACCGGAAGCTCACAGTCTATGTGACATAACGTGCCAGTGAGTGCCAGCTTCTGAATACAAATAATATCCTACTTGCAAATAATAATCGAAGAAAATGGTAAAAAATCGCTTCATACATAGCTATGCTACACAAAAATTTTAACAAATTTCCCCACGTTGCAACAAAATCTTCACAAATTGTTCTATATATCGGCACGTTGCAACAAAATTGTAAAAAATTGCCCCTTGGGAAAAATACTTGTCATTCTGCTGATAATACTAACTTATGCTCTTTTGTAGTGGTTACCATGTGACACTTCATACCATACATCACCACTTACAAAAAAAGTCTAATAAACTTTCATGTATCTCCTCATGTTACAGCAAAGTTGTAAGACTATTTCCCATTATGATAACAAAATGGTCTCAAATTACCACATATTTCTCTTTGTTACATCAAATTTGTAACACATTGGTCCATACATTACCATGTTCCAGCAAAATCGTAACAAAACAGTAAAGTTGTAATAGTTACCATAGCCAAACAAAATTGTAACAAATTACCCCAATAGGCTAGCAATGTTACACAAAATTGTGATATATTGCGCCATTCATCATGATTGCATCATGGATATTATAGGGGCAATGACAGTCAGTTGACATGGTATCATGGCCTGAGAGGGAGTGAGAAGGACATCTATTAATTACAACGACTATCTCGACCAGTGGCATCAAAGGGTGACTTTCACATGGGCAGCTGGTAGAACTCCACCCTGCAAAGAATATACAAGTTGAGAAGGTGTTCAGAGACACAGAACTTGGTGTAAATCTCAAGGAATCTCAGGTTGAATTAAACACCAAACGACAAAATTCAGTCACGGTTGACTTCTGACACTAGTGGCTTTAAATAATCTGTTCAAAGAACGATACTGCTGTATGCGGCACACTCAGCTCTAACAATTAGCTGCTTCCTACCTTGCAGACCTGAGGCTATCTTCTCTGTACTGTCTCGTTCGTGACATGGCTCGAAATATTCTAAGTCCTCAAGCTGGCGACGACTGGCACAGTAGTAGCGTCCCAGACGACCACATATACTGTGCTCTAGTTCAGTGCGAATCCCCTCTTTACAGCGCTCACTAAGTTTCTGTGGCATTCCCTCTGACGCACATTGCTGGCAAGGGAGTGTTACTACCACACTTTGAGCAACTCGCGTTGCACTTGTTTCATTGTGATGTGCTGCTGTACTGGACCTGGGTCACACTCTGGCTGACCATAGTCCGCCTCTATATGTGTATAGTCTGTGCACTGTCCGTCGCCAGCCTGTCGCTGTTTGAATAACCAACTGTGCCAACGTGTCTACCATCCTCTGTGGACAGCTCATAGCTACAACTTCAATGTAATGCCGTATATCCTCCATTAATACTAGAATCTGTGGCAACAGTGACTACCATTACACCAGATATTACTGGGGGCTATAATGGTCAGATAGATTATGCTGACAGCTATTACCATGTACAGTATTAGGGCAGTTATGATCAGTTGATAGCATGATTGCCATCGGAGTTTTGCTACAACATGGCCACATATAATGCACTTTGTTACAGTTTGGCTGTAACATATCGATGTATAAGGAACTTTGTTGTAGTTTTGCTATAATATGTCGATGTGTGGATGTGAAGTGTTATGTACTGTTTGCTGTGCTGTAGAATAAGTTAGTGTTATCTGCAAAAGGTGACAAATGTTTTGGATACAAGACAAAATTAATACCCTAGCAAAGGAGCTACTGTAATCTTTGGCTTACTTTTATATTAGGTTTGGTTGACGTAATATGAGATTAGACAACTAACGAAGACAATTTAGATATGGGAATAATATTATTTACTTTGGTACAAAGATCAAACTATCCTTGTTGTCATGTACACTTGAGAGTATAAGGTACATGGGAAGTAGCGCCAAGTGTTTTTTCTAATGTTAAATAACAAATCTTTACTCATTTTGTTAAACACTACAGACAATTTTTAGTTCCTATGACGTGTGGTACAAAGATGCAAACTAAGCACACTGACAAGTGGTGCTTGAACTCTAAGTTATATTGGTAGTATTTTACTTTTATGTAACAGTTAAATTATGACAGTAGGGCAAAAATGTTTCTTGCTCAAAATCTTATGTATTTTGATGAATTACATAAAGAATTTTATTTGGTGCAATACCTAATTTTCGTTTGTGATTTGAAATCTGTAGTTACCATTAGATATTATGACAATATGTAGGTTAAGCTATTTAATACATTAAACATCTCATTAAAATGCTTAATTTTTAGTACAGTTAATTGACTTAAAGTGTTAGAAAATGTCATCTGCATATACAACACCATTGGAACATAGCTACATGTATGTCAAAAATCAACTAGTTATTAAAAAACTTATATTAGCCAGTCTGCAACGTCGATTATATTTTTACAGTTTATAACATGATGCATCATATTCTTATCCTCTAAAATGGCGTTTGGTGACGTAAAGTAATACTGGGAAACTTCTAAAAATCTCAAGTGATGCAGGTTCAGTCACTGTACCACCAGTAATGGAGTCTATGATTGAAATGCCAATATCTTTACATACTATGATCAATATTACAATCTCTTTATACATGGAAATAAATTTGTAGCACTCAATTTGAGAGTCCATATTCACGTTTTAGGCATCAAGTGTAAATCACGCATTAACTGAACGGTAATTCAGACTGTCTGTTTGTTAGTGTCAGCTAACACTGCTTGCCTGATTAACATAGTATTTGAGCCTATATGTGCTTTTTATAGTGATAGCTCTGGTCAGGCTCGTTTTTGTACATACTCTCACTGTGGCCTAAAATGAAGTGTCAACTGTCTTATTAGCATGTTATTTTAAAGGTTTTGAAACGTTGTACAACTGTTCAGATGTGGAAATAACATTGAAGTGCTTAATTTGAGAGTCCAGAATAATATATTAGGTATCAGTTTTGACAGATATTGTAAATGTGGAAGTAACATTGTGACACTTGAAAAAGCCATTGTGTGTGTGTGTGTGTGTGTGTGTGTGTGTGTGTGTGTGTGTGTGTGTCTGTATGTGTGTGTGTGTGTGTGATAAATAAAACAGTTCAAATGTTAATGTATTTAATTTGATGACTCCCTTGTGCTTTACACTAAATGTGTTACAGAAATTGAAGAGAGATTGTTGACAAATCGCACTCAACACATTAGATCACTAGTGCAAAGGTACACCACTGTCGTGAATGTCTTTGGGTGGGGGAGAAGTATGAAAGAGTACTGGTGGTGCAGGTTATTAGTTTATACCAAAAATATAAATTTATTTTTCTTTTATAGTGGTAAAAGAGATAGATACTGGTGATACTGATAATTATTTGTGTTACCACTCAGTTTTATTATAATTGCTATATTTCTTCTTCAGCCAACCCTTCTACGTCTGTCGTCTGCTTGTACAAATATATCAAGTGATACTGGTATTTTTTTGCTGAATCCTAGCTCAATGTATGCATAAAGTTTTGGATACTGCTGTCTGAAATTACAATTTGAACTGCCACCATGAGCATGAAGTGCATTTTAACTGGCAAGAATTAACGAGATTGCTCCCTCCTTCATGCAAAATTCTAGTAGTTGTTTTATCAAGTAGTTTAATCTATGATCCAGTTTATATTGAATAAATTACCAAATGAATCTATCAGGTGAACAAATTATACCAGGTAGAGACAATTCCAGAATTATCAAAAATGCATCAGCTTGACTATTTGCTGTTAGTAGCAAGTAGCTCTATTCAGCATAGTCGGGGTCTAAACGTTGATTGTACTCATTAAGAAGACTATTATTAGTTTTTCCAAGGGGAAATAACAGGCAGCAGGCCATAGTGAATAATAGCAAAATAGATCAATAAAATTTTTAAACAAAAATTCTAGATCTCAGTGTAATATTCCTTTACACCAAATAATTAAAATTGTAACCACTAATTAACTTATTATATGCCTTTGGTAAAATAATTTTCAACTCATTATTGAACTTGAGACAAGTTTTCTCCCCATATCTGCTATTCAAATATTTACAACTAGTAATGTTACATAAAGACTTACCTGTAACTCATTAATCTTTCTAAATAAATTAAAATAGCATGCAATACTGAGCCTCTTAAGTAATCTCCAGTTATATAAGGTGGTCAACTGATAGTGATCAGGCCAAATATCTCGCGAAATAAGCATCAAACGAAAAAACTACAAAACTCGTCTAGCTTGAAGGGGGAAACCACATGCGTCATGGTTGGACCGCTAGATGGCGCTGCCATAGGCCAAACGGATGTCATCTGCGTTTTTTTAAATTGAAACCCCCATTTTTTATTACATATTGGTGCAGTACGTAGAGAAATATGAAAGTTTTAGTTGGACCAGTTTTTTCGCTTTGGGGTACATGGCGCTGTAATAGTCACAAACGTGTAAGTACGTGGTATCACGTAACATTCCGCAAGTGCAGACGGTATTTGCTTCGTGATACATTACCCGCGTTAAAATGAACCGTTTACCAATTGCGGAAAAGGTCGATATCGTGTTGATGTATGGCTATTTTGATCAAAATACCCAACAGGCGTGTGCTATGTATGCTGCTCGGTATCCTGGACGACATCATCCAAGTGTCCGGACCGTTCACCGGATGGTTACGTTATTTAAGGAACCAAGAAGTGTTCAGCCACATGTGAAACGTCAACCACGACCTGTAACAAATTATGATGCCCAAGTAAGTGTTTTAGCTGCTGTCACTGCTAATCCGCAAATCAGTAGCAGACAAATTGCGCGAGAATCTGGAATCTCAAAAACGTCGGTGTTGAGAATGCTACATCAACATTGATTGCACCCGTACCATATTTCTATGCACCAGGAATTGCATGGCGACGACTTTGAACGTCGTGTACAGTTCTGCCACGGGGCACAAGAGAAATTACGGGACTATGACAGATTTTTTGCACACGTTCTATTTAGCGACGAAGCGCCATTCACCAACAGCGTAACGTAAACCGGCATAATATGCACTACTGGGCAACGGATAGCCCACGATGGCTGTGACATGCGGAACATCAGCGACCTTGGCGGGTTAATGTATGGTGCGGCATTATGGAAGGAAGGATAATTGGCCCCCATTTCATCGATGGCAATCTAAATGGTGTAATGTTTGCTGATTTCCTACGTAATGTTCTACCGATGTTACTACAACATACTTCACTGGATTACAGAACAGCAATGTACTTCCATCATGATGAATGTCCGGCACATAGCTTGCGTGCGGTTGAAGCGGTATTGAATAGTATATTTCATGACAGGTGGATTGGTCGTCGAAGCACCATACCATGGGCCGCACGTTCACCGAATCTGACGTCCCCGGATTTATTTCTGTGGGGAAAGTTGAAGGATATTTGCTATCGTGGTCCACCGACAACGCCTGACAACATGCGTCAGCGCATTGTCAATGCATGTGCGAATATTACAGAAGGCGAACTACTCGATGTTGAGAGGAATGTCGTTACACATATTGCCAAATGCTTTGAGGTTGATGGACATCAATTTGCGCATTTATTGCATTAATGTGGCATTTACAGGTAATCATGCTGTAACAGCATGCATTCTCAGAAATGATAAGTTCACAAAGGTACATGTATCACATTGGAACAAGCGAAATAAAATGTTCAGACGTACCAACGCTCTGTATTTTAATTTAAAAAACCTACCTGTTACCAGCTGTTCGTCTAAAATTGTGAGCCATATGTTTGCGACTATTACAGCGAAAAATGTGGTACAACTAAAACATTCGTATTTCTTTACGTACCACATGAATACATAATAAAAAATGAGGGTCCCTATTTAAAAAAACGCAGTTGATTTCCCTTTGACCTATGGCAGCGCCATCTAGCTGGCCAACCATAGCGCCATCTGGTTTCCGCCTTCAAGCTAGACAAGTTTCGTTCTTTGTAGATTTTTCGTTTGACACTTATTTCATGAGGTATTTGGTCCAGTCACGATCAATGGATCACACTGTATACAGATAAAAATTTCAATGACATCAAAAAATTTATCACCTTAAAAATTTTCACCAAATTGTCTATGCTGCACATCACATGTTATATTATGCTTGTCATGCATGATGATACAGACAACAGTATCATTTGGTATTTTATCACAGAATGTGGCACACTACTTCATTGTTGTCTTCTGAGTAGTTAACACACCATTTCTTTATGAAATAGAGTGTGTTTACATTGATATCAGTGTTTAATTGTGTTACTCTGTTAAAATCGTTTTCCAGTGCCAACAGTAAACATTAAATATGAAAGTTAAATGCAACCAATTAGGATGTTGCTTGCGAAAATAAAAATCGCTGTCTTCTTTGTCTTCGATTCCTTCCTCTTGATTTTCGATATCTACATTGGTCACAGAAATAAAATATCTATGGGGGTGCTTTAATTTTTCTGGTTCGAATTTCTTCCCCCAACAAATAAGTAGAACAAAAAGATCTTATAGAATTACTAATAAAAACTAAATACCTCTCTATAATATTTGTTGTTATATACTTAGCTTTCCTCACTAGAATTCGATTCATTTTCTACCAAATAACACATCTTCATCCCATTAAGAACATTTTTTTATTAATTTCTCTCTACTGCATAATTTCAATCCTTAATTGTACAAAAGGGTCGTTTTCTTTATTATAAACAGTAATGTTTATGCTACCATTTTTAAGTAACATTATGTCTAAGCACACCACTTGGTATTTGATCCAGCTCACTATTTAAGTTTCTGTCCTGGCCTGATAAAGTATTTTATTCTCATAAAATAGATCTAAGATTTTGGAATTCGTATATTCCTCCATTTATAAAAACAAAATTTTTAGTATAAATAATTTCAATTAAAATAAATTGAAAAACTAAATATTCCTAAAGGTGTTACACCTTGATAAATGGATGAATATGTTTATGTAACTAAGAATATTATAGAAGAGGAATGTTTTGTGTTATTATTTAGTTGCTTAAGATATAAAATAGTTAATCCAAAAAAATACGAACAATTCAAATAAATACTGATATTTAGAAAATAAATACTAATCTTTCTTTTTTCTTCTTTGGTGTTGTTTTAATTACATCTAATTTAACTTTAATCTTGTAATGCAGATCTATTTTTTATTAGAATTTCTTCTTTCATCCAATAATTAGAACGATAAGAGTCTCTTATATTTTAGAATTGAGAAATATATGTGTCTATTCCATGATAATTTACGATGGTAATATTATAAATAATTGAATCCTATCCTTCTTATAGATCTTCCAATTGTTTATAGTCTCTTTATTTATATATCCTAATATTTCCACCATTTCTATGTTTTCTATCGTTTCTTTATCTCCGTTCTGTATACAATAAACACTCTTTGTTTTCGAAAATAGATAGTGTTTTAAATAAATTGTTTTAGAAAACGAGTGTGCATTAAAAGTTTAAAAAACCATCTGCTTTTATTGCCATAAATGCTTCTTATTTAGGATAATAAAAAATTTTTAATTGTTGTAGAAGACTACTACATTGAATACAAATTAATACATCATTTTTAAGAATACTTTTATTCTTCTTGAGTGCTATAAATTTATTTTTATTGTGCAATGTAAATATATATATACAGATTTTATTGTATATTTTCACTTGTTTTTATTATTTACCACAAAAGCATAAACTTTAATATTTCCACTTGTGGGAAAATCTGTCCACTGCCATTTAAAATAATTTTCTATTTTGTCTTTGGTTTTTTATTGATTTTTCCTTCAGTTATTTTTGTATTCTTCCTTTAAATATTGTATATTATTCAAATACTCTAGCTTTCTTTCTAGTATTCTTAAATTTTCTAGTTCTCATTCTCGTTTTTAGTGGACTGTAAATATACCCATTAATTGATTTAATTTTTTAATATAATATGGTAAACATTAGTAGGAAATATTTATTCTCCAGAATGAGATTTTCACTCTGCAGCGGAGTGTGCACTGATATGAAGCTTCCTGGCAGATTAAAACTGTGTGCCAGACTGCGACTCGAATTCAGGACCTTTGTCTTTCGTGGGCAAGTGTTCTACCATCTAAGCTATCCAAGCACGACTCATTACTTGTCCTCATAGCTCCAATTTTGTCAGTACCTCATCTCCTACCTTCCAAACTTCACAGAAGCTCTTTGTTTTTCTAGAGGCATATGAAACGCCATTATTTGTTCTTCTTAATGCTAATTCTTTGATATTTATATTTTCAGATATGGAAGGAAACAACTAAAGGATTTCAAAAAATATATATTTCTACAGAATTTATAAAACAAAATTCTATTACAGAAATTATGTTATTTGTCTCTTAAAAATTTCTGTGCAGTTGCTAGGTAACAAATAGAAACGAAAAACAAGTAAAACATATTTAACCAAGTTTTCTCTTCCTCTTTTTTATCCATTTCAATTTTTATTTGTATTCCTGTTAATTTTTTTAGTATTTTTGTTACCCAATAAACATATATTAATGTACTATTACAAATAAGAAAACAATTTTGGAATGAATATGTTAATTTTCCTCTCGTTTTTATTGGAACCTGATAAAAGAGGATTTTTCCAAAATGTTTTTTTACAATTTTTAAAATTCTGCAGAGTGTGTTAATGGAACGAATTCCTGTTGTACTTTGAAATCTCTGTTAATATAATTGAAAATTGTAGCTTGTAATCTTTTAATTCGTTTCTCTTCAGCTTATTGGGAAGTAAATGTATCTTTTAATCTTTTTATCTGGGCAATTAAAAAGACCTGCAATGTTGTGTCCGAGTGGTTTTGCTTACTCCTGTTATTGTTAATTGGTAAAAGAATTTATTTACCCTAGAATTAGAATTTTCCATGTTAAACAGTATATTCCTGCAGAATTATGATTTTTTACTGTTATATTCAGCGTTTTTTATATTCTCTTAGTATGTAGAAATTAAAATTATATATCAAAAATTTCTTCATTTCTTCTTTATTAAAAATACCAGCAAAATCTTGTCTTGTATTTGAATCCTATAAATAATAATGATCTTTCATAAGTTCTTTTAAAATATCTGCTAATTCTTTTAATAAATCATCTAATTTAACATCTGCTAATTCTATTTTATAAGAAATAGCAGTCAGTTTTATATTTTTTTGTTTAATAATTCTTATATTTTTAATAATTTGTTTAATACCATTAATTATTTGTACAGTAGAATCTAATAAATAATGAATTTTTCCTTTAACTCTGTGTAACTAACTTAAAGTTAGAAAATCTTGATCTTTAAAATGCCAGTTTTTTTAAGAAACATTTTATGTTTTTCATTTCTCCTTCACAATCCATGATATGTATTGTTTTTATGATGATGAAGTTCCACAGAAAGATTCTGTAATTGGAATAAATTCTTCTAATTTCAGTTCTTCTTTTTTATAATAATCGCCAATATTCATAACAAGATTGTTATTATTGAAATTTTCTGTAAGTAATTGTAACCCAAATTTTTTGTTGAATCGTTTAACTTTATTATCAAATATTTCTGTTATAGAAATTCTTTGCTTCCCTATTTTTTCAACTTCCATTTATATAGAAAAATCATTAATTTGTGAAAAACTACTTACAATAAAAAAGTTGAAAAAATTGAAAATTCATAAAATTTAGCAGTTTTAAAAAGCAGTTAAAACTGTGTAGCAGAATCCATAGTGATTTGATTTTCGTAACTATCTGATGGATAAAGGATTGAAACTCTTGCTGGACAATATAGCTTGAAAAATATAGAATAATTTATTCATACTGAAAGGCATTATATTCACTTCAAAATGAATGAAATTTTAATTAGGGTTGTTATTGAAAGCAATGTTAAATTGTATATGGACATAATGGATAGCACTGCAAGTGTATCAGAATTTAATAACCAAATTATTGAAAGCAATGAAAAAGCAATTGCTAATGTGTGTCTAAAATTATTCCATTCGAATTAGTCAATATATATTTCAATTTGGATTATGGAATGCATGTAAAGCATACTGATCACTTTCATAGAGAAACTAGTATTACTGCTTCATTCAAACCAGATGCAGAATTTGGTGCATTGTTTATTACAATCTACATTATCAGGTAACTATTTCAATTTTTGATACACTATGGGCCTTATAAATAACTGTAACTGACGAAAATGATAATTTGCTTTACTTCAATGGTGTTCCTGTGATAGCTGTGTTAGAAATGTCTTAACAAATTTTATTCTTATAAAATGAATAAGATTGAGAACTACCAGTTTTACACATTCCCTGCGAATGTAAAGACTAAACAAACTGCAGTCTCCCAATAAGATTACAGAGATTAATATAAATATTTGAGATGGTTGGGTTCATCCTAATCTTGCTGAACTGTACATGAGATTTGGTATTATTGGAGCTGATGGTGCAGAATAGCCAACATATGATGGTAAATGTTATAAAAATTTAATTGTTAATTATGTGGCAAAGCTGATCAACATACTCACCATAAAGAAATGGAACATATTTTGTCTAGGAGTGAATACCCTTTCATTTCTTCATCTGTCCTTGTATGATTGACTTCATATATATGGAAGGTCATATCCTTAATAATGGGAAGATAAAAAGTAGGAAAATTGATATTCTTTTTCCACTAGATTTGCTTGGTGTGTTCTTTAAAGACTTCAAGGAAGTTATTTGGGAGGAAGATTTAACTGTAACTCTTATCTAGACTTCTGGTGCAAACAATGCTGTTCTTTAATGGTCTGACTGTAATCAAGCTGGAGTTGAAATAAAAGATACATTTCCTAAGAAAAGTAAAATTATTGTGGAACCAACGGTAATTAGTGTTCCTTCAGTTAGACGTGAGCTAGAGTATTCTTTAGAACTCGAGCAAGGAAGGCTAAAAAATCCAAACATTCCTATATATTTCTTTGGATCGCAAACCTTGAGATTGCTGGATTGAATGGAGAGAGAAATTTTGAATTAGGTATTACCAGTTACTATAATTCTGCCGAATTTGACATGCATTACTTTAGTTTTGTTGTTCTACAAACGAGTCATAAAATAATCAGTTGATTATTCCTCTTAATTTGATCATTTTGAATTACAGAATATCTGTATAATGAATGCTAGAAGCGCATTTTCCCTCAAGAAATGTGGAATCTAGATCCAACAACTAACTTTTTGCATGCTTAGCATTCTTTCTGAGGTTTTAAAAGAGTAACACAGTTCAACAGTTATGTCAGTCTAAATCAACTTATTTTCATAGAGAAATCCTCCATTTGTTACAAATATATCTACAAAAATGAATGTGTTAACTATTCAGGAAACAACAACGAAATGTGTGCCATATTCAATGATAAAACACTAAATGATACTGTTGCCTATGTAGACATGTATGGCAAAAATGATTTAACATATGAAGTTCAGCACAGAATTTTGAGTGAAAATTTTTAAGCTTATGAATTTTTTAATCTCATTGTAATTTTAATCTATATACAAAAGGAAACTCTAGTTCAGAGGTTAAATAATGCAAACAGCTCTAATTAGTTTAAAAAGATTAGTGAGATACAGATAAATGTTTTATGTAACCTTACTGATTACGAATATTTGAATAATAGATGTGCGAAAATAAATTGTTTGAGATCAATAATGAGTTTAAGATTATTTTACAAAAACAGATATAATTAATTAATTAGTGGTTATGATGTTAGTTACTTGAGCAAGGGAATATTAGACTGAGATACAAGGGAATGAAGAAAAGTAAAAATAGCTGCAATGAATTTCATGATCTATTTACTTCTGGGTGGTACCTGTTATTTGCTATGTTGAAAAATGTCCAATGTCTAGCTCCTAGTGCACTGACTGGGCCCACTTACTACTGCTGTTGCTTGTACATTTCTTGACTCATTTCAGTATCTGCACAAAGTATTCAAAAATGTGAAGTAACTGGATCCCTTCTGTGTAGTCTTCTCTGCTGACAGTCAATGAATGCAGAATAAAATGGGGAATTTAAACTGAAAAATTTATTTGACATAAATTTCACTGAAATCACATAGATCCACAACTATTCAATATCAGTATAAACATGTATAGATATGAAGTTGGTTTACATGAACTACTCAAGCATAAAACGGCCGCCTAAACTGTATTTTGGATCAGTGACTGAACACAACAGATCACCTACTGCACTCTCAACTGTAAAGGTGTAGCTGGTAAAAATCACCTGCAAGTCAAGTGGCTGTGCAGGAGGTTTACACATTAATTAATATGCATTTAGCTGCTACACTTTACCATGATCTGCTGTCTGCAAGATGTTGCCATAGCAGTGCCACTTCAACCACTCTGTCTCTGCCACAGTGCTCTGGCTACCCAATGAATTGCGCCAATTGTAATGTATTCCCCCACACACACCAGACTTGCATGTACACTTTCCAAAAACGTATATGATTTTTATCCCAGCCTCTATGCTCCTACCTTAGGTGTGCACTGTATGGTGCAACACCACTGGTTTTGACACTCAACTATGAAATAGATTTGCAGTGTACTAAGTGCAACGTTCCCACTGAAACCTAACCACTTGTATCGAAAAATCAATAATCGCCCCTATTAGGCGAATAATTCTGGTCAACAGGAGATTTATTTCCAACAAAACTTCCCGCCAAAGCCAATCGTACCATTATGTGGTCTCCCACTATCAAAATAAGGGCGCCCACTCTGAAGACATTGAAGTCATTAAATCTTCACCAATGGCAGCCTTTCGTTCGTTAAACTTTTTAGCCTCTTGTTGAGGCCCTCTCTTGGGTCTGGGCTTCAGGCTACAAGGACGTTTTCAGGTCCATCAGTGTTTTTTCGCCCAGTGATTTGATCTATTGTACTTTCTACAATTCAATTCGTTGTCCCCCTTCACGTCACCGTGCGGAGTCGCCTTACTAGGCGTGTGCACTGGACTGGCACCATGTTTTTTTCAGATGGGGTGTCCATCCACCTCCCGGACAGAGCTCTTCACTATCTCCCCTGCTCGCATCACAAAGTACGTCTCAGTCTTCGAATGGCACGCAGAATTTCGCTGACTTTCCTGACATGAGCGCCGTCGGTAGACGTTGAAGGGCGTTCGGAACGAGGGTCATCTTTAACGCCCGTCCGGCCATTTTTAAACCAGGTGAACCATTCGTATGGCTTAAGCACTAATCGCTGTAGGCTTCCTGCGTCCTTTGGTGTGTCTCTGTAAAGGTTTTCTTCAGTTTCACGCAAAATTTAACATAGACGCGTTGCTCCTCTAACTCTGTTATCCCGAAATTCGTACACTGTGCGATACAACGTCCTATTCAATACAACAGTGAACAATAATTAACAGACATACAACAATGAAACTTCCGACTTGTACAGTGATGCCAACTGCATTTCGCACCAGCACAACATTGGCACGAAATTACGAATGTTAAGAAATTTTTTTAACAGACCTCGTACACATTAACACCCTGATGGGCAAGTTGTCGGAAAACCATATGAGGCGATACAAAGCCCCTATAAATGGGGCCCCATTGCACAGCTCTTGGTTACGTTCTCGTGTGAGAGGTATTCCCACGAGATTTAATGGCCTCCCTGGTACGCCCTCCGTCGTATCTTACTAGCAAACGACACAGAAAATGTTGCCCTATCTCGTCTGTAAGACTGCTGAATTGTATCGCAGTCACAGCCTTTGATCTCTGAAACCAATGTTTCCACTGGAATCCGGCAAGCGTCTGACGTACCGCAGCACAAACAGAACTGCAGCGAATAGACCACTACAGTGCTACCTGATCTCGTCTAAGACCTGCCAAATATCCGTTGGCACAAGCACAAACTCATCCACAAATGAGATACAAATCCTGCTATTAAGATTAGCTTATTCGATAAAAAAGTGGCATTGTTTTATTTATTTTCTAGTTCTCAAAGTAACCTGTTTAAACTGTCCTAATCTAAATCGCTGTGTATTAATCACACATAAAATGAAAAACAAATTCTTAATTAAAAGCCAAAATTGTTTCCTCCTGTTCAGGAGTAAACGGTCAAGCTGTTTACTGATCTTCTTTTACGAAAAATACACAATCCGCGGCAAATAAGCTATCCACACCAGTTTTGAAGACGGAACTTCCAGACAATGATTATACCTTACGCCTCGACGGTACAATATCTGTATGGTTAGTCTTACTAGCAGCTGTTAAATTCAATAACATTGACTGCTTAGCAAGAAAAACTACCTAAAAAAACCCGTCCACTCTCCCAAGCCCACATATACACACAGGCACGGATCCAAAGTTGAGTTCTGTGGTGGGGGGAGGGGGAGGGGGAAGGTTCAAAGTTTCTTACATTCTCCTCCGTCCTCTCCCCCCCCCCTTCCCTTTCAAATATAATTTACTGTTAGTCCCGCTCTTAACGTACCACAATCCCCAAGGATTTAATAATAAAAACAACTGTGCATAAAAAAATTTTAATACCGTGATAAAAGCTTGCATTTTTTTAACTTTTTAATGTCTGGGTAAGTTTCAGCCATAGTCTCTGAAATTTGTCATCTCTTCTAAAATGTTCGGCCGAGTTCTGGCCGATGCCAATATCTGCACTGTTTCGAAGCCGTAGATATTCGAGGGTGGACTTGTAAAAACTGGTATCATGATTTAATGTGTATGCCATATCCCGCAGCTCACCATAATCACAGAAAATATCGTTCTCCTTTTGTATCCCATACATTAATATGTTTGCCTTCACTGGTGCAACAGCTGTTCGGTCTTATGAGGGTCCTCTAAGTTTCCCACTCCTGATAGGTACCTTTAGCTCAATTTCTTTTGGTGGATACCTTTCAGGAAGTTTTATATTCACATAGCTAAGGAAGCTTCCTTGGATTTAAATCTTACTGAAAACTTGCAATCTGCATGGACATTACATCCTATTCGATGAGGTCACCCGGCGAACAACGCCATACGATCGTTTCTTCGGAGATCTGCTTCAAGTTTTCCGAGTCTTTTATTGCTGATTGTCGAGCCCATGGGACAAAGAAACCAGCTACTCATTGCAATATATGCAGGAGTGTAGCCTTCATACAGCCAGTTGTTTAACTGCATACTTCATTCAGGATTACAAAACATGTTTCCCATGAATGTTGATCTAGTACGGACTGGGGAGACCTAATTTGCAGAAGAAAAGTACAGAGCTTAACAGTTAAAAGGATTTGTTGTTTGTAATACTTTAACTTGGCGGGCAGGACCCCTGTTACTTGGTGTTCAAATTCAAAAACTTTACTATGGTTTAGATTTGAGGTGCTGCCAGGGAATTTTCCTTGGTGGGAGGGTCGGAGTGGGTTGCACTCAGTCTCGTGATGCAAACTGCGGATCCACTTTATCGAGTAGTAGTAGCAGCTCCAGGTCACGAAAACTAACAACGGCTGCGGGAGTGCTGCATCCAATGACACCATTGGTGAAGGACGACACGACGGTCAGTCGGTACTGATAGACCCGACAGGGCCGTGGATGGAGTCTGTTTTTTGTGTGCAAAACAAAGAACGTCGTTGCCATCACACTACCCAGAGGCAGACATTTAGGCTAACTTCCCCTCCTACTTTTTCCTTTATCGAAACATACATAGACTCTCCATTTTCTAGAACTGACTGTACAATATGAAACAAACGGTAATATTTGAAATTACTATACAGCTTTTCTGGTATAATTATATCATTTATCGTGTAGTAACCAGCAGTCGTCATTAATTATTGTGGTATCCTTCCTCAATGTGTCCTTTGAGGCTTAGAATTTGGCTTGTGCTGCTCTTTCTAGATCTTTTTGTTGAGATATAAGTTTTGTTTCTGTGAGTGACTGCAGTCTTCCTATCGTTAATCTCTCATATAAAATTTGATTCAAAAATGGTTCAAATGGCTCTGGGCACTATGGGAGTTTACATCTGAGGTCATCAGTCCCCTAGAACTCAGAACTACATAAACCTGACTAACCTAAGGACATCACACACATCCATGTCCGAGGCAAGATTCGAACCTGCGACCGTAGCGATCGCGCGGTTCCAGACTGAAGCGCCTAGAACCGCTCGACCACACCGGCCGGCATAAAATTTGAGTAGATAGCATAATGTATTTATTGACCAGCATATTTTCCTGGTTTCAGAAGTGTAACGACCTTACACTTCATATACATTTCTGGGACTTTGTATCTATGTATCAAGGTTTCCCGATAACCTTTTAAATTTGCTTTTTGGAAGTTAAATCCTCTTCTGTAGGTGACTAGTGTTGTTTCGAGTGCTCCAAAAACCTGGTTTTTCGGATGGGACTGGCTGTGAAATCTGGACAACATTGTTCACTGACAGGACTGATGAAACACAGAACTGTGTTGTACACTTGGCGCTATACCCTACTGTTAAAAGAGTATGATAGTTTACACTGTGAATCAGCGTTAGGTTATTGCCTACAGCGCTTTGTCCAAAGTAACTTATGTTGGTGTTAGAAGTTTTGTAGCCCCAGTTTGTGCTATACTTATTAAAATCTCCCATCAGAAATTTATTTTCGTTAGAGTTGAAGTTTCTTGATACTCTGAAGCAAAATCGCTTTGTGGTGTTTGTAGAAGGTGCATATGAGAAGTTCGGTGAATGAACTCAGAAACAATAGTTCGAAACAAAATTCTTTTACTGGCCTTCGACGTAATTACCATTAATTACAACGTACTTCTATCATCGCTTGTAAGGCTGTTGGAAAGTTCAGCAAACGCTTCTTGTGGAATCGCTCGAAGCACAATGAGCACGTGTTGAAGGATGTCTGCATCATTACAGGAAACAAGACCTGGTGCTACCAACACGATCCGGAGAGCAGGTGACAGTCAATGAGACGTGGTGTTCACCCCCTTTCCCACCTCCCAAAAATGTTGGCTGACAGAATCCATGAAAGACGAAGAACACCATGCCACTGACTCCCGCTTTGCCTCCAGATCGCATTGGTGGCACCAGCTCTCTCTACCCTGTAATGATGCGGATATCCAACAAAGCATCACCATGGTGCTTCGAACGACTCCACAAGAAGCAGTTACTGACTGTTTCCAACAGCTTTACAACGCATGTTACAAGTGTGTCGTAGTTAATGGTGATTACTTCGAGAGCCAGTAAAGGTATTTCGATTGTAACTTTGTAAGTAGGCTGTTTAGGTTTTTATGTTGGTAACGCCACGTAGCGCACTGTATGAAAATCACTGACTGTGCTGTGTGCAATCTGTGGCTGGTTGCCATTGTTGGAATATTCGCTATTGTAATGTTGGGCAGTTGGATGTGAACAGCGCGTAGCGTTGCGCAGTTGGAGGTAAGCCGCCAGCAGTGGTGGGTGTGGGGAGAGAGATGGCAGAACTTTGAGAGCGGACGATCTAGACGTGTGCCCATCAGAAAGAGTAAAAAAAAATGGTTCAAATGGCTCTGAGCACTATGCGACTTAACTTCTGAGTTCATCATTCGCCTAGAACTTAGAACTAATTAAACCTAACTAACCTAAGAACATCACACACATCCATGCCCGAGGCAGGATTCGCACCTGCGACCGTAGCGGTAACGCGGTTCCAGACTGAAGCGCCTAGAACCGCACGGCCACATCGGCCGGCAGAAAGAGTAAATTTTATTAATATTGGATATCCTGAACTTATATATATATATATATATATATATATATATATATATATATATATATATATATATATGATGACTTTTGAACATTATTAAGGTAAATACATTGTTTGTTCTCAAAAAAAAGAAAAAAAGGGAGGACAAATAGACATTTCCCTTCACAGGAATTGCGTATGTAATGTTTTCAACGGTTTGGTAACCTTTTTAGTAGAGTAAGTTAAGGTGATGCATCGCTCTAGTGTTAAGATGAGACATAGGTATTAGACATTTCCTATCTTTAATGTAATATTTTTTCTGATTGAGCTTTGTCATGTTTAGGTACAAGTTAATGCATTTGCTGCCGCTGTTTGTCAGGCATTGTCCTACAGAATTTTACATTTTATTAAGCCAGTTTTACTACTGATTTATTTTTCTTGTTGCTGCACATTAGCTCATATTAGCTGTAATGTCGCATTTGCTTTGCTAATTTAGATGTAGTGCTGCTTGCTTTGCCAATTTGCAGTTTTTGTCATTGCTGTTCGTGTTAATTTGTTATGTGCTGCTGCATTGCCTCGTCCCTTAGTATACATATCTGAGCTCAGTAGATTTAAATTAGCTTAAGAGGGGGTAGGCTATATAAGAGAATGAGTTGTGATTAACTGGAAGAAATGCATTGCGAAGTTATAAGAACAAAAGTTTGGAAAAAAAGTAGTGTACAATGAGGAATAATTATTTTGAAAGAGGATATGAACAAAACAGCAGGGCTTAGGGACAACAGGTATAGATAGGACTTTTTGGGACTAATGATGAACTAAGGGAGATCTCCAAGAAGCAAAGAAAGTTTTGTTTGCAAATCAAATACGATAAATACTGCAGTAAAACAAACCCTGTCCTTTCCTTTTGTGTTATTCCGCTATGTGTTTGTGTACCCTTGTGTATTTTTGTTCTTCCTGTCTTTATCTGATAGGAGTTATGTTGTAGAATTTTTCTAATACTATATTATTTACTTTGTAAAGATGTTTAGACATTATTTGTTCTGTTCTGTTTTAATGCTCATGTGTGTAGTGAATGTTTCGAAAGCTATTCTTATTTGTTTATTTATGTACTTATGTCATAATTCCTGTAGCATTGATGTATATGTTTATTTCTATTCCATTATGTTCTTTAATGATGTATTTTGTACTTTTGTAACTGTATTCTTATGTTTTAAATTTATAATTGTACAGACACCAGTTCTTCAAATTAAGTTTCATTTCACTGCACACGTTTTTGTTGGTCATAGTATATGCACAATATGTGAGAAGTTAAAAAAAGGGCGGGACTGTTAGCATTTGCACGTGTGTTGATAATTCAGCAAGGGACTGGTTAACAGCACTGCTGGTTCTAAGGACATTGCAAAAAAGTTATGTGATTGCATAAGTGGTAGTTCATGGACTTGCTATATTGTCCACAAGACGCTTAGATGGTGATTGTGCACCCACACAGTCGCAACAGATGGTTTGCTGGGCATCTCTACAAGGACTACACTGGGTCTGCACCTTTGATGGCCCACCAATACCGTTATCTCTACAAGGACTGCAGTGGGTCTGTACCTCTGGTGGCCCACCAATACCATACTCTCTACCAAGACTATACTGGGTCTGCTCTGTGATGACCTACCTACCAATATTCTTCAAAACTTCGACTGACTCTGCTGTGGGTTTGCTCTGTTGTGGCCCATTACCTGTGTGCATGTGAGAGATATCAGTGTCTTTCCATTGGAAGGACAACGCTACTTCTTCAAGACTGCATGGAAATCCACTACTTCTGTGTGCATTTTCTTTTGCTGATCAGACTTTCTGCAATTCAATTACTACTGTGATGAATGATCAGGACTGTCTTTATGAGAAAAATTTTTGCTTTGGACCAACATTGTATCAGTAAGTGTGTGCATTTGATATATTTGTTATCGTTAATATAAAAAATTTTAGCAAATAAGTATTGGCCACTGCCCAAAACAATTTGTAAAATTTTTTGTGGGGAGCACGGGGGCTATGTAAGTAGGCTGTTTAGGTTTTTATGTTTGTAACGCCACGAAGCGCTCTGTATGAAAATCACTGACTGTGCTGTGTGCAATCTGTGGCTGGTTGGCATTGTTGGAATATTTGCTACTGTAGTGTTGGGCAGCGGCAGCTGGATGTGAACAGCGCGTAGCGTTACGCATTTGCAGGTGAGCCGCTAGCAGTGGTGGGTGTGGGGAGAGAGATGGCAGAATTTTGAGAGCGGACGATCTAGACGTGTGTCTATCAGAAAGACTGAATTTGTAATACTGGATATCATGAACTGATATATACAGGGTGAGTCGCGTAAGACGTAACACCTCCTATACTCCGGGGGCGATTGCACGTACCAGCATGCGGATTTCGGCGAATCATAGCGGACTATGGTTGGTACATGCACAATAATCACAACGTTTATATTGACCGAGATAATGAGGCAAGTACATGTTTTTTAAATGGGACGCTGTACTTTTTTTACCATTATTCGAACGCTCTGGAAAAGACTCGTATAGTGATGTAACGCATGTTGCTATTGTGATTCCAACTTTGCTTAAAAGAGGGCGGATGAGGATTTACTTACGTAGCGTAGGCCGTGCATGCTGCATAGAGCACGGAAACTCGGCCCGCGGGTCGCGCGAGGCGTGTTTACAGTCTGCAGCCGCTTCCGACTTTCTCGACCTTCAATCGTACATTATTTCCCAGCGTCTTTTAAGCGAAGTTTGAATCACAATAGCAACATGCGTTACATCACTATACGCGTGTTTTCCAGAGCGTTCGAATGATGGTAAAAAAAGTACAGCGTCCCATTTAAAAAACACGTACTTGCCTCATTATCTCGGTCAATATAAACGTTGTGATTATTGTGCATGTACCAAAGTATGTGACCCATAGCCGGCTATGATTCGCCGAACACCGCTTGTCGATACGAGCAATCGCCAACGGAATAATGGGGGTATTACGCCTTACGCGACTCACCCTGTATATGATGACGTTTGAACATTATTAAGGTAAATACATTGTTTGTTCTCTATCAAAATCTTTCATTTGCTAACTATGCCTGTCAGTAGCTAGTGCCTTCTGTAATTAGGATCTTTTATTTAGCTGGCAGTATTGGCGCTCGCTGTATTGCAGTAATTCGAGTAGCGTAGATTTTTGTGAGGTAAGTGATTCATGAAAGGTATAGGTTATTGTTAATCAGGGCCATTCTTTTGTAGGGATTATTGAAAGTCAGATTGCGTTGCGCTAAAAAAAAAAAAAAATTGTGTGTCAGTTTACTGTTGATCAAAATAAGTAAAGAGAGAAATGTCGAGGTACGTTCAGTTTTGCTCAGCTGTTTGAAAATCAAATAACGTTAGAGGTTTGTAAGCACAGTCATTCACAATTTTTCCAAGGGGATGTTTCAACCTTTTTTTTTTCTATTTTGTGAGATCATTCATCGATCTTTTCAGACTCATCTTGCATATCGATGTAACAGAACAGTTGTCAAGTTCTATGGTTACTATTTCGGTATCTTGAGTCCATGTAACATCAGCTAATGTAACATTAGTACAAAATCTCAGATACTTGTACATTGCAGTTCCATACTTGGTATGGGGGAGGCCTTTCACCGACTTTATAACAAGTATCACTGGTTTAATAGAGTTTTCATCTTTTCGTGTTTCCTGAGCACTTAGCACATCGCAACAGTTCTCTATATATATGTTTGAAAAACTGTCTTCCCTCTATATTTATGTTGAGATTAGTTAGTGTTGGTTCTGAGAAGGATCGTTCATGTTTTTCTTATCTTTGCCGGCTGGTGGATGGATATGCCGCCGACCAAAGTCAGCGTTGCCCAGAGTACACGCAGTTCCAAAAGCAATATTATCTACTGCCTTGTACCCCTCACTTATTTAAAATGAGGCAAAAGAAATTGGCTGCCACTCCTGAGAAAATGAATACGACACATAGTCGCAAATTGGCTTGGAATCTGATTCATAAAATAATCAGGATAAGGAAACCTGCTACAATTAAAACAGAAACAACCATAAATAAAACTGCTCGTCAGATCTTTCTGACATGAATGTTTCTCTTATCGCTTTAGCAAATTTTTCAAAAATAATAATTTACATGACATAAAATCTAAGTGTGCACTCACCATTTTCATTCTTTCACTTAGCGCTACGTCTGTGAACACTGGTCTGCTTACTGAGGCATTGTGAGCGCGTGAGTGAGATGAACGCTGTTTCTTTAATTGTATGTCTACAGTCAGGAGAATCGTTGTTTATGTTATTGTTTTCCTTTCTGTCTTGCCTTATTCAAATTCCTGCGGTTTTCCGAATCTGCATGTGGACTGAAGAATCGTGTCCGATCCGTTGGTGACAGCAGGTGAGATCAGCCTTTGAACTGCCGCATTTACCAACCCGCGATTAGTCTGCAAGCCAATCTATGTCGGCAGGCCCTCGAAATAGCAACTTAGGCCAGTCAGAGCAGACATTAAAATCGCAAAATGTGCTGTAGTTCTGATTTTTTTATATGTTGTTAGAACAAGTTAGGGTAGCGTGAATCCAAGTTTTCAGCTTCGAAAAGCCTGTGCTTCCCGAGTACGCGAAAAACTGCGAAATTTTTGGACTTTATTTTTAGTTGTTGCCTTGTAACTCAAAACACTATTCGTTTTCCATATTGGTCGTTCTTATCATTTGTAAAGTACATTACATGTACATCAATTTAACTCCAACCTTAGCTCTATACATCCAGTTGTTTTCAGGATTGTAACTTCAAATATTGGCCATTTCCTATCAAAAATGAACAATTTAAGTTTTACTCTTGTTTCGGACTGAAAATCGGCATAACCGCTCATCCTTCAAGAAAAGTGGTGGAAATGGAAGTTGTTGTAAATTTGATTGACTTTCAATTTTGCATAAAATGAAGAGTCCAGGCCTGGCGGACAAATTGTGAGAAAACTGAATTTTTGAAGAAGCGTGCTTAAACACTATCTAATGATAAATTGTGGGCATTCCACGAAAGAAAAATGCATAACACCGTGTTTAAAATTATAAAAGTTTATTTAAACGTACTTATGTTATTAAAAACTCATCTATTTAAAAAATTAAAACTCAATATTTTTAATGTTTTGCTTAGTGATAACCAAAGGACATTAAGCGATTGAAAAAAAAGTGTTTTTAACGGTCAGCTGTTTATTTCAAAACCTATATTGCACTGGTTTTGGTCACGGACGATCTTCACAGGATGACTGTTAACATCGAAACTGAAAATATAAAACGTCCACAAAAATAATATAACCTAACATTCGTATTTATACTTACAAGGTGAAAATACATGAGGAAAAATCGTATTTCATGGTTCTTTTAGACCGACACAACCTCTAATCTGTCATAGTGAGAATCAACAATCAGTAGTCAAATAGAGCTCTTAACGGTAGTAACGAACATGCTTCACTGTGATTAATGTCAAAGGGAAGAAAAATCATGGAGAAATATGTACACGGGAACCAAGCAGGATGTTGACGAATGTGATACGTCTGCTGGCGGTAATATCGTAACTTATTAATTATTTTGCATCCTGACTATTTATTAACGTCAACACCGACAACTTTTACTGTCACTAGTTCTCTAGTTGTCTTACCAAAGATGATCACTAGATATGTTCTACTTAGCTCTTCACAAATGATATATCACGCTATTACCGCCAGCAGACGTATCACAAGCTTTACCATCTGCGATGGGTCGCTATACACGACTGTCTTTGCTCGTTTCATGTGTGTATGTCACTCCATGATTTCTGGTCCCCTTGACATTGTACACTGAAGCACGCTCGTTACTGCCGTAATTACTGTATTTGACTACTGATTGTTGTTCTCATCGTGACAACCTAGAGGTTATATTAGCCTAAAAGGAACATGAAATACGATTTTACCTGATCTGCTCTCAGATGTAAGTTACATGTATGTACTGTATGTTATACACAAATTCATGTTAGGTCGTATTATTTTTGTGTACATTACATGTTTTCACTTTCTATGTCGACAGACGTCCTGAGTAGATGGACCATGATCGAAACTGTTAGGATATAGGTTTTACAATAAACAGATTTGTCATGATTAAAAAGGAATTTTTCATTCTCAACGTTTTGGTTTCTTCGAGAGTCCTGGTTGTTCGCAGTCCCGTTCCAGGACAGAATGAGGTTGCTGGAGTGTTGTGTCCATTTTGGGCTACTCGTCCGAAGGCCGGAGACCGTCGGTTCGTCTTCTTCCTCGTAGATCAGATTTGTAGCAACATTGTGGCAAGTCGTGCCGGAGCAGTGACTTCACAAAGCCTAGTACTTTAGCCCAGCTATGCGGCATTTGCAAAGCTCTCATGCATCCATTTTTGCACTTACGTGAGGTCGATTTGAGAAGTTTTGGTGAGGCAGGTCCACATACTATTATTACAAATAATAAGCCAAGGCAGCCCTTCGGTCAACCGCTCTTTGCGACATCATTCGCAACTTCCAACAATTTTTGCATTTGGTGGTATGTGCGATACGAATGGAAGAAAATAGCTTCTTTGGTTGGAGGCAAGCGTGCCAGGTCCTCCTTCGCACTGGCTTCTCATCTGACGAACAGACGGAACCGAGCTTAGAGGTAGGTACTTTTCTTTCCGAGTTTTCCGAGGCAACTTTGAATTTGACACTAACAGTCCGGACAGGTAGATTCTCTCTGCCAAAAAGGAGTAGCGTCCTCTCAATTTAACATTCACTCAGCTAGTGCTCGTTCCATCTCAGTTGGCTGTACCTCACAGAAAATTATATTAGCTAACGGAAGGTTTGTCAACCTATGAGCTCTCACAGCCCTCGAGTATGTATGTCCATTGAGAATTTTGTCGACATTGTTTTCGGCGTATCTTCTAGCGAGCAAGTTCTTAAGGCCACCACCTGTCATCGAGGCACCAACGCCTTCCATAAACAAAATAAGTGGGTGAAAACCACCTAACCTCCCATCACGTTACTCAGATCGTAAAGTTAGCTGTCTTCAACAGTGTTTGTGGCTTTCATGCACAGCAGTTGACTATATGGAAGAGCATGTCTTTTTACCATGAGCTTTGGTTTTTTCATTGATCACAAGAAGAGGCGTCAGTATGGTATCATAATCAGTGGATGGAGCGTGAATGAATGGGGGAAAAACAACTTTTGAGCACTTGAAATCATGACCATTGGTCAATTGCTCTGGTCACTTGCTCCAAGAACCCGTTCCAGTCTTGATACGAGAGGTGTTTGAGGTTTTTCCAAACAACCACAGCAAATCTGTGGCCGTAGATAGTATTTCACTATCAACTTGAAGTCTTTCAGTCACATCAGCCATTTGAATAACAGACAACTCATAAGTTTTTTCTGATGTTGTCTTGTTGCATTTGTGAGACGCCATAAGAACTTGTCCTGTCAGTAGAAACATTATTGGTTTGTCTCGCCATACAGGTGGGATGATCATGATGCCACCCATTTCAAGGAACATGTTTTTGTCGTCTATGGTACTGACATTCGCATTATCATTGTCAAAAACGAGTTGTACGAACGCTATGAAGGCTTCTTTTGAATTGACGGCGATCCTTCTCCCCACACTATAAATGAACTTTGAAAGACCATTGTCTAACTGTAAGTACAGGGAACTCCCATTTCTGCACAGAGATTAACAAGATGTTTCGAGCCAAATTTCTTGTATAGTAGTTACCTAGGTAGTGTTCAGAGAGGAGATGAAAGAGCTTGGTCTCACGGTGGAAGGGTTGCATGAGCTACTGAAACACATTTCTTCTTCCATCCACCGAGAGAATGGCCTTTGTTCTTCATCACGGTGGTTTCAAGTAAGAGCTTCAGAGATTACAAACTGCATAATGAGTCTCTCACAAGAAATTACAATTGTAAGATACTCCGTGGTATTAAAATCTTGAGAGCGAATGTCTTGTAAGATTATCTCCGTTGCGAGCTTCACCACTCGCAGCCCCCTTGTGCAGGATTGCTCTTCCTTTCCTTGTAACTTTTGTTATAGATAATCTTTTGCCCCTAAATCTGTGAAACAAAGGACTAAGTGATAACTGCCGCCGAGGCCGTCCTCTGCAATTATGATCTTAACGACGTACCGCTTCACGAGGTGACTTTTGACACTAGTGATATTAGGCTCGTAATCACTTATTATTTGATCTATGAGGTCATCCAACAAAATTGATAATGTTTCCTCTTTTCTAGTCAGTCCGTGGTATTTGTTGGCTCTGAGTGGTCTATTTCAGTCTATTAGTTGATGGCATGCTGTACAACTTCTTGTGACGTAAAGAGTGATACATGACGTCAGCAGTGACGAGGTCAGTTATAGGTGCAAAGCGATCTGTAATCTGCTGTCCCCATTTATCACGTCGAGGACTTCAATAATCGTATCCTTAGCACCCATTGATTGCACTTGGTGCACATTATTCTTCTGGGGCTTGATAACTTCCTCGGTGATATTGTCTCCAAAGAGTAAAAGAATATTTCGACGGTCCATGAATTCTTTTGAAAACCTTGAATGTTATGATTTAGGAACTATCACCTTAACGACGAACAGTCACCGCAACCTAAATTTGAACGGTGTATTTCTTCCTGCACTCATTGTGGACAGTAATGCTTGTAAAAAAACTATTGATTCTCCTTGACACCACGCTTCACACTCACTTGAGTTATCGAAAGCGCACCAAGTTTTTCACCACTGTTACTTGACCATCCTCAAGTGTTAGTGCTCATCTGCTGCTACGGTCGCAGGTTCGTTGCCTGCCTCGGGCATGGATGTGTGTGATGTCCTTAGGTTAGTTAGGTTCAAGTAGTTCTAAGTCTAGGGGGCTGATGACCTCAGATGTTAAGCCCCATAGTACTCAGAGCCATTTGAACCGTTTTCGTTAATGCTTACAATTTGTTATAAGAAGTGTTTGAACCATTTCCTCAAAAATTCAGTTTTATGACATTTTGTTTTTGCAAGATTTCAAGAGAACTACATGTCCTGGAAACTTTATTTTTTGTCAAATGAAAGACAATAAAATTTACTGTAGCTGCAATTCTCATAACAATTCTTGCAGGATGAGCGGCTATGCCTATATCCAGCCCGAAACAAGACCAAAACTTAATTTTTTTTAAGAAAAGCATTTTGAACCACTGGCTGTAAGTATACAACTTTATTCTCTAGCTGGTGGCTCAAAATGCTTTTCTTCAAATACTTGAAAGCTGTAAATAGATACGGAGAAAAAGTTGTAACTAAAATTTTCAGTTTTGCTAAAAAAAAAAGACCAATATTTGAAGCTACATATCACGGAAACTACTGGACTTAAATTGTTTCATATTTAATGTGCTTTAAAAATGACAACACCAACTAATATCGGAAAACGTATAGTCTATGAGTTACAAGGCAGCAACTAAAAAAAATTCCAAAGTCTTACTACTCAGTACTCCGGAGCTGCAACCGTGGATTCGCAGAACTATAACTCATCCCAACAACATACGTATCAAAAAATCAGAACTATATTGGGTGTTAAGTATCCTGAGCTAACGGTAGCTCGTGGTTTTCTAGTAATTGTTGCCACTTTCACTTTCTTTTCATGCTCTTTTTTCCGAAAGTTATGTAAGAACTTGGAAGTTGATATAGGTAAATACATTAACCCTTTCAGCAGAATACTCTGTGGTGGGGTGGGGAGCGGTCGTCACTCTCTTTTAACAACACGCGTAGTTACATGTGTCAGTCGCACACGGTTTAATTCGCAGAACTTCGATGTATTGTAGTTTCTCCTTGATATTCCACTGCCGTCATAGTGAGGGCTGAGCTTTCTATGCGTTAATACACTCAGTGGCCGCTAGATGTCATTACCTTAGGCCACTTCATTTCTGACGTTCAGCGCGTCACACGCACGTCACAGCCATCCACTATATAAAACAAATACAACACATATAAAATAAATGAATAAATAGTATATAAATACAGGCAAGGAAGAATATTGTTGGGTATCCAGTTTCACTGCAGAGGAGAGGATGAAGACGTTGCTAACTATTTTTGTTAATGGCGAGTACGCATTACCGGACGAGGACACCGATAATGCAGCGAGCTATTCTCACACGGATGTATCACATGGTGCAACGCTTTATCGGCTGAGTTCTGCGTCGCGTGCCGGACGATACGCAGCGTCCTGTTTGCGATAACACCGCTACAAGCCTGGCTGCCAGTAGGTTTCTGTGTTAGACTTATTATTGCGCTTATTTCAAACGGGCGATAGATGAAATGATGGCTGGGTGTTGTGTGCTGTCCTTAGGTTAGTTAGGTTTAAGTAGTTCTAAGTTCTAGGGGACTGATGACCATAGATGTTAAGTCCCATAGTGCTCAGAGCCAGCCATTTGATAGATGAAAACACTTCAACATGGACACTATCGCAGTCGTAATACATCCGCGCCTTCAGAAAATGCATTTTTTTTAGAGGCAGACATGTTCACGTGCACTAATTCCACCAATGACTTTAGGAGAGAGGCATCTCCAGTTAAAGACATCTTTCACTTAGACAAATTGTGATCAGGGGGCTCATGGAGCAAACCGTAATGAATCCTCGCAGCTTCATTAATAACTAAGGTACAGGAATCAACTTTGTTACTTTAATGGACCTGTGTTATTTTTGGACGCTAGAATAGCGGGACAAATTCAGCGGTATAACTGTTTTGAAGACCTGGCAAGAAAGAACGAAGTAAAAATACATTGAATATAAAATTTTTGGTGCTGTTGTTGCGGCCGTCTCCAGCAAGACAATAATTTTGTGGTGAAAGTACTGTTTACTGGTGAGACCACGATCACAAATAACAGTAACGAACATGCACTATTGGATAACGGAAAAGCATCGTTGGTTCCGTTAGATCTTCAACAAGCGACAATGTGGTGTGAACTCGCGGTTTGGCATAACAGAACAGCATGTTATCGGGCCTTATATTGTAGATGGTAAGATATACAGGGAAAGGTACACATATTTTTTGACAAATGCTTCACCCTGGTCATTAGAAAATATGCCCTTGAGAAATCATCTAACGGTTTGGTTCCAACATGATGGAGGTCCTGCTCATAATTCTTCAAAAGCAAGAGATGCATTAAACCGCTTATTTCCAAACAGGCGGGTGTGATGAGGTAATGTTATCCAGAGATGTCCAGCACCATCGCCTCACATGACGCTGCTATACTTCTTGCTCTGGGGTTCCAACGACATGAGAGAGCGAATTACTGCTCCAGAGATGTTTACAGCAAAGACGTCATCAGTGATACAGTATGAACTGATTTTGAATATACGCTTTAATAAATTCACAAAGAGAAATGTGACGGCATACAACTCACACGTTAATTACTTTAAGTTCACAATCTTTGGTTTCATTCACTTTATGCAGTACTATAACGTACGATCCGTTTACCTGTGTGAAAATGCACAGCATATGCAAACAATCAGAAGAAACAGTTTTATTTTCATTTAAAATAATAAATTTTGTCTAGTAGAATCCAATAATTTATGTCACTAACAAACATTCCTATGAGAATATTAGATGTTTCTCTTAGATATATGACAATTGGTTGGACTCTGTGGGAGGGAAAAAGGTTGTTGCTTGTAAACCTTTCGGGGTATAAGGTCGTGGTCCAAGAAACTCTTCTGTTCCTGACATTTCGTCCAGAACTGCGTTGGACATCTTCAGAGGTGTTGCTCCTCCATTGGGTCTGGGTGACTGTCGGCAGGACTCAGCGCAGGAGCAATGCCTCTAAAGATGTCCAACGTGCCGGCTCTCAAATCAGTAAAATGAAGTGTGCTGGTGGTGTTGATGTGGTGGCCCTCAACTACGTACCCTCAACAACATAGCACACGAGAGCACAGGTCAGCACTACAAAATATTTCTGTTTGCCACGAACAAGCGCAAACTGCTCCACACTCTCCGAGTCCCTCTCCTGCGACTGTGCGTCCGTCGCGCCGTCACATCCAGCACTTCCATATCCTGTCTGCACTCCTCAGAACTCCCCCAGGTCCTCTCCGGAAACCATGTTCCTCCCCAACCTCCATACGTCTCTCTTAGTAACGAGTGCTGTGATAGGCTAGAGTGCTCCCTCCATGTCTCCAAGCCAACATACACTCACAAACATATTGATACACATACGAAATACTGGATTTTCATTTAAATAACTTTAAATTAAATAAATATTCCTACTGCTCGACATAAACACGATCTAACACGCATTATTACATTCATAAACAAATGAAATACAGATATATATCAAAGGAATAGCAACAAAAGGTAGGACAGTAGCCTAATGTCTCTGTGCTTTCTAAAATACAGTAAATATTTAACCAAATTCTTCATGAAAGGTATATAACGGATATAAACAAATACATAGATGAATAAAAATATTTATAAGCATTCTGCTACCGTTTTTTCGTGTAACTGTGTAGTACGTACTTACGGCCTGACGCGATCGACAGTAATCGGCCACTTTGACTCCCAATAACTCATGTACTATTCAAGTCACGTGCCTGAAATTTATACCAATTTAGGTTTACACTAATAGCTTTCTAAAGACACGTCGGTTGAGAAAATCGGATAAAGTGTTTGGATTCTGGAAATTCGTCGCTGGGTGTTACTTGTATAATTTACAGTCAGATACTAAACTTTAAACTAATAAAGATATTGAAAATCTGATTACACCATCAGAATCGTTGTGCAAATAATGGTAATGTACATGTTTCTTTTTGAGGTATCATCATTCATCTGGCTACTATTAATTTCTATACAAACTGTGAAATGTCTTCTATTATAGTTTCGCAAAGTCCTCCATCTTTGGCACTCTCGGCATAGACATCTCCTTCATCGACACAAAGCACCGTCCTCGTCACAGCGTCAACATGGAATTCCCAGCCACGCGATCGGGGTGGACCCCTCTTGCTTCGGCCAACATCCGGCCCCACGTGGTCGGCCTGCCGAGCGGCCCGCACTCACTGAGCGGCCCGGTCGACCATGCCAACTCCGAGCTTAGAATATTTTCAGAGCGCCACAATTCGCCTGTTACTTCACAAACGCACTTCTGGATGAAAGAGTTTCGTGGACCATGACCTTCTACGCCGAAAAGTTTACCAGCAGCAATGTCATCCATCCGTGAAAGGCTTCATTCCATCATCAGGAATAAAAGGTTAACTGTCTCATCTTAATGCAGTGTGAACAGTGATCTCCATACTACCTGGATCTAGATCTCTGATCTCAGAGCACGGAACTTTGGCTATAGATTCTTATCATCTGCATAGTTGGGCAAAAAGATTTCCACCAGTCTTTACGTGATAAAGAATTCGCTATTTATTTCTTATTTTGAATTTTATATCAACATGCAATGTAATAGGCTGATGTGGTAGCAGAATCTGAAATTATTTTCGTTTTGCGTTCTCGTGGCATTTCTTAACAGTCATTTTCTAATTAGGCTAACAGTATGAGCATCTTTGGCCGTTAGGCAAGGACAGCTGGAGTTCGACATCCAGACAGTACAGACATTACTGCAGCTAAATGACTTTCCAGCGACAGTATTTTAATCGGTATGTAACAAGTTTAAACTTAACGTTTAACCATTACAATGAGTCTTAACTCAGCGATGCAAGTTTCCTTGGAGAGTGGCATGAACTTACAGGCGGCAGGCCCTTCAACGGCAGCAACAAGAGCACAAAAATCCCTATATTCAATATATTTTTACTTCGTAATTTCTTGCTGTATCTACAAAAGAGTTATATTACAGAATAAGTCTCACCGAAATCCGCTGTTCTAGGGTCACAGCAGAGCCTAAATCCATTTAAGAAAACGAGGTTGATGCCTGTATCTTGGTTATTAATGGAATTTCGAGAACGTATTGCTGTTCGTTTCATGAGCGACTACCCACTGCTTGTTTGGATGAAAATAAGATTATAAATGGCTTTAACAGGTCAAAAAGAGTTTGAGGCGAAAGAGTTAGGTACCTCACCATGTATGAGGATGAAAGCAAGAGTAACTGTTAGTTTGAAACACAGAAACCAGTCTGCAAATGCAGCCGAACTCAAAAACAGTTCGCAGTGACACAGTTCGACCCCAGATGGTTCCTCGCACTCTTGTTCCGAAAAAAATAATACAACAATGTATGGATTTCTGGTGCTCAGTAGCAAGGTTATTAGCGTCATGCTAAAATAATCCGAGACGAAAAAGTGGTTAAAAGAATTAAACCTAAAAACTGATAAATATAACTTCACTTAAAATTATAATAAGTCGCGCCTATTTTTACTCGTGTTCGCCCATCCAGTCATAGGCAAAGATAAAGTACGTACAATTTGCAACCTTATCAATTTTAACATGTGCTGTTGAAATCCTAATGTTGTATTGCTAGAGAAGGCCGAAATGCACGCGTTAAACTCAAGCAGGCTGGCGTGAGGTCTGAAACAGGATACGTAATGAATGCTATAAAGAAAAGTACGTAGCTGCTGGAATACTTAACTTTAATCCATCATTTGTATACATCGTTCTTGACGGTACGTTCTAAAGAATATCAACTGTTAATGGCGCCTTGCTAGGTCGTAGCCATTGACTTAGCTGAAGGCTATTCTAACTATCTTCTCTGCAAATAAGCGAGGCTTCGTCAGTGTTGCATCGCTAGCTAAGTCGTCCGTACAACTGGGGCGAGTGCTAGTAATTCTCTCGAGACCTGCCGTGTGGTGGCGCTCGGTCTGCGATCACTGACAGTGGCGACACGCGGGTCCGACATGTACTAATGGACCGCGGCCGATTTAAAGCTACCACCTAGCAAGTGTGGTGTCTGGCGGTGACACCACACCTAACTCAACTGTAGCACAGAGATTTCATAATAAAAATCCCAGGAAAACAAAAATGTAACTGCCTGGTCATATTCAAAAAACCTGAATCCGCCGGTAAAAACACTATAGCCTTGTAGACTAGTGGTGTAAAAGCTTTCCGTTAGCTGTTTCAAACCTGTTGAAAATACCTGGTGTACTTAATAGACAGGACGAGTTTCCCCTTTCCTCAATTCGACAGAAAGTTCCCGTCAATGAAAGGTCACGTTGGTAAAGCCACAGGAGAATGCTGCAACTCTTTCCAACAACAGGAACAGAGAAAGCGCGTATCTGATTTGTGTACGCACTAAGATGTTCTGTCAAAGTGACGAGACATATCTATGTCCTAGAAGGGGCCTTCCACAATTTAGCAGGAAGAGGCTGAAAACGGGTCTCGTGTGATTGAGTGCTTGAGGAAGAACGTCCCACCGTGGGCCTGCTAACACCACCCACTTCAAGTTTTCGCCCTGATGTATTACTTGAGTTCCGTCATTCATGTGGACCTAGGTAATACAATGGTTTACGCCAACACAAAATTCCCAAAAGTGTGACAGACAGACTGTAGAGAAATAAACTATGTGCTTACCCCAAGCACATTAATTTATATCCTAGTAACAACCTTGAACATTTCTCAATTCAGCATGGAGACATCAATAGAGAACATAGAAGCTAATATAATTGTGTAGTCTTCCGCGGCAGAGTGAGTCGACATAAAAGTTTTCTGAGTATGGTACCGCGTCAAAATGTATAAAACTACAGTTGCTGGAGAAAAACCAACGTTTCGGTCACTGTTGCAGCGATTTTCTTCTGTGTCTACTGGTGTGTTGTAGCTATGCAGAGTCCCTTACATTTTGTTGTTACTGTTCACTGTGCATGCCATTACGTCATAATTTTAAAAAGATAGTTCGTTTCATTGCTCAATTAAGGAAGAAGGAGAGGAAACTTTATTTTAATAGTTTGTTGCGGCAGAGGGAGAGCGTAGCCTCTATTGTCTATTTGCTATTGAGTTATGTGCCATCATTGGTGGTTCACCGTCGAATGAGAAGTTGGCTCCAGTTTACCAAATGCTGGACGTCGGCGCGCGGCGGCAGTTACTCGCCGGTAGTGCTCGTGCCTCGTGTTGACAGTGCGGTCTGTTGGGCTCTTGATTGCTGGCAACCAAGATTGGGCAAGCCTGAGTTCGTCCTCTCTAGACATGTTCTTAGGGTTTTTAAGTTGCTGACCAACAGGCAGCACGAGACGGTATACTTGGAAAAGGCCGGATTATACGGGAAGATTTCAGTTAGATTACATCATGGTCAGACAGAGATTCCGAACACATTACTCAGGAAGAATCAATACGCAAAGAAGTGGGATACGGAATTAGTATGGAATGACGAGATACGTTTGAAGTTATCTAAGGCTGTAGATACAGCAATAAGGAACACCTCAGTAGGCAGTACTGTTGAAGAGGAATGTACATCCCTAACAAGGGCGATGACAGATGTTGGGAAGGAGAACATAGATACAAAGCAGGTAACTGCGAATAAACCATGGGTAACAGAAGAAATACCTCAACTGATCGATGAAAGGAGGAAGTACAAAAACGTTCCGAGAGACTCAGGAATACAGTCGCCGAGGAATGAAATAAATAGGAAGTGCAGAGAAGCTAAGACGAAATGGCTGTATGAAAAATGTGAAGAAATTGAAAAAGAAATGATTGTCGGTAGAACTGACTTAGCATATAGGAAAGTCAAAACAACCTTAGGTGATCTTAAAAGCAAGGGTGATAACATTAAGATTGCAACGGGAATTCCACTGTTCAATGCAGAGGAGAGAGCGAATAGGTACAAAGAATACATTGAAAGCCTCTTTGAGGGGGAAGATTTGTCTGATGTGGTAGAAGCAGAAACAGGAGTCGATTTAGAAGAGATAGGGGACGCAGTACTAGAACCAGAATTTAAAAGAGCTTTGGAAGACTTAAGATCAAATAAGGCAGAAGGGATAGATAACATTCCAACAGAATTTCAGAAATCGTTGGGGGAAGTGGCAACAAAACGGATATACACTTTGGTGTGTAGAATGTATGAGTCTGGCGACATACCGTACGACTTTCGGAAAAACATCATCCACACAATTCCGAAGACGGCAACAGCTGACAAGTGCAAGAATTATCGCACAATCAGCTTAACAGCTCATGCATCCCAGTTGCTGACAAGAATAATACACAGAAGAATGGAAAAGTAAATTGAGAATGCGCTAGATGATGAGCAGTTTCTCTTTAGGAAAGGTAAAGCCACAAGAGAGTCAATTTTGACGAGGAAGCAAGATCAAAGAAAAATCAAGACACAGTCATAGGATTTGTCGACCCGAAAAAAGCCATCGACAATGTAAAATGGTGCAAGATGTTAAAATTCTGAAAAAAGTGGGGGTAAGCTATATGGAGAGACGGGTCATATACAATATGTACAACAGGAAGTATTAAGAGTGGACGACCAAGAAAGAAGTGCTCGGATTAAAAAAAGGTGAAAGAAAGGGATGTAGTCTTTCGCCCCTACTGTTCAATCTGTACATCGAGGAAGCAATGATGGAAATAAAAGAAAGGTTCAACAGTGGAATTAAAATTCAAGGCGATTCGCTGATGACATTGCTATCCTGAGTGAAAGTGAAGAATCATTACGTGATCTGCTGAATGGAATGAACAGTCTAATGAGTACAGAATATGGACTGAGAGTTAATAGAAGAAAGACGAAAGAAATGAAAATAGCAGAAATAAGAACAGCGAGTAACTTTACATCAGGATTCATGGTCACGAGGTAGATGAAGTTAAGGAATTCTGCGACGTGGGCAGTAAAATGACGAGTGACGGACGGAGCAAGGAGGACATTAAAAGCAGACTAGCAATGGCAGAAAGGGCATTCCTGTCCAATAGAAGTCTACGAATATCAAATATCGGCCTTAATTTGAGAGAGAAATGCCTGAGAATGTATCATTGTATGGTAGTGAAACATGGAGTGTGGGAAAACCGGAACGGAAGACGGAAGAGAATCGAAGCATTTGAGATGTGGTAATACAGACGAATGTTGAAAATTAAGTGGACAGATACGGTAAGGAAGGAAAAGGTTCTGTGCTGAATCGGAGAGGGAAGGTATATGTGAAAAATACTGATAAGGTGAAGGGACAGGATGATAGCACAACAGTTAAGACAGGAGAGAATGACTTGCATGGTACTAGAGGGAAACGTAGAAGGCAAAAACTGTAGAGGAATAAAGAGATTGGAATACATATAGCAAATAACAGAGGACGTAGATTGCGAGTGCTACTCTGAGATGAAGAGGTTAGCACAGGAGAGAATTTCGTGGCGAGCCGCATCAAACCAGTGAGAAGACTGACGACCCAATAAAAAATATCTTTTAAAAAAAATTACTGTGCACATTCCACTTACTGTCAGGGGTTAGAACCATCGCCCACCCAGATGATAAGAATGGGAATCGGAGAGAAAAGGGGGTGACAGAAGCATAGCTCACGAACGTATGAAACAATTTCAACCACATTTTGTGTATGCATGACTCATTACCTGTATGAAAATATTCGGGGGTAACGTAGCGGTTGGTATGAGAAGCGCTGATGCGTAAAAATATTCAATAACGACCGATATTAGTATGGGATCAATAGTTTTCCTGATCGTTAGGCTCCTTAGTGACAGGAGCAATGACGTTTCATACCTAGGGACAGGCGTAGGGAGCGCAAAGACAGTGACATAACGGTACCGCTCTGTAAGGCCCCAAGCAAATTCTGTCAAACTTGGCCTATCTGGACAGAATAGCTGTGACAGTAAGACACCGCTAGCACCCCTATGGCTGAGGACAAGACTGACCAAGTAAACAAAAGTATCCGGACACCAGGCTGAAAATGACTTACAAGTTCATCGCGCCCTCCATCGGTAATGCTGGAATTCAATATGGTGTTGGCCCACCCTTAGCCTTGAAGACAACTTCCACCCTCGCAGGTATACGTTCTATCAGGTGCTGGAATGTTTCTTGGGGAATGGCAGCTCATTCTTCATGGAGTGCTGCACTCAGGAGGGGTTTCAATGTCGGTCGGCGAGGCCTGGCACGAAGTCGGCGTTCCAAAACATCGCAAAGGTTTTCTATGGGATTCATGTTCCCCAATTTCCATGAGTTAGGTTAACTGAATTTACCTTTTCACGCCAGTTCCAGGATTGACGTCATAGGAGGGGCAGATGGGAGGGGGGAGGGTGAAGTTACACTATGTGATAAAACGTATCCGGACACCAGGCTGAAAATGACTTGCAAGTTCGTGGCCCCCTCAATCGGTAGTGCTGGAATTCAATATGCTGTTGGCCCGCCATTAGGCTTTATGACAGCTTCCACTCTCACAGGTATACGTTCAATCAGCTGCTGGAAGGTTTCTTGGGGAATGGCAACCCATTCTTCCAAAAACATACCAAAGGTGTTTAATAGGATTTACGTCAGGACACTGTGCAGACCAGTCCATTACGGGGATATTATTGTCTTGTCACCACTCCGCCACAGGCCATGCATTACGAACAGGTGCTCGATCGTGTTGAAAGATGCAATCGCCATACCCTTATTGCTCTTCAACAGTTTGGTGATGATGTTTGGTCTGTGAGGCTCTCAACTGCGCGGTCATCAGCGCCTGTACAAAGTTCCCATTTTTTCACAGTCCAATTTTTTACACAGTCCACTCTAGCCACTGGTACGAATGATGGTGATGAAATGATGAGGACAACACAAACACCCAGTCTCCGGGACTCCGTGATCCAGAAGTAGCAACGCTAGCCACTTGACCACGACCTGCGGACTTCTTCAAGAGTGGGAAGGAAGAAGGTACTTAAATATCAATGTAGGCCTGTGCTGTTATAGTGCCATGCAAAACAACAAAGGGGGCGAGCCCCCTTCATGAAAAATACGATCACACCATAACACCACCGCTTCCGAATTTTACTGTTGGCACTACACACGCAGGCAGATGACGTTCACCGGGCATTCACCATACCCACACTCTGCCATCGGATCGCCATATAGTGTACCGTAATTCGTCATTCCGCACAACGTTTGCCACTGTTCAATAGTCCAATGCTTACGCTCGTTACACCAAGGGAGGCGTCGTTTGGCATTTACCAGCGTGATGTGTGGCTTATGAGCAGCCGCTCGACCATGAAATCCAACTTTTCTCACTTCCCGCCTAACTGTCATAATACTTGCAGTGGATCCTGATGCAGTATGGAATTCCTATGTGATGGTCTGGATAGATGTCTTCCTTTAACACATACGACCCTCTTCAACTGTCGGCAGTCTGTCAGTCAACAGACGAGGTCGGCCTGTATGCTTTCGGGCTGCATGTGTCCGTTCACATTTCCACTCCACTATCACATCGGATATAGTGGACCTAGGGATGTTTAGTAGTGTGGAAATCTCACGTACAGACGCATGACACAAGTGACACTCAATCAGCTGACCACGTTCGAAGTCCGTGAGTTCCGCGGATCGCCCCATTCTGCTCTCTCACGATGTCTAATGACCGCTGAGTTCGCTGACATGGAGTACCTGGCAGTAGGTGGTAGCACAATGCACCTAATATGAAAAGCTTATGTTTTTGGAGGTGTCCGGATACTTTTGATCACATAGTGTAATAGAATGATGTGGGAACGCCTGGAGTAATTTCAACCTAATTTAGCATACAGGGTGATTATAATTAAAGTAAATCTTTCAAAACGCTGCAGAAATAACACCACTGGTCAGAATGACGTCAAATTGCAATGAAATATTATTGGAGGAGGAGGAGGAAAACGTATGGCAGAAGAAAAAAATAGTGTGAAAATTGTTCGCCGGCCGCGGTGGTCTTGCAGTTCTAGGCGCTGCAGTCCGGAACGGCGGGACTGCTACGGTCGCAGGTTCGAATCCTGCCTCGGGCATGGATGTGTGTGATGTCTTTAGGTTAGTTAGGTTTAAGTAGTTCTAAGTTCTAGGGGACTGATGACCTAAGATGTTAAGTCCCATAGTGCTCAGAGCCACTTGAACCATTTTTTGAAAATTGATCAACAGATAGTGCTGTGTTTATCAGAATACGTAAGTGAAAATACCTGTCATGCGCACGACCATTGAAGGGGGTATAAACACGCCGGGTACACGGCTTTTCCTCCTTTCGCGTCTCCGACGATCGCAATGACTGGCTTTACTTGTAAAGCTGTACCTCAAGAATGATGACTGTGCACATGTAGCGCTGCAGAAATTCCGGACAGTGAAGGGTTTGAAAAAAGACGTTGGTCAGATAACTGCCGCGCATCTAGAGGGAATGATTCAGAAATTCGAAAAGAATGGTTCTTTTGGTGTGCAACCTCGTAGAGGGAGGAAGCGAATTGATTCGACGGCAGTGGATGCAGTGGCCACAGCAATGCAGGAGGAGACGAGCGGTGGGGTGCGAATGTGTAGTGCACGGAGAATTGCACGGACATTGGACATACCCGTGAGCACGATGCGTAAAATCCTACGAAACATCCTTCTTTGCTATCCATTCAAAATTACCCATGTGCACGAGTTGCTTCCTGTTAACCTGCCAGCGCGAGAGTGACCTTTCTTTAGAATTTCTTGCTCGCATGGAACAGAGCAATGACAGGATGTGTCAATACACAGAATTGTCGAATACGGGCAACGGAAAATCCATACGCAAATCAGCCAGTACCACCACTTCATCCTAAAAAGAGCACTGTGTGGTGCGGGTTTACGGCATCATTTGTCATAAGGTTGAAGAGATTGGTGCTTCCGGTCCTGTTACCTGTACCGTCACTGGTAAGCGCTGTGAGTGTCTTTTGCGCAACCACGTCATTCCGGCTCTCCAACAGCGTGCATGTGTGGATGGGATCATTTTTATGTAAGATGGCGCACCTCCGCACATTGCAAATCCAGTTAAGCAGCCGCTGAAGCACCACTTCGGAAAGGCTGGAATTATCAGCCGTCATTTCCCTACAGCCTGGCCGTCCTGATCAAGTGATCGTAATTCAATGTTCTGACTGCAAACTTAGCTGCATTGAAGGCACGCACTGCGTAACACATTCTGAACGTGACCCCGGAAACACTTCGATCAGTTGTGGAACATGATGTTTCTCGATTTCATCTTGTTGCAGAAAACGGTAGATAGCATATTGAACATGTTTTTCGCCACTCCCAAGGAAATTAATAATCCGATTTGATTTTGATTGATGCTTTTTATGCGGTTTTTGGGCTCAGGACAATTAAAAACCGATTTGAAACTTCCTGGCAGATTAAATCTGTGTGCCAGACCGACGGGACCTTTGCCTTTCGCGGGCAAGTGCTCTACCATCTGAGCTATCAAAGCACGACTCACGACCCGTCCTCACAGCTTTAATTCCACGAGTACCTCGTCTTCTACCTTCCAAACTTCACAGAAGCTCTCCTGCAGACCTTCCAGAACTAGCACTCCTGGAAGAAAGGATATTGCGGAGACATGGCTTAGCCACAGCCTGGGGGATGTTTCCAGAATGAGATTTTCACTCTGCAGCGGAGTGAAAATCTCATTCTAAAAACCGATTTGACTCATGCCTTTTATGCGGTCTTTGGCCCCCGCACAATTAAAACCGATTTTTCCCATTCGATGTGATACGACCTTGCCGTGGTGGATGGGCTTACTTAGCTAACAGTATCACACCAGTCCACCCATGCTCACTGAGTAGTACAGTTTGCTTAGCGTCAAACGTACACATTAGGCATTGTTGTGTATTCATTTGTCATTTGTAGTCGACCAGTATTAAATTATGATGGTTACAGCACCACCTACTGCCACATTTTGTAACTATATATTTTTCTTCTGCCATTCGTTTCCCCCCTCCTCCGATAATATTCCGTTGCAATTTGACGTCATTCTGACCAGTGGTGTTACTTCTACAGCGGTTTGAAATTTTATCTTTAATTATAATCACCCTGTATAATGTAGATGAGACATTATTTGCATAGAAGTTCTGTTAGAGTAAGATTAACCTATACCCCTAGGGGTTGAGGTAGACATGAGAAGGAATGCTATGTAAATATTATTTCCTGTATTTAATTGACCTGAAATGCTTTAAAAGTATGAAGCGCAGTTTGTCTCTAAGATATGTTGTTCAATAAGCCAACAGGTCGTGAGAAAGAGAAATGGAGCTAGCCGTAATATCGTCGGTTTTGGTGCCAAAAATAACGTCGCACAACTGAATACACAGACGTACATTACTAGACTGGCAAAGACGCGTCTTTTAATGAACCCTGACATATGGTGAGGTAAGACAGCATCATAGGAAGTTGATGTACGGTACCACTACAATTTTCTGAAACGAAATAGCGTTACCAGCTGTACGGGGTGGTCTAAACAAGTTCTGCAGTTGAGCAAATATTCGTGTACTAGTTGAGTTTAACACATACCGAGTACGTTGTAGAAACGTGGTACGAGAAGAGCGCTAAGTTATATATACATATGTTTCAAGGACACTGCAGTTTAAATAAAAACACTCGAATGAATAAAGATAGTTTTTATCAGCGGCAAAAAGCACGTTCTACTAATAGGAGCACTTTTATAATGGGCACTCTATTCGAAGAAAAGCCGAAGTTGATCAAAATTGTTAAAAAACACATAATTAACCTACGTCTGTTAGTACTAGAGTTTGTAAGTCCCTTGGAATGAACGTAAACTATTTAAACACTACCGTTATTTGAAATTAGACAAACCTTAGCGTAATTATTTAAGATTACATACCGTACAAAAGCAAAAATTTGTAATATTTTTCTAAAATAAAAGGAATGTCAGCGTTGGCCGTAATATTGGTGTTTTATTGATGGCAGAATCGATTTTCGATCACATAGTGATCATCTACAGTACTGGTATGTACAACTTAAACCCAGACACTGGTATCAAGTTATCAATAACCAAAACTGAGAAGCGATGACAATAACAGAAATGAAAACTGTCAAGCAAACGGTTTTGGATACTCATATAAAGGAGATAATTTTATTAAATGTCTTATGGCAGCAGTGGGACCCCTTATAACATAAAATCTAATTTTTAAAATACCATACATCCAAAGTAGGCCATAACAATTAATCTAAAATGCAAGTTGTAGAGAAATGGTAATATACATCGTATATCCAGAAAAAACATCATAAGGTAGGAAAGGTAACAGTATAAATTATTGCCAAAAAATACACCGCAGCACTGTAAGTAAATTATAGCCAGATTACGCACATTTTTCCGCAATTACTAAAGCAATTAAAATGTAGTGACAAACTAGCAACATAAATAATTACATAAAAGCGATGAGGGTTTGATCTCTTGTCTATTGGGAAACCATACAGATTGTCATAACCGAACGCTTAATGTGTAGTGTGCATGGATTTTGTTAGAGACCTGTTATGACTGTCGGTTATGTAACCTGACCACCAGTTAACAGAGGTTATTACAAAACCGTTGCTAAATGTACCAGCCAGTTAATGTCAACAAAGAACCTCAAAAAAAAGCACTCCATTAAAATATGTTAGCTAATGAAAAGTATGGGTAATACGGTTCAGCTATCTGATTCACACGTATTACCTAGTAAGTGAGAACAATGTTAACATAATAAAATACTGTAATGCTGTTATGAGATATATATATATGCACATGGGCTGTATCAGAACCCTTATTACAACACGTTAATGTAAACTCATTCAAACGACGAAGGAATTACAAGAATACATGAAAAATAATTACATACAAGTGAAAATAGTTACTATTTACTTCGTGTTAGCGCCTCAGAGATGTCAACTACATTGAAAACTATGTTCCAATAGGCATCCTAAACTTCCAGAATTCGAAGAACAAAATGGAGAATACTTTTTTAAAAAACTAAATTAGTAAACTTTATTGGTGCAAACCAGAACATATGTGCCTAAGCATTAAGATAGCTAAAATAGAAACTAACGTACGTGTTCTCGTAACGAGTTTGAGTGAAACGTTGTATATGAGGAATTTACAAGCGATTGATTTCGGATCGCCAATTGTGATGACTGGCCATTAGTTGACAGCTTTTTTACACAGGAAAGCAGGGAAGCATTCCCAAAAGTGCGTACTTCTCGAAATCGTATGTTCTCAGTTTTGGTTATTGATAACTTGATACTAGTGTCTGAGTTTAATTTATACATATAAACACTGAAGATGATCACTATGTGATCGAAAATCTATTCCGCTATCAATAAAACATTAATATTACGGTCAACGCTGACCTTCCTTTTAATTTAACGTATATGGTCGTTGTGCACACAGCACTCCATGGAGTCGCCAATCAATAAGATTTTTCTAGTTACGCTTGTACTGAGACATGTTCCTATCCTTGTTTATTCGTCTGTTGTAAGAAAAAATTACATCCAAAAGCGACGCATATATTGACCATTATTTCAAAACTCTAAATGTTTATCGCCATTTATTACGACTATTTCATCAGTAAGTAAACATCTGTTTACGCGTCCCTTACGTCCATATTGCGATTCTAAAGTTCTGGCTTCATTGACACCAATGATACTGTACACGGCGTTGCCGGTTTGGTAATGTATGTTTGTGGCTGAATACCGCAGACACACTTAACGTCCTCTCTGGAGTCTCATGGTGTAAAACAGAGGAGAATCAGTTGTCACTGAAAGTCCTCTCTGTCGAAACGACAGTCAGATACTATTGTAACTTTGCCTTAATCAAGTGTTGTTTGTAATCTGAAATAAATGTTGCTTTCAAAGTTCCTAGAATTTTCATTTAAACCCAGACTCTCATGACAAATTCTTTTTAAAATAAAGAAGGAATATAATTGAATGTTAAGAAATGAAAAAAAGAAATGCTTATCGTATTAAAAATGTGAAAAGTGTTTCTTCCATTTTCACACCAAAAGCGTTGAACCGTTGTCCACAATCTTTTGCGCATTTCTTAGCCAGGTACGATTACAAGTTTCCTCAAGGTTAGTGTGAGATATAGATGAAATATGAGTGAAAGTATATGTGAAATATGTTAAGTGTATGTGAAAGACATGTCTATGAAATACGTATGACATTCGTATCCAAGAAAAACGAGTTCAAAAATGATATACTTTTCTGTGACTAACATTTGCCAAATTTATGTGTCTTTTAGCCAGGGAAAGGAGTAAATTATGCTACAGAAATGAAAGCTGATTGGTGAGACTAAGAACCTGGCCTAAAAGATGTTACAGCATGCCAAGAGCAACTTTCGCAGAACGCTATTGCAGAGATCAGAAAGATTGAGACGTTTGCCACTGAAACGTGTCAATTGGTGGAGAGTTTGGTAGTAGGTGTAGGCGAAAACCGTCAAAGACATTGCTCACGGCACAGTCTGGCCGCCCCTCGGATACTCTGCCTTCTGGTGAATGCAGTGTCATGAGCCCCGTGGCATCAGCTAACCGTCCTGTCCGTGCACTGCCTGGTAATGAGGTTCACTGATGCACCCAAGCAAAACCCTAGCCGCCACTTGTCTCGAAGCAATAACGAAACGCCGGGAAAACAAACTAAGACCATTATTAGTACCATAGACATTTTATTGTTCTCTTTTTGACGTTAATATATGTTGAAAAGATTTGATTTTCAAAATAAGTTTTGTAAAGAGTAATTACTGTATTACAAAAGTAGATCAATTTGATATAAATAGAAACATACTAAAATTCTTTAATTAAATTCCGCAGATGGCGCATCTAATTTTGTTATTTGACGTTGATTGACAAAGCCGCACACAAGTGCAAATTTTTATAATTATTAAATGTAGCTAAAATAAATTATCTCCTAAACACTGTTGGTGTAATATGCTTCACGAAGCATTACGAAAGCATCGACACATGAAATAACTGCTCTACGTGGAACTAACAACAAAACTCTTTACACTGAAATGCGCCCACGTTCCGCTTTAACAAAGAGCACTCTACTGATCTCGCGTAGGCGACGCAATATTATCACTCGCTTTCCTGGTGGTTTGAGATGTGTTTTCATCTTCTGATATTCCACTAAAATTTGGCGCGTTAAGGGGTTAGTCTGATAAGGAAATACTGAATTTTTGTAAAAAATTTTTTTGCTTAAATATATTCATTCGGATACAGTATGCAGTTTTATAATGCGAAAGGATTTCGTGAAATTTGAAAGAGAAACGTAGAAAAATAATGTTGTTCAAGGCAGCAGCTGAGGTGGGCGTGGCATTATGTTCGCTGTCACAGTGTTATCTGGTTGTCCTGAAAAGTTATACTACAGAAAGAAACTGCACTTTGTTGCATTCTGTTAAGCATTCCAGGTATCTTTTGAATAAGCACGTTCTTTGAGGAGCAGGCATTTCTTTATGCTCTTTGATCACAAGTTCTTTGAAGTGGTTTGTAAACAAGCTTGTGAAAAGTATGTTGTGTATTTTCTGTAGAGCTATTTCAGTGATAAGTCATACTTAAAGCCAGGGGTAAAAATATACTAAAACGAAAATCTAAAGAAATACTTACAAAGAGGTGGTCTACTAGACAGACAGAAGAAACACCCAAATGTGAGATGGAAGCAAGTACTTCTATAGGATCAAAAGAACTTAAACTTGAGAAAGATGAGGACCTGTACATGTTTGCTGACATGACTCCCTTAAGATCCCTGTATAAAAATGGATTTTGTAGCAAATGTTTCAAGGAGAGTGCAATTGCACAAATAAGAAACGCATTCGGTTTTTCTAGAATAGTGGTTGCGAAACGTGAGAACTGTGGTTATGTTTTAAATGAAATCTACACATGGTCTCAGATGTAGAAATCTGAAAATAAGAAGAGCATTTTTAATGTCAACAAAAAATATAGAATTATTCGGTAGTCGATATGCCCCTCCGTAAATATTCTGTTTAGGCATGGACTAACATTATTTGCAAATTTACTTACTATAAAATCTTGAATTATAGTGTAAGAGAAGGAAACTTTTTTCCAGGTGTGTTCTGGAAGAATCAAGGAGATCGATATGCGAGGCACACATTAAGGAAAATGATTGCGAGTATGATTAACATTTCTGTCGGCCATGATGGTAGGTGGCATAAGAGAGGTTTTACCAGTAACTTCGGAGTTGGATGTGTGCTTATCATTTAGACTGGTCTAGTGACTGATTGGGAAGTCATTCACGCACTGCACCAAAGAGCGATTTGGGTGAAGAAATTCCAGAGTTTTCATTTTGGTACGAGGACCACCTCCAGGCATGGAAGTGGAAGCTGTAGGAAGGTTATGGAGGCGGTCAGAAGAGTTCGGTTTCCATTATTCTATTCTGTCGTCTGATGCAGACTGCAGAACGCACATTCATCTACAGACACCGAATGTCTATGGGAACGCAGGAATTGTGAAGGAAGAATGTGTGAATCAGAATGCGAAGCGACTTGGGACAGGATTGGGATATGTGGTGAAGGAAAGTTTGGCACAAAACATGACTCTCGTTGGGAAAGCACGTGGAAGTTTGAAAGAAGAAACAATTGTAAAGCTGACTCATTGTAACATAAGACTCATTGTTGCCAGTGCTCCAGTTACTACGGTGATGAAGATTTCAATCTATGCAACACTGGGTCACTGCATGAATGCTGATGAGAAACCGCAACACGTGAAGTGTCCAAAAGGTTAGAATTCTTGGTGTTTCTTTAATCGTGCCCCTGCCAAAGGAGAACAAGCAGAACCACATAAAACTACTATTCAGACGGCTCTGAGGCCATCTGTCAGAATTATATCTGTTTATCAGAGGCTGGCATCTGATACAATTCTCATCACATGCACTGTTGGAAAGACTCAAATTGCATTGAGTGTCTACGTAGCATAATATGGTCAAAGTGCACCAAGGATGTATTTGTATCGGAAAGAAAATTAGAACTGTGACAGAAGCTGTTTCACAGTTCAATCAAGGATGACATCTGACAGAAGCAACACCATACGAAGGAGAAAAGTTAGAGACGAGCAAAGAAGGAAGCAAAAGGCCAACTGGTGCCTAGAATTTGAAAAAAGAAACCTCAATACATCAAGACTGATGGCCATACAAGCTGAGGAAGCTCTGAAAAGAGCAGAAGTAACAACGAACAGGACAGGTGAATTTTAAAGCAAGAACCGGGGAGCGATTGTGTTGTTTAATTTTAACTGCATTTATCTCTAATTTATGAAGCGGAACATTCAAATATAACTTTTTGTAGTAAACACTCCATAAATTGGATGAATTTTTTAGAGAAAACTCTTACTATCAATGTTAACAGCCTCCAGTACAATTTTGAAAAAAAAAAAAATTAGAAAATATTGATTTGCGAATGTTTTGATTATTTTAATAATAACATTCAGAATTCTGAAAATTAATTTTAAAGCCACAGTAAAAGATACCCAATAAAGTTTACACAAAACTGTTTGTTAAAATTATTAAATACAGTCTTCAATTTCTAAAGCACATTAAAGTAAATTTAATGTATGGAAGAAGATTTTTCAAAAAGCCCTTCAAAATAATAGAAAATAATACAAAAATTTCTCAAAAAGTGTTGGAGAAATCGAGTTGTAACAGTGCAGTAATATTTAGGATATGCAGAAATTATATGTTTAAAATCTGAGACCAACTGATTAATCAGGGAAGTTTCATTTTTTACCACCTAACCCCTTAATATCATGTCTTCCTCAGTTAAAGCTCATGCTAATACCGTCTCAATCTTAAAAAATTATTTTACGTCATCAAATATAGTCAACAGCAGTTAGGGATTACAAAAAGGACTATGTAGACAGCATTATTTACTATTTACCTGCAAGGTTTTAAACGCAAGTAAGTAAAGGCAGGATGCGACTCACTTCGCCCATGAAATTTCATCCACCCGATCTTTAAAGTGTCAGAAGTGTACTGCATCTCAACAGTTTTGTCAGGGGAAATATTTTCCTCTTCCTGATCTATGTTTTGTGATGTAGGAAATAATTCCTACCCTTTCTTGTTGCAGACTGTCATACGCCAAAAATCACTCAATTTGGAAAGCTCGCGAGTCGTAAGTAGGGCAGCACACAGTAACGAGTTGAAAGTAGGAGGTGGCTTACACGCTGATTTTTGTGACAAGAAACGTGACAGGGGTAGTTCGTTTTTCTCTGGGTTTTGTTCCGTGTGCTTACTGTTCTTACACCTGTTTCCTTTTTGTGTCCGCTGACTTTCGACGTATGAGCCTCCTGTTTCCGTGTCAAGGCGCTACTGCAATTGAGGCATGTGTAGATAAGATTAGTGAATCGCTGAAGTACGTGACACACCGCTTAAATGACACACGGAGCGTCACCTGCTGTGCTCAACACATGCATGCGGGAACGATGCAAATCGTGAAGCCGCAACGCTAGCAATTACGGCTTTGTCCATACGCGGTCGACGTCTGCGTAATGATGTTGACGGACTCAGACTGTTCCAACCACTGATGTATTTGTCATCATATTCCAGTTTAATGGGTACAGACAACGCGAACAGAAAATTTGTAACTAACCAGCGACTAGAGATACTATTCCGCTCTTGGTTTGCATGGGGAAATTTTAGTTAGTTGGTGCTAGGTCAGTACTATTAGCTCCGTGTGTAAAAAATTAGCTTTTTTTTAATTGCCTCAACTGTGAAGACAAAATTATTGGGCCAAGTTTTATGATGTAGGAAAAAATTCCTATGCTGATCAATCTACGTATACACGTTTCGAACGCAACGCCGTGGTTTTGAAAGTATTTGGCATATTTGGTTGCGGTGTGAAGACTGTTCTAGGTCATGTGAAACACGAGAAACAAATAACCTTGATGAAATTTTTAGGCTTAGTTCTAGGCTTACGACTCTACTTCTCACCGGGAACGTGTTGCACCTTTGACACAACTGACTATTTTCACGAGCATAGCACAAAAATTTATCCTCACACAAAGGTACGTTTTTCAGTAACACTAGAACGGCGGTGTTTTTGACGTTCGTAAAACGGCGGAAAGGGGTCATTTTGACCCCATGTAACATATTTTCGAATTGACAAGTACTTTTTTTACTGTTTGTTAATCCATACTTCTTTCTACTAATCATAGTAATTATTTCACACGATAATAAATAATTATTTATTTCAACAACACAATATCTTACAAATTTATTGTTGTTTTGCTAACAAAATGGTTCTGAGCACTATGGGACTTAACATCTGTGGTCATCAGTCCCCTAGAACTTAGAACTACTTAAACCTAACTAACCTAAGGACATCACACACATCCATGCCCGAGGCAGGATTCGAACCTGCGACCGTAGCGGTCGCGCGGTTCCAGACTGTAGCGCCTGGAACCGCTCGGCCACAACGGCCGGCTTTTGCTAACAAGTTTTCTAAACTGTAGATTTTTATTTTTTACTATTTGTACAACTTTATAGACATATTTAGTATATTTGGTCCATACATGGCTTTGTATTACCTTTCACTCAAATCTCTGGAATCTTCTAGACGCACGTAGCACAGGTGATTTCTGTTTTACGTGCACATTTTCCGTACCAGGCTTTGAGGCACTTTACACAGTTTTCGCTGGTCTTGTTGCCTTTGCAGTGGCTGATTTGGCACTTCCTGCGATTTCTAGGTGATTTCAGTCCCGTATCCTCTTCCTTCTCCCGCTGTTCTTGCTGTTTCCTTCTCCAGCTGAAGTATGAACTTGTTTCTTTCCATTCTCTTGTTCTTTACCATGTTGCAGATGACCCATGTATTTATTGCCGCCATGTACAAGATGTTGCGGAAGAAACGCATTGGCCACCTCCTACATGCAATCTTTGTAGTGCAGGCCTATTTACGGGTCATATGATCAATTAGTGGGCCAAGTTTTATGATGTAGGAAAAAATTCCTGTGCTGATCAATCTCCGTATACACGTTTCGAACGCAACGCCGTGGTTTTGAAAGTATTAGGCATATCTGGTTGCGGTGTGAAGACTGTTCTAGGTCTTCACAGCTGAAACAATTAAAAAAAACGTAATTTTTTACATATGGAGCTAATAGTACTGACCTAGCACCAACTAACTAAAATTTCTAAAATCATTGGGGGAAGTGGCAACAAAATGACTATTCACGTTGGTGTGTAGAATATATGAGTCTGGCGACATACCATCTGACTTTCGGAAAAGCATCATCCACACAATTCCGAAGACGGCAAGAGCTGACAAGTGCGAGAATTATCGCACAATCAGCTTAACAGCTCATGCATCGAAGCTGCTTACAAGAATAATATACAGAACAATGGAAAAGAAAATTGAGAATGCGCTAGGTGACGATCGGATTGGCTTCAGGAAAAGTAAAGGGACGAGAGAGGCAATTCTGACGTTACGGCTAATAATGGAAGCAAGGCTAAAGAAAAATCAAGACACTTTCATAGGATTTGTCGAGCTGGAAAAAGCGTTCGACAACATAAAATGGTGCAAGCTGATCGAGATTCTGAAAAAAGTAGGGGTAAGCTATAGGGAGAGACGGGTCATATACAATATGTACAACAACCAAGAGGGAATAATAAGAGTGGACGATCAAGAACGAAGTGCTCGTATTAAGAAGGGTGTAAGACAAGGCTGTAGCCTTTCGCCCCTACTCTTCAATCTGTACATCGAGGAAGCAATGATGGAAATAAAAGAAAAGTTCAGGTGTGGAATTAAAATACAAGGTGAAAGGATATCAATGATACGATTCGCTGATGACATTGCTATCCTGAGTGAAAGTGAAGAAGAATTAAATGATCTGCTGAAGGGAATGAACAGTCTAATGAGTACAAAGTATGGTTTGAGAGTAAATCGGAGAAAGACGAAGGTAATGAGAAGTAGTAGAAATGAGAACAGCGAGAAACTTAACATCAGGATTGATGGTCACGAAGTCAATGAAGTTAAGGAATTCTGCTACCTAGGCAGTAAAACAACCAATGACGGACGGAGCAAGGAGGACATCAAAAGCAGACTCGCTATGGCAAAAAAGGCATTTCTGGCCAAGAGAAGTCTACTAATATCAAATACCGGCCTTAATTTGAGGAAGAAATTTCTGAGGATGTACGTCTGCAGTACAGCATTGTACGGTAGTGAAACATGGACTGTGGGAAAACCGGAACAGAAGAGAATCGAAGCATTTGAGATGTGGTGCTATAGACGAATGTTGAAAATTAGGTGGACTGATAAGGTAAGGAATGAAGAGGTTGTACGCAGAATCGGAGAGGAAAGGAATATGTGGAAAACACTGATAAGGAGAAGGGACAGGATGGTAGGACATCTGCTAAGACATGAGGGAATGACTTCCATGGTACTAGAGGGAGCTGTAGAGCGCAAAAACTGTAGAGGAAGACAGAGATTGGAATACGTCAAGCAAATAATTGAGGACGTAGGTTGCAAGTGCTACTCTGAGATGAAGAGGTTAGCACAGGATAGGAATTCGTGGCGGGCCGCATCAAACCAGTCAGTAGACTGATGAGCAAAAAAATCAATGATGATCAACCATATCCACCCCGTACTTTGTAGCATTGCAGAATGTTACGGTTTACGGTGTCCGCTTTCCGTCCTTGCGTATTGATACTTCAGCATGCAGTGCACTAAGAATATTGACACTTTTATTCTTCTTTCCTTGGTATACAGTAATGGTGTAGTCTGTGTTGCCACTTTGTTGCAGTTTGGTGGTGGAGTGTATTTTAGGATTATGGTTCCTCACTTCATCGGGGATTTTACGACGGATCTTGTTCATTGTACCAGCTAATGAAGTTTTGAGTTTCCTAGCAAGTTAAAGAGAGGCAAAGAAGTTGTCTGTCGCCACAGTTCTTCCTTGACTTAAAATGGCTCCATGAGACTCAGAACGACGTATTCTCCAAGCTGTTACCTCTATCGATGCTTGTTTTCTTTGCCGACGTATGGGAAAGCATTACATATATGCTTTGTCGTTACATCGAAAGCCAATCAGAATTTGAGATCATAATTATGTTTCTGGTTTGTTGGGCATAAACTGAGTGAGCCTGAATCTTGTTTTGTTTGGTAATATTTGCTCTTCAATAGTATTATTTTTTGCATGACGGAAATTACGAGTACTGTTTTCAGTGAATTTTGTCCAAATTTCAGATTCAAGAGCGAATTTATTGGTTGCCAGGCGTTCTGCTTGGGTTGATTTTTCATCGAAACGGACAAATCTGAGAATCTTCCTGAAATGTGTCTCTTGGCACAATGTCCTTGATACAAGCAGGCTCCCAAGAGTGCAGTCAGAGATCATTCACACACATACTTTTTGTACAAATGACACCCAAAGCGTACATGATGCCTATCAGTTTTACCAGTTCCTCAAGTGACAGAGTCCAGTCATAGTTTTTTAGCACTTATTGAGCATTTGATTCTGTTTACTTTTTCGTGAGACGTAGCAATGCTTCGGGAGGACTCGTGACAAGAGTCGTCTACTCATCGGCAAGCAGTGGGACCTCCTGTCCTTCAGAACGTTCACAGCCGACCTTCTTCCAGGAGATGAAAAATTGGCAGTCTCCCACACGGTTCCATCCTCATAAACCAACTTTATAGACGCTTCCAACTGTGCTTGCTGTGGTGAAACAGGTGAGCATTGATGTAGTTCAGCATATGAACCGTCTTCTGCTATCGCTCCTTGTCCACAAAGTCTGCATCTTCACTTGTCTCAGATATATAATCATCAAGCAAGTGCAAGTCACTTTCTGATTCAACTTCGGAATTCTCTAAGAGAGGTAACACTTCTTCATCAGAAAGTCCACGCTGACGATACGTGTTCGGAAACGTGTTTTGCGGACCTGAATGACACGATATAAAGTGTGGTAGATTGGAATTTACACGTACCAAGTTGCAACAATGAGCAGCAACCGCTCTGCATGACAGTTGACTGTTGCCGCTTCGTTGTTGGATAGTTTACATCTAATCGGGAGAGAAGTTACAATGGGGACAAATTGACCCCTTCCGCCTCTCTAGGCATATCGAATGAAGTGTTGAAGAAAATGTAAATATTTTGTAAATTATAATACATCATCGTAAAGAGGAGAAAAATTATGAAAAGTCATATGATTTAATTAACGAAGTAAATAAACTGTATGTGACTACGAAGGAAAAAGTATGACAGGGGTCATTTTGATTCATGTGGAAGCTCCCAAACTGAAGGCCACTTCCTCTCCCAAACGCACCTCTGCGGTCATGGGTACCTTGGACATCATTTCAGCTTTCTTCGAAGAATGTGCTGCCATTTGTAAGGACTGTTTTTGATAACAAGTTTGTTTGTGTGGCCATCCTCTCCAGCAAGCATATAAATACTTGTTTTGCAAATCAAACTGCCTTTTCCTGCTGCTAGTTACTTTATTTATCCCATACGCGTTTCGCCATTTCCTGTTCTAAGGCATCATCAGTGGGATCTATAACGGTACAGTTTTGTTAATTATCAGTTCACTTCGCGATTTTTTGTAAAAAAAAGTAATTACTTACGATTTGCTGATCTGCGTTTCCTCACATCTGGTCTGGAGGTCGCACTACCACTTTTATCACTGTCATATATTCATATCTTTGTTTTCTCGCCATAAGGAAACGCAGATCAGCAAATCGTAAGTAATTACTTTTTTTAGAAAAAATCACGAAGTGAACTGTTTGACAATCTATAACTAACAAAACTGTACCATTATAGATCTCACTGATGATGCCTTAGAACAGGAGAAGGCGAAACGCGTATGGGATGAATAAAGTAACTAGCAGCAGGAAAAGGCAGTTTGATTTGCAAAACAAGTATTTATATGCTTGCTGCGGAGGATGGCCACAGAAACAAACTTGTTATTCACGCCATGCCAGGCATTTCCAGGTAGCCTATACCAGAAATTCAGAAGACATCATCTGAACATCCATAAAACCATACATCACATAGAATTCAACAACATATGCAAATGTAACGATCTTGTACCTAAATATATCAATGTAAAGATTAAAAACAGTTCACCTAGCGCCCAAAAAGCAATGCGTGCTGCTCAGAAAATATGGTTAAAATACGAGATCAAATCCCTATACTCTAAAAAACAAGATTTAAATTACGAGTTGTATAAGACACATTTACAACTCGCAGACATCATAAATAATATGACAGGTCGAAAAGCACACAAAAACTGCTGGAGAAAGGATTAAAATACAATGTAAGTTCAGAAATAGATGAAGATTACTTAGGAAGTGTAATTACAGAAGCAGAAAGTGTTTTGACAAGGGAAGGCAGGAATGAAAATAGCAGTGTCAACATTGGATTAACTAGAGAAGTAGCATAAAAAGAAATCCAGGATATAATAACCAGTATGAAAACACAACACAAAAACAACAAAAACACAGAATGTGCAACACTCAGAAACTTAGAAAACTTCAAAGTGAAAACGTTATCATTTCAAAAGCAGACAAGGGGAACACAGTAATACTGATAGACAAAGAACAATACATTGTAAAAACACAAGAGTTCATCTCACAAAATTAACATTACAAAATTAAAATTAGACCCAACTAAGAGATTCCAGACAAAAGTAAAAAACTGCTGTACAAAACACTCTGAAAAATATTGACATCATACTGGATAACACAGAGAAAAGGAAGTTGACACAGATCAGTCCCACTACACCAGTCCTCCGAAGCCAACCAAAAACCCACAAACCGAATCTTCCTGTAAGGCCAATACTGGTTTTCAGAAAATCCCCCGCTTACAAGCTTGCAGGATACATGTTAAAAGTACTGTCTGAAAATTTCAAAGTACAAGAAGACAGAACCATTAAAAACACTACACAGCTAATACAACAAATAAAAGATATAAAAATCCCAGACACAAACACGCAGTCCCATAACAACTACACAGGATACTCAGAAAAAGATGAAAGAAAATACACGATGGTGCACAATGACATAAAAACACAAACTCAAGCATAAAATCATCAACATTTTCAAAAGACAAGGAATAAACATAGCATGCACAACAGACAATTCTATACAAAAATACACCCCAAAACTGACAAAAAACAGAGACATATACCAGAAAGCAGGTATATACCAGTTACAGTGTAACACTTGTGAAGGCACATACATAGGGCAAACAGGGAGAACAGTTCATGTCAGACACAAGGAACACATGAGAGCATGGAAATATGGGACAAACCACTCCACATTTGCAGAACACCTAAGAGAAAATGACCATAAACCAACCACTAGAGAAGATGACATGAGAATAATTAGAACCAACAATAAAAAGCACCTTCTGACCATGCAAGAAAATTACCACTTACATAAAACCAAAGCAGAGGTGAAAATCCTGTTGAATGACCAAGTACACATGCCAAGCAATTCATTAATTACACTAAAGATAAAACAATAGAACAACGTTCACAAAAAGGATAAATATAATAATACTGTCCAATGTAATAATAGTAGAACCCAACATCTTTGCACTCACTCATCCATGACCCCTCCCCAGAATACTGAAACAAAAAGTCAAAAGTTGTAGTGCGACCTCCAGACCAGATGTGAGGAAACGCAAATCAGCATATCGTAAGTAATTACTTTTTTTACAAAAAAACGCGAAGTGAACTGTTTGATAATCTACAACTAACAAAACTACCGTTATAGATCCCACTGATGATGCCTTAGAACAGGAGAAGGCGAAACGCGTATGGGATAAATAAAGTAACTAGCAGCAGGAAAAGGCAGTTTGATTTGCAAAACTGTTTTTGATACTTCACCGTATACTAAATGATGTCATAAAGATATCTTACGTATTTCCTTATTACGATCAAGTAATCGTTAAGATAGGTATGGTTGCTTCTACAGCATAGCATACATAACAAATGCAAGAAACAGGAAGTTTCACATTTCTTCCCCCTTTTCATTTTCACTTACGTCAGCGAACAGAGTTCGAAAATGTCACTTTGTAGCCGCAGTCATTTACCTTATTACTAGGCGAATGAAGGCAAACATAAAAGAAATCTTACGTTTTTTTACACCAGGTTACTATTGAGTTATTTTCTCTCAAAGAGTGACCTCCGGAAAAAATAGCTTAGTCATGAATCCGAAACGGTGGGAGACAACAAGAACATGAGCAGTGTCGCAACATGAATATCGAGAAACGTTTGTGGTAATGGGCGACTTCCGAGCCTTTAGTCTCACAAATGCAAGCGTTGCTTACTTGCGGAGAACAGCCGTCTATTTCGTAAGCAGAAGTTACGTAAATTCTTAAACAGGTTTCACTTGCGACTCGAACTGTCAGTCAATATTGTATGTATTGGACAGGTCAGCGTAGCCCTGTTAAAGCGGACAAACAACGAACTGCGCAGTTTCTTCAGTTTATTTCCTCGAATGACTGTCAAACAAATTTAGAGCAAGGGAACGTTTTCTTTCTTCTTTTATAAACACTCACGACAGACTGCAGGCAATGTGGAAACTCGTCACAACTCTCTCGCTCTTTATATGGTAGGAAATATATTATTCTATTTTTCTTCGTATTTGTCAACCTACATGCTACATAAAACCTGTGCATTTTTGTCTATTATCTACAACATTTTCTGGTTTACAACAGCTTTTCTTCGTTAACTTTTTTCCTTCATTTCTTCTTCCAATATCATTAATTCATTTTCTACTGTCATTTTTCACTGTACACTGGGAAAAACAAACATAACATTTGCGCTATTCGGATGATACTTGTTACGAACACTAGTCCGTATACTGATATATGATTTTTTGAAAACTGTCTTATCCGTGTTTCGTATCAATAATGTAGGAAAGTGTTTTCCTCCCTACATTATTCCTGCTAATATAAACATAGTACACCCCATTGAACTGTTTTCGTTTAGGTAGCTGTGATATCTGCATTTATCGATAGTTGTTTCCTTATTGTAAATCTCTTTGCTGTAATTATTCTTACTATTTGTTGTGATGTATTCCTGGCTGCTACGAGACGTAAGTTTGTCCTGCACTGTGTGTTTAAACAAACATGTTCACACCGAATGTGCTATCTATTATATAATAGCGATTTCGTTCTAGTATGAGTCGTGTTTCTTCGCCCCAAATTCGCATATCGTTTGCTAGTAGTCATTTTGAACTTTCGTTTCTTACAGAGCTGGTGAAATTATTTTAGTAAAATTGCTGTAAACTGAATTTTTTATTGAAAATTTGGGTAAGTACATAACAGTGTAAGGGCAACGGCCTTGCCGCTGTGGATACACCGGTTCCCGTGAGATCACCGAAGTTAAGCGCTTTGGGCGTGGCCGGAACTTGGATGGGTAACCATCCAGCCACCATGCACTGTTGCCATTTTTCGGGGTGCACTCAGCCTCGTGATGCCAATTGAATAGCTACTAGGCCGATTAGTAGCGGTTTCGGTCAAGAATACCATCATAACGACCGGGAGAGCGGTGTGCTGACACCACACCCCTCCTGTCCGCGTCCTCCTCTGATAATGACACGGCGGTCGGATGGTCCCGGTAGGCCACTTGTGGCCTGAAGACGGAGTGAATACATAACAGTGTAAGTTTACAAACGTTTTAATAATGTTTGCATTCCTTTGGCTTTTATTAACATCTCTGTTCTTTTAGGCATTATTTTCTTTAGTTTTTTACAACCGTTTTGAATATCTGGATTATAGAGGCATGTTTGTGTGAGCAACTCTTTCAAACCATTCTTTGTTGTGACCTTCTGTGTTAATATTTTCTTCTCAACTATTGTCCACAGATTCCCAGGCCATAGAAGCACAGTAAGACCATTTTCATCCAAAAACTTTCCCACATTCTTAGGCTTGTGATATGAAAACAATCTTCAGCGTTAAACCATCGCCTGGTCTGAGGCAGTAGTCTCTATTTTAGGGCTGAGATATTGTCCTTTATTCATAGAACCTTCAACGGTGTGTAGATATCCTGTACCCTTCCATGAAAAAACACTCCAGACCATAACTGAAGTGGGATGCTTCACAGTATCGCGTGCACAGTATTGATGAAACTCCTCCGATCCCCTCCTTCTCGCATACTGGCTACACAAAACAAAGTAAATATTAAGCCTTTATTACTACCACACATTGCATTACTAAAAAAAGATAATTAGTGTTATTCATATGCAAATTTTGCTAGCCATGTCGACCAAATGCAAAAATTTTCAGGATCAATGTTTGGGAAGGAGTTCATTCAATGAAATTTGCACTAATGCACAATATTTTTGTAAATACCTTTTTCCAGTCATCAACTGTCCAATGCTATAGGGATTTTCCCCAGTTAAACCGTTTTAAGGCTATTTCTGGGGTGACGTTCAGCTTAGGACGGGACCAACGTGCTGGCAGACTTGCGTTACACAGAACTCTCCTTCCAATTATAGGTGACACCGTCACTCCATGATCCTTCAACTACGCGGAGAGCCACATACTTGTAGCTTTACGATTGGAAATGACCATATTTTTCAATTTTCGCTGAATTCTATGGCTCAGTTTCGGTTTACTTCTACATCTGCCTATGCGTTGTTGTCAAAAAAAAAAAAAAAAATTACTCACTGCCTGTTGTGAGATCATGGGTCTGGAAGCAATTTGATGCTGTCCATTGTCCTAAAAAAGGCAACCGTAGTGGGTGAAATATCTATCTTCCTACCCATAACCTCAAACTGACTCCAAACGAACTGAAATAAACCACTGACTTGCCTTCTGACTTATTACTTGGAATTAATTACAGATACTTAACTTAAATTCACTGTTTCAACAACTGGTAATCACTAATATTCTCAAAAATCAACACAACACTCAAAAAATTCTCGTTACGTAATGAATGCAGGACTGCTTACATACAACCGATTTTCAACTGTCACTGTCTTGCAGTCATTGTAGCCAACTACGCAATTAAAAATTCTTTACAAATGCCTACAGAATGATTTTATCTGACCTGATTGTGTAAAATGCATTTTAAACTCAAAATTTCAAAGCAAATGTTGATGCTACAGTGCTACCATAATAATTTGGTCGTCTCTGTATGTGTAGAAGTAGCAGTTTATAACGATATGCCATAATCACAAAGGTCTATAGCATTACAGCACTAACTCAATCAATATTTCAGTCATTCGTCGTCACATCCAGATCATACATTTAAACCTGTAAGATTCGCTGTGTTTAAACACCCTTCGTATTTTTATTTTCAACTTCATTGTAACCAGCATAACAGTAGAGCAGGTATTTAACTGGTACTAACCCAACCCGACAGGGCAACGAAAAATACAAAAAAGTTCATGTACACTGTGATCAAAAGTACCCGGACAATTGGCTGAAAATGGTTTACAAGTTCGTGGTGCCCTCCATCAGTAATGCTGGAATTCTACATGATGCTGGCCCACCCTTAGCCTTCATGGCAACTTCCACTCTCGCAGGGCATACGTTCAATCAGGTGCTGGAAAGTTTCTTGGGGAATGTCAGATATTCTGCACAGAGTGCTGCACTGAGGAGAGGTATCTATGTCGGTAGCTGAGGCGTGGCACGAAGTCGGCGTTCCAAAACAACACAAAGGTGTTCTATAGCATTCAGGTCAGGACTCTGTGCAGGCCAGTCCATTACATGGATATTATTGTAGTGCAACCACTCCACCACAGGCTGTGCATTATGACCAGGTGCTCGATCGTGTTGAAAGATGAAATCGCCATCCCCGAACTGCTCTTCAACAGTCGGAAGGAAGAAGGTGCTGAAAACATCAATGTAGGCCTGTGCTGTGATAGTGCCACGCAAAACAACAAGGGGTGCAAGTCCCCTCCATGAAAATCTCGACCACATCGTAACACCACCGCCTCCGAATTTTACTGTTGGCACTACACACGCTGGCAGATGACGTTCGCTGGGCATTCACCATACCCACACCCTTTCGTCGTGTCGCCACATTGTGTACCGTGATTCGTCACTCCACACAACGTTTTTCCACAGTTCATCAGTAGTCCAGTGTTAACGCTCCCAACACCAAGCGAGGCGTCGTTTGGCATTTACCGGCGTGATGTGTGGCTTATGAGCAGCTCCTCGACCATGAAATCCAAGTTTCTCACTTCCCGCCTAACTGTCACAGTACTTGCAGTGGATCCTGATGCAGTATGGAATTCCTGTGTGATGGTATGGATAGATGTCTGCCTATTACACATTACGGTCCTCCAACTGTCGACAGTCGGTCAGTCAACAGACGAGGTCGGCCTGTACGCTTTTGTGCTGTACGTGTCCGTTCACTTTTCCATTTCACTATCACATCGTAAATAGTGGACCTAGGGATGTTTAGGAATGTGGAAATCTAGCTTACAAACGCATGGCACAAGTGACACCCAATCACCTGACCATGTTCGAACTCCGTGAGTTCCGTGGAGCGCCCCATTCGGCTCTCTCACTATGTCTAATGATTACTGAGGTCGCTGATATGGAGTACCTGGCAGTAGGTGGCAGTACAATTCACCTAATATAAAAAACGTATGTTTTGGAGGTGTCCAGGTACTTTTGATCAAATAGTGTATTTCCATATACTTTATAAAACGGTTCAAATGGCTCTGAACACTATGGGACTTAACTTCTGAGGTCATCAGTCTCCTAGAACTTAGAACTACTTAAACCTAACTAACCTAAGGACATCACACACATCCATGCCCGTGGCTGGATTCGAACCTGCGACCGTAGTGGTCGCGCGGTGCCAGACTGTAGCGCCTAGAACCGCTCGGCCGCTACGGCCGGCCATGTACTTTCTACAAAAAGCAGAAATGCAACTAATATATGCATTTAGCCCCCATGAATGAAGTCGACTTGCGTGCCTCAGAGATACAGATACTCGTCCTATAGGTGCAATCACAATTTGTGGAGAAGCGGAGCAGCAGCGGTTCCGTCCTTATTACATCTACATTTATACTCCGCAAGCCACCCAACGGTGTGTGGCGGAGGGCACTTTACGTGCCACTGTCATTACCTCCCTTTCCTGTTCCAGTCGCGTATGGTTCGCGGGAAGAACGACTGTCTGAAAGCCTCCGTGCGCGCTCTAATCTCTCTAATTTTACATTCGTGATCTCCTCGGGAGGTATAAGTAGGGGGAAGCAATATATTCGATACCTCATCCAGAAACGCACCCTCTCGAAACCTGGCGAGCAATCTACACCGCGATGCAGAGCGCCTGTCTTGCAGAGAGAGTGTGCCACTTGAGTTTATTAACATCTCCATAACGCTATCACGGTTACCAAATAACCCTGTGACGAAACGCGCCGCTCTTCTTTGGATCTTCTCTATCTCCTCCGTCAAACCGATCTGGTACGGATCCCACACTGATGAGCAATACTCAAGTATAGGTCGAACGAGTGTTTTGTAAGCCACCTCCTTTGTTGATGGACTACATTTTCTAAGCACTCTCCCAATGAATCTCAACCTGGTACCCGCCTTACCAACAATTAATTTTATATGCTCATTCCACTTCAAATCGTTCCGCACGCATACTCCCAGATATTTTACAGAAGTAACTGCTACCACTGTTTGTTCCGCTATCATATAATCATACAATAAAGGATCCTTCTTTCTATGTATTCGCAATACATTACATTTGTCTATGTTAAGGGTCAGTTGCCACTCCCTGCACCAAGTGCCTATCCGCTGCAGATCTTCCTGCATTTCGCTACAATTTTCTAATGCTGCAACTTATCTGTATACTACAGCATCATCCGCGAGAAGCCGCATGGAACTTCCGACACTATCTACTAGGTCATTTATATATATTATGAAAAGCAATGGTCCCATAACACTCCCCTGTGGCACGCCAGAGGTTACTTTAACGTCTGTAGACGTCTCTCCATTGATAACAACATGCTGTGTTCTGTTTGCTAAAAACTCTTCAATCCAGCCACACAGCTGGTCTGATATTCCGTAGGCTCTTACTTTGTTTATCAGGCGACAGTGCGGAACTGTATCGAACGCCTTCTGGAAGTCAAGAAAAATAGCATCTACCTGGGAGCCTGTATCTAATATTTTCTGGGTCTCATGAACAAATAAAGCGAGTTGGGTCTCACACGATCGCTGTTTCCGGAATCCATGTTGATTCCTACATAGTAGATTCTGGGTTTCCAAAAACGACATGATACTCGAGCAAAAAACATGTTCTAAAATTCTACAAGAGATCGACGTCAGAGATATAGGTCTATAGTTTTGCGCATCTGCTCGACGACCCTTCTTGAAGACTGGGACTACCTGTGCTCTTTTCCAATCATTTGGAACCGTCCGTTCCTCTAGAGACTTGCGGTACACGGCTGTTAGAAGGGGGGCAAGTTCTTTCGCGTACTCTGTGTAGAATCGAATTGGTATCCCGTCAGGTCCAGTGGACTTTCCTCTATTGAGTGATTCCAGTTGCTTTTCTATTCCTTGGACACTTATTTCGATGTCAGCCATTTTTTCGTTTGTGCGAGGATTTAGAGAAGGAACTGCAGTGCGGTCTTCCTCTGTGAAACAGCTTTGGAAAAAGGTGTTTAGTATTTCAGCTTTACGCGTGTCATCCTCTGTTTCAATGCCATCATCATCCCGGAGTCTCTGGATATGCTGTTTCGAGCCACTTACTGATTTAACGTAAGACCAGAACTTCCTAGGATTTTCTGTCAAGTCGGTACATAGAATTTTACTTTCGAATTCACTGAACGCTTCACGCATAGCCCTCCTTACGCTAACTTTGACATCGTTTAGCTTCTGTTTGTCTCAGAGGTTTTGGCTGCGTTTAAACTTAGAGTGAAGCTCTCTTTGCTTTCGCAGTAGTTTCCTAACTTTGTTGTTGTACCACGGTGGGTTTTTCCCGTCCCTCACAGTTTTACTCGGCACGTAACTGTCTAAAACGCATTTTACGATTGCCTTGAACTTTTTCCATAAACACTCAACATTATCAGTGTCGGAACAGAAATTTTCGTTTTGATCTGTTAGGTAGTCTGAAATCTGCCTTCTATTACTCTTGCTAAACAGATAAACCTTCCTCCCTTTTTTTATATTCCTATTAACTTCCATATTCAGGGATGCTGCAACGGCCTTATGATCACTGATTCCCTGTCCTGCACTTAAAGAGTCGAAAAGTTCGGGTCTGTTTGTTATCTCCACGAGTCGGTTCTCTGTTTAATTGCTCGAGGTAATTTTCGGATAGTGCACTCAGTATAATGTCACTCGATGCTCTGTCCCTACCACCCGTCCTAAACATCTGAGTGTCCCAGGCTATATCTGGTAAATTGAAATCTCCACCTAAGACTATAACATGCTGAGAAAATTTATGTGAAATGTATTCCAAATTTTCTCTCAGTTGTTCTGCCACTAATGCTGCTGAGTCGGGAGGTCGGTAAAAGAAGCCAATTATTAACCTAACTCGGTTGTTGAGTGTAACCTCCACCCATAATAATTCACAGGAACTATCCACTTCTACTTCACTACAGGATAAACTACTACTAACAGCGACGAACACTCCACCACCGGTTGCATGCAATCTATCCTTTCTAAACACCGTCTGTACCTTTGTAAAAATTTCGGCAGAATTTATCTCTGACTTAAGCCAGCTTTCTGTACCTATAACGATTTCAGCTTCGGTGCTTTCTATCAGCGCTTGAAGTTCTGGTACTTTACCAACGCAGCTTCGACAGTTGACAATTACAATACCGATTGCTGCTTGGTCCCCGCATGTCCTGACTTTGCCCCGCACCCGTTGAGGCTGTTGCCCTTTCTGTACTTGCCCAAGGCCATCTAACCTAAAAAACCGCCCAGCCCATGCCACACAACCCCTGCTACCCGTGTAGCCGCTTGTTGCGTGTAGTGGGCTCCTGACCTATCCAGCGGAACCCGAAACCCCACCACCCTATGGCGCAAGTCGAGGGATCTGCAGCCCACACGGTCGCAGAACCGTCTCAGCCTCTGATTCAGACCCTCCACTCGGCTCTGTACCAAAGGTCCGCAGTCAGTCCTGTCGATGATGCTGCAAATGGTGAGCTCTGCTTTCATCCCGCTAGCGAGACTGGCAGTCTTCACCAAATCAGATAGCCGCCGGAAGCCACAGAGGATTTCCTCCGATCCATAGCGACACACATCATTGGTGCCGACATGAGCGACCACCTGCAGATGGGTGCACCCTGTACCCTTCATGGCATCCGGAAGGACCCTTTCCACATCAGGAATGACTTCCCCCGGTATGCACACGGAGTGCACATTGGTTTTCTTCCCCTCTCTTGCTGCGATTTCCCTAAGGGGCCCCATTACGCACCTGACGTTGGAGCTCCCAACTACCAGTAAGCCCACCCTATGTGACCGCCCGGATCTTGCAGACTGAGGGGCAACCTCTGGAACAGGACAAGCAGCCATGTCAGGCCGAAGATCAGTATCAGCCTGAGACAGAGCCTGAAACCAGTTCGTCAGACAAACTGGAGTGGCCTTCCGTTCAGCCCTCCGGAATGTCTTTTGCCCTCTGCCACACCTTGAGACGACCTCCCACTCTACCACAGGTGAGGGATCAGCCTCAATGCGGGCAGTATCCCGGGCAACCACAGTCGTAGTCCGATCGGGGGATGCGTGGGACGAGCTGGCCGTCCCCGACAAACCCCCATCCGGACCCCCACAGTGATGCCCATTGGCAACAGCCTCAAGCTGTGTGACCGAAGCCAACACTGCCTGAAGCTGGGAGCGAGGGGATGCCAACTCAGCCTGCATACGAACACAGCAGTTGCAGTCCCTATCCATGCTAAAAACTGTTTTGCAAAGAACGTCTGAACTAATCTACAGAGAGCGCAAACAAATCGACAAAATTTAAACGGTTATTAAAATACAAGATTGCCTAGTAAATGCAGCAATGCTGCTACTTGCGCACTGTTGACACTGCTCGGCGGCGGAAGGAGACTACGCGAATTTACACTATTCAGGTACTAAAACGCGATGCTACAACTCTCAAATTCTATAATACGCCCGAAATCTATGAATTAAACAATGCAAGTACCAAAAACACGCAAAGAAATTAAGAATTAAACTATGTAACAAATGAGTGAGCTAGGAGTATACGACTTGCTGCTGCAGCTGTGCAGGGAGCACACTAACTGTGACCAACCGACACTGGCCGTTCAAAACAAAAACAGAAGACAAACGACTACGCGAATTTACAATATTCAGGTACTAAAACGCGATGCTACAACTCTCAAATACTATAATACGCCCGAAATTTATGAATTAAATAATGCAAGTACCAAAAACACGCAAAGAAATTAAAAATTAAACTATGTAACAAATGAATGAGCTAGGAGTATACGACTTGCTGCTGCAGCTGCTTATCCAACGGCAGCCAGCATGCCCTCGGAATGCTGTTATTGCGAAAGTCTGAAAACAGGCGAACTACAGTAATTATTTTTCACAAGGACAAGGAGCTCTATGGTATAGTTAGGTGATTTTGGAATCCTATTAGATAATATGGCAACGGCCTTACCGCAGTGACTACACAGGTTCCCGTGAGATCACCGAAGTTAAGCGCTGTCGGGCGCGGTCGGCACTGGGATGCGTTACCATCCAGGCCGCCATGCGCTATTGCCATTTTTCGGGGTGCACCCAGCCTCGTGATGCCAATTGAGGAGCTACTCGACCAAATAGTAGCGGCTTTGGTCAAGAATACCATCATAACGACCGAGAGAGCGGCGTGCTGACCCCACGCCCCTCCCATCAGCATCCTCAACTGAGGATGACACGACGGTCGGATGGTCCCGGTAGGTCATTCGTGGCCTGAAGACGGATTGGTAATAATAATATTAGATAATATATTCGTACTTCCAGGCAGAGACTATTCAGGAGGATGATGCATTACGAAAGAAAAAATTGAAACTAACATACTATCGTTCAGGGTGTGGAATGTTAGCTCTGTTTATTGGGTAAAGAGGTTTGACAATTTAAAAAGGGAAAAGGATTGGTTGATGTGAAATACAGTGGAAATCAGTGATGTATGGTGGCATGAGCAACAGGACTTCTGCTCACTTGAGTACAGGATTATAAACACAAAACTGAACATGGGTAATACAGAAGCAGGTGTAAAACTCCACCATTGTCTTTTCAATTCACTGAAAGTTAATTTTACAGCTATCAGACTATCGGACTCGGGAAATCTGCATAGGGAATACGCTGCATTACGCAATAAATCTGCCCATTTGCCTATTACAAATACATTTACTATACATTTCAAGTGTTGAAGTTAATCGCATGAAAAATTAGTAACGTCACTTTGAAATAATAATAGTACAAGTCAAAACACTTGCTTATATTGTCCCTTTACCATGTAACATACTTCCCTAACAATGTCTTAACTCATCCAGTCTTGAGTTAACAGTTAAGCTCGTTTCACGTTCATTCTGAAGTAACCATAGTATGTTGCCCTTCGCTTCCACAATACTAAAAAAGTTAATCGCTAATCACTAAACCCTTTTCATTTATGTCTGCTATCAATATGTTCCCTCACGACAGTTACTGATTCACAAACACACTGTCCCAGGCGTTTTCGCGAAATAACTGAGTTACTGAAAGACCTGTCTTCTACGATGCGACACTACACTTTCAACCCTTAATGATCCCATCTAGCAAATTTTTCATACTATTTATCCATGGCGTGGCTGCGCGCGACCGCTCAGTGCTGAAGACCAACAACGAATCTACTGCACACTCCCCCGCAGCTTTGACAACCTTCCAGCGTAACTGGATCGCTTAATTGCGTCGAAATTATCGTACATTTCATTAATGGGTCGCACATACCCGCACTGTACAATACGAAATCCGTTTTTGGGTGTCTGTCTTGGACGTTTTGTTTAAGATGGCCTATGTAATGGCTTCCAGGGTCCACAAAAAGTTCATTGTCAATATTTAGCGTAATTATTGACTTTATTCAAAAATTTAATGATCTGACGTAAAGACAAGCGTTGGAACGAAGAGGAAGAACGTAAGACCAGAGAAGGTGGTGAGAAGACGTCAACCAGTAGGGCACTGACCAGGACGTCACTACGATAGGAGTGGCATCTAGCTGAAGTGAATATAAGCGCCGCCCCTGCAAGCCTCAGCACCTTCCTGACTGCCCTTGCTACCCTGTACAACGTCCTTCTCTCCATTAACTTTTACCCTGACCTGTGGAAGACTTCCCGCGTCCTCTTGTTCCATAAACCCAACAAACCCCCCTCTGACACCTCTTACTATCGTCCCACCTGCCTCATCTCCACGTTCAGTAAGGTTTCATTCCCTCCCACCATATTCATCGCCACCTTAACCAGCACCACCTCCTTCCTGTTACCCAGTGTGGCTTCCAGCACTTCTTCTCAGCCAATGACCAAATCCTTAACCTTACCAACCTTCTTCACCTCCAACATAACTCCTGTCTCTCTGCTATTGTTGTTTACCTCTATGTCCAGAACGACTACAACCGTGTCTGGCATCCCAGGCTCCTCTTCAAACTCCAGACCTATGTTCTCCCTATCAGTTTCGTTCATCTCATTGCTTCCTTCCTTTCCTATCGTCCCTCCTATGTCACTATCCACAGTTCCATCTTCCATGGTTTCTTTCCCACCGCTGCTGTGCCACGAGGCTCTGTCCTCCCCCTCTCCAATATCTCCTGTATACTGCAGATATGCTCAAACCTCCCTCGCCTCTTCCTCTCCTCCAGTTTGCTGATGACATCATCTTTCTGGCCCTTTATCCTACCCTTCAACAGTCCCAATGTACCCTCCAAACCCTTTGTTCATATCAGCCCCTCCAAGACTCAGGAAATCATCATAGCCTACACCACCTGCTCCTTCCATCCCCATGATTTCTACCTGACCATTTATGGTTGTCCTATCCAACTTACTCCTACCATAAAATACCTTGTCCTCGCCCTTGACCGCCACCTCACCTGGACTCCCCATCTCCTTACAATCCAACACAAAGCCCACAACAGACTCCACTTCCTGACACTCCTGTCTGGCGGACACAGTGACTGCATCCTTCCAGCATCCTTCACACCTACAAGTCCCTGATCAGCTCCATCCTTTGTTATGGCAGTGTTGCTTGGATTTCCACCTCTCTCAGATTCTATAAAGCTCTTCAAATCCTGTAACGCCATACACTCTGCCTCACATTCTGTATCCGCCTTGTGTCCCCCACCTGCATCCACTATGACCTCATCCCCTTCCCCCACCTTCTCTTTTTGCTTGAACACATCCACACCCTGTACATCGTCTGCCGACTCGATCCCCCCACCCCCTGATGTCCCCCTTCCTCTGCACCCCCAGCCTGTTGCCACGCCTTTACCATTGTGTCCCTGCTCACTCTCCATCTCCACATCCTCCACCTCCTTTCCCAATGCAATTTCCAGCACCTACTCTCCTGGATGATGAGCTTCGTCCTGACATCTACCCCTCCTACCAACTCTAACCCCACCTTCCTCCCCCCTACTCATCAGGGCTCCCTCTCCCCTCCCCTTCCCTTCCCCTGAGCGATGTTTCTCCCTCACAGCCCCCTGCCTTACGCGTGTCCTCCTTCTGTGTCTCTGCGCTCCCTCTGTCCTTGTCTTCCCTCTTCCTTTCCCACCCCGCGTGTCTCCTGACCCTTGGTGCACCCCTTGTCCCCCTTTTCCCTCTTCCTCCCGCCCCCCCCCCCAGCCCACCCGCCACACCTTCCTCCTATCTTTTTCCCTCATCTCCGTCCTCCAGTCCCTCAACAGGTCCCTACCAGGGGTTTTTATTCTTCGTGAGTGCTCTGTCATTTCCAGTGTTTTTTAAAGTGTCTTGCTCTCTGTGATTTTTATACTGTGGCCGACTTTTAACTTGTGTTTGACCCCAGTGTATTTTAAGTGCGCCACGAGTTGACAGCTGTGTTGTAACTTTATGTCGACATTTTAACTGTCCCCCAGTGCCTGTCCCTGTGTTAGTGTATATTTTAACTTCTATTATCTCAATTTCTGTGTTTTATATTCCATTTTTCAGCCCTTTAATGTATGAGTTCCCCCTTTTTATATTTTTGTAAAACCAGTCGGCTGAAAAGCGGAGGACTGTGCTGCTGCCAGCGCTTCCCTGCCCATATGGGGCAGGGGCATAAAATTACAATAAAGGAAAAAAACAGTCTCGCCAGACATTACTGGACAGTACTCACAGAGTATTAGCATGGCCTTGGAGGGAGTGCTACATGAGCAGTTAACAGTGATCCACAAACTGTGTGAAAAACTTGCATGAACATTTTATATAGCATAGTACTCTGATTTATATTGCATGTCGCCCATTGCTTGAGACAACATGACGTAAATACAAGTTAAGTATTGTCAATCTTCTAATGTGTAATAAAACTATCAACGTTATTTGCTTGAATTGTTTATAGCATTCCGAGGATGCAGCATCCTTTAGGCATCCTATACAAGATGAATGGGCAGGACCCCACATTTAACATGCTGTAATGAAGGGTATTTAAGTTTAGCACTGTAAGTATTACAATTAGAAACTAAGTATTTGTGTTGAAACTGATGGCGCTCAAATAATGCAACTTTGTTGATCCAGATGATAACACTTAACGACTTCCAACAAACCTCACATATAATTTCAAAACTTTACGAAACTTTCTCTCACAGGTAGGCCCCGCAAAATAAAGGAAGGAAAAAAGTTTATCGCATACTTCATTTTCTACGACATGTGGTCAAACTTCAGCATCTGCCATGACGTTTTAATTTTTTACTGCTTTTACTACTACTGCTATTCGCAGCATACTTTGCAGACAGTATTTACATACACCACTGAACACACATGCAAAATTATATCACTTCTGCTTAAAACGGAGCACTAATCACCTATCCCATAATCATCCAGTATTTCATAAAGAAGGCACTCAGTATTCCATAAAGGCACTTAGCGACTTCCAACAAACTTTAGGCATAATTTCAATCCTTTTCAAAACTTTTTCTCATTTAGAAGCTTATCATCAAAAATAACGAAATTAGAGTGCTGTTATGATCTTTGCAGTGCATTGGCAAGACCTCGTGGCTGGCCTCAGCCAGGACTTTATATTGATACCACATAAAAATAGGCGTGTCCAGTTATTTCAATTTAAGTTTTCCACATTTTATTGCTACTGATTTTTAATTTTTGTGTTAGGAAACAAGTTATACAAATTAAATATGCTTAAAAATTATACAAAAGAGTACTTCATTATTTACTTACCTTGGAAGAAGACTTAAATGGAATGCACCACCGCCACCGCCACCGCCACCGCCATCTACCTCCTCTGGAGGGTCACGAACAGAAGAACTGGAAGTGGATGGCTGCGAATATAACTGCGTTTTCTTCGCGATACTGAGCGTATTTTCAGTAGGAACAAAATTTATGCATGAGCTCCTGCTCCTGACACATTGGCTGGCAAGCACATTTGACTATGGACTGGACAAACATGAGAACGCAAACTCTGGTAAGGCTGAGAATTCTCTCTCGCCAAATAATGTTTTTATGTTGAGTACGTCACCCGCAATACGTCCGCTTCTGAGCTGCTCGTAATATTTCCGTCCGTTTTTACGATAGAAACTTTCCTCCCGTCATCATAGATTTTTTTTTATGATGGTTGTCATCAAGAGAGACTATTCTTGGCATCTTGGCAATTTTGACATAAGAGGAATAAGAGATAGAGTTCTGTGTCTTTCTTTGTCTGAAAGAGCTCTTTTAGGCGTCAAAATTGCCAGCAGTTGCAAAAAATCATGATCAAAGTTATATCCTGTCTGCATGAAATGCCTACATCTGCAGTAAAAGTCTTTCACGGCATCCCGTTCGTTATATATAAGGGTCACTCCAAAAGAAACGCACACTATTTTAAAGTTTTACAGTGTGTAGATATATCCTTCCCGCTTGTCTTCAAACTTAGTTCAACCCGTTACCATGAGTGGCGCCGTCATAGCATGTCTTCAAGATGGCTGCTACACATGACGTTCGTTCAAATGGCTCTGAGCACTATGGGACTCAACAGCTGAGGTCATCAGTCCCCTAGAACTTAGAACTACTTAAACCTAACTGACCTAAGGACATCACACGCATCCATGCCCGGGGCAGGATTCGAACCTCCGACCGTAGCGGTCGCGCTGTTCCAGACTGTAGCGCCTAGAACTGCTCGGCCACATGGGCCGGCATGACGTTCGTCAAAAGCAACGTGCTGTCATAGAATTCCTGTGCTGTGAAAACGAGACAGTGGGTAACATCCACAAGAGGTTGAAAAAGGTGTATGGAGATGCTGCTGTCGATCGCAGTACGGTTAGTCGGTGGGCAAGCGGGTTACGTGATGAAAGCGGGTATGGCAATATTCAGGATTGTCCTCGCAGCGGCAGGCCTCGTACTGCACACACTACAGTCCAGCGCAGAGAGTTAAGGAATTGGTGACTGCTGACAGACGCATCACAGTGAACGAATTTTCACGCTGCGTTGGGATAGGGGAAGGAAGTGTTTGCAGAATACTGGAAGTGTTGGCGTTAAAAACGGTTTGTGCCAAGTGAGTTCCCAGGATGTTGACAGTGGCTCAGAAAGAAACAAGAAAATCTGTATGCAGTGAACTTCTGGAACAGTACGAAAACGGTGGAGAGAATTTCTTGGAAGAATTGTGACAGGTCATGAAACATGGCTCCATCACTTTTCACCAGAGACGAAAAGGCAATCAATGGGGTGGCATCATGCAAATTCACCCAAGAAAAAAAATTCAAAACCACACCTTTTGCTGGAAAAGTTGTGGCTATGGCGTTTTTCGATTCCGAAGGACTCTTGATTGTGGACATCATGCGAAGTGGAACCACCATAAATTCTTTTGCGTATGTGACGACACTGAAGAAACTTCAAGCTCGACTGAGTCGTGTTCGACCACGTCGGCAAAAGCAGGATGTTTTACTGTTGCACGACAATGCACGGCCACATGTCAGTCAAAAAAACATGGAAGCGATCACAAAACTCGGATGGACAACACTGAAACACCCGTCTTACAGTCCTGACCTGGCTTCATGTGACTATCATCTCTTTGGGAAACTGAAAGACTCTCTTCGCGGAACAGTGTTTGAAGATGATGACTCCCTTGTGCACACTGCCAAACAGTGGCTCCAACAGGTTGGTCCAGAATTTTACCGTGCGGGCATACAGGCGCTGGTTCCAAGATGGCGTAAGGCAGTTGAGAGGGATCGAAATTATGTGGAGAAATGAAAATATTGTTCCTAAAGGATGTATCTCCACACTGTAAAACTTTCAAACATGTAGAATAAAAGATGCATTTAAAAAAAAAAAGTGTGCATTTCGTTTGGAGTGACCCTCGTATTCCTCGTTTCTGAATTGCCTTCAGAACTTTAACTCTTAAATACATCTGGCTGCTAGGAATGTCAATTAATTTATTAGTTACGACAATACCACGCAGAAATAATTTAAACTTTTAGATGACAATGAAAGTGCAAAAAATTACAACTATCGACAGACGGGATTCATTGTTCTGTACATGACGCAGCATTTTGTACTAAATTTGCAGGTATGGAGCACTTGAAAGTGTCGATGGTATGCATAGTAAAATTTCTAAAGTCACATCCATTATTCTATTTTCAGTTGCAATAGTTTTCAGTGGTAAATGAAAGAAGAATATGGAGACTTCATACGTTACTGCAAAGTACGTTGGTTAAGTCAAGGGGCATGCCTGGAACCATTTTTCGATTTAAATCTTGCTATTGTTGAAATTATGAAGGAGAAAGGACAGCGGGAACGAAAATTAGGGCTGCAAATTTCGCATTTTGAGTGGACTTGCCCGCACACTGTCCACAGTAAGACACTGCAAGATAACTCCTTCCTGATTTGATGCAGATGCATTTAGAAAGAAAATCTGACAAAGACAATCCAGTTTCCTAAGCTCACAGGCGCTGCGGGGATTGTAGAATTCATTGTAGCCTTGCAAGAATTACAACTATAGTTTTATAAAGGTTTTGAGGACACTATCAGTCTTACATCTGTTTTCGAGACGTATTGCCGTTTCAGCTGAAAGCGCCCCTGTGCATGGTCTTTGAGCCAAAATCTTGGCCACCCTGGGTTACGACATAGTGCCGGTCCCTGTAGTAAAGCAACACTTCCTTGTATCCTAACACCATCTTTTCACTTAAGTCAATAATGACAACTTTACTGCTTTGGAAATTCTTATTTAAATATGTGAATTTAGACAAAATGTAGGTCAAAAATAAACAAACTTTTTTAAAAAAGTTGTTACTGAGGGATTGATGAATTTCTTCTGCAGCAACCAGCCTCTCCTCTAGGTATTTAGAATCAAAACAGAGACGAAAAGCATTGCACTGTTCTAAAATTCTCACTACAACGACCCACAAATGTAGCCGTCTTGTCTGTGATGGATGCAACAATTTATGAATTCTGGTATCTAAACACTTTTGTAATTAATGCAGTTGTGCCTGTCTCTTAGCACTAACTTTAAAATGATCATGAATGTTCCTAGCTAGGTCTTAACAGCCTTTGGGAAGAGATTTACAAGCTTCAATGGTACATATGTGAAGCGAGTGAAACATACATTTGAGGCAATGCTAGTCTACTTTTATGTCCTCCTTGCTCTGTCCGTCATCGGTTATTTTACTGGCTACGTAGCATAATTCCGTAACTTCATCTACTTCTTGACCATCAATCCTGATGTTAAGCTTCTCGCTGTTCTCATTTCTGCTACTTTTCATTTCTTTCGTCTTTGTTGATGTTCTGTATTCATTAGACTCTTCATTCCGCTGAATACATCCCGCAATTCTTCTTCACTTTCGCTGAGGACAGTAAAGTCATCAGCAAATCTTATCACTGATATACTTTCACATTGATTTTTAATTACACTGTTGAACCTTTCTTTTATTTGCGTCATTGCTTATTCGATGTATATGTTAAACACTAGAGGCGAAAGACTATATCCCTACCGTACACCCTTCTTAATCCGCCCACTTCGTTCTTCTTCTTTCACTCTTAGTATTCCCTCTTGGCTCTTGCATATGTTGCATATTACCCACCTCTCCCTGTACCTTACCCCTATTTTCCTCATAATTTCGAAAATATTGCACTATTTGACACTATCGAACGTTTTCTCCAGGTTAAATCCTATGAACGTGTCCTGATTTTTCTTTAGTCTTGCTTCCATTACCAACCATAATGTCAGAACTGCCTCTCAGTACCTTTACGTTTCCTAAAGCCAAACTGATCGTCACCTAACACATGCTCAATATTCTTTTCCACTTTGGTATGTTATTCTTGTCACCAACTTGGATGCACTTATCAGCTCTTCCAGGCTTCGAAATTGTGTGGCTGACATTTTACCGAAAGTCAGATGGTATATCACCAGACGCATAGATTCTACATACAAAAGTGATTAATCGTTTTGTTACCACTTCCCCAATGGTTTTATAAATTCTGATGGATTATTGTCCATCCCTATTTCCTTATTGGATATTAAGTCTTCCGAAGCTCTTTTAAAATCCCTCACTGTGCTCAGCTGAGGCAACAAGTTAACTGTAATCGTTTTCATTTACGTATGAACTCCGCGTAGGATGCAAAGCAATCAATACTTTGGGGATTCATCTCGGGGAATAACCTGAGTAGACTTATGCAGCTGCAGCGTAATCATACTGGGGAATCGCACTGCTGGACAGACTGGCATGTAGGTCGCTAAAAATCGTATTTGTGAAATAAATTGTAAAAATTAAATAAACAATAAAATTAAAATAATAAAAAAGATGTAATATAACAATAAAGATCGTACCATACACCTGCCATCCGAAAGGTGGATTGTACGTTCGTGCACCTTCTTAAATTATCGTACATGTACGATCCACATCATACGGTTGGCAACGCTGATGGCATGTGATCACTACTGCTGGGGCATTTTCGTCATTATACAGCAAGACAGTTCTCCCTCAGAGAAAAGTTGCGCTCAACTTGGAAAGTTTCAGAAGCCAGCGATAGGTAAGGAGTAAACATCGATACAACATCAAAGACAGTGGTACTGCTTACATAAATCTAACAACGAAGAAGAAAATAGGAATTGCGCGTAAGTTACTATGAAGAGCATAGTGACTCATTACGCTACAGGCGGTGGACAAAATAAAATGAATATCAAACTGTATAGTACCTGATATTGCATTTGACACCAGTGTGTACATGTAAATACTGCCACACGCCTGCAATGGACAGTTGACGTGACAAATCTTGGAGGCTTCCAGTGTATTATACGCTTTGCTCTGCGAAGGTTAACACAAGCGATCGGTGAAATGTGTGCTCTCTCAGATTTTCTAAAAGGGGGTAACGTTGGTGCGCGATTAGCGGGAGCGTCTATGACGGAAACGGCTGAACTGTTAACGTATCACGAGCGACAGCAGCCACGGTAATGAGAGCATGCACAAAATATGGTAAAATATCATCGGTGAAGACGAATAGAGGGGGAAAATCGAAGAGACCGAAGAGCATTAAAAAGAACTGTGGCTAGACAACATAAAACTACTGCGGCAAAAGTGACTGCGAAACTCAACACACACTTGAGTATTACTGTCGACAAAAACAGAACGGAGGGAGCTTCACAAGGCTAACATTTATGGAGGAGTTGCAACTGCGAAACCCTTAATAATAGAAGCAAACGCAAAGTTGCGAAGGAGGTGGTGCGATGGTCATATAACCTGGATATCTGATACCTGGAAGAATGTAGCGTGGACTGATGACTCACTGTTTACATTGTTTACTGCAAACGATCTGTTTATCCTTAGAGAACGCCAAAAGAAACTAGTGATCAGGGTTGCCTTCTTCCTTTAGTCAAACATGGGCGAGGTTCAGTTATGATTTGCGCAACTATATCGTGGCAAGACCCGTGGTCTAGGGGTAGCGTCTTTGATTCATAATCAAAACGTCTTCGGTCCCGGGTTCGATCCCCACCACTGCCTAAATTCTGATAAATAATCAGCATTGGCGGCCGAAGACTTCCGGCATAAGAAGTCAGCCTCATATTGCCAACGGCCTTGTCAAAGAGGGCGGAGGAGCGGATAGAGGTTCAGGGCACTCTCTTGTCCTAGGGGTGAGTATAATGAATTCTACTCTGCTTTTGTAAATGATGAAAGTCTATGTGAATGCAGCTTTCCGCTAACTTGGTGTAATGTTTTGTCTGTACAGAAGTGTATCTGTCACCTTTATCGCTCTTTCCCTCTCACACATAAATCGGTACAATAAAGTCAGGGCTTCGTGTTTTCTAGTTAGGCTGATCCGTGAAAAGACAGAGAAACAATTATGCTAATGGAGGATTCTCTCACTCTCTCTCTCTCTCTCTCTCTCTGTCCTTTATCTGTGTACAGTTTAAATATATTATTTACGTGAAATCAGCCTAGTAGAATCTCTGGTGGAGCCGTTCGTCTTAATATTCAGCGGCTGGCTTGCTAGAAAAGATCTTTACATTTGTTTTTATTATTAAGCGCTGCATTCAGTTGGGAAAATCGATCGTTTGAACAATTCGTTCAGTTTACGACAGATCTAAAATTTCAGATGTGGACGAAGCCTTTTTGGACGATTTCAAAAAAACTCAGAGATTGCAGGCTCTCTTCGTCACAGCTGAAACTTCCCAATTAATTACAGGGCCCAGACAATCATCAATGGTTCAGACAGAGAACTCATTCGTCATTCACTCTAGAATAAAATGGTCACAAACCTTATTTCTGAGGAAAATTGTATATTGAATCCATTTCCGTACATGTTCCGTTTTCTGTTGGTTCCAAGTCTCATGTAATTTTCTTTTACAGGTTTTTCTTTTTCTTTATCTATCACGCTAGCGGCACAAACTTACCTAGCTCGCTTTAGCGCGAAGAAGAGTAAAAAAAATCTCCTTTAGCAATCCGACAATCTTCCAACCGATACTTCCGAAGCTGTTCCTCTCTCTCTCTATAATAACCGTGGAGCATACATTTCTGTACCTCTGTTGTTCCAAAGAATAAACGTACTAGAAAAATACCTTGGCCTCGACGAGCTGTCGGCGCATATATTACTAGAAAATCTGATCAGATACTTTTCAAACGTAAATACATGTGGATGATTTGGTTGACCATTATTAATTATTGCGTGGTAGAGGGTAATTTTCCGTGGGGAGATTACATGAGAAAGAATCAGCAATGATCAACGACATGAGGATGCAGAAGGCAATGGAAACCACTGCATTAAAGACACGTAACGTGTATCCACAGGACATGTGGCCTGTAATTGAAGAAGTGTCATGATGATCTCTCCATTGGCAAAAGATTCCGGAATAGTCCCCCATTCGGATCTCCGGGAGGAGACTGCCAAGGGGGAGGTTACCATGAGAAAAATATTGAATAATCAACGAAAGGATAACGTTCTACGAGTCGGGGCGTGGAATGTCAGAAGCTTGAACGTGGTAGGGAAACTAGAAAATCTGGAAAGGGAAATGCAAAGGCTCAATCTAGATATAGTAGGGGTCAGTGAAGTGAAGTGGAAGGAAGGCAAGGATTTCTGGTCAGATGAGTATCAGGTAATATCAACGGCAGCAGAAAATGGTATAACAGGTGTAGGATTCGTTATGAATAGGAAGGTAGGGCAGAGGGTGTGTTACTGTGAACAGTTCAGTGACCGGGTTGTTCTAATTAGAATCGACAGCAGACCAACACCGACAACGATAGTTCAGGTATACATGCCGACGTCGCAAGCTGAAGAGGAACAGATAGAGAAAGTGTATGGGGATATTGAAAGGGTAATGCAGTATGTAAAGGGGGACGAAAATCTAATAGTCATGGCCGACTGGAATGCAGTTGTAGGGGAAGGAGTAGAAGAAAAGGTTACAGGAGAATATGGGCTTGGGACGAGGAGTGAAAGAGGAGAAAGACTAATTGAGTTCTGTAACAAGTTTCAGCAAGTAATAGCGAATACCCTGTTCAAGAATCACAAGAGGAGAAGGTATACTTCGAAAAGGCCGGGAGATACGGAAAGATTTCAATTAGATTACATCATGGTCAGACAGAGATTCCGAAATCAGATACTGGATTGTAAGGCGTACCCAGGAGCAGATATAGACTCAGATCACAATATAGTAGTGATGAAGAGTAGGCTGAAGTTCAAGACATTAGTCAGGAAGAATCAATACGCAAAGAAGTGGGATACGGAAGTACTAAGGAATGACGAGATACGTTTGAAGTTCTCTAACGCTATAGATACAGCAATAAGGAATAGCGCAGTAGGCAGTACAGTTGAAGAGGAATGGACATCTCTAAAAAGGGCCATCACAGAAGTTGGGAAGGAAAACATAGGTGCAAAGAAGGTAGCTGCGAAGAAACCATGGGTACCAGAAGAAATACTTCAGTTGATTGATGAAAGGAGGAAGTACAAACATGTTCCGGGAAAATCAGGAATACAGAAATACAAGTCGCTGAGGAATGAAATAAATAAGAAGTGCAGGGAAGCTAAGACGAAATGGCTGCAGGAAAAATGTGAAGACATCGAAAAAGAAATGATTGTCGGAAGGAGAGACTCAGCATACAGGAAAGTCAAAACAACCTTTGGTGACATTAAAAGCAACGGTGGTAACATTAAGAGTGCAACGGGAATTCCACTGTTAAATGCAGAGGAGGGAGCAGATAGGTGGAAAGAATACATTGAAAGCCTCTATGAGGGTGAAGATTTGTCTGATGTGATAGAAGAAGAAACAGGACACGATTTAGAAGAGATTGGGGATCCAGTATTAGAATTGGAATTTAAAAGAGCTTTGGAGGACTTACGGTCAAATAAGGCAGAAGGGATAGATAACATTCCATCAGAATTTCTAAAATCATTGGAGGAAGTGGCAACAAAACGACTATTCACGTTGGTGTGTAGAATATATGAGTCTGGCGACGTACCATCTGACTTTCGGAAAAGCATCATCCACACAACTCCGAAGACGGCAAGAGCTGACAAGTGCGAGAATTATCGCACAATCAGCTTAACAGCTCATGCATCGAAGCTGCTTACAAGAATAAGCTAGGTGACGATCGGATTGGCTTTAGGAAAAGTAAAGGGACGAGAGAGGCAATTCTGACGTTACGGCTAATAATGGAAGCAAGGCTAAAGAAAAATCAAGACACTTTCATAGGATTTGTCGACCTGGAAAAAGCGTTCGACAGTATAAAATGGTGCAAGCTGATCGAGATTCTGAAAAAAGTAGGGGTAAGCTATAGGGAGAGACGGGTCATATACAATATGTACAACAACCAAGAGGGAATAATAAAGAGTGGACGATCAAGAACGAAGTGCTCGTATTAAGAAGGGTGTAAGACAAGGCTGTAGCCTTTCGCCCCTACTCTTCAATCTGTACATCGAGGAAGCAATGATGGAAATAAAAGAAAGGTGAAAGGATATTAATGATACGATTCGCTGATGACATTGCTATCCTGAGTGAAAGTGAAGAAGAATTAAATGATCTGCTGAATGGAATGAACAGTCTAATGAGTACACAGAATGGTTTGAGAGTAAATCGGAGAAAGACGAAGGTAATGAGAAGTAGTAGAAATGAGAACAGCGAGAAACTTAACATCAGGATTGATGGTCATGAAGTCAATGAAGTTACGGAATTCTGCTACCTAGGCAGTAAAATAACCAACGACGGACGGAGCAAGGAGGACATCAAAAGCAGACTCGCTATGGCATAAAAGGCATTTCTGGCCAAGAGAAGTCTACTAATGTCAAATACCTGCTTTTATTTGAGGAAGAAATTTCTGAGGATGTACGTCTGGAGTACAGCATTGTATGGTAGTGAAACATGGACGATGGGAAAACCGGAACAGAAGAGAATCGAAGCATCTGAGATGTGGTGCTATAGACGAATGTTCAAAATTAGGTGGACTGATAAGGTAAGGAATGAGGATGTTCTACGCAGAATCGGAGAGGAAATGAATATGTTGCATGGGGGCTTAATTAAAAAAAGATGAATGCAAATACTTTTTAAATCTTTTAGTAGCTGTCTGTCCGATTACGAAGTGTCGTAACCGGTTGGCCCTGACTAGTTTTAGTACGCAATCTGACTGCATAGAACAACAACAAAGAATGCAATGAAGTTTCCGTTAATACAATTAATTAATTAAGTCCCCAGCAACTATAAAACCAACGAAACAATAAAGCACAAGTGTAGCTGTTCTGTGTGTGGAAGTGTGATTCAACGTATACATCTGGCACGGTTCTTCTTCAATAAGACAAGATATTTTAAATGCCATTTATACTGAAGTAATTAAAAAGAAATAGAAATACTATAATTGCGCAAGAAAACCAGAATTACACTCTAATCCACGAGCCAGATGCTTTGTTGACTGAACCTGTGACGAGGCATTATTGTTTAAGAAATTGAAATAATGAAAAAAAAGGAATTTTTTTTTTCCTTCATATATATTGACGAAAAGCACTCTGATCATTACAATATCTCCATTCGAACAGCATCTGGTGTCTAGCCCATCAAAACATCTGCACACAACATGACCTCAAATAGCACAGCTATCAATATCCTCTCAGCAAGATCTGCACAAGCACTCACTACGACTACATCTCAACAACGACTGACTACTACCACATCTCAACAACGACAGACTACTACCACATCTCAACAAGCACTCCAGTGGAGGCGGCGGAATAAAACTCTTTGGCGCAATCTCTGGCGCTGTGGCTCAGTGTAGCCACCTTTCATATGCCCCTCCTCCACAAGCTAGAATTTGATGGTATTTTTGCCAGCATTGGTGGTGAAAATACCACCAAATTCGTCCAAAAAATACAAACAAAAATAAAAGATAATATTAATACGTAAATATCACATAACTAGATAAAATTTTGGATTTGCACTGACCTTTCAATAACCTAATATATAAAATACAGTAAGGAATACAATTTACATAATAGTTTACACAAGTATCATGTGGTTAAACAATTCAATCAATAGCGTCAGCAATGACGAATATGTGCAGGTAAGAGTTTCATAACTTTTCACAAACAGTAATACACAAAAAATCAGTTTATACAAATATTCACATAAAATGCTTTCAATGATTCAATAAACAAGTAGTTGACAGTTCCAGCAGTAGCACCCAGCAATGTTGAACAGGTGTAGACAGCAACAAGTGACATCATTTCAGTAGAAGCAGTTCCATCAGTGGCACCCAGCAATGTTGAACAGGTGCAGACACCAACAAGTGGCATTATGTCAGTAGAAGCAGTTCCATCAGTGGCACCCAGCAATGTTGAACAGGTGTAGACAGCAACAAGTGACATCATTTCAGTAGAAGCAGTTCCATCAGTGGCACCCAGCAATGTTGAACAGGTGCAGACACCAACAAGTGGCATTATGTCAGTAGAATCAGTTCCATCAGTGGCATCCAGCAATGTTGAACAGGTGCAGACACCAACAAGTGACATCATTTCAGTAGAAGCAATTCCATCAGTGGCACCCAGCAATGTTGAGCAGGTGCAGACACCAACAAGTGACATCATTCAGCAGAAACAGTTCCATTAGTGGCACCCAGCAATGTTGAGTAGGTGCAGGCACCAACAAGTGACTTCATTTCAGTAGAAGCAGTTCCATCAGTGGCACTCAGCAATGTTGAACAGGTGCAGACACCAACAAGTGACATCATTTCAGTAGAAACAGTTCCATCAGTGGCACCCAGCAATGTTGAGCAGGTGCAGACAGTAACAAGTGACATCATTTCAGTAGAAGCAGTTCCATTAGTGGCACCCAGCAATGTTGACAGGTGCAGACAGCAACAAGTGACATTATTTCAGTAGAAGCAGTTCCATCTGTGGCACCCAGCAATGTTGAACAGGTGCAGACAGCATGAAGTAACATCATTTCAGTAGAAACAGTTCCAACAGTGGCACCCAGCAATGTTGAACAGGTGCAGACAGCAACAAGTGACATTATGCCAGTAGAAACAGTTTCATCAGTGGCACCCAGCAATGTTGAACAGGTGTAGACACCAACAAGTGACATCTTCAGTAGAAGCAGTTCCATCAGTGGCACCCAGCAATGTTGAACAGGTGCAGACAGCAACAAGTGACATCATCAGTATCAGCAGTTCCATCAGTGGCACCCAGTGATGTTGGGCAGGTGCAGGTAACAGTCCATAATATTCACTATCACTAATCAGAAAGTTCATCAGCAGTCATCAGCAGAAATTAAAAATATCTAAGTGACACCCATTATGTTGAACAAGTACAGGCAACAGTCCATAATATTCACTATCACCAATCACACTGTTCATCAGAGTTTATCAGCAGAAATTAAACATGTCCTTGTGGCACCCATCACGTAGAAAAAGTGCAAGTAACAGTCCATAATATTCACTATCACTAATCACACAGTTCATCAGCAGAAATTAAACATTTCTAAGTGGCACACATCAATGTTGAACAAGTGCAGGTATGAACAACAGTTTTAATGCACACACAATTGCTTTTACAAAATTATTATCAATGCTCTTACACTAAACATACAAATTATAATAAACACACAAATGATATCAGATAATTGTCATATTAACTATTACAATAAACAAATATCAGTGAACCTATAATATTTATGGGTGTCAGTGCAAGCCACAACAAACAAGTAAAATAATATTTAGGAGGTAGGTCGGTACCAATTATCTGGGATTAGGAAAGGAAAACACACAAAACACACTCACTCATCTTTCATCCACATTTAAGTACCACTGTGTAATTGAATAGCGTTAACTGTGTAAATGTAATTCTGTCAAAATTTTATGTTCAACTTGTGTATGAAGTAGTAGTGGCAGCAATGTATAACAGTCAATAATAGTTAGTCAACGTCATAGTCATCATGTCAAGACCAATGTTTGCCAAGCCAAATCAAAATGTACGGTTGCTGAACAACTGTCAGTGTGCCAAGATATGCAAATACTTCCTCTCTCCAAAAAAAAAAAAAAAAAAAAAAAAAAAGTATATACTGCTTAGTGATTTAACAAAGTGTGTGTGTAGACAATCTTCCTTCTACTTGAGTGTTCTAGTCTGCCATCTTCATCCTCCTTGTTCCATATAAACCAACAAAAAAATATGCTCCTCACTTACTTTACCTCTTATCCACCAAAACTCGAATAATCATCAACATCACATAATCTGAATACTTCAATAATACCTCTTACGTCGATACATATAAATCTTATGGCCAATATCATTTCACTTCCATAACAACTCTTTCCTCTAGTCAGTCTCCTCGAACAAGTACAGATAAAATTCTAGTGCAAACTTCAATTCATCATCCCATACAATCCGAAGACACAATGTCCACACACAACCTCTGTGTAATCCATCTGACCCAAATATTCTACTCATTATGAAATATAAGATACATTTTGGTTACCTTGTCCATCATTAAATAAAAGAAATGCATACATGACCTCTAACAGCCTTTAGTTCGAAGAACTTTCAGTAAGTAAGTACGATTACGAAGTGTGAATAATTGTGATATTTCAGTGTGTACACCACTTCAAGAATTATGGCAAACAGAAGCAAACATGTGGAGTATTTCTTGTGTCAACTGTCACTTGCTATTTCAATTGCTCACGAAGAATGCAGCGTAATAACTGTCAATGGTCTAAACCTAGTGTTGGTATGTCATGTCTTTAGCTTCCTACCTATAAGCATAAATTTATACAGATTCCATAAAACCTCCAGCTCATGTGACTTCAATAAAGTTTCTTGTACCAATGTCGTTCGTCGAATTATAGCAGTTCATTTTCTTATCTTAAAAATATAAGGCACTGAGCGTAAGCAAAACATGCAACAGCGAATAAATATACCAGTAGAGAACAGAATGTCAAAAAGTGGATGCAGCACAATTCCTACAACGAGGCTCTGCCAAGCAAACAATCTATAATTAATACCATAGTGTGATCCAAACTCCATGTTCGTACACAGTATATCAGCATTTCTACATACCAAATTAAAGAATAGTTATGACAACAAAACAGAAATGTGTAAATATGCTATCCATACGCAAAGCAGCAAATATATATCTTACATAATAAATAGGTCATTAGCATCACATCAACATAAGCAAATAAATGTTCATACGTAATCTTAATAAGTAAACATGAAGGCGCAAGCAGATAAATCACAAGGTATAGCCTACATACATAACCATATCAGCACAATTAATCAGGTGAGAATTATAGTTCAAATAAATAAGCACAGCAGGCACATAATAGAAAAAAAGTGTGACATCAGTGAAAAAGCATAGCAGCCAAGCGATGCTTAATATAAATTAGTAACAACCCTGTTCATTAATCAATCATTGTCAAAATCAGTTCATGTGCGCAAGCACGTCGCTTCACAAGTAAATTCATAGAACATAAAATTTAGCACAAAGTATAAATCACGTAATCGCGAGCAGCAAATTACCTGAAAAATAAACTCAATTAATAGTTACCTTTTTTGTTTATTAGTTTCTTCTTCGAAATTACATTCTTCCTGAAATTTTCTCGATAGCAAGTCCTCTTAACGTCAGACACACAGAGAATTTACCGGAAGTTCTTAAATATTTTATACAACCGTGTCCTGAAAGATACTGAACGTTAATAACATAATTTATCAAGTCACTATCGCTTTATACTGAATTAATTCGGAGAAACTAGACTGTGTATTTGTATACGGCTGTCAGTGCATTCGCACTGAGCGCTCGATCAGCTGTAGGTACGCGTGACGTAGGAAGTAATTGTTTGCGGTCAACGACTGCCTTGTGCGGCGCGCAGACTTAACTGTTGCTTTGAGTATGCGCCGCCGCCAGAACACGGCGCGGTATCCTTATATTCTCTGCATGTTTACGTATAACTGTTTGTTTCTCAAAGTATGTCATTCCACAAAAATTTTAACGTTCGATATATGATGTACTCCCTTGGAGCGTCGAGATTTAAGAGTTTCTACTTCAACAGTGTTATCATGAATAATTTTGCGAACTCTACATGGACCGTTATAAAGCAGAAAAAATTTGCAACACAAGCCCTTTCCTTTGTGAGACAAACGGTGAGACGTAATTAATACCTTTTGACCAACTGACAAAGTTTTTAAACGACCAGGACGTTTCGCTGATTTCTCTCTTCTAGCAGCCGCAGATGCAATATTTTGTAGAGCCAGGTTGACAACTTCAGAATGCCGCAGTTTTCGTGAAGGCGGAAAAGGAACGATTTCAGAAATGCGATTTGTCGGTGCTTTATTTTTTAATATCAATATAGGAGGTAAAGAAGTTGAATCATTAGGGAGTTCATTCAGAATGTTTTGAAACATGTGAAGATACTGATCCCACGTTCTATGATTCTGATGAATTCTGATGACAATAAAGTCGACACAATTTATTGATTTCCTTCATCCATCTCCCTGAAGCGTTACATTGAGGGTGAAAAAGTGAAATGAAAATTGGTTTAATCTTACGACGCCGTAGAGTACGAAGCCAAATTTTAGAGCGAAACTGTGATCCATTATCTGATATAACCCTTTCAACACGACCCACCTCTTTAAGAAAATGTTTGATGAAAGCATTAGATACTGAACGAGCTGTTGCTTTGCGTAAAGGTGTAAAACACACAAATTTTGATGTCAATTCCACTGCTACCAAAATGTACGCAAAACCATTAGTAGAACGAACCACTGGACCGAACAAATCGACTGCAGCCATGTCCTTTAATTTCGCTGGAATGATAGGAAACAACGGTGCTCTGTGAGAAATAGTTGCCGGCTTAGCCTTTTCACACAATTTGCATTTGGCAAGAACAGATCGAATACATTTTTCCATATTACTGAAGTAGCAATTTTCTCGTAATTTATGAAAGCATTTTCTGGGACCAAAGTGTGCATAACTGAAATGTGTGTACCAAATCAACTTATTAACCCACTCATCAGGAATGCAAACTAACCAAACAGAGTTGTCGACCGATTTTCGTTTAAAAAGAATATCATTGCGAACTAGATAATACTGTCTAATCGCTACGCTTTCCTTTCTCCTCCACTTCTCCTTAATGTCTTTCCAGATTGGATCCTTATTTTGCTCCTTAGCGATGTCCTGGAGCGAAGACGAAATAAAGTTTTCGAACGCAACACCTTGAATATACATCAAACAATAATTGTTTTCTTTGCAGTCCTCTTCAGCACTTTGTTTCAAACCCATAGGTGCACGTGATAAAGCATCAGCAACAATATTTGAAGAACCCTGTATGTAAACAATACTAAAATCAAATTCCTGTAGATACAGCGCCCATCGTGACAATCTGCCATGAGTTAATTTTGTTGACATAAGAAATTCCAGAGCTCGATGATCGGTGTAAACCTTAGTATGTCTGCCAAACAAAAATGTCCGAAATTTTGTGAAAGCCCAAATAACAGCCAAAGCTTCAAGTTCCGTAATCGAATAATTCTTTTCTGATTTAGAGAGAACACGACTTCCAAATGCAATAGTCTTCTGTACTACAACGCCGTTTTCTTCTATCTCTTGAAATAAATGTGCACCTAGGCCTTTGTATGATGAGTCCGTCGCTAAACAAAAGTCTTTAGATAAATCCGGATGTGAAAGAAGTGGAGCACCAACTAAAGCATCACGAAGTTGTTCAAATTCTGACTGAGCTTCCTCATCCCAACACCAATTAGAATTCTTTCCAGATAGTTCACATAAACGAGGTGTGGCCAAATTGTCCAATCTAACAAAGCGTCTAAGAAAATTACAGACACCAAGGAAACTACGAACATCACGTTTTGTGGTAGGAACAGCATAATTACGAATAGCGTCTAATTTCTCTGGATCAGGAAGAATACCTTCTGTAGAAATAATGTGACCAAGAAATTTCACCTGAGAACGATCAAATTCAGATTTTTCCAAGTTCACTGTAATACCAACTCTTGCAAAAATACGTAATAATGAATCCAAAATTTTGTTGTGCTCACTTCAAGAACGTTTAGCAATAAGAATTTCGTCAACATAAGAAGTAATATTGTCACGAAGATAAACAGGTAAAATTTCGTTTAAGCTACGAATGAATGCTGCTGAAAATACAGTAAGTCCAAACTGTAATTTTCGAAATCACTTTTGGGGAAAATAGTCATATCCGGTTGTTCTTTACCTACTCTCTAAATAGATTGATAGTAGAAGAGTTGTTTTTATAGATACAAAGAATAGTAAAAGAGTAGGCAGCGGTGCAGAAAACTAAAAGGGAAACAGCACCACTACAGCTCGGGGCTCTGCGCACGCCACGGCACATATTCACTTAGTGTAGCGAATCCTCTGAGGACTTAAATAGCCGCACATAAATTCCAGTTTGTGTCTTAGTGGCAAATTTGGCGGAAGTGCGTACGTAAATTGATTTAACCATGAACATGGATGTACGTCATTCTTAGAATTGCGAAAGATCTTAAATTTCCGAACAGTCAAGAAGTGTTTATAGTCAAAGTTTTCTCCTCGTGGCGACAAAGACCTACCGCGTCTGTCCCAGTCCGAATGTCGATTATTGTCAAGTTCGCGCGCCTGGCGCTCTCTTGTTGCATCCCGTAAATGAAACAAATTATTTTCTTCCAACCCCTCTGCTATCTGTGATTCTAAATTTCTTCTGCTATCTTTTCCTACGATTTCGCCTTCAATTTGTTTGACTTGCTTTCGTAATGCCTCAACTTCCCTTTTACCGCGTTCATTAAATTTTCCCTGATTGTCAACATGTTTATATATGTTCTGGTACTCTTCAGTTTCTGCAAATGGTAATGGAGCTGTATCATCCGAATCTCTGTCCCCATTTAAGCTAAGACTTGTCAATTTATCTGAAATCTCCTCAACTCTTTCCGATAAGTCACCTAATTGTTCTTTCTGTTTATTTACGTCTTCCGTAAGTGTCGCGACTCGGGTTTCAGTATTAACACATTTAGTAGTTAACTGTTCATACTGTTGTGTTAGGTTATTTAATCTGTCATTTGGTACGGATTCCTCGATTCTCTCAAATATTTCTTCCTTATCGTGTGCACGTTGTAAATTTAACTCTGAAAATTTCTGTACTATCACGCGATCTCTTTCTTCCTGTTCTCTATCCTGTTCCCTTTGTCTAATCTCTACTGCAATTAATCTATTATTGTGAGAATTCAAAATCGGTTGTACTTCTTCTCTAATTTCTTTCTTTAATTCATCTTTCATGTTTTTGAAACATGTCCCTATTCGTGAATCTAACCATGTTTCCATTGTTTCCATCTCTGTTTTAATTGTTCCTATTTGTGATCCCACTGTTTTTAATTCAGATCCCAACTGTGATCCCAGTGTGTCTAACCGTGTTTCCATTGTTCCCATATCAATTTTAATTGTCCCTATCTCTGTTTTAATTGTTCCTATTAGTGAGTCTAACCTTGATCCCAAATTTAATATTGCACCCATTAACTGCTCCATATTAACTGGTTCAAAATTCTTTTCGCTCCTAACATTTCCCGCAAAACCTGCTTCCTTCGACATAGCCGTGAAGCTATCTGTGTTCGATACTATTCCAGAATCTTCTGTCATTAATCTCGAATTCTGAAAATTTTTTGATTGTGAAAAATTTTGAAATGGTTCCGGACTATTTTCCCGACTTATTAAATTGTTTTCCACTTCATTATTCATCATACTGTTCTCCTGTGTTGGCGAGTTCGCCATGTCAACAATTTCGTCATTCTGACTATCCATCATTTTTGCCTTTTTCATCGATCGCGTAATCATTTACAAAACATACAAAACTCTTCACTATACGAAAATTACACACAATGACACTTTATCACCAACAATATCATTCACACGAAATGCTTTCCGACAAACACGATTAACGAACAATTGAAATCTTCATAATTGCACAAAATTGTCAAACGCGTATACAAGACATCAAAAATTAAATCCTACAAAAAATACCATTAGAAGAATGACAATTACCAAATCTACACATGCAATATAGACCACAATTACTAAACTACGAATTACTACAACAATACTACTGTCTGCTATTTATACAATCAGAATAATTCCAAGGGACGATCCAAAGCAGCGGTCGCCACGTGCATGGGGGCTTAATTATTTATAATGCAAATAACTTTAAATCTTTTAGTAGCTGTCTGTCCGATTACGAAGTCTCGTAACCGGTTGGCCCTGACTAGTTTTAGCACGCAATCTGACTGCATAGAACAACAACAAAGACTGAAATGAAATTTCCGTTAATACAATTAATTAATTAAGTCCCCAGCAACTATAAAACCAACGAAACAACAAAGCACAAGTGTAGCTGTTCTGTGTGTGGAAGTGTGATTCAACGTACACATCTGGCACGGTTCTTCTTCAATAAGACAAGATATTTTAAATACCATTTATACTGAAGTAATTAAAAAGAAATAGAAATACTATAATTGCCCAAGAAAACCAGAATTACACTCTAATCCACGAGCCAGATGCTTTGTTGACTGAACCTGTGACGAGGCATTATTGTTTAAGAAATTGAAATAATGAAAAAAAGGAATTTTTTTTAACCTTCATATATATTGACGAAAAGCACTCTGATCATTACAATATCTCCATTCGAACAGCATCTGGTGTCTAGCCCATCAAAACATCTGCACACAACATGGCCTCAAATAGCACAGCTATCAATATCCTCTCAGCAAGATCTGCAAAAGTACTCTCTACGACTACATCTCAACAACGACTGACTACTACCACATCTCAACAACGACAGACTACTACCACATCTCAACAAGCACTCCAGTGGAGGCGGCGGAATAAAACTCTTTGGCGCAATCTCTGGCGCTGTGGCTCAGTGTAGCCACCTTTCAATGTGGAAAACACTGATAAGGAGAAGGGACAGGATTAGGACATCTGCTAAGACATGATGGAATGACTTCCATGGTACTAGAGGGAGCTGTAGAGCGCAAAAACTGTAGAGGAAGACAAAGATTGGAATACGTCAAGCAAATAATTGAGGACGTAGGTTGCAAGTGCTACTCTGAGATGAAGAGGTTAGCACAGGAAAGGAATTCGTGGTGGGCCGCATCAAACCAGTCAGTACACTGATGACAAAAAAAAAAAAAAAATAGTGGTATTCAGCTAGTCCTATCATTGCCCTCACTGGCCGGACTACTGCGAAAATACATCTGCATCCTCGGCTTTGAAATGCTACCTATGACTACCATATTGCTGACAAACATTGCCACATTCCAAGACGATAATGCCCCATACACACAGACAAAACTGTTCAGGTATGGTTTATGGACATCAGAATGTCATCGTACATCTTCCCTGGCCATATGAACGAAGGGGTTATCAACAGTTTCCACTGTGCAGTCGTTCAGCGGACGTCGCTGCGCATGGGCTTCCGCAGCAGGCACCTGGTTCATGCATCCATGCTAACTCTGCTCATCGGCGAAAGCAGCCGGAATTTGCACACTACTGGACGTCCACTAAGTGGCGACAGTCTTTCCAAATGAGTGACATTTCATCGTCCAACGGACAGACGGAGCTTCGTTTTACTGGAAGGCACAATGGATCAACCCAAGTATGCATCTGTTCTCGGTGACTATGTCTACCCGTACATGCAGTTCGTTTTTTCTCGACACGATTGCATCTACAAACAGGACAAGGCAACGTGCCACATTCCTCTCAGCGTACGTCCGTGATTTGAAGAACACCTGGATGAATTTACGTACACTCCTGGCCACAAAACTCCCCAGATTAAAACCCAATCGTGAGTCTCTGGGAGCATCTCGATCGGGCTGTTCGTGCCATGGATCCTCAAACGAGAAACCTAGCGTAGCTGGCCACAACAGTGGATCCACGTCCCCGTCATTACCTTCCAAAACCTCATTGACTATGGGTCTGAGAACTATGGGACTTAACATCTGAGGTCGTCAGTCCCCTAGAATTTAGAACCACTTAAACCTAACTAACCTAAGGTCATCACACACATCCATACCCGAGGCAGGATTCAAACCTGCTACCGTAGCGGTCGCGCGGTTCCAGACTGAAGCGCCTAGAAACGCTCGGCCACACCGGCCGGCTCTCATTGACTCTCTTCCTGCATGTCCGCGCTGCAAAGGGTGGTTATTCAAGATTTTGGCAAGTGCTCCAAATACTGTGACTGGACAGTGTAGAATATGGCCTGGGGAAAAAAGGAATAAGAATAAAATGGAAAGCCTCCTGTTGCCGCCTATCCAGTGGCTAGCACTTTGTACACCAGGCTACGTCTTCCACCATGACGTCATTCAGTTCTATCGTCGGGCGAACTGTTGCCATGCATGTTGATATCGAGACCTACTAGTTTATGACATTCGCTATCTTCAGACGCCGACAAGTCTTCCACTGGGACTAGTTATATGCTGTCGCACTATGTGGCTCGGCGCACGTATTTTGACGAGCACATCGACTCAACTCAATACTAATACACGAGAACGGGCTAAGTACTGGAAAAAGTGCCGATGCACTGGAAAAAGTACCGAAAACGTGCCAATACCGAAGTGACTTCAACAAGCGCATCATACACATATAGAATGGACCCACATACAGAAAGGATCCCGCATTTATGACGATGTGGCAGGAACAACAACAGTAATAAAGAGACAACTGGAGAAGCCGCAGCGAAACAGCAGGAAGAACAGAAAAATGTATGGACGACGTGTTCCAGCTGCTTCTACAACAGCAAATGCTGTCAGCTGTAGCGGACCCTCGTCGTAAGTTTATGACGTTGAGTCTAACACTCTTAGCATTAAGAGCATTCAAACCAGAGATAAACGCCTGGCGATCATACATATGATGGGTATGCAACGTTCAGAAATGTAACATCGTAACAGACTCATTGAAACACCGTGGTGGTTTTTAGGTGTGAGCTGACCCGGAAATGTAGCGTTTGTTTAAAAATCGCAGAACATTCATATCGAATCTTATTATTATTTCAGAAAATATGTGATTTTGAAGGATCGTATATCTCACAACAGTCTTCAGTTGTCGCATTAGTGATTACAAAAATCACATAAAACAACTGTTGCAGATCCCCATTGTCGTCAACTGAAAATGTACTTTTACAAGTCAGGAATGACAAGTTTCCTATACTGATTCATTGATTCATGATAATAATAGTACAAAAACCTCTTGATCAGTAAGCATGAAATAAGTCATTTCATCCCTGTTATTGGAAAAAGTGCTTACAGCCAAGAATTCCAGTAACCAGTTATAGGCGTTACAACAAACTGAAAGAGCAGTGTTGCGTTCATCGCGATCATGTCAAGCGTCGTTATCATCAATCAGACAACAACGATGTTGAGTTAGAAATCCACTCAACATTGTACCCGTCGGTACTGACTGTTGTAATTAGGGTCAGTCGAACCCACAACATGAAAAGTCACGTCCGTCCTCGCACCGAGACACAAGCGCCTGCAATAACAATCCGTTCTGCAGACGACTGGTTGAGTTCCCGCACCAGATGAAGAAAAACTTGTTAATAACTCAGTGTTACTCTGCTCCAAATAGCCCTCTAACGGTACACAACAGCAACAG